>NC_134854.1:3125000-4325000 GCF_049852395.1 Peromyscus maniculatus bairdii
ATTCAAAGGTGTCCTATCCTAAAGAACCTGAATCTAATACTTAATATGTTCTATCTAAGATATTATATATACTAAGTTGTAACTATAACTGCTAGTCTTCAATCCCATCAAAGACCTGAGAAGGAACATAATGGTACCTGAGAAATGGTAGACGGATGCAAGCAACTTCGGGAATCTTGCAAGAGTAGACCAAGACAGCTGGCAGCTTGGACAGTCACCTAATGTTTCTCAGCATTGTTGGTGCATTCAAATTGGCTACAGGCCTAGAGTATCTGACAGACCATTTTCAGAAGCAGGATTTCTGAAAGACCATCTTACCCTGTCTTGGCAGAGTACAGTGGTCGCTTTCCTTGTGTCCCGCTTGTCCAGAAAGGACAGCATTGCATTTGTACTGTCAGCCATCAAGGCAAGGGCAGTTCTTTGCCCCGTAGGCCATTTTGTGCCAAAAAGACAAACTTCCAAATGGAAATGTCTTAGAAGCGACTGAGGCCCCGCCTCGTAGGCGTGACAGTTGCCAGAGTCTCAATGGGGGTTGGAGCTTCCAGATCCAAGCTGGAATGGCTACCCACTACACATATCAGTTTTATTCTGTGGCATGGTTTTCATTGCTCTGCTTCAGGTGGTCTGATGGACTTTGACTACCCGTCCTATTTTGTTTGACAGGCTGTTTTCTTCTCTATAGTCTTACTTAATAATCCCTTTGGCCACTCTATAAGCAAAGTTGGACTTCCAACATTACAGACAAGGTCTCATATATAATTAGTTTGAAATTCATTAAATTCTACTTTATGATTCTGATATCCTCTTGATCCTTGTTAAAACAACTTTTTCCTTAATTCCAATTCTATAATTTACTTCCATACTCTTCTGAAATAATAATTTATACATTTGTATCCATATATAAAATTTTATATTTCTAGATTTTACTTTATGCTTTTGTTTATTTTAATATTTGCATGTAAAGAATGTAATGCTTTGAAATGAAATCCAAACCTAAACTTGAAATTCATGTATTTCATTTCATATGTCCCTTATACTCATAGGCTGAAAGTAATTGCATACAATATTTGTTTGACTAATCACTTAAGGTCAAGTCTGTAAATTTCCATTTACAGTGATACCTTATAACTGGACAGAATTCTTTCTTGGTTCCTTAATTCTGGAAAGAAAGAATCTAGCCAGAGTTACAGCGATAGATAGAGACAGTTTAAGCAGAAGTTTATTTAGTAAAACAAAGTGACAGTGTACTCCAGAGGCTTAAGTAGGCTGAATCATGGTGTGGGTCAGGTGTCCTGCTGGGTTCTGTATTCTGAGCTCCTAAGAAGTTTAATACAGCTCCTTCCCTCTTATGATATCATTGTTAAATTCCCCATCTTTTGTGTCCAATTGTACTGTACTTGATTTAGGGCCAAGAAATCCCTGAAATATTCTAGAATCTTCTAAATGGAAAAGGTACCTACAGAGGTAGGCTTTGGCATCAATTCTCCTGGCCAGAGCTATATAATTAGTACTAGATGGGGGATTGCAAAGTTAACCATCTGTAGGGACTTAAGCCCCTCCAATCACTAACTGGGTAGTTTCAGTTTACAAAGTATATGAAAATCCTAAATATTCTGAACTCAGTTTTTGACATAATTTTAATAGAGACAATGAGAACAATAAACACATATACTCTTTTAGGTTATTTAAGGATATGCCCAACACTTTTAATGGCCTGTAGAATCTGCAGTTTCATTTATGAAAGGGCTGAAAAAGCCATGGGTTTCAAATGAACCTGGTAGCAGCCACAACACAGAGAGAATGATGAGCATTATGAATAAGTAGCAACTCACTGTCAGCTCCTGATGCAGACAAGTCTGGAGCAGAGTGGGAAGCACAAGGATCCCAACAAGCAGACAGAGGCCGTGAACTGAGGCTCACTTATTCTGTGGTAGAGAATTCCACTGTTAACGGGGACCACATATCTGTTTTATATGAGGCACTTTAAGTCCTCTGTGGGTTCACAGTTCCTGGAGGACTGTGGTGGGTCTTCTATGGGTCTGCTGGAGAGGAGTAACACTTGACTTGTGAATGAACAATTCAGCTGGAGAGCCTACGCATCACAATTGCTGAGGGTGGAAAGCAAGACAGTGATAGGAACTTTTCTGTTGGCTCAGGGCACCAGCTTTCTAGGTCTTGATAACCACTTGACTACCTGATTAGTAAAGGGGAAGTTTCATCTCCCCAAAGAGGCCAACAGTGCATTATGCCATAGGCCTATGTGGCCTCTTAACCCCAGAAAGATCTGTTGGGTTAGACTAAATTTCAGAACCAAAGAGAGTCATGGGTGAAGTATGACCTCCTATACAAAAGCACAAGGGAGTTAAGTTTTGATGGATCCTAGGTCTTGGTCTGTATTCTGAGAAGAACCAAGCCAGGGCTGCAATGTCATAGGGCAGGGTCTACTCAGGGTGTGCTTTCAGGCATGACTGAAAGACTCAGTGTTTACTGGAGATTGTAATTTCCATGAAGAATGTAGGCTCCTTTGTCACCAGGTAGGTAATCTGGGATGTGGAAGATGACACGTTTTCATTTTGTAGAAATCAGAGAACACAAAACTGGAGGTTATTTTCTTCATGAAAGATTATCCAGCTAGACAGTCTTTTCTGTCAGGGTTGGAAGTTTTCTATACACAGTAAGGTATCAAGTCATCACAAGTACCGTACTTGTAGCCTCAGCAAGAGGGTGACTGATAAAATTTTCTCAGAGACATGAGTACCATCCGTTGGCCATGCTGAACCAAGAGAGGGCACCTTGAAACTTGTAATCACTTTGCTTATATGCTCAACAGACTGTCCATGGATTTACTTTTGTTTGTGGAGGGGTGAAGGAGGAAAGGTCTTTCATGATCTTTTTAGTTGGTCTTTTATTTCTGTTTTGTTTTGAGACCTGGCCTCAGGTAACCCAAGCTAGCTTTGTACTCACTATATAGCAGAGGCTGGTCTTAAACTCCTGATCTTCCTGCCTTTAATACCTAAGTGCTGAGATTATGGGTATATGCTACCATATCTGGCTGTCTGTAGCTCTTTCAAGTTCCTTCCCTCTGTGTCCTTTATTTTTTTGTGCAAAACAAATTCATTCATTTCTATTTCAAGTCTTGTGTTACCTTCAATATCTGGGTGTGGTTGAAGCAGGGAGGAGGGAACAAGGAAAGATAAAAATGCATGGTGAAGACAATGATGGTTTTTTGTTTGCTCTGGGCAATACTTGTATAATTATTTTCATTATTTTTTGAGATTATAACATAATTATATCATTTCCCTCTTACTTTTACTCATTTCAAACCCTGTTACTATTTTATTGCTATGAGGAGACACATGACTGAAAGACCCTAACCCTTCAGGCTTACACCCCCCAAGCCCCAGGAGAATGAGGAACTAAAAAGCTAGTTCCAAGGGCAAACTGACTCAGCCATTACTCAACCACCCTTACCACAATGTATGGAGATTTCTGTTAAGATATGTTGCTCAGCTGTGACTGGGATAATTGCAAGTGTTCCAGGAAAGACCACTGTAACCTTTGTGTAACCTTCACTCCTGCCCTGATACCCCCCCTTCCCTCGCTGAGGTTCCGGGGGAAATTGTGCATGTGAACGTGATTGTACCTACCCTGTGATTAGGCCATAATCTTGTGAAAGTAGCCCCTAGACATGAACCAACCGGAATGAAATTGCATGGGAATTGTAATCATATGGCTTTTGTGGGTTTTCCTTTCCTTTAAAAGTACCCATGTGGCTACAGTAGGGCGCGACTCTTGCTCTTGGGAGGAGATAAGCCCAACTGTACAGCCGCATCAATAAACCTCTTGCTGTTTGCATCAACTGGACCAGAGTCTGGGTTCTTGGGGCATCCACCCGAGAAGGTAGTACCCTGGGTTTTGGGGTCTATCAATGACCAAGGAAACTTACAGAAAGAAGCATTTAACTGCAATACTCACAGTTTAAGAGTGTTAGTCCATGATCATCATGGCAGGCAGACATGATGCTTGCATCAGTAGCTGTGAGGGCACATCTGGTCAGCAAGTTATAGGATAGAGAGAAGGACACTGGAACTGGTGTGGGCTTTGAAGCCTCGAAGCCCATCCCCAGTGACACACCTCCTCCAATAAGGTCACACTTACTCCAACAAGGCCACACCTCCTAACCCTTCCTAAACAGTTCTACTAAGTAGGGAATAAGCACTCAAATATATGAGCCTGTGGAAGCCGTTCTTCTTCAAACCACCTACTTCACATATGCCCCTCATGACCACTTCTTTCATCAACTGTTTTACACACACACACACACACACACACACACACACACACACACACGATAGATGTTATGCATCTAACACCTAAAAAATTACTTTTTAAAAATAAATACTAGCTGTGACCATTATGTTTGTTTGCTGTATAAAATAGTCTTACTATATAACTGTGGCTGACACTGTAATCATTAATTACTCCTGACTAGCCTCAAAGTCATGGCCGTTGTCTTGTTACAGCTTCCTGACTGCTGGCTTACAGGCATACACCACTTCACCAAGCTGACAGTTTTGCTCTGATCATCAAGATTTTAACACCTTGATAATATTTTCACAATATTTTAGAAGAGAGGAAGCCCATTTTATTGTGCTTTACAGGGTTGCCAAGGGCAGAACACACTTCAAGTTGACAACATAACTGAGAGCTGCTCACCTGAGTTTACATGGGTCTTGATGGACTAGCATTCCCCACTCCCTGCAATATCCTCTACCAGGCTGGCATCCATGTCTGCATGTAGGTCATACAGTAACCCCCGTCACCTGCTTCATGCAATCCAGGAAGGGCCCTATCACACCATGAAATAAAGAAAACAGCCTGTCTCCTGTCACAGAACAATGGTCACTTGACACTGGGTACCTCTGAAACCTCAGGTTCAGTGGGTTGACAGGGTAAGAAGCAGCAAATGTGTCTGTCCAAGGCAGCATGGTTCTATCTCATTCTAGCCTTCAGGGACACCAAGGAGATAACTTGGTATGAAGTTACTGATGATACAAAAGAAGCCTTCCTCACAGCTCTCAGAGATGGCTTTGATGATGTCTTACTCAGCCAGGCCAACTGGACCTGGTACAACCACAGCTTGTTGGGGAATATTATTTTAAGGTGTGTTACTTATATTTATGTTGCATTTGTTTAACTCTGTGAAGCTGTGTTATTGTGCCTGTCTAAAACACCTGATGGCCTAATAAAGAGCTGAATGGCCAATAGCAAGGCAGGAGAAAGGATTGATGGGGCTGGCAGGCAGAGAGAAGATAGAGAACGTGAAGAAAAGAGATGGAGGAGTGAAGAGAAGGAAGTAGCCAGAGAAGGAGGAGGACTCAGGGGCCAGCCACCCAGCTATACAGCAAGCCATGGAGTAAGAGTAAGATTTACAGAAGTAAGAGAATGGGAAAAGCCCAGAGGCAAAAGATGGACAGGTTAAAGTTAATAAAAAAAAACTGGCTAGAAACTAAGCCAAGCTAAGGCCAGGCATTCATAATTAAAAATAAGCCTCTTTGTGTGATTTGTTTGGCATCTAAGTGGTGGGCCCCCTTAAAAGAGTAAGAGCCCCCAAACAACAACAGCTGACTCCTAATGCAGATGAGCTGGGAAATTGGTTTTAGTTGTGATCACTTCAGCACACTGGAATCCTTCTGTGCTGCCTCTCCTGCTGAGGACTCTATGGTCTGTGTCTTCCCTCTTCCTTTTCAGTAAACTTATTTCAACCACAGACACTAATCCTGAGCAGCTAACTGGGTGGCAGCTTTCACTCTTGGGTGGATATCATGTAACTTCCTAATATTAAAGATCTAGGAGGAATTACAGCATGTAGTTCTCTCTAGACATAAAAAATAAGAATGTAGTAGACCAAATGCTGAACAGCTATAGAAAATTCTTAAATCTCATTTCCCTAGTTAGTGTTGCCACTCAATTCCTGTGTTGTGATTCTAACACTAAGGGTGGTTTTAGAAAATAAGTCTTTTGGGAGATGATTATATCACAATGGTAGAACCCTAGTAAATGGCTTTAGTGTTCTTATGAGAGAGATTCCAGAGATCAGGCATGATCTTTCCACCACATGATGACATGGTCAGTGCTTTTGAGCAGAAAGAGGGACCAGAGATGAAATCAGCTGTCCCCCTGACCTTGGACTTTCAAACCTCCAGAAACAGAAAAAATTCTGTTTTTAAAAAGGTACCTAATATTATATTTTGTTATAATAGTTCAAACCAGACAAAAATGCTGCAAAGCACTATTTTAGTTGACAGAAACATAAAAGGCGAAGAAACCAAAAAGGTCTTAAAATAAAATTACATTCTCCAAAGAAGAACGCACTTGTTGGATAAATATATCCTTCATAGTATAAAATATGTAGTCGATCAGTATCTTAAAAAAAACTCTGCATTCCTATGAACACTACAGCAGCATTCATAAGAGCTAGGATATGAAAACAAATTTAATGACCTGTGACAAAAGAATAGGAAAAGAACAGAAATATCTTACCATTTCCAACAGCATGGAGGAACCTGACCATTATGCTAAGTCCGCTAAGCCAGACACATAGAGACAAATGCTCCATGATCTCACTTATATGAGACACCTTAATTGGTAAATTCATGTGCACCAGGTACTACATGATAGTGGTTTCTGAGAATTGGGGCTGAGCAGTGGGGGTACAATGGGAAGATGCTGCTCCAAGTGTACAACGTTTCAATCATGGCAGATGAGTTTCAGCACAGTAAAGTGACTATGGCTAGTATTGTACTGTGCCATATACTTGAAATTTGCTAAGAGATTAGTTCTTAAGTGTTCTGAACACAAAAGTAAAGATAATGGAATCTATGTGAGATGATGGGCATGTTAATTAGCTTGATGGTAACTATTTCACAGTGGCATATTTCAAAATATCAAATTGCACACATTAAGTATATTGTTTTTGTCAATCTCAAGCTATGAGCTGGGAGAGGAGAGTTATAATAAGGCAAGGGAAAAAATCAGTGGTCAGGTCATTCAGTTGATATTTATCCATATTATATCCTGCTAAAAAATATTCCATTGTATATTTATATCTCAGCTTATTTGTATGTTCATCAATTAATGCACATTTGGCCTATTAGTTTGGAGAATGTGTGTGTGTGTGTGTGTGTGTGTGTGTGTGTGTGTGTGTGTGTGTGCATTGCTATTATGAACATTTAAAAATTATTTACAGGAGGATATATTTTTATTCTTTCTTGAGTAAGCACTTGGAATGTGTTTATAACAAAGAGTCAGACACTTTTCCACAATTGTGGTAGCATTAAACTCCTACAAGCAAATCTGTACAAGGAAGTTGTTCTATACCTTAGCAACCACTGGACACTTTATCCACACTGTGAGGCTGTAGTGATATCTTACTGTAATTCCTATTTAACTACTCTCAAGTGTTATTAAGGACCAGCCTTAATAATCTTCTTCCCAGGGGCCCAGAAGAGAAGCTACGAATGGCAAGAATTATTTTTGGGAAATGAATCTAGGTACACCAAGCTCTTAGTCCGTCTACTCTATTCCTCTGGGATAAAATCCTATCTACACAGCTTCAGTTCTGTTCTCGTGCCTAGCTTTTTTCTTACCTGATTTCTCTCTGCCTTTATCTGCTGTCTCCTCTAAGTTATATCTTAAATCTCTCATGTTAGTTCTGCTCCATCTTAGTCTTTTTTCTCTTGTTCTTACCCATCTGGCTCTTCCTCATCTTCCATCTCATTTATCTAGTTCTCCATCTAGTTCTCCAGTCAAAATCCTCTCTAAGTCTCCAAGGTTTGCAACTATATACCCATGCAATAGAATGCTCTAGCTAAATCAAGGTCACCAGGCTTAAATTCTAACAGGGTCATAAAGGCAGACAAGAGTTTTCCTCAGTCAGTGACTGTCAGGCTTTCTTTTACAACTCAAAAAGTAAGTGGTAAAGGAAGAGGTCAACTGAGAGCTAAAATCGGTTAATATATCAGAAAAGGGGAATTTGTGTGCTCAAACTACATTCCTAGAAGCAGTTATGTAAAATGTAAGGAGTCTATAATGTTAGTAAGGCTGTATAAGAAAGGTCTCAGTTTAAATTGCACAAGAAATAAAGCTATCTGCCTGACCTAGGACACAGGCATTATTTGCCTAAGGGTGTTACTTAGTTCAGGAGATTGTTTGGCTTGGATGTGTAGGTATTTTAGATGAAAACACTATTGGGAGTTCTTGGAAGCACACATAGCATAGAAAATCATTGTAAGAACCAGCTAAAAGCTAAAATATCACCAAGACTTCTTAAGCCATGGCTTGACCTTCAGAAAAGTTCTTGACCTTTCCAAGTAGTAGCTTTTGTCATAGCAGCTGGATTCCATTACATTTTCCTGCGACTTGCAGCCAACTACAACAACATTGAACAACAGAGATCAGAATAGGACTTATTTTCAAATATCATAGGTAAGTTACTTAAGCTCTCTATACCTGATGTTCTTCTTCCTCTAATTGTTGCTAATTATAGTACTGGCATCATAGAATAATTTGGAGGATTGGTACATAAATGATAGAAAATTCTCAGAATAGTGTCTGATGCATAGAAAGTGTATAATGAAAGTTTTCAATTTTTGTTACTGCCCATTTTAGCTAAAAAAAAGTTTAGTTATATCAAATTCAAGTGTCATTTGCATATATCAAATGCAAACTTTAGTTATATCACAATGTCAACCTTCTTAAGCTATTTCTGGAAATATTTTACAGTGTGGAGAGGCCACCAAAACAAGGAATAGTGTGGGTGCATGTTAACTTCCCTTACCTCCCTGTATCCCAGATAAATATAAAATGTCAGGAAGCAAGAAGATGGTTTCATTAAGTTGATTTCTGTATGGCTAATGAAGAAATTAGTTTAAGAGTCCTCATATCTTGGCAATGTTGGGGTTAGAGTTATAGGTAAAAGAGAAAGAGAATGGGGAGAAGAAAACACCAAAATAGATTTTTGGGAGAAAAGAGGAAGTACAAGGAAACGTACCAGGGCAGACAGACAAACCGGGTGAAGCCTGGAAAGGACTGAAAAGGCATCATGGAAGCCCTGGGATTGAAGACTGACTCAGTAAACAGGGTGTAGAAGGTTAGAACAGCAAGATCTAGATCAAATATGAATACCAACTCATGTAGAAAATTGAGTCAGCATGAGAAAAGAAGAAACTGATACCTTCTGTTTACTAAAGGTAGAATCTTTAAAAAAATAAACCAGTGCCTCCAACTGAATTGTAAGCTCAAGGAGGCCCCCAACATTGGAAGCAAATATTTCTACAGAAAAAATAAAGTCTCCCTGGTATACTGAGGAAGAATACATTCACCAAGGACAGGTTACAAATCCAAGTCTTTAGTAAATAACATCTCAGTCTCCCTTTCCCTTTCCCTTTCCCTTCCCCTTCCCCTTCCCCTTCCCCTTCCCCTTCCCCTTCCCCTTCTTCCCCTTCCCCTTCCCCTTCTTCCCCTTCCCCTTCCCCTTCCCCTTTCCCTTCACTTTTCCCTTTCCCTTCCCCTTCCCCTTCCCCTTCCCCTTCTTCCCCTTCCCCTTTCCCTTTCCCTTCCCCTTCCCCTTCCCCTTTCCCTTTCCCTTCCCCTCCCCTTCCCCTTTCCCTTTCCCTTTTTCCCTTTCCCTTTCCCTTTCCCTTTCCCTTTCCCTTTCCCTTCCCCTTCCCCTTTTTCCCTTTCCCTTTCCCTTTCCCTTTCCCTTTCCCTTTCCCTTTCCCTTTCCCTTTCCCTTTCCCTTTCCCTTTCCCTTTCCCTTTCCCTTTCCCTTTCCCTTTCCCTTTCCCTTTCCCTTTCCCTTTCCCTTTCCCTTTCCCTTTCCCTTCTGGCCACTAAGCACTGTAGTCTGGGCCATTGTGCACCATGTCAACTTATGAACTTTTGCCCCTGGACTAATTATGATTCTTCTACCATTCCTCTTAAACCTCTTTCTGATTGCCCTAATCCACTCCCCCAACTCCACAACTTTACATTCAGCCACTCTATACATCCCTCTTATCCCAACACTTGGACTTTGATCCTCCAACTTTCCTCTTTGCTCTACCTTACCTCCCTCTTATCCCTCTCTACTCCCCAGGCCTTCTCCAAGAAAAAGGACAAAGCACAAGTTTAGCCTGTCTCCAGAATTTTTTTCATGCATATATCTGTGTGTCAGACATTTGTATAGATGTTTCTCTGGAAGCCACAATAGGCTTTCCAATCCCCTGAAGCTTAAGTTATAAGCAGTTGTGAGCCATGCAATACAGATTATTTACTTTGAACTTGGGTCCTCTGGAAAATTTGTAAGTGCCCTTAACCCTTGGCATTCTTTCATCACAAACCTGTTATGCCATCCATGAAAATAAAATAATATGTTTTACTACACCATGATAGCCCATAATGAAAGTTATCAAAAATGACCACTACCACTCATAAATATCAAAAGCCTGTACAGAATCCCCAATAGATTTCCTTATTCAACAAATATTTAATGAGCTCTTCCTAAGTCCCAGGTACATTTTGTCACATTATAGATACAGCTATGCATAAAACAGACCAAATAGCAATTTTCATGGTGCTGAAACCTTAGGTTGAGTGAGGAGCAAAAGCAGATACCTCACATTGTGAGTGGAGAAAAATAGAACAGACCTAAAGATGAGTGAATGTCTTTATTGCAAATTCCTAGTTCTCAAGATAAGTCAATAAAAAAAATTCGTCACGTGGTTATCTTTTGCTTCACACCACTCTAATAAGCACAATCAATAATCTCCTTCTCTGAAGTTCTTTCTCTCATATACCACTTATTAACTATTCACACTGCAAAACAACTTCCACAGATGAGAAGAGATGCTTCAGTGGTTAGGAACATTGGGATGCTCATGCAGCAGACTGGAGTTCAGTTACTAAAATCTATATGGTTGACTTACAGCCATCTATAACTCCAAATCCACAGGATCTGACACCCTCTTCCAGCCTCTATAAACTCTAACACATGTTAGGCATACATACACACAAATATATAAATCAAATACAATTAATTAATAAACTAATTTAAACATAAAACAAGACATTCAACTTTTCTGCCCAGCTAGGCCCAGCACATGTCCCACCAGGGCCCAGCCAAGAAAGTCCTCCTGATCCTCCCCTCCATGTGCTCCAACCTAGTCTGGTCAACACTGCTGCCACTGTCAACAAACTCCAGGTTTTGGCAGGATATGCATCCTTCAAGTTAGCTTGGGACTCCTACCACATGACTTCATCTCTCAAGACACTTCCAACCTCTCCATTCATTCCAGTCCTACACATCATGTACCAGAGCTGAGCCACCTGGTCCTCCCCTTCACATATCATCCAACTATCCCAGGTCACATAGCCTACGCTGGTGTTAGTATCATCCCTGCCTGTACCACACCCAAACTCTAGGCTTTGCCCAGGATATACACCTTGCATAGCAGCCCAGATTCCCCCTCCTACCACCTGATTCCATTCCTCCTATGCCTCATTGAACTTCCAATCTGGTTCTGCGTATCTTGTACTAGGGCAAAGCCATGTAAGCCCATCAGATTTTTCCTTCCATGTGCCCTCCTCGATCCTCAGTTCTAACCAAATCCCACACCCAGTGTCTTGACCTACTCTGGTCAGCCCTGCCCATGCCACCCCTAACCTCCATGCAACACATAACACATCCTGTATATGAGCCCAGACTTATGTCCACCTGATTTTCTCCCACTTACGCTGTTTCCAACCTTCAGGCACAGCCCCACCTACTCATTCTGTGCTCTGCCCAGGTCCATGTGCCCAAGTATAATTAGAAAAACACAAATAATATGAAAGGTCAAAGTACACAGCACCCTTCAATTACCCAGTACTATAGAAATATTCTTCAATGAAAATTATTTGAATGAACCCCCAGACACAGAATTTAAAATCACAACCGTAAGCTTCATCAAAGAATTCAAAGACTTTAAAGAGAATGCAACAAAACAGTTCAATGAACTTAAAAAAATAAGCACTTAAAGAGAATAAATGTCTGAATGATGCCAAAGAAATCATAAGCAGAATACTCAATGAAATGATGAAGACAATCTAGGATTTGATAGTGTAATTAAATAAAAAGGTGTGAATACTGAAGAGAATTCAAACTGAAGGTGTAGGACTGAGAAACTCAATAACCCAACTAAAGCATTCAAGGAAAATACTACTGGAATGGACCATGTAGAAGAAAGAATATCCAGGATTCAGATAAAGGAGAGGATTAAACCACACAAGAAATAATATGAAAAGTTTTTAAAGCACGGGGGAGAAACGTAGGAAATGGGGGACACTATCAAAAACTTCATATTATATGCACAGATGAGAGAGAAGAATTCCACATCAATGTCATAGACCATGTCTTCAACAAGTTCATGGAAGGAAACTTCCCCAAATAAAGTAAAACAAAGCCAAACAGACACAAGAAGCTCATAGAACACCAAATGAACAAGACCAGAAAACAAATTCACCCTAGCATATTACAACTAAAACATTAAATATGAAGAACAAAGAAAGAGTATTGAAAGCTGAAAGAGAAAGTAACACTGTCACATCTAAAAAACCCAAACCTTAGACAAAGAACGACAGGCAGCTAAGGAACGCTGAGAGTGGAGAAATTGTCTTTCCCAGGGAGGAGCCTCCTGATTGGTTATTCACCACCAACTGGTCAGTACTAAAGTTATATACATACAAGTAAAATATAGATAAATCTAAATAAAAAGCTTGAATTTGCTTATCTATCTGTTTACAATAGCAATTAAATAAAGAGAGGCCTTGAATTGAAGAGGAAGCAAGGAGGGCATTGGTAGGGTCTGAGGTAGAAAAGAGAAGGGAGAAAATTATGTAATTATATTTTAATTTAATTGAACAATAAAATTAAACGTAAGTAAATAAATAACTTTCACTTCATCTCTCTCAGAAATCTCTAATGTCCTCAAACTTTTATCTGCATGCCAGACCATGCTAAACTTATTGGAGCATTTAAAACACACTTTGTTGTCATTTTCTTTTTTTTTTTTATTGAAAATAGATTTTTCTCTCATACAATGCATCCTAACCACAGTTTCCTTGCCCTCCACTCCTCCCAGCATCCCCTCCTCCCCCAGATCCACTCCCGCTCCATTTCTTTCACCTTCAAACAACAAAGTCACCTTTGGCAATACTGAATAGCAAGCTCAAGAGAAATGAATAGTCAATAAATGTGTTATGAAACAAATGAATAATCATGTGAGTGATTAAATGAAAATGGTCATTTGGGAAACACAAATTAAATTTGACAATTAGGAATGGAAAAATAATTAGCTTACAGTATAAAAGTGGTTTCTGAAAACATGTAAACATATGTAAGATTGTCATTTGTAAAGTTTATCTTACTATAAAATAAAGATATACAAACTTTATTTAAAAAGTTACAAAATTCACAGTTCTGTAATTGGGCTGACTAGCACACTTCAGAATACTTTAGCATACTTTTTTACATAAGGAGTTTTTAATACTTCCTTGATCGTTTTTTAAACTATGACAAACTACTAATAAAGGCACTCATTTACAGTAATTTGATTTTATTCATTCTTCATTCTCCTGAGACAAAAACTAATATCCAAGTATGGCTGCCTTGTTTGCTACCAGTCTTTCCTAGAAGAATAGACATTTTGCCTTTAAATATCAAAATATAATCTCAATATTAAAATAGAATTACTTTTGTAAAATAGAATCCCATTTTGCATTTGAGTTAGCACAAGACTATAACAAAAAAAAATTTTTGCATTTTGAGTTAGCACAATTTTTTTTGAGTTTTTTGAGTTTTTGCATTTGAGTTTTTTTGAGTTTTTTTGAGTTTTTGCATTTGAGTTAGCACAAGACTATAACAAAAAAAATATTGGGAGCAGATATAACTAAGATATAACTAATATAATATAATATAATATAATATAATATAATATAATATAATATAATATAATATAATATAATATAATATAATATAGCAGATATAACTAATTTCCCTAGGAAATTCAAGGGCCCCTAGAGCAGATGATAGAGTATGTGATTGATGGCTATGAAAAAGAGAAAGCTTTTTCTAGGTAGGAGACAGAACGCTTGGTCTGGTTCTACACGGGTATCTATACAAATACCGTTGGCAGTGCACACTTTAACATTTTCCACGTTTTCAATGTCAGATCTTTCTTTACAATCCATGTTGGTAAAACAGTTGCATTTAAAGTGCTCAGAAAAGTACTTCAGGTCTCCAACCGTGGGGTTGCCAACTACTTCAAAACTCCCATTTTTCAAAAGTTTAATTTCTAAGTTCTTTGGATTCAACTGAATATAGTGATCTGAATTCACATCTTTTCTTGTGCAGATGCCTCGATGACTGCAAAGTGTTTGGCTGCACATTTTGGCTGCTAGGGTGGCGTTGATTATGTACGGATTCAGGGTAGTCCTCATGTATTTATGGAGGGTTGGACAACCTGTCTGTAAAATAATAAGGCAGTCAGTGTAGCAAGGTACAAGTTCCTACGTGAACAGATGTACTATAGTAACCCTTAAAGAATAAGGAGGCATCAGACTGAATAATGATAGGAAATATTCTTTTTCACCCAACAAGCAAGGTTATTCCAACTGTATTTTGACATTTGTAAAGTTTGTAGGACATTTCATGCCGCTGAAGAATTGTTTAGTTGAGGCTTAACCTATCCTAGACTTCATCTTTCCCAGTGATTCATGGATTAATCAAAAGTATGGAATTTTACAACCGTTAGACTATGAGCTTTGAGGTTAACTTGCCTAATAGTAGTATCACCTTCGTTAATAACCATGTCTGCCAAGCTAAGATAGCTCAGATTTGTACATCTGAGTTTGCTATTGGGATCACATAAGGAAAGTTGGTTAATTTGATTATGATTCAGTTTGATCACTTGAAAATTAGGGATGATGTTGCAGTCTGCCTCATAGGCTTATTGTGAAGACAAATGAATGATAAGATGTTTATGGAACCTACCATTTCTTCAGTTAACCCTCAATAAATCATAAATAATTTTAATAAAAGTCACATTTGCCAAATGATTTCAACATAATTAAACAGATTCAAAATTGATGTCTCAAAATAATAAACTATGTTCAACTGTGTATGTTTTAGCTAAGTGATATACAGTTTAAGGTGTACACAATGACAGTTCTTTAACAAACTGTGTAGACAGAGAGAGAAAGAGCAGAAGTAGTCCATTTTAACATTATTGTGCTCTAACACTTGGTCACTGGCCATTAAAAAGCATTGTTGATCAAGATCTGTCATCATCAACAGTTCTACTGGATGAGCCAACTGTGGTAGCAAATTAGCAGGAAAAGCAAAGGACCTTGGCACCTCTGACTCGAGTCTATTTGCTGTTTTCCTTGTGGTGAGACTCTATTTTTGGTTCAATAATGGCCTGGCAAAGATATGTGCCCTTCTGTCCCCAAAGCCTGTGACTGAATGAGTTTACAATGGAGGAGACTGTAATTATGATTAGAAACATGTTCAAAGGGCCAACAAGGGAAGTAGGTAAAATTGAGCCTGGAAAGCCAGCTGCCAGGCAACCTTCCGCTATGGCTCTGTTTCAGTTCCAACTTCCAAGTTCCTGCCTTGAGTTTCTGCCCTGTAATCCCTCATCAATGGACTATGATCAGGACGTATAAGCCAAATATATGCTTTCGCCTATTAAGTTATTTTGATCAGAGTGTTTTGTTGCAATAGAAACCAAACTAAGAGCAACGAACTTAGCAGGTTCATATGAAGCTCTTCTGATATTCCATTGATGTAGAATGTTGTATATTTAGATTTTAAATGTGATTTTGTTTCTTATCATTCTGGTTGTACTTTAATTAGAAAGTAACCATCCAAGATACTTTTTTGTAGACTCATATCTCTGTGTTAGTTGCTTATAAAGTGTCTATATTTTAATTTTTATGTAGTTTTTCCTGAACACTATTATATTCTAAGTGTTTATGGATTATGTCAATATTCCTTAATATTACATTCCCAGTACTAATGATACATTAAAAATTATACCAATTTTAAGGAATATTGAAGTTGTTTGCAGAGAAAAGGATTAGACAAAAGGAAGATTACAAGAATGAGAATGATTTGAGAATCATCTTTCATCTTCTCTGTGGAAAGATTTAAATTAGAAACCTAAGAGATACTGTATAATTAAACCCACACCGGCCAACTTCAAGTTGCCCATCAATAACACTGAATGCAGAGTTGAGAACTGAGCAAGCTACTATTTCACAGTATAAGAGTATGAATAACAGCCATTCTAGAATGTTCCCCCAATGCAGACACAACAGATATACACAATCTCAGGTACTGGGGTGCACATGAAACAAAATAGCTGATGTATTCTAAGCATTAGTTATTTTTGTACTTGATGAAATTTATTTATCCTTCGATTTTTATTAATGACCATGTTTAATAACTGGCTCATGAGGATCCCAAATATTAAAAAAGCGTTTTAAAGTAGGACTGGTCAAACTGGCTTCATCACACCACTGGATCAAATAAAGTAGAGTAGAAGGAAATAGCTTACTTGACACTTTTTGTGAATCAATTTTAACAACTCGGGGAAAGGCCATGAACTGGCTGGTAGGGAAACTAAGAAGATGCTTCATGTGAAAGTATAAGGACCTGGAATTTATTTTCATAACTAACTTCCAAAAGCCAAGTAGAATGTCATTTGATTATATGCCCAGCACTAGAAAGACAGAGACAAGTCAACATTTTAGGCTTTCTGGCCAGTCAATAGAGCTGAACTGCTAAACTCTAGGTTAAGTGAGAGACCTCCCTTAAAAGATAAGGTGGAGAGCAACAGAAGAAGACTCAATATTGCCTCTGTGTCTACATACACAGACACACAGACACAGACACAGACACAGACAGACACACACACACACACACACACACACACACACACACACACACACTTGATACTTGGTATCATCATTTTCTCAGGGAATCTGAGGAAACATGAAAAGTGATTCATGAGAATCCTGAGCAGACACAAGACAAAGGAATGTGATGACGGAAGTAAAGCTCATCATAAACTGGGGAAGGTCACTGAAATATGGAGAGTCTATAGGAGACAATACTAAAACAGTACCCAAAATGGAAAATAGTGACATCGAAGTTGAAGCCTACCCTTGAATAAATCGTATGGTAGATCTTTGCAGGGAATGGTAAAACAATGGACAGCTGAGATCAAAGTGACATTAAAAACAAATGTTAACAGCTGAAGAGTGGCCCTCCCAACCTACTCACTGTGGATGCCTAATTGATTCTTCCTCAGAGGAAGGAATTCTCAATTCTTTTATTTTTAAAGGAGGTAGTATACAGAGATCATAAACAGACCCACCACCAAATTAATATCCTTCACAAAGGTATTTATAATTTTGGAAGAACAACATGTAGTTGGTAGCCATTCCACCTTTGATCTGGAAGTTCCAACCCCCATTGAGGCTTCGGTAACTGTCACACCTACAAGGCAGGGCCGAGAGAGGACCCTGAAGACCCTAGATCCAGATGCACCAGCTCTTTTGGTTCCTGGACCCTGGACACTGGAGGTAGACTGAGCAGAGTTCTCCAGAGAACACCGCCAGACTGTGCTACACCTTTCCCAAACCCTGTAACCAATCCTCTCACTAGTAAGTTACCAAATAAACCTCCCTTTTAACTACATAGAGTGGCCTTAATAATTTTACCAATAACAATAGCAACAATTTGGAATATACCTCAGAAGGTTATGATTTTAAGATAATTTTCTTCAACTCAAAAGATTTTACCAAGACATAGATCCCATTTCCTGACTTGCATTTTCTGTTACTTACATTCTATTGATGATCAAACTAAAGACAATAATATTATATGAGATGGGTTTTTGAAAAGTAAGACTTGAGAGAATCTAGCAAATGAAGCTGTTTCAGTGCTTTTCCATGATATATGGATGTTCTCTAAAAGACAAATGTTATGCTACTCAAAAGCCTGTCTTAGCCTGAGAATACAACATCTGGTCTCTACAAGAGCAGGACAGGACTCCTGGGCAATGAGCTTCTCTGAGAATCTCCATGATGTATTCATCATTTGTATACACACACACACACACACACACACACACACACACACACACACACACCTTCAGCCTCTGCTTAGCCATGTTAAACTCACATACATTGACACACATACACAGATGCACAACATATATGCACAAAACTCTTTTATACAAGAGACTAGTAAAAGTGAGGACAGGACTTGATACGGGCAAATAAATTATAGAGACCTGTTGTCTGACATTAAACACCATGCCAGAAAACTGAAATAGTAGTCCTGGTTTTGATACTTACAAACTATGGAGCCTAGAGAACTTCAGTAAATCTCATCGAACATCTGATTCCTCACTGGAAGACAGGTTCAACATTTTCTACTTCATAACAACAACAAAAAAAAATACAGCATATCTGGATTTGGCAAATACCAGGTATTTACTTATTGCCAAGCATAATGCTATTTTCTTAACACAAAGTCTTGACAAGCATTAAGGATAGAATTATTTTCTCTTTCCTACCGATACCTTACCTGTGCACGTTGTGCTATATACGTAGAATCCCATATTACAATTCCACTGGTCCCCAGTGCAACTGCTTCACCAATTGTATTCACAAGGTCATTCTGACAAAGGTGATGCAAAGAGTTAGCAGGGAGTAATCATTGGAAGCATTTACACAGGACAATGTCACCAAACTAAGCATGCTGACCTAACAATAACACTTTAAATACTTCTACGGTCCTTAAAGCTTCTCATCAGGCATTTCTTTACTATATAAGAATTTATCATTATTTTAATGACTTCTGCTAGCAAAAGACCCAGATCCCTGGAAGAAGAAGGAGGAGGAGGAGGAGGAGGAGGAGGAGGAGGAGGAGGAGGAGGAGAGGAAGAAAAAGAAGAGAAGGAGGAGGAGGAGGAGGAGGAGGAGGAGGAGAAAGAAAGAAAGAAAGAAAGAAAGAAAGAAAGAAAGAAAGAAAGAAAGAAAGAAAGAAAGAAAATATTGTCTACATTTTGCAGTTCTTTCATGGCTGCTAACAGATCATATTAAATTAAACACTAAAAATGTAGTAGTTTTGTCTCCTTTGAAGAGCATAGAACTACTGATGTGTATGTTCCTAAATGATGCATAAAATTGAATTACACTTTGAATAACATTACATTCATGTGACACTATTTCCTGCACAGTAGCACAAAACTGTAATACTTTGATTTACTCACAATAGAAAGGAATTCCCAGACTTGGTTAGTAAAAACAATGCGTGTATACAGAAAGACGGGAAGTGGATTGTTTTCCCCACGTACTTTAGAAGTCCTGATGCCCTCCAATATACGGTAGCGACTGTAGAGTTTTGCATTTGGAGATAATTTCAATTCACTCCTCAGATAGATCGATGGGTAAAGGGCAGTGCTTTCTTTCCATATCCAGCCAAGATCATTATTTCTGTCTATTTCTATACTAGGACATTTTCCATCATAGCCTGGCTCTAAATAATTATTATTATAACAATCAGGAAAAAGATAAAACCCCCATAAGTATCGAGGCTTAAGTCTTTTACCCAGTTTTAATGTCTCTTCCATGAACTTTCTTGCTGCCTTTTCAAATTCCTCTTTGGCTTTCTTGGTGGCTTGTGCAGTGTTCATACCTGGATCTTGGGTCTTTACCAACTGAATAGACTTATTCCTATAAATATCCTTGGGTGTCCAGTTTCGTGCCCAGGTAGGCCTCCATTCTTCCCAGTCAATGATAGCTAAGCCCAATTGGTCTACTGGAATATAATGCTCAATGTCAGTCTTAACTTTGTCCAAATGCTCTTGCAAATTTCCTGCCTGAGGTATTCCTCCAAACACTTCTGCTTGTTTCTTATCTATATATGGATACTTTCCAAGTCGGTTAGCATAAAATATTGTGACAGCCTGCCCTGTGGCAGTTTTTCGGGGACTTCCGATTAAAGGGAAGAGGCTTAAATCTATTGAGTGATTAAATGCTCCAATACAAGCTTCAGTTGGGACATTCCAGATCCAAAGGAAAGTCTCATTTGGCAAAATTGGTGCCGCCCTATAATCCACCACAGTCAAGGAGCATGGAATCAGAAGGAAGATTATTAACACTGACTGGAATGTTCCCCCAGACTCAACAAAGCTCCCCCAATAGAGGTGCTTAAACCTCAACCCTCCCATTGGAGAGAGCAGTTACTGTGTAAACACTTATTTCTTGTTGCACACTTAGGTTTGTCCAGTATTTGATGCAAATGATGAGGAAGAGAGTTACATGTGGTCACCCTGAGAGAAGACAGTAGGGTGGCTGCTTTCTATTGAAGATTGTTCGTCTTGTGTCACGTTTCAGGAATGTTTTACAGCAAGTTCAATCATCCAGAACTGAAAAAAAGACAAATATGGAATTCACTGTTCACTGTAGCAGAGATGAGAGCTTTACCAATTCCTCAAAGTTTTATGCAGAGAACTTAACTCAGTTTCAAAGGATAGAAGGTCTACTATCGTGTTTAAAGCAATAAGATTTTTTTTCTCTTCTGTATGATACAAAATCTGTAACAGTCAACATTAATCTTCTAAAATCACCCCTGATCTGACACAGAACTGACTGTAACTATTTTCTCTTTCATTATGTATATAAAATATTGTATCTAGCAATGCTTTAGCAAAAACCAGTTGAATAAACATAAATTCTTGCTTAAATTCTTAACAAAAAAAAACCACTGTGTAATGATCTACTAAATTTTAAAAATAACCTTTCACAGAATTAAAAAACTTTTCAGATATGAAAGGAATTATTTTTAACTTTGGAAATCATAATAATCAATGCATACACTTAGACTGAGGAAATCTCTTGAAGTCAGCCATAAAAACATATACACCCAAACAACAAAAATGGACCCAGGAAGTTGTATTTATGTGTACAGCATAATAATCAAAGAAAAAGAGGCTACCAAATTGAGAATGACGGGAGACATGGTAGTAGTCGGGTTAGAGTATTTGGGAGAGACTGGAAGGAGAAAAGTGAAGGGGGGAAGTCATGTAATCTTTTAATTAAAAATCTATAAAAATTGGAGATCATGTATTACTAGCCCAATAATGCCAAAGAAATACCTACCAGGAGTCTTGATTTAGGAAATGCAGAGGTGTTTGGGGATAATACAAATAACCAAAGTCTCCTTCAAAGACTGAGAGTCAATTTAAAAAAAATGAAAGAGCAGAAACTACTATTTTTTTCCACATGGAGAGTTATTATAATAGAAAGATGAAGAGAACGATAGGAAAGAAGGAGACAAGGATGAAAGAGCGAGGAGAAACTTCTTTAGCAGAATTTATTTCAATTTGTAGAAATTTAGGAAAACCCATACAGTTGCCCCCTGACACACATATCATTGATTTAGGTTCTCACATCTCCAGGTGGAATAATCTAGATATGTTAGTTGGGAAAATTTAAAAAAAAAAAATTAATGCACTCTGAAGTATCAGATATTTGTGGAAGACATCACCACAAAATAAGGGTGGAACATCTGTATTTACAATTAAATCACCCCTTCATAGTACTCAAGAGATTGCTATGTTACTGTTTTAACCTCAAAAGTGATCATCAGTATTTTGTCAACAGAAAAACAGGACAGTGAATTTTCCCTTTTGCAGGAAGTTTTAGTCAGGCTCTCCATAATGCGAGCATTTTTGGACAAATCTAACTAGAAAGAATACTTCAAACCACAACCTAGATGTCACTTCCGCATCCCATTCATTGTAGGTAAAATTGAGCTAACTGCAATCATGATGACCCAAGAAAGTGACAGACTACTCATAGCACTTTGTCACACCTTGTCAGGGACATACCTGCCACAAATTCAGTCTAACAGTTGTAATGGGTAGTTCAATAATAATAATAATAACTGAAGTAGATTAAGGTGGAACAAGTTAGGATGAAATGGGCTAGAGTAGGAAGCACCAGAGTAGCAGGGCAAACAATAATGGTACTATTATATGGATGCTTTTTATTAGTCATTCTGTGTTGGGAAAACAAGGCTTCTGGCTTTTCCTCTGCCCTTGCACCACATGCAAGAGATACAAGACTTCTGGTTGGTCTCCCACTCTTGCTCTGTGACCTTTAGAGACATGGAGATCTCTCTCTAGGAAGAAAGCAATGAACTCCGAAGGGAACACTAAATGAGTGTCTTCTCATCTAATGTAATGTGACACCAGCTACCTAGAGATAGAGCCCACAGGCTGGCATCTCAGTCACCAGGTGGCCTCCTCCACTTCAGATGACAGTCACAAGATACAGGCAATTTTGATCAACCGGCTATGCAGGAGACTTCTTTTTTTTAATTTTATAATTACTTTAATTTTACATATCAGCCACAGGTTCCCCTGTCCTCCCTCCTCCTGCCCCCTGAGGCAGGAGACTTCTTACAGCCCTCTCCTTGTGTTTAACTTTTAAAGCAACCAGAAATCAAGCAAACAGGTTAAAGTGTTTGTCATAACAGATGCTACAAAAGATAGATGAAGAGGTACAAATGGTCAGATTGGGAGAAGCAGGAAAGAGCTTCACGTTCTTTCCATCCAGGACTCTTGATCTGCAGTCTGGAAGTCCCCCAAACTCTAGGGGTTTTTTTTTATGTTTTTATAGAGATTTCATTGAATAGTCAGGATGCAAGCACTGGTAACTATGTCCAAATGAGATTATACAAAATAGAAATGATCAAATGCTTATAAACTGGCTTTGGGGGGGGGGTAGGAAAGGATTGTCATTCTGGTTGGCCTCTTGTAGAAACTTCTACCTTATGTAGTGTGGAACAGGACACTTATCAAAAGAAGATAGCCTTGTGATTTCTACTTAGGTAAAGGGAAGTCAGAGGACTTACTACCAGTTCAAGACAGAGCCCAAGGACAATTAGAACGCCTATGACTTAGAGCCAGAAGGAAGCTGTTAAGTGGGAGCTAAAGATGAAGTCCAAAATTTATGTTTTATAATGTCACAATTAGGTACACATTTGTATGTGTGCTGAGGTATTCATTTGTGTGTGCTGAGTAAAAGTATAAAATACATATTTATACTGTAGAATCAAACAGATTACTCTGATACACAAAAATTTGAAACATGATACATTTGAATTTGAACCCTAGAAGTCATTTTCTTATTAAGTGACCAAAGGCAAGTTACTTGTTTTCTATAATTTAATCTTTTCAACAACCAAAAGAAAAACCATTATTCAAAGAATTCCATAGTGTAAATATCTGAATCTACTGGACCAAACAAACATTTTAGATAGGACCACCAGACATACAGGGTGGTTCAGTCTCAGTGTTAGCTTACCAAAATTATTAAATTTCACTACTCTTTATGCTTACTTCCTTAATTAATTATAAAATACAGCAATAACTATTCATCTGGGACTGGTGGGATGTTTAGTAGTTAAAAGTATGTGCTACTCCCCCAGAGGACTCAAATTCAGTGTCCAGCTATTACATAAGATAGATCACAGTGGCCTATAACTTGAACTCCAGGGGATTCAATACCCTCCTTTCAGTCTACATAGGCACCCACACTCATATTTGTATATAGATCCAAAAGACGTGCATACACATAATTCAAAAATAAAAATAAATTATATAAAATAACTATTCATAGGTTCATTATGTCAATAAAATAATGTACATAAAACATTCAGCCTAATACCTATACAAGAGTTCAGAATACACTATCCTAAAATACAACGAACTAAAGAATAATAAGCAAAAGCACATGAGAGAAAACTCTCTGGTACACCCCAGAGCAAAACGTCCATCCTGTAGAAGGTAAACTCCCTATTCTAAGGCCACATTTCATAATTGGAGACGGGGAGTGGATGTTAAAATCGGTACTGACGAACTTCAGCAGAGCCCTTACTGTCAACTAATCTCTGGACGTCTCCTGGTCATGTCCCCACACGTTACTTCCTCTAGAAGTTTTCACTGGTCTCATTTGTTTCCTCATAATTATTGTTTGCTTAAAAGGCCTGCTAGGACCTTGGTCACAGGCATTTCTTTGGAGCTTCATGAAGGTTTCCATGTACATGAGAAAAACACTAAATAATGTTTTAACTTTGCTCCTCTTTACATATTTATCAGTTCAATTCATCATGCTCCCCAGACACAGAACTTCAGACACAACATAAGGCTTGTTTCTTTTGCTTTGATCCTAGCAGAATGGGTTGCCATTGTCTGAGATAGAAGACTTACTCCACAGACTGCAGCAGACATTGTGGAGACATTAGAGTCAGCCAAAGGCAAGAGGTTGTTGCTACATCAGCCTCCCAGAGCTCTGCCTGTAGAGGAAGAACAATTAAAGCAACGCTGTCACTGGGGCATGCACACTTGCTGGAGAGGAAATTCACCCATTTGCTCTATCTGGTATGTGACTTTGGAGTCTAGTAATCATATCGGGAAACCTGTGGATTTTTGAGCTCTTCTGATATTCCAATTACAAATGGACATGTAATTGCTATGTGCTTCAAATCATGTTGGGCTAAGGTATGAGAGGTAATTGATTCTGCCCTAACATTCATATTCTGACCAAATCCTTACAACACCCACTAATTGTAACATAACTACATTTCTAGAGGTTACCACCACACCTGAGGGAATCCCCCAAGTCTCAGACTGCCCTGAAGACACTCCACTTGATTTTATAAATGTGCCTTCCGTCCTGGGTAATTCCCACTCTATTCATTGTCTACATGTTTAGTGGATGGACTAAATACACATTCAGATAACCATGCTGACATTATTACAGTGAAATAATTTTAGCAACTGAGAGCATTCATCACTTTGGTATTTTTTATGGATTGAATTTGTTTAAAGGACTCATTTTTACCATGGATAAACCTCTTGCACCAAAAAAATCTGCGGTATTCATATTAATTTTATATCTTATAACAATGTGAATAATCAGGACAAGTAGGAAAGAAAATAGAAATTTTAGGTTTAAGAAACTCAAGAAATTAGACTTAAAAACTGAAATTATTACCTTAGCCCCTATAAAACTATTGACTTTAGTTATGAGGCATAATACTTCTGTGCTAGCTTTTAGCTATATTGACACTATCTGCAAACTTTTCATTCCTGGATTAAGAGGACTTTGCAGGAACTTGGGTGGATAATTTGATGCTGTGACTTATGAAGTTAGTGTGTGAGTGTGTGTGTGTGTGTGTGTGTGTGTGTGTGTGTGTGTGTGTGTGTGTATGACTTATATATAATAACTTTTTACTGGTAGACCTAGCACATATAATAGTGGAAAAAATATAGCCTTCGTTGAATGATAATTCTTTAATCACTTTCAACCAAGAGACAAGTGAATATCAAAAAGATTATGAAAAAAAAAAAAAGCATGCACTGTTACCTTGCTGGAAAGAACCTTATAAACACCTGCCCACCATCTGTATCTCCTACATAACAAAAGAAACTCTTCTTAATTTATGTAAACCATAGCTAACCTAATCTACTCCAGCACTACTAGAACAGGGCAATGGGAAGACCATACCTACAAGTGACCTCACACTTTGGAATTCACAGCAAATTCCAAGGTCCTAGAAGAGATGACATCACAAAGTAGACAGATTCTCCCAAAATCACAAACCAAGATACTTTATTTCCCCGCTATATTCAGTTCTCCCATCCTTTAGGGAAGAAAATTCTTTTTAAATAAAAATTCCCTATTTTCCACTTTTGTTGAAAGCCTGACAGACAATTACCCATCTCAGTCTACTCAGCTTTCGATGTGTTCCACTATGGGTTCACTTTTCAGACATGTGGCTTTCCTAGTAACTTCATTTTTTCCCTAAGTCAAGCATGAAATTGACAAAACTACATCAGTTTCCAAAGCCCATACCCTATTAATTTATCAATTTGATAATAATTTCAGCTACTATGAAAAATATGTGAACTAGCTTTCAGCTCTAAGAAGGGGAACACATGAAAGACTTACTGTAGAATACCAAAAAAAATGAAACAAGATGGCGTAGAGCAACATCCCTCTATTTCTTTCATGAGATCTCTTCATGCCTTGGAAAAAGTCTGTGAAAGCTCAGCGACTATTCCTTGATCAGAGACAGTGTAAACACATTTCTCTCTTTTATTAAATATAGACAATCATGATGCTAGATTTTCCTTAGTTCAATGTTACAATTAAAACCTTGTGATTGGCTTCATAGGGAACTACCCCAACTTCTTGGTAAAAATCTTAAGTACCTCTAACATTGTTAGACCAAAAATCTGGACTGGACCAGAGCAGGGAAGTAACTCAATTTCCCCAGTTTTCTTCTGTGAATCTGTCACTTGTCAGTTCAGTTTACAGAAACAGAACTTTAAAGTAGTAGAGAGAAGTATGGTTTTTTTTTTCTTATATTTGGTACCAAGAAAGCATTTAATAAATCTACATTGTTCCTAATTGTTGTTACCAGCAATATTTCCTTTGTCCCCACTCTTTTTTGCACGCATGAAAAGCAAAGTTTCCTTCAGAATGTTTTAAATTAAGCTATTTATGGTGAACCATAGAAATTTTTTTTTTGATGGGAATGAAACACTTCAAAAAAAGTCATGATGCTTACTTAGCCCAAGTGGTGGTTCTCAGGAACCTGAGAGGAACCTGCATGAAGAAATCTTCGTGTATCAGGATTCAATCAACATAGCAGACTACCTCATCCTCTAAGTGGATTGCTCCCAGTTGGCTACCTCTTAGCATCTATGAGAGAGAGCATGCTAGGACAGCATCAGATTGGAGGTTAGAATTTTGCTGCCTTTTCTCAATCCACCTGAAATGAATTTCTAGCTGGTAAAATGCAACGTATATAAAAGGTTTATATTCTTTTTTTAATAGATTATTGGAATAAGTTTCATTTTAATAAATAATATTAAAAACAAGAGCAAAATAGTACAGATGTAAAATTCATGTATTTTATAGTGGTGGGTCATTTTATATTGATCTAGCTAAACAACCTGTGAGACGATTAATATTGACTTTCGACTTTATAAGGTCTGGGACTATCTGGGAGACAACCCACTGGGAGTGACTGTGAGTGAACTTCATTGTCCCACAATAGTGCAGTTCCTTCAGGACAAAGATAGATTTGTGGATTTCCTTTCTTCCCTATCAGAATATTCATTGGTCTGCATGTATTGCCACTGGGAAAGAGTCCCAGAACATTAACTTATGAATTTTTTTAGTTATTCAAGACAGGACTTTTCTGTGTAGCCCTAGCCATCTTGGAATTCACTCTATAGACAAAGCTAGCCTTAAACTCAGAGATCCTCCTGCCTCTGTCTCCCGAGTACTGGGAATAGAATTAAAGGTATGTACCACCAGTGCCCAGGGTAGCATTAATTTCTAATTAATCTGCTTGTGCCTTTAAGGACATCTAACTACAAAAAGACACCTTTACAGCCTAGGACTGTAGTTCTCATCCTTCTAAATACTGCAACCCTTTAATCCAGTTCTTCATGTTGTAGTGGCCCCCAACCATATTTTGTTGCTACTTCATAACTGTAATTTTGCTGCCACTAAGAATTACAATGCAAATATCTGATATGCAACCCAAAGGGGTTGTGACCCATAGATTGAGAACCACTGACCTGGAGACACAGCTGTGAAATAGCTATCTCTTTGGTTACCTCATGTATAACTCACCAACTAACCTTTTAGGGTGTACCTAACTCTAAAAGGGGTAGATGTATATGCGATGCCAGCCTGATTTTGCCTGCCTGTACACCTACTCTAAGTCCTTTTCCTCAAAAAATCCAGACTCCAAAATCTTTCAGGGAAAGCATCTCATAGTGATTCTCCTGCCTCAGCTTTCTGAGGGCTGAGATTACAACTGTCAACCTTTATACCCAACCTCTTAAAGACAGCCTTTCAGTGCTATGCTTTCATGCTCTACAATGAGAGAGGAGGGTGGGAACAGAGAGGGAGAGAGAGAGACAGAGAGACAGAGAGACAGAGACAGAGAGACAGAGACAGAGAGAGACAAAGAGACAGAGAGACAGAAACAGAGAGACACAGAGAGAGAGGGAGGAGGGAGGGAGGATGGGAGGGAGGGAGGGAGGGAGGGAGGGAGGGAGGGAGGGAGGGAGGGGAGGAGGAAGGGAGGGAGAAAACACTGAAAAAATGCTGTGGGATGGTCTATATGTCAAATCTGTTGCTCTGATTGGTCAATAAATAAAACACTGATTGGCCAGTGGCCAGGCAGGAAGTAGGTGGGACAAGGAGAGAGGAGAATACTAGGAAGCAGAAGGCTGAGGCAGAGACACTGCCAGCTGCCGCCATGACCAGCAGCATGTGAAGACGCCGGTAAGCCACCAGCCACGTGGCAAGGTATAGATTTATGGAAATGGATTAATTTAAGATAAAAGAACAGTTAGCAAGAATCCTGCCACGGCCATACAGTTTGTAAGCAATATAAGTCTCTGTGTTTACTTGGTTGGGTCTGAGCGGCTGTGGGACTGGCGGGTGACAAGGATTTGTCCTGACTGTGGGCAAGGCAGGAAAACTCTAGCTACAAAAAAATGTTATGTCGGGATCTATGGTCTGTGATGATATAACTGTGTGGACTATCTATAGTCAAAATTCCAAATGTGCAACTATAGGTAGAATATTATCATTTTTGATGCCTGGGGGCACAACTGTCAAAAGAACCCCAACTGAGGATATTTACTGGGGAGGAAAGAACAGGGAAATCAATGATAAGAACACTAAGGAAAATAGTGACCACAGTGTAGGTTCCCTTCCATGAATATCAAATCTCAGACAGTACTTCCTTTCAGCCAGAAATCATCAAATCTCTGAAAGAAAATCTTTGTTGGAGGTCCCAGTAGCCAAGCCTTGTTGGGGCTACCATTGAAATCTAGCATTCCAGGAGTCCCAGGGCTTCAACATAAATGTGTATCAAAATAATAATAACACATAGAAGAATAACTAAAAATTAGAGGTGAATTATAGGCTTGCAGGATATTTGCTTATGACCTGTATACAGGAAATTGGTTGAGAGCAAGGAGTAAAGTTGTCATTTAAATTATATAGCATTCCAGTTCCCAAGCCTCATATAACATGAGAAAGATAGTTATTGAAGGGGTAGACATATTCAAAGTAATTTTTGGTCGCTTGTTTTCATTATTGCCCCACTACAAGGTATGGTTTAATCTGTACACATCAAATGATTCAGAACCATGATAAGACTCCCAAATTAAATTTATTGCCTTTACAATAGGGGGTTTGTATATTAGCAAAGTTCTATGACTCCTGGAAATGTCCTGGAACCTCCTGCTTGGGAAAAACAAAAATTAGTTTTGGCAACAATTCACCTGATTAAATGAACACATTTAGTACAGGATAGGTACCCCTATGATCTTAACTAGTGATCAGACAGTTTCAGTGTGAAAGTGCATGGGTGCCTGAAGACCTAAGCTTAGGAAGCAAAGCACTTTCCATGCAAGTGTGAGGACCTGGGTTCCAATCCCTGAACGCATGTAAAGCCAAACATGATAGCATACATTGGCAATCCCAGCATTTCTGGGATAAGTTCAGGATGGAGACAGGAGAATCCCAGAAACCTGTCAGCCAATTAACTTGGTGTACATAGCAACAAACAAGAGTCCTTTGCTACAAAACTGTGAAAAACAGGCAGTGACACCTCAGGTTGTTTTCTGATTTCTATGCACAGGAACACACACACACACACACACACACACACACACACACACACACACACACACACTATAGTTAAAGCCAGCAGAATGGTGTGCTGTAGGTCACAGGAAGATTATTAACTCTTCAAAAATTTTGTTTTGGAAGGGATAATCTCCATCAAGCCTTTAGATAGCTATTTATAAGCAAATGACTTTGCAACCAGGCTTGTCTGGAACTCAAATCAATCCTCCTGACTCTGCCTCTTAATTGCTAGAATTAGAGGCATGGCTCACCACATCTGGCCTGTATATCCATTCCTGATGCCCTATTCCTTGCCCCCCAAAACTATACTCGACTGTAAGGAAGTTGGAAAGTAAAGTGAGAATGTGGACTTCAGTGAATGGATCTCTGGATTTAGTTTATCTGTGGGTTTGTCTGCTCTCTTAAATCTCATCTTATCCCCCATAAAATTTTCTGTAATAGGCTACTGCCACCTTTTTCAGTAGGCAGACAGCCTCTGACAGGGTCAACATCCATACATAATTGGGGTATTGTGGTAGTGAAATAACCTCATTCCTTTCAAATAACAGTGTGTCTGCTATTTTACTCAAGTTCCCTGCAGTAACTGAAGAGTTAGAATGAACACATACGTTTCAAATGGGATCTGTTGAATTGGCTTACATAATATAGGCTATGTAGTTCAACCATGGTTGTGTACACTCTAGGGAAACTGAGAACCTTTAAAAGTCAAGATCCTAGAACTACAATCCTGTAGGTTCCAAGATGTTGCCCCTAGTATTCAGGCATGTCCTCCTAAGGTAACTGCTCATTGCCAATCCATGATTTCCACCCAAATAACACAGAAGAACACAAAGCCAAGTGAGACACTTGAACAGTGTACTTTTTTTTCTTTTGAGGGATGACTACTATATTTCATAGAGTTCAAGAAAACTGTGTTTTAATTGTTTTTTATATTATGTATCTTACAGTGGATGGGTTTCCATGGTTTAGTTGGAGCATTTGTTGCTGATTTCTTTGTGGTGTTTACAATGACGGTGCCTCTTAAATAATGCCAATTAGATTCATAGAAATGTAGTTGGCATTAGTTGCAAATATATGAGTTGCTTTATAGTCACAAATTCATCTTAAATCTTTAAGAAATGACAAGTGAACATGGCTTTGGTCATAAGGAAGAATCATCTGAGAACACATAAGTGCAGCCACACCTCTTCTCTGAACTACAGGGAGAATCAAAATTTCTGTTTCTCATGGAAGCTCCATAGTAACTGAGATGTTTTGGTGATAGATATTTAGACTAAAATGGCTGTAAGTATAGGATTTCCTACATTCTCTGCTCAATGTTGTCACAACAGAGAATAGATTAGATTAGCTCATTATTATATTGCTATAATAATCTGGAAATTCTCTCAATAAGAAGGAAGTCTTATTACTCCACAATGGCATTTTATTTTCCTGCTGTAGGGAAAGATTCCTATGGTAGAAGGTAAAGACAGAAATGAACTGAATAAACAGAAGTGAGATGGTGGCCCAAGTGTGCATATAGGAGCAGACTGAACTGTGAAACATAGATGTCATAGTTACTTACCCCCAAAACTTGTTGGGGGCACAGAGGTCCTTGTACTCACAGAGAAGCACTTGGAGAATCAGAAATGTTAATCATGCAGGAGTGTCTCCTCAATGGAGGAGACAAAATGCAACACCTGCATTCCAACCAGAACGCTGAGAGTGGATTTTGTTAATGATCTGGTGGCCTTTTTGCTCTCTGTGGAGACAGACATCATCCACCTTTTGCTATATAAGCAGACCTCACCCAAACTCCCCAAGATGATTATTCCAGACTCTACCTCCCTAGACCATTACCCATCCTTAGGAGAGATGTCACAAGTACTTTATGGCCTGCTGGCCTTTATACTATCAGTCAGAGACCACACTAGATTCTAGGCCTTTTAGCTTTACAACCCGCCTTCATGGTCACACTTAAAAGAGTCTCTATGTAGTCACACTTTAAGCGTTATTGTACACCTGGAATTGGACTGATGGGACTGATTGTTGCCTGGAAACCTTTTCCCAAATTGTACTGTGTTTTTAAAATGTTGACAATGAACCACCTGGTAATCGAGGTTGACGAATTCAGTCTGCACCGGGCTTTCATTCTCATCTCTTCTTTGTGTGGTTTGCTTCCCTGTCGGACACTTGCAGGAACCCCGTCAACTTGTGCCAAAAATATGGGGCACAGGAACCTTGGAGAAGGTAAGAAAAGTTGTCTTTAAATAGAAATCGGGGGCTAGGGAAACTCAGTCCTCTCACTGAAAAGGGGTCTCGACCTTAGCGTGAGAGAGGGGAACTAAATATGGGCTCTTCTCAGTCTTCTGAGACAAAGAATTGTATACAATTAGTAATGTTTGTTAAGATCTAAAGGACAAAAATATTCAGAGAAACAGCTCTGTAACTTTGTATAAGTAACTAGAAAATTTAATCTCTGGTTCTCTAAACAAAGAACCATAGATGTTGAAAATTGGAAATATGTAGGAGCCGGTGTAAAAGCAGCCTCTGAGGAAGGGGACAAAATCTTATCAATTATTTTGCGATCTGGACATGAGTAATGTACTGCTTAGATCCACTCCAGAAGGACCATAAAGAGGATGATCCTTCAGATAGGCCTTAGCAGGCATCTACTGCTCCCACATTTAAGGAGACTAGGTTAGATATGTTGTCTCCTCTTTCAAACACCCACAATTTATATCCATGTATAACGAATATTCAGTCCCATCAATCTGATTTTAAAAAAAAAATCCAGTCTATGCTGCCTCACTTCCAGAGACTCCTTATGAAACACGAGAAGAATAATGAACAGAAAATGACTGGACTAAGTCCCCTGTCATGTCAGCCTTTACAATGCCTGTGATTCCCAATCCTCAAGACCCAAATGTATGACAACATTGCCATTTACTTTGGAGTTGTTAAAGAATTTCAGGAAATCTGTTGCAGACAATGGCACGCATGCGCCATTTCCTGACATGGTGTGGGGAAATGTAAGCAGAGCTATTGCCACTCCTTGAGACTACAAGCAAATATGAAACGTTTCCTTAGCCCCAGGACAGTACTTGATGTGGAAAGCAAAATATGATGTGATGAAGAGTCGGGGATAAGCCATAGCAAGAATGCCCCTATTAATTCAGGCATGTTTCAGGGAGCAGGAGAACGTAACGACTTTCTAGTAGAAATGAATAGTTCTGCTCAGTACTTTGACCAAGCATGCCTTTGTGCACTGTGAGCCTGGAGAACTGCCAGTCCTCTGATCACTCTAAAACATAAGGTGACTGAGCTTTGGCCTGAGTTTCTTGCATGCATTAAGAAGCAGTACACTAGAAAGTAACTCATGGGAAGATATCCTGAAGCTCACATTTGATGGAATCACCAAAGAGTGTGGAGCTGCCATACCATAGCCCATAAACATGACGACTTTTTCAAATAGGTAAAAGCTACTCAGGATTTGGGCAACACCTCTCATGTTGCAGAGGTCACTGCAGCAGTCATTTTAAAACGTGTTTCAAAAAGGACCTTTGTTGTGGGATATTCTGATTGCACTCTGAGACTCCAGAGACTGACAATAAAGTTTACAACAAATCAGAGGGTGGAGCTAGCTGTTAGCTGACCAAAATTAACCATAGAGGTTTTGGAGGACTGAGGACATATAGAGAGACACAGGAAGTAGTAGGGAGGGGTTTAGAAAGGCTCAGCCCTTTTGGATCAAGGAAGGATAGAGAGAAGAGGTCATGGGTTGCTTCTCCACTACTTCTCTGATCATTCAGGTTCTTACCCCAATATCTGACTCCTGAGTTTTTATTGATTAAAAAAAATTAGATAAATTCTTCACCTGATATCCAATGCAGGGGCCCAAGATCCCAAGGCAGCTGCTTGCTGCCAACTTTGCAGCCCCCAGAGTCACTGCTGGGGTTTGCTTTCCCTCCGGCCCCCCAGGCTCTCCTCTCAAGGCTGCTAGTAAACTGACAAACACCACTGGAAGATCAGCTTTGGACTACAAACTGCTTTGGACAATTTCAAGTTGGTTAACTAAGATGGTACAGCCTCATAGACTACTCCAGCCAGAACTTTGGTTAAGTCATGTACTTTCCCATTACACAGAGACTGGACAACAAATGATATAGCTAGTTCTCCCAGGACTTGACCACTCTCTCAACTTTCTCAGGGTCCCCAAAAGATGCCATCACCCCTAGGCAACAGGAAGTAATTTTAAGGGCACAATGCCCACATTCCCAAGAGGTGGGGTGGGTGGTTTTTGGTCATTCAGTGGGTTTTGGATGTTTGTCATCATTTAGGGAGATTGGTTGCAAATTGTTACTGGTATTGGTAATGGAGGAAACTAAGCAAGGGAGGCTATGTTCAGGGCTCTCATTCTGAAAAGAAAAAGGGGGACACAGAAATGATAAGATAGAAGGGTATATTATTGATGTGTTTTAAACTGAAAAAAGCAACTACTAGTCTTAAGTATTTTACATTGGTATAGATTTTTGTATATTGAGACAAACAAGGTTATTTTTGTTATATTGTATATATGTTTCTACTCTTGTTTTAAGGTATTTTTGTATATTGATACAAATTTAAGGTTATTTTTGTTATATATATATATATAATTTCTACTTTTCTTTAAGGTATTGTACCTAAGCAGTTCATTTAACAATAAAAATATAATGTGAATTTCTAGTCCTTGAAAGTTATTATTACAAACTATTTAGGATAATTAAGAAATACAGGTTTAGTAGTTAATCATCTAACAAATTTGTGGCTATGTTAGGTATGTTTTCAAGGTCAAACAGATATATTTTAGATAGAAATTTTGTCTTCAAACACTTCAAAGATCTACAGGATATGGTATTTAAGATGTTTTAATAATATAAGGCTTATCATAAGAGTGAGACACATCTGCTCCTTGCGGCATCAATCTAAGTCAAAAAAAGATGGTTGGGCATCCAAGAACGTCCATAAGGAGTTTGCTTTCATTTGTGGAAACTTTAGCCACTGGGCAAGAAACTTCTCTTGCCTTGACTGCTGACATTTTGCTAGCCAAATTGGAAGAGTATACACAAAAGAAAGCAACCACCAAACTTTAACATGACAAGATAGGACAGTCATTCAAAATTTCTGCTTCACAGAAAAGTCTTCTAGGCCTGTAGGCCAAAGATGGATGCCCCAACATTGTAGAGGAACCATGGTTAACTGTCCAGGCAGCCAGCCACTTCTGTTATTTCTATTTTGGAAGTTGCTTGCTCTGCACTTCCTGTTTACTCAGGTAATAGTATATACTTCTCAGGTCTGTGATGGTGTTGAAGAATAGATCATTATAGTTACAGTTTTTCCTTGTTACCAAATTCAGAAAAGAAACTCACCGAACAGGTATAAAGTGTATAAGATGGAGAGACATGAAAGCTTCAATTGTTTAACTAAGAAAGTGTTGTGAGATCTAAAGAGATAGTTTTGGATTGGCAACACAAGTTATGATAGAAAGTGAATTAGGTACAAAACTTTGGACTCACCAAGATAGGATATGATAATGGAGTATTTTCTCTGAAATTGCCAAATGCAAATGGACTGGACATTGTGGATGTAATTCTTACCTGATAATTGTTCTTATTATACATAGCTTCACTGTGTTAGAGTTAAAACCCTCCTTTGTTTTGCTTAAACAAAAAGAAGAAAATATTATGGAATATTTTGATTGCGTTCTGACACTCCTGAGACTGTTGATGAAGTTTACTTTGAATCAGAGGGCAGAGCTAGCTACTAGCTGACCAAAATTAACTGTAGAGGTTTTAGAGGACTGAGGACATATAGAGAGACAGATGAAGTAGTAGGGAGGGCTTTAGAAAGAATTTGTACCCTATTGGATCAAGGATGGAGAAAAAGAGGAGATCACTGTTTGCTTCTCCACTTTTCTGCTTCTCTGATTATTCAGGTTCTTATCCCCAACATCTGACTCCTGTGTTTTTATTTATTAAAAAAAATAATTAGAATTAGATAGATGCTTCAGACCTTGCTTTGAATGTGGGAACTGAGGGCATTGGAACAATGAATATAAAATTTCTAATAATCCAGCCCTTCATCTTTGCTGATGATGTAAAAAAGGAAAAACACTGGACTAAAGAATTTAGATCCAAATTTGATAAGGATGGTAAGCCTTTAACTTCCCAAAGGGACAACTCCCAGCCACAGAACAAAATGCAAAATCAACCCAGACAACAAAAAATAAATCAGGTTCAAGAACAATATCCAGTCATTCAAGAGGAACAATAGCATCTAGTACAATGGAATTAAATTTCTTAGCTTTGTGGAAAAAACCATTTTCAGAGGACAGACATTCATTGCTGACCTTCTATGTAGAAAACTATCCCTTTAGAGACATTCTAGATACTGCAACAAATCAATGTTATTTGGCCTCCATACTAGCCAATGTCTACAAACCCACCTTTACAAGGTGTTAGAGGCTGATGGGAATCTTTAAAAAGTAATAAAGTCTTAAATTGGACTGATAAAGTGTAAAAAAAATGCAAGCATAATTGCATGTTACTTAAATCCCCTTGATGGTTAAAAAGAATTTAACCGAAAGGATAATCAATAAAAATTGGATTATTTTGAAGTTTTCACCTAAAAATATTTTTGGTACAGCTTGAAAATCTATTACATCAAACTGTCTACAGAATGTAGTAAAAACTAAGACCTTCCAGCAAGTTCTTTGTCCATGAAACTGTTATGCTTTGATATTGTTCACAGTTTTGTTTCGTGTGCAGTCTTAGCTGAAATTAATTGAGAGACGGGTGAATTAAGGATGGCTTTCCCAGCTTTCCCCTTTCCTCAGTCCTCTGTTAGCTACTTTTATAATCCTTTCATGCTTGCTTGTATCAATTATACTAGCTATAGAGGTGATGAACTCAACCTTGCCCTCTATTATAGCCATTATTTTTTCTTTAAAAATTAGAAGGGAAGAGATGTTGGGGAAACAGAGGTCCTTATACTCACAAAGAAACACCAAGAGGACCAGGAATGTTGTCTCCTGAGTGGAGGAGATACAAATCAAATATCTGAATTCCATCTGGTGGCCTTTTTTCTATCTATGGAGGCAGACATCACCCACCTTTTGCTGTATAAGCAGACCTCACCCAAATTCCCCAAAATGATTATCCCAGACTCTTCCCCCTCTAGACTATTAACCATTCTTAGGGGAGATATCACAAGTACTTAATGGCTGCTATTGGTCAGAGACCACACTAAATTCTAGGCCTTTTAGCTGTACAACCCACCCTTATGGTCACATGTACTTTGTAAAAGGGTTTCTATGTAGTCACACCTTAAGTTTTATTGTACACATGGAATTGGACTGATTAGACCACTTGTTGCCTGGAAATATTTTCTCATATTGTTCTGTGTTTTAAATATGCTGACAATGAATGACCAAGTATTAGACTCCCCAAAGTCTGATCCTAGTTGATGAAGTCAATCTGCACCAACCAGGCTTTAATTATCTTCTTGAGGTTTGCTTCCCCTGTATAACAGCTGCAGGGACCCCCTCAAAACCTCTATAAATTGCTGATCTAAAGCAATTATTTATATAAAAAGAAAATGAAGAGTTGCGAATCAATTTAGTGGGAGAGCATGAAAAAGGAGACAGTCACGGCTCCAAATCCAGTGATTCCATCACTGTTCAGCAGGTAGCCTGGCATCAACACAGAGGGAACAATTTCCTTGCACCTTGAAAGTGAAAACTTTTTAAAGAATTTATATCAATAATGCAGAAACCTTAAGTGTTTTTCTGACTCATTCCCACATGGTAAGTCTGGGTTTTTATTTTCTTTTTATAGAAGTCCAGATTTCTTTCCAGCAAAAATATATTTGACCTTGGGAAGGACATTTGACCTCAAGCATTTCCCTTTCACTCCCTGACAATTATTCAAAAAGATAAAAGTAAAACAAGAAGCAATTTAAGCTGTTTTCTTAATACCATGGCAGAAATCCAAAATCAAATCTTGTAATGGTTTTGGTTTAAGAACTTTTTAAATGTACCTTAAAAACAAATTTACACTACCAGAAAAAAAAGTCAGAGAAATCTTTCATTATAGGATTCAAATATCTGTATAAATAAATTATATATATATATATATATATATATATATATATATATATATATATATATATATGTGATGGAAATGGATCTTTTCCTCAGCTTTTACTGAATTTGCCTAGTGTTGTTATATTTAAACTTGTAACAAGCAGTAGGAAGTACAAGTTGAAAATGGAGCATTTGTGAGCAAGCACAAGGCCTGGTACTTGATTTTCACCATCAAAAAAAGAGGGAAAGATTAAATTAAAAACAGTATACCAATAAAAAGTGTTCTTTAAAAAGTAAGGTGACACTGTAGAGTAGTGGTGCTGTTAGCAGATGATGCTAGTTAAATTATATACTCAGAGAGATGCCTTACTTTTCATCTGAGGGAAATAAATTCTAGGTAGACTATAGTTCTAAACATGAGATGTAAAACAGTGAAGCTAATGAAGATAACCATGGTGTCATCTAGATCACACAAATGGCTATGGTCCAGGCAAAGATTTTTAAGTAGGACAAAACACATGAACACTACAGAGGAAAAAAAGAAAACCTCATTAATGAAACTATATTAAAATTATGAACTTCTGAGACAGGGTAAAAGTGTATACTTACCTTATTATATATGACTCCCTTTGTTCAACCCCTAGAAGCAAAAAATAAAAAAAAAAAACAGAAAGGGAAGAGTGGAAGAATGAAGGAGTTAAGAGGGTATCTGTTCTTCACACAAGACTGCTAAGAAAGAAAAAGCAAGCTTCCAGACTCAGGGGAAATTCTTGATTGGACTAGCACTGTTACAGGTGTTCTTCAACTGGTTCTCTACAAGTCTCTAAATGAACTAGGAATGACTTGTTATGTAAATCAACATTCACATACTAAGTATTATTCAATATTTAAAATGAACCAGCTATTACCAAAACAGTGTAAGTGAAATCTCACAAAAATTATACCGAGGAGAGAAAGCAGACACAAAACAGTACACACGATAATTTTATATAAACACATTTGTAGAGCAGTAAAACTCATGTAGGGAGATAGAGTCAAAGAATAACTAACTTTGATGAGAGACTAGGTCCTCATCAAAATAATCTCAATGTGAAAATGCTTTGCACTGTAGATGTGTGATCTATGTTCTCTGTACATTTATACTTTGTCAATGAGAAAGATAGATATACCCAACAGCAAAAATCATCATCACTGACTGTGATCCAACAGTGCTACATGGTGTGACGATATAAATTAATCATTAAGTTGCAGGTGAATTATTGCCTACCATAACCACACACATTTCAGAGTTCATTTGTTACTATATGTAGTAATTACTTTCCTTGTTACTACCAAAAAGTGCCTGACAAATTCTTAATGAGGGGTTTACTTTGGTTTACAGTTACAGGGAAGTCCACTAGGATGGAGAAGGCATTTGAGACAGCTGAATACACTGCAACCATACTCAAGAAGTAAAGACCGATGAATGCTGGTGCTAAGCCATCTTTCTCCTCTGTGTCTGTGTCTGTCTGTCTCACTGTCTGCCTCTCTCCCTGTGTGTGTGTGTGTGTGTGTGTGTGTGTGTGTGTGTGTGTGTGTGTGTGTGTGTGTGTGTGTCTGTGTGTGTGTGTGTTATGAGATCAGGTTTTGTAATAGTTCTGACTAGCCTGATAGTCATGAGGTAGCCAAGGCTGGCCTCAACATTATTGAAATCTCCCTACTCCAGCTCCTGAATGCTCACTTTACATCATGCCACCCCATTTGGCTACCCATCATACCTTTGATCATAAAGATACCCATGTGCTCTGATTCACCATTGCCCCAACACATCTTGCAGGCAGATCAGGTTGTGGGTCAGATTTTGTGACTGGGTTGGTGTCCAAGTCCTGCCACTGGAACCCTAGCCTGGTTACAGAAGATGGCTGGCTCAGGCTCCATAAGCTCCATTACTAAGAATCCTCACTAGGGTCAACCTCACAGATTCCACAAAGTATCTACTGCAATGTTTCCATACAGTCATCTAAAGGCCCAACTCTACCAGCCATCTTTCCCAGTACTCTCTGCTCCATCCCTACTACCCTTACCTGATACCTCTGTTCCTATCCCCAACAGCCCCCATTCCACCTTCAAACCCACAGAAGCATCTTAATTGGAAGTTTGTGATGATGCCAAAGTGATTGTGATCCCAGATCTCAAACTTGGCATCGACCAGGTTGTCTTCCTGAGCCAATCACAGTGGACCTGGTAGAACCACAGCTGGTTCTCCAGGTGGATGAGTTGGAAAGGTGGTTCTAACTGGGGTTACTTCAGTGCATGGGAGTCTTGCTCTGCTGTCTCTACTATTGGGGCTGCTCCAGTCTATGCTTGAGCTTCCTTCCTTCTTCCTTTTCATTAAACTTGTTTCAACAGAAACTAATCCTTGTGTGTGTGTGTGTGTGTGTGTGTGTGTGTGTGTAATGATACAATTTGTCTGCCTGCAAAATGTGCTGGGACAATGGTGGCACATAACTTGAGAGTAGCTCACCAATGTCTGATTTTACTTTGAGGCCCACTCCACAAGAGGGAGTCCATGCCTGCTGATGGCCATGTCACAGGAGCAGCAAGTGGAAATTGAAGTTCCGGGTGTCAGCCCACCAGGAGGAAAATCCCTGAAAGGTGAATCTCAGTTAGGCAAGGCCCCACAAACACAGACTCCAGAATGTCTTTTGCTTCTGCTGTGCCTTTACATATTTGCTATTGCTATCATTCTCTGGTATCTGGCATGGTGTGAGTGCGTGTGGGAGATCCCCACTTCCTGTAATGTAGTGTACTTATCCCATGGATACATCTTGTTCTACTGGGCATTTTTACCTGTGGATTATTATGAAGATGATTTCTTCCTAAGGTGTTTTGTCTAAGGATAATAATAATGTTATTTTAAATAGAGTTTTGATTATTAGAAATATAAATAAGGAAGTGTCACACAGCTAGACCATGTGAGTTTCTATTGAGGAGTCATATAGACTGTGGCTTAGGTTAAGTAGCCCAGCTAGCTTAAAATCTTTTAATGCTAATGTTGGGAGATGTGTTCACAGGTTTCAGAGTGCATCATAGCTTTGAAAATAAAGTTAGACTAAGATGTTTTTGTTAAGTAGCTTTGAGGGGAAAAACTCAAAAAGACAACCTAAAGTTTTAGAAAGGTACATCGTTAAATGAGGAACTCTTTAAGGTCAGGGAACAAGAACAAAGCAGCCCAATTATCATTAGCTGACCTGCCTTTCTTCCTAGGATTGGTTGATGACCAAAGGTGATGATTCATTCCTTATGCCCACTTCTACCTTCAATCTCCTGATATAAAAAAAAAACTATTGATGAGTGGGTATGCACCCCAAAGATTTAAAATAGAACTGACTGGTTGTTTTTCATGCATAAAAGTTTAGGTTTGTGATTCCTTTAAAATTAATATTTTAAGTAAATGTTTTAATATTTGTTAGGACTCCTAGCTTGGGACTCCTGTAAGTGGGAGCGGGTGGGGTGTATCTCTGACTCTTTTGCCTGCTCTTGCAACTCTTTTCTTCCTATTGAGTTGTCTTGTCAAGCCTCTATGTGAAGGCTTTGACCTTGTCTTATTGTAACTTCTTTTGTCCTGTTTGGCTGTTGTCTCTTGGGGGCCTGCTCTTTTATGGAAAATAAACAGAAGGGGGTGTGGATCTGAAGGAGAGAGGAGGTAGGGGAGAGCTAGGAGGAGAGGGAAGGAGAGGAACTGTGGATGGGATGTATTTCATGAGAGAATCTATTTCCAGTGTTGAAAAAGATTAAGAACCTAATAATTTGGATCATTTGTATTGCTTTTGCAACTCCATCTTACTTCACATTCCGGTAAACCAGTCCATATATCCTGACCATTCCAGTCATTGTCAAATTCTTTCTTTTCAATAACTAACTGATAAAGACATCGTTAAGATTGAAAATAGAATCATGATAGCAGTGGAAGCTACAGCTTCAAGTCGAGTAAATTGGTCATAACTGATCTCAAATTCAAAATCTTGCATTAAGTCCCTAATAGTTTTTATTCAGTCACTATTCAGTGGGCTAATCTGAAGTCTCAGGTACTGTTTGTCACAACATAGATGTAGTTGTAATAAGGAGATCATACCCCTGACGTTGTGGTGCTTATATTAGGAGAGCAGTGTGGAGTAAAAATAGTATGTCATGTCGTTATGTGTGAGTCAAGGAAATGGAGCACACTTAAAGAAGTAGGAGTATCTGCCATGTAAAGTCCCAAATTCACAGTGTGGGTCACGAAAGTTAGTCATTTAGTCATTGCTTTTCACAACACTTGACAGTGTATTTCATGCCTCCTCTTTCTGAAGTTCTTTCTCTTTTGTACAGTAACTACTAACCTCCTAAAGCAATTTGACATAATCTCCTTCAGGAACCTTAGACAACACCAAATTCTTCTTCGCACATCAGAGCACCTTAAATTTGTCACAACATGGAAAATGCACTCTGTTGTCTTGTCAACATGCATTTCTTTCATCTTCAAATACATAGCAAGCTCACTGATAGAAAAAATACACTACTTCATTTAGATTCAGTAAGACTGAATACAAAACACTGAATTACTATTTAAGAAAGAAATTGATAAGACATGAGACGCCATTTCCGCTATCACTTCTGCTATCAGATGAATGCGAACTGCAGAACTGCAGTTGGCAAGGCAACACTTCTCATTAACTGGAAAACAACATTTGGAAGTTAATTCACTAATATCATCCCAGCAGTTCTGAGTGATAACACTCCATAAATACTCTATAAGGTGGGTGAATGATTGGTGAAATAAGTCACCTCAGGTATGCAAATTAAACTTGACAATCAGGAATGAGAAGGAAATTAGAGTACTTTATAAAAGTAAATTCTGAAAATATACTAAATTATATACCAAAACAGAATTATCAGTTTTAAAGTTGAGCTTTCCACAAAACAGTTATAAAAACTTTTCAACATGAAGTAGCTAAAAACCATAGTTGTATAAATGGACAGACTAGCACACTTGAGGCATTCCATTTTAAACAGCAGAAGTTTTCATCTTATTACTTGCTTGATCATTTTTTAAGCAATGACAGACTACTAAGACAACATTAATTTATAGTAATTTTATTTTATTCAGTCTTCATTCTCAAAGAATTTAAATTCAAATGCAGCAGAGCCTTGCTTGTAATCAGTCTTTGGTAGAAGAATAGATACTTTGCCTTTGAAACTCAAAAATAGAATCTTGATTATTAAAATAGAATTACTTTTTCAAAATAGAATCCCATCTTACATTTTCAAATGACTGAGGCCCACTTTTAAAAAGTACAACAAATGCTGTGGGTAGAGAGAACTAAGGAGCACCAATGAGCATCTTCCCCAGAAAAAGAAAAATATCTTCTGGCAGATGAAGCAGTATGTGCATGAGTGCTATCAGAAAGAGAAGGCTTTTGCCAGGTAGGAGGTAGGATGCTAGGTCAACTACTTCGGCCTTTATACAAACATTGTCACCTGTGCACACATTAACATCTTCTATGTCTTCTATTTCAGAGTTTTCCTTACAGTTCATGTTGGTAAAGCAGCTGCATTGAAAATGTTTGTAAAAATACTCCAGGTCTCCAATTGTGGGGTTGCCACGGATTTCATACTTTGAATTGTTCGTTAATTCAATACTTAAATGACTTGGGTTCAAGTGAAGATATACATCTGAACTTTCATTTTTCCTTGAACACGCACCTTTTCCCTCACAAAGTGTTTGGCTGCACATTTTGGCTGCTAGGGTAACGTTGATTATATATGGATTCAGGGTTGTCTTGAGGTAATTATGTAGGATTGGGCAACCTGGCTGTAAAATAATAAGGCAGTCAACATGACAAGGCACAACTTCACGCATGAACAGATGACTATAGTAACTCTTAAAGAAGAAAGAAGCACCAAACCAAACAAGTGGTAAGAAATAACTCTGTTTCACTTTAACAAGCAAGGTTATTCCAACTAATTTTATAATCTGTAAGTTTATCAGGTCATTGAAGAATTGTTTAGATGGGACTTAACTATCCTAGTCTTCATCTTCCCCAATACTTCATGAATTAATCAATAGAATGGGGTATTATAGCTGTTAGATGATGGGCTTTGAAGCTATCTTGCCCGATAGGAGTACCACTTTCATTAATTACCATGTCTGCCAATCTAAGATATTGCAAGCTTTCTAAATCTTAGTTTAATATGTCTCAAGCTTTCTAAATCTTAGTTTAATATCACATCATAAAAATTAAGTATCTTGGTTATGTTTCTGTTTCATCAATTTTAAACTAGGGATGATTTTGGAGCCTTACCTCATGGGCTTATTGTGAAGATAATATGAATGATAAGATATATATGGGACCTACCATTTCTTCCATTAACACTCAAGAAATCACAGAAAAAAAATGTAACAAGAATTCCATTTGTCAGATAAGTTTAAACATCACTAAATATAGTTCCAAAACTGATGGCTCAAATGATACATAGTCGAACATGTGTATAATGACAGTCCTTAGACAAACTGTAGACAAGAATGATAAGGAGCAGAAATGATCCATCTTAACAGTATTGTGTTCTAAAACTTGGATGTTGGCCTTTAAAACATATTGAAGACAGTCTTGTTCTCTCATGATCAACAGTTCTACTGAATGGATTGACTGTGGTAGCACATTGGCAAAAATGCAGGAAATCTTCGAAGCTCTGACTTGAATCTACACTTGATATTTTCCTTGTGTTGAAATTCCTTATTGTGCCAGGAATTGCCTGGCAAAAGTATCTGCCCTCCAGTCCCCAGAGCCTGAGACTATGTAAGTTTACAATAAAGGAGACTGTAGATATGATTGGAAAATTTTGGTTGACAAGGGAAGACAATCTTGAGTTGTTTAAGAGGGCTCAATATAATAAAACAAGATCTTGTAAGTATATAAACATTTCCAACTTTGTTCATAGATAACATAGGCAGAGTCTGTGAGACAAAAGTGTAAGAAAAATTGTATCTGTACAGTAGAGTATGGTGGCACACTCTAGTAATCCCAAGAGAATCCAAAGGATTAAGAGTTCAAGGTTATACTCAGCTACATAGAAATTAATAGCTAACCAGCATATGCTACATGGGAGTCTGAAAACATCCATACAAGTAACATTATATGGCCTAAGTGGATTATATTTAGGGATATATATCTATATACATATAAGTATGTAATAACAATTAATGGAGAAGAGGTCATTAATTTGAAGAAGAGTAGGGAGGGGTATTTGGGAGCATTTGGAGGAAGGACAGGGAAGACAGAGATACAATTATATTGTAATTATAATATAAATAAATAACTAAATAAAATCAATGAGTCACTACTACTAATTCTATAGCAGAAGAAAAGATATATGACCTTGCTACAAACTGCAGAAATATGAAGTAGGAATTCAGCTGACTATGGCCAAAGCTATTACCTAAAAGAGTTGAGAACTCTTCCAGAGGATAAAGCCAAGTGTTAAGGAGTCTTGGTGATATTGGTTTTTGAATATTAGTCATTTCCTGCAATGAATTTCTCATGTGCTATTGTCACTTTCCCATTCCTACAACAGTGTGTTTGATCATTCATTGGGCACAATTTCTCCTATACAATTAAAGTATTTGGATAACATCTCCCTACTGTGCTAACAGCAGTCACACAGCCAGACCCCTAACTTCAGACCTTTCTATAATTATCATCATTAGCAACATCCAGCCAGGCCCATCTCCAGATGTAAGTATTTTATCTGAGATACTTCCTAGACTTTCTAAGTACAGACCACAGATAACATCCAGACTATCAGTTAGAGAACGCCAGGTGGATGTGCTAATTAAGCTTAACTCTCATCTCTTCCAAGGGCCATCTCCAGCTCTAGAACTCTCTTTAAAAATTAACTCAGAACTAGAACTAAAGGGCTTTTACATACCAGGTACATCAAGCTGTGATACAGATTGCCTAGCTACCAAGCAGACTTGCCCCATCCAAGCAGAAAGCAATGGAGCCAGAGAACTGCTGACTGTATGTATATTTAAACTGGACTGGGAAGAGAGGAAGGAAAGAAGAGAAAGAGAACTACAAGAATGAAATGGAAGATGGGGAAGAACAAGATGAGGAAGACCTGTATGAGGAAGAACAAGATGAGGAAGAACTAGATGGAAAAGAAGTAGATGGGAAAGAACTAGATGGGAGAATTAAGATAGAACTTAAGGATAAATGTAGAGAGAAATCAGGCAAGAAAGGAGCTAAGTATGAGAGCAGAAAAGAAGCTGTGTAGGGAGAGAACTGACTCAGAAGAATAAAGTGAATGAACTAAAGAGTTTTGTGTGCGTAGATTTATTTATTATCATCAAAGATTAGATTATCAGCTGATTGTAGATTCTTCCACGGACCCTGGGAAAAGGCTATCAAGGGGCTGGATCCCAACAGTCTTTGATACCTGTTGCCACAAACAGGTACTTGGGGGACTGATAGGAAGCGGGGTTTGGAGCATACCCAGGGAGAAAGGTATCGCTTCACAGAGAGTTGCCCAGTTAAAGGCTCAACTCTTCGGAAGGTACAATTTTTGGAGACCTCCAGAGTATCAACTACAACCAGACCTCTCTCACCAAAGGGTGCTATGGACCCCAGGGAAACTGATACCTCAGTTTGGGGTGGTGAGATAGGACCTTAAAAAGCCCCAAACTTCTAGAAGGTAGAAGTGATGACAAACATGATATGTACTCAGTCATCAATGAATATTAGACACAAAGTGAAGGATAGCCAGGCTACAACCCACAATGCTAGAGAAGCTAGGTAAAGAGGAGGACCCTAAGAGGGACAGGTATGGATCACCCCAGGAAGGGGAAAGCGTTAAGATCTCCTGGGTAAACTGGGAGGAGGAAGTAGAGGACAGGGGATGGGGGTGGGAATATAAGAGTTCAAGATGGCTGAGTTGGAGGAGGAACAGAGAGTGAGAGCAATGAGAGATATCTTGACAGAGGGAGCCATTATGAGGTTAGGGAGAAATATGGTGCTAGGGAAATCCCCAGGAACCCACAAGGATGTCCCCAACTAAGACTCATAGCAATGGTGCGGAAGGTGCTTGAACTAACCTTTCCCTGTACTTAGATTAGTGACTACCCTAATTGTCATCATAGAACCTACATCCAGTGACAGATAAAAGAAGATTCAAAGACCCACAGGCAAGCACTTGGCCAATATCCTGGAGTTCAGTTGAAGAGAGGGAGAAGGGATTATAGGAGCAAGGGGGATCAGGATCATAATAGGAATAACCACATAAACAGCTGGTCCAAGCTAGTGGGAGCTCATGGACTCTGTACTGACAGCTGGGAAGTCTACATGGGAATGCACTAGGCCCTCTGAATGAGGGTGACACTTGTATGACTTGATCTGTTTGTGGGTCCCCTGGCAAGGGGACCAGGACTCATCTGAAGTACATGAACTGCCTTTTTAGAGCCCATTCCCTATGGTGTGATGCCTTACTCAGCCTTGATGCGGTGGGGAGGGGCTTGATCCTGCCCCAACTTGGTATGCCAGACTGTGTTGAATACCCAAGGGATGCCTTACCTCCTGTGAAGAGTGGATGGGGGTGGAATGGGAAGACCAGGGTGGGGGGAGAGCAGGATAAGGAGAGGGAGGGAGAACAGTGGTTGGTATATAAAATGAAAAATAAATAATAAATAATAAAAAAGAATGCACACGTTTAAAAGGAAGGAAGGAAGGAAGGAAGGAAGGAAGGAAGGAAGGAAGGAAGGAAGGAAGGAAGGAAGGAAGGAAGGAAGGAAGGAAAGAAAGGACCCTCAATCAACAACCAGTCAGATGAAGACAGAGACAAGGGTTAGACAAAATTCAGACTAGAGAAATGAGGATGATTTGATAGTCATTTTATTTGTACACTACAGAAAGATTTGAACTGGCAATCTAAGAGATACTGTATAATTATACCTACAATGGCCAACTTCAATTACCAATCAATAAAAATAAACACAGAGTTGGGAGCTGAGCACACTATTGTATAGTATGATCATGTGAAGTGTTCCCCCCATGCAGATACTACAGATATACACAAGCTGAGGCATTAAGATGCACACGAAATGAAACAGCTGGCATATTTTGAGCATTAGTTATTTGGGATTTTAACAAAATTTATCTTATTGTCTTTCTAGTCTTTAGTTTTAATAATGACTGTGTTTTACAACTGGCTCACAAATTCCTGAATATTAAAAAAAATCAAGTTTCATAATGCAGAACTGATAGAGCTGGCTTCTTCACACTGCTGGGTGGATAAAGTGAAGTGATAGGAAATGGCTTACTTGACACTTTTTATGGAAAGTTATAGCAAGTGAAAAAAAAATATCAGGACAATGGGATAGGAGCTGACGTGGGAAATGGCTTAGTCTGTAAAATGCTTTCTGTGCAAACACAATTATCTGAATTTGATCCCCAAACCTTCTTCAAAAAGGCAGGCACAGTGTCATTTGTGTTTAAAGCCCCTCAATGGGGAGGTGGAGACAAGAGAATCCTTAGGGATGGCTGGCCAGACAGTATAGCTAAACTGCTGAATTCCAGATAAGGTAGAGAACAATTAAGGAAGATGAGATCTTGCCTCTGTTTCTATGCATGCGCGCGCACGCGCACACACACACACACACACACACACACACACACACACACACACACACACACACACACACCACTATACTTGCATTTACCATTTTGTCAGTGAACCTGAGGAAATAGAACAGGTGATCCATAACAATACTAATCACAAGTGACACAAAATATTTTTGGTTGTGACCCTAGCCTTTAACGGCTGAGCCAAGGAATAGGAGACCATGGTAAATGAAGACCACATGAGAAAAGGAAGAAACAAAGTGCTAAAGAGGCCCACAGAAATCCACAAAGATGCCCCCACAATAGACTGCTGGCAATGGTCGAGAGACAGCCAGGACTGACCTACTCTGGTGATGGGATGGCCAAACACCCTAATAGTTGTGCCAGAAACCCCATCCAAGGACTGAGAAATCTGGATGCAGACATCTACGGCTAGGTCCCGGGTGCAGCACTGTGAGTCTAATTAGCCAGAAAGAGGAGGGTTTATATGAGCGAGAATTGTTGAAACCAAGGTTGGATAAAGCATAGGGACAAATAGCCAAATGAATGGAAACACATGAACTATGAACCAAAGGCTGAGGGGCCCCCAACTGGATCAGGCCCTCTGAATAGGTGAGACAGTTGATTGGCTTGATCTGTTTGGGAAGCATCTAGGCAGTGGTACCAGGCCCTGGGCTCGTTGCATGAGCTAGCTGTTTGAAACCTGGGACTTACACAGGGACGCTTGGCTCAATATGGGAGGAGCGGACTGGACCTGCCTGGACTGAGTCTATCAGGTCGATCTCAGTCCTCGGGGGTGGCCTTGATCTGGAGGTGGTGGGAATGGGGGAAGGGGAGGGGGGCAGGAAGGGGGAGAACAAGGGAATCTGTGGCTGTTATGTAGAACTGAATAGTATTGTAAAATAAAATAAAATAAAAACAAGTGACACAAAATAAAAGAGGGGTAATAATAACACTAAAAAGACTGTGACTTGGGGGAAGAAGTGGAAATCTACAGAAAAGGGTCTATAGGGAACAATGTCAAGGCCATACCTAAAATGGAAAATAGTGACATTGAAGTCTGTCCCAGAGTGAATCATATGGCAGATCTTTAGGGGGATTGGTAAAACAATGGACAGCTAAAATTAAAATGACAATAAAAACAAATGTGACACTGAAGAGTGACCCTCCCAACCTACTCACTGTGAATGCCTGATTGATTCCTCCTCAGAGGAAAGGTGGAGCTCTCAATTCTTTTAATTTTAAGAAGGTAGTACATAGAAATCATAAATGGACTCATGACCAAATTAATATCCTTGAGAAAGGCATTTAGAATTTTGGAAGAACAACCACAAGAACTTGGAATATACCTTGGAAGATTATAATTTTAAGACAGTTTTCTGTGACTCAAAGATTTTGCAGCAATACATATACCTGTACCTGACTGCATTTTCTGTTAGTCACTTTCTATTGATCAAACTAAAAATAATAAAGTCACACAAAATGGGCAGAGAGGGTCAGAGGACTGTGAAATACATCTATTCTTAATAGTTTTAAATGAAGCATTTTGCTATTCCGTCTAAATGTTAATATCCATGGCATATGCAGCTACATGTTAACAATGTTTACATTCAGATATACATACACACACACACACACTTTTATTCAATAGTATTGGGGAAATGGGAATAAATACTTGATATGTGGAAATAAATAAATCATAGATACCTGTTGTCTGACACAGAACATCATGTCAGAAACTGAAACGGTAGTCCTAGTTTTGTTATTTACAAACCACGGAGTCTAGAGAACTTCAGTGAATTCACTGAATGTCTCATTCCTTACTGGGAGACAAGTACAACATTTTCTACTTCATAATAAAAGATGTAACACAACATGTTTCAGCCAATGCTGAGCATCTACTGCTTGCCAGGCATAGGACTAATTTCCTTAACACCAAGTCTTCAAAAACATTGAGGATAGAACGATTTTCTATTTCCTACCAATTCAACTTACCGCACGTTGTGCTAAACTCATAGCATCCCATACTATAATCCCAGCGGGACCCAGAGCAACAATTTCACCAATTGTATTCACAAGGTCCTCCTGGCAAAGGTAACAGAAAGAATTAGCAAGGAGGGAAACATAGAAGCATTTACATGGGACAACACACCAACAAACTACGCATGCTGAACCAACAATAACACTTTAAACATTTCTATACTCTTTAAATCTTTTTACTGTGGCATTCCTTTACTATTTAAAAAGAGGGTATTGTTGTAATTATTTCTGCTGAAAATATCCATAAAATAAAAATAAAATAGTTAAAATATTGTGTCTATTTTATGATTCACCGTGGCTGCTAACAGGTCGGATGATTACAATAAGCATTAAAAATGTAGTAATTGTAACTCTTTTGGAGAACATAGAATTAGCCCTGTGTATATTCCTATGTGACATATGCAGCTGAATTACATGTCCTTTAAAAACAGCACTAATTTCCAGTAAGCATTATTTGTGAATGCTAGGTCAGAGATGCTGTGCACCATTTGTTTACCTCCAGAAGGTATTCAGTAGTGTTATCAGTAAAAACAACACGAATATAGACAAAAATCGGGACAGGATCCTTTTCATTCCGAACTTTGGACACTCTGATAGATTCCACAACTCGGAAGCGGACATAGAGTGTTGCTTGTCGATTCGACTTCAAGTCTCTCTTCAAATAGACAGATGGATAAAGGCCAGTGCTTTCTCTCCACATCCAGTTAAGATCATCATTTCTTTGCTTTTCCACATCAGGGCATTTCCCATCATAATTTGGGTTTTGAAACTTATTGTTATAACAATCAGGAAACAGATAATAACCCCATAAGTTTTTTGGTCGAACCGATTTCCCCAGTTTTAAAGTCTCTTCCATGAACCTTTTTCCTGCCTCTTCAAATTCCTCTTTGGCTCTCTTGGTGGCATCTGAGATACTAATTCCTGCATTATTTGTCTGGACCAAGTCAATAGACTTATTCCTGTAGATATCCTTGGGTCTCCAGTTTCTCAACCAGGTGGGCCTCCATTCTTCCCAGTCAATGACAGCTAAGCCTAAACTGTCTGTTGGGATGTAATGCTCAATGTCAGTCCTAGCTTTGGCCAGATGATCTTGCAAATTCCCCAGCTGAGGTATTCCTCCATGATGTTCTACCATTTTTGTGTCTATGTGAGGGTAGAGGCCAAGTCGATCAACATAAAACAGTGTAACAGGCTGCCCTGTGGCAGTTTTTCGGGGACTTCCGATTAAAGGGAAGAGGCTCAAATCTATTGAGTGATTAAATGCTCCAATACAAGCTTCAGTTGGGACATTCCAGATCCAAAGGAAAGTCTCATTTGGCAAAATTGGTGCCGCCCTATAATCCACCACAGTCAAGGAGCATGGAATCAGAAGGAAGATTATTAACACTGACTGGAATGTTCCCCCAGACTCAACAAAGCTCCCCCAATAGAGGTGCTTAAACCTCAACCCTCCCATTGGAGAGAGCAGTTACTGTGTAAACACTTATTTCTTGTTGCACACTTAGGTTTGTCCAGTATTTGATGCAAACAATGAGGAAGAGAGTTACATGTGGTCACCCTGAGAGACGACAGTAGGGTGGCTGCTTTCTATTGAAGATTGTTCGTCTTGTGTCACGTTTCAGGAATGTTTTACAGCAAGTTCAATCATCCAGAACTGAAAAAAAGACAAATATGGAATTCACTGTAGCCATAATGAGAGTTTTACCAAGTCCAATTTTATGTATGGAGTTTAAATCAATTTTAAAAGATGGAAGACTTTATTTAAATTATTTAAAGCAATAAGATGTTTTTCTCTGTTTGATAACAAATTCTGTAACAGTCAGCACTTAATCTTCAAAAATCATTTCTGATCCCAAAAAGAACTGAATGCCACTATTTTTCTTATTTTATTCCCAGGTATATAAGATGTTATATCTATGAATACTTTAGAAAAATACCAGTTGCAGGTATATAAATTTGTATGTATTGGTTGTGAAAAACCACTCTGTCATGATCTGCCAAATTTTGAAAACATGTCGCAGAATTTGATTTCTTTTTCATTTTTGTGATTCTTACATGTGTGTGTGTGTATAAATGTGAGAGTGGTATTTCTAACTGAACCTAAGACCTTGCATATGCTAGGCAAACACTGAAATGAGTTATATCTTCAGTAATTCGTTTGTTTGTTGACTTATTGATTGGATCATGTACTAAGTTTCCCTGGATAGCCTGGAACTCATAATCCTTCTGCCTCAGCCTCCCAAATATGTGTGATTATTTGTGTACAACCATCCCTGCTTGCAACTTGGTCTTTCTTCCCACTTTATTTGTATTTTTCCTGTAGAGAACAGTATGAAAGAATGGAAAAGTCACTTTTTTCCACAGGTAGTAATTCAATGTAAGTTTTAGAACTCTGCTAAATCAAATTTTACAGTGATGTCCTCTAACTATTAAAATTAACAAACTATTATATATTGATTGCCTCTAGTCTTGTTAAATAAAAATAAGATAGGAATTCTGGTCTTTAAAGGTTGTTTCAAAAGCAAGACTGTGTTGTCATTCTGACCGTTGACAAACTGAAGTGTAACAGCAATAAAATGGTCTAAGGTCAGAACCAGAGATTAAAAAATGAAGAAAGTTCTGCATTAATTAAATTGTCCCTTAATCTTGTCAACAAGAGATTGCTAACAAATTTGCTGTTGTTTTACCCTCAATGAATATCATTTGTCTCATGTTGATAGACAATAGGACAGTGAAGTAACTTCTTCCACAGGAGTGTTGTTCAATCAGCCCCTGAACCTGAGAACACTTCTGGATGAATCTAACTAGAAGGCCAGTAAGAGCGCAGCTTAAATATTATGAAGGCACAATGAAGACTCATTACATACATGGTGATCTAAGAAAGTGATGGTTAGTCCTACACCTAGCACTGTTTTCAAATTTGAAAGTCACAACTATCAGTCATCCACCCAGCACAAATTCAGTTTCATAGCTGTAATGGACATGTGTAAAAGAAATAATAACTGAAGTCGATTGAAGTAGAGTAAGGATAAGCTAGGGTGGAATGGGGTAGAGTGGGAGGTACCCGAAGGGCAGGGAAAATAATAAGGGTGTAATCACATGGGCACTCTTTATGTTATCCTGTGTCAGGAAAAATATATATGTATCTGTTGCTCTCTCTTCTCATGTATCCAGCACAGAAGATTCCTGTGAGCTTAAAAAGTGTGGAGGTTTCTCTTTATCTATAAATAATGAATTTTACAAAAGACACCAATTAAGTATCCTCAAATCCAGTCTGACACTATCTTCATAGAGATATAGCTCATGGGCTGACAGCTCCTTATGGAATTCCTCTTCCCCACATCAGGAGGCCATCGCAAAGTGATGATTTTTATCAACTGGCTATACACTAAGTTTCCCATGGTCCTCTCTTTGGATTTCATTAATTTCCATAAACACAAAACTCTAGGAAACAGGTTTAGCAGACTGTCATCATAGATTCTGCAAAGGACAAGAGTGGAAAGATGCATCGGGTCAAATGTGAGAGAAGCAGGCCAAAGTTGCACCCTTCCCCAGGTGAAACTCCATCCAGGAATCCTCACGTGAGCTGTAATCTGAGAACACCCAAATTCTGTGCTTTCAGGTTTCCACAGTGACTTTATTGCATAGGCATGACAGAAGGAAGCATTGATAACTGTATAAAATAAGACAAGACAAGATAGGAAAGAGCTAATACCTGTAAACTGGTGTCAAGGCCTGCCACACCCCTTGGTCTCTTTTAGGAACCCCTCCCACCATACTCGGTATGGAACAACACCTTTGGAAAAAGGAGTCCTACATCTCGCTATGAGAGAGAGTGTATGACCCATTCAAAAGCAAAATCTAGAAAAATTAGTTCTTGTACCAGAGGGGAAAAAAAAGAACCAGGAACTAAGGCTGGAAACCACAACTTATGTACAACAATGTCGTAGTTACATCTTGATTTGTTTATGTACCAAGTACAGTGATATAAATCACCTTGATAGACGTATATCAGATTGTATGAACTAGCTTGATATGAGAAATCTTTTGAACCTGAAACATTTAAATTTGAATCTTTAGAGAGGCCACTCTTGGGCTGGAGAGATGGCTGAGAGCTGAAGAGCACTGGCTGCTCTTCCAGACTTCCTGAGTTCAACCCTAGGAACACATGGTGGCTCACAACCATCTGTAATGAGATCTGGTGTCCTCCTCTGGCCTGCAGGGATACATGGAAGCAGACCACTGTATACATAATTAATTAATAAATAAATCTTTTTGTTAAAAAAAGACCAATCTCTAATTAATTGTTATTTATTGTCTTCAGTTTAATCTCTTCAGCAACCAGAAAATAATGCTTACCTATCTGAGTTTTCCTTAACTAATGTCTATAATATCCATAATGCACTAAACAACTGAATTTTCTATACAGGACCAACAGGCATACAGTCTGACTCAGTCTCAAAGTCAGCTTGCCTAGACATATAACTTTGCCTCATTTTAGAGATTTTTCCCCTTTCATTTTTAACTACAAAATGTGGATTACAAAGAACTATATGCATAGGTCCCTTATGATATTATAAGGATGTATATAAAGCTCTTAGGATAATGACTGTGAAGAAATTAGTAATACACCACCATAAAACACAGTGATATGGCATTTTAAGTTAATAAGGATTAATCAAATATATAGGAGAGAAGAGCTTTCTGATCCATCCCAGAGCAAAATACCCATTGTATAGAGGATAGCCTCCTTGTACTAAGAACACATCTCATTACTGGACAATGAGTGGCTGTGAAAATGTCAGTGCTGACAAACTTACTGCACACCCCATACTGTCAACTGGCTTCTACAGATGTCTCCAGGTCATGTCCTCACTCATTACTTCCTCCAGAAGTTCTCACTTAGTCCACATAATTATTCTTTGCTTTAAAAGCCTATTAGGATATTGGTCATAGCTATTTCTTTAGCGCAATAATTCTGAATCCCTTTGGCAAACTTCTATCTCCAAAAGAAATATTTAGATTATGGTTCATAACATTAGCAAACTTACAGTTATGAAACAGCAACAAAAACAATTTTATGATTGGGGGTCACCACAACATAAGGAACTGTATTAAAGGATGACAGCCTTAGGAAGGCTGAGAACCACTGCTCTACGGTTTTGTGGTGGTTTGAAAGAAAAAGGCCCCCAAAACAAGTGGCACTATTAGGAGGTGTGACCTTGTTGGAAGAAGTTCTGTCACCGTGGGGCCTGACTTTGAGGTTTCTTTTCTCAAGCATCCCTCAGTGTGACAGTAAGTCAAATTCCTGTTTCCTCTGAGTCAAAATGTAGGGCTTTCAGTTCCAGCACCACATCTGCCTGCAAGCCATGGTCCTCCCCATCCTGATGATAATGGACTGGAATTCTGAAACTGTAAGAGAACCTCTCTCAAATGTTTTCTTTCTAAGCATTGCCGTGATCATGGTGTCTCTTGACAGCAATAGTAAACCATAGTACAGGTTTCATTACTTGTCCTATGATGTTTCCTGTGTATGTGAAAAAAATATTGAATAATGTTCTTTGCTCCTATTTACCTGTCAGTTCAAATCATCATGATCCCCAAATCAGAACTTCAGGAACAAAATAAGGTTTCTTTCTTTTGCTTTGGTTCTAGCAGAATGGGTTACCATTGCCTGAGATGAAAGGCTTACTCCACAGATGGCAGCAGACATTTTGGAGACATTAGAGCCAACAAAAGGCACGATGCTTTTACTACATCCGCCTCCCAGAGCTCTGCCTGTAGAGTATGGACAATTAGAGCAAAGCTGTCCCTGGAACACGCACACTTGCTGAAGAGGAAACTGCTTTTCTTGCTCTGACTCATCTGTCCTTTTAAAGTCTGACATGCTGATAATAGTATGGAAACCTGTGGATTTTTCAGCTCTTCTGATATTCCAATCACAAATGGACATATAATTGCTGTGGTGTTTCAAACCATGTTAGGCTAAGGTATGAGAGGCAACTGATTCTGCCCTCACATTCACATTCTTTCAACATCCACTAATTGTAACATAACTACATTTCTAGAGGTAACCACCACACCTGAGGGAATCCTCCAAGCCTCACCCTGCCCTGAAGATACTCCACTTGATTTTATAAATCTGCCTTCTGCCCTTGGCAAGTTCCACTCTTTGTTCATTGTCTGCGTGTTTGGTGAACAGACTAAATACAAATTCAAATAACCCTGCTAGCATTATGACAATGAGGTGATTTTAGCAACTGAGAGCATTCCTCAGCTTTGGTATTCTTTATGGATTGAATTTGTCTAAAGAACTCATTTTTTCAATGTGGATAAACCACTTGCTTCAAAAGCGTTTGTGGTATTCACATGATTTTTCTGTCCTATAACAGTATCAATAATTGGAACAAGTAGAACATAACATCTAAATATAAAAATAAGTTTAAATAAAAACTCAATCAACTAATTGGACTTAAATGTTCAAAAGTATTACATTGGTCTTTATAAAACTATACTTCAATTATGAGATGTAAATAAAAACTTTCCAAGTCAGCTTTAGGAAACCTTATAATTAACAGTGTCTCTAAATCTTGAGTTCCTAAGTTAAATGGACTGTAAAATGGATAATTTGATGCTACCAGTTGCAACTTATAATAACTAAGTAATATACTAGGAGCATATCATAAGTTTGAGAAGTATAACCTCCATTGAGTGACAATTCTTTTCATTGCTTTAACCCACACAACAAGTGAATACTGAGTTTGTATAAAAAAAAAGAAAGAAAGAAAAAGGAAAAGAAAAGCATGTACTGTTACCTTGCTGGAAAGAACCTTAGAAGCACCTATTCACCATTTGCTTCTCCATCATAATTTTAAAAACTCTTAATTCACATAAGCCATGGCCAACCAAAACTACACCAGATCTCCTACGGGCTAGCAATGGAAAGACTGTAAGTGACCTCATAGTTGGAATTTCACAGCTAATCCCAAAGTCCTAGAAGCAGATGACATCACAAAGTAGACAGATTCTCCCAAGATCACAGATCAAGATACTTATTTTCGCCCATTTCCTCCTACTTCCAATTTCCCCATTCTTTAGAGGAGGAACTTCTTTTTAAGCAAAAGTTTCTTATTTTTATCCTTTCCTTGGGAGCCTGACTGGTAACTATTTTTTCTCAGTTTTTCAGCTTTCAGACATGTGCACAAAATGGCACAACCCAAGCCCATACTATATTAACTAACCATTCTGATAGTGATTTCAACATGTAGGTAGTATGAACAATTACTTAATTAGCTTTTATCCCTGTCAATGTGAGTATTTGGTAGAACTACTGTTGAGAGGGCTGACTAAAACTGGGTAGCATTTTTGACCAGAGAGTAACTTCCCCCTACCCTTCCTCCTGGTGAAATCTTCATGCCTAGGAAAACGTATAGTAAACCTCTAGTCTGTTCCTTGATCAGAAGATGACATGGTCATTTTTCTCTTTTATTGAATATAAACTTGACTTTTCTTAGGTCATAAAGCAAGACTATATTGCAATTAAAACTTTGTAGTTGGTTTCACAGGCTGTACCTCAAATTCTTGATAAAGTTCTTCTAACACATTTATTACATTTTTTGCCAAATATGCAGATACATCGGGTGACTCATATAACATGAAATAACTTAGCTATTTCCCTGACAAGGCTATCCAATTCTAAAATATTTACATTAGAAAATCAAGACTCTGGAATTGGCCAGAGAAATAGCTCACCTTACCTGTTTTTCTTCGTTTAATCTGTCATGTGTCAATTCAGTTTCTAGATACGGAACCTAAAAAGAATATAGAAGAATATTTATTTTTCCTCTCTTATACCTGATACATAGAAAATGCTCAATAAATTTAAATTGTTTCTGTTGTGAGTAATAGTGTCTCCTGTTCCCAACCTCTTCTATGTATAAGACAGTACCATGAATGAAACTAAAACATCCTTTTCTATATGACAAAGGATATCATCCTTCTGGCAAAGTGGCAGGATACAGAGTACAAAAAGATCTTTACCAATTACACAGCTGACAGAGGATCAGCCATCATCAGAGAAGCTTCTTCTTGCAGAAGATGGGAAGGCCCACAACTGGACTGTAGAAAGTTAGAGGCTTTGGAACACCCTCTCGTAGATGGGATGTCTCCGTCAAAAATTTCTCCCCTCCAGGGTCGGGGAACTATGAGGAAGAGGAAATGGAGCCAGAAGGGATGGATGACCTCAAGAAAACAATGTCCTCCAGATACAAGACTGGTGCACGTATGAATTCACAGACACTTGCAGCATGCACAGGGCCCACACATGTTAAAGACAGACAGGGTCCAGGTACTGAGAAGGGGAAATGGAGATGGGCTTCTGCCCCTAGCTGAGAAGCGATCTCCAATTGGTACTCGAAAAGGAAAATGTAGTTTTCTTCAGTGGAATCTCACTAGGTATATTAAACATACTTCAGGGTAGACCCCATGCCCAACAGTAGATGGCCAACATAAAACAAACTCAGTAGTATTTATGTGGACTTCATTTCCTCAAATTTTTTTGTTTCGGCTTTTTTCCCCCATTTTATTGGTCTTTTGCTTGTATATTTTGGATTCTGTTTTAGCAGGTTTGTTAGTTTTGTTTTGTTTTGTTTTTCCCTTTGTGTGTGGATGTGTGGTTCTTGTTTTTTGTTGCTGTTAGTTGGGAGACTTTTTTTGATTAGGGGGTTGGTTTGGGGGGGTGGTTCTTTCTGTTTTTTAAGGAGAAAGAAAGGGGGTTCGGTGTGTAAGAAAGATCTGAGAGGAACTGGGAAGAGAGAAAAGTATGATCAGAATATATTACATAAAATTTTTTTCTATAAAAATAAATAAGTAAATAAATGAAAATAAATAACAATGAAACAAGTAAGTAAAACTAAAGCTTCCTCAGGAATGTTTTTAAAAGATAACCTTCTTTGTACTTAACCTTCTTCGTACTAGAATTTGCTGCCCGGCAGTGGTGGCACACGCCTTTAATCCCAGCACTAAGGAGGCAGAGGCAGGCGGATCTCTGTCAGTTCAAGGCCAGCCTGGTCTAGAGAGTGAAATCCAGGAAAGGCACCAAAGCTACACAGAGAAACCCTGTCTTGAAAAACCAAAAAAAAAAAAGAAAAAGAAAGAAGGAAGGGAGGGAGGGAGGGAGAGAGAGAGAGAGAGAGAGAGAGAGAGAGAGAGAGAGAGAGAGAGAGAGAGAGAGAGGAGAGAGAAATTTGCTTTGATGGCAATGAACAACTCCAGGAAAGTCACATCACAGGAGAACCAGGTTGATGAAGCTGAGCCCTAGCCATGGTTCTCAGAACCAAACTTTGTGATCTTGAGAGGCAACCTGCATGAAGAAGTCTTCATGAATCAGGACTCTCTCAACACATCGGGCTGGCTTAGCCTTTGCATGGATTACATTCATTTCACTGCTCAACAACTTTGAGAAGGAACATGCTAAGAAAGTACCCCTTCAAGGTTGGGCTTCAAGTTGCCTTGCCTCGACCCAATTGAAATGGCCTTCTGCTCCGTAAAATGTGAGTTATTGAAAAATTTTTCTATTCTTTTTAAATGGATTAGTAGAATAAGTAGATTCAAATAAATGACATTTAAGACAAATAGTAGCAAAGTATTTTTGATGTAGAATCCAGGTATTTTTATAATGTTGGGTGTTTTTTATATTAGCCTAGCCAAACAAGTAGCTTGGTAATTAATAATACTGATGGTCCACATTACAGTATCTAGAGTCACCTAGGAGAGAAATCTCTGGACATGTTTGTAATGGAGTTTCTGGAGTGGGCTAACTGAGATGGAAAGACCCCCCCCATGTGAGTGGCACTGTTGTGTGGGGCAGAGCTGGAGACAGGATGGAGAACTGCCTGAAAAGCAGCTTCAGTCACTGTCTCCTTCCGTAAATCCAGTGTCTCAGGAGCCTCGTTCCTCCTGCCATGCCTTCCCTGCCGTGATGGACTCTACCATCAAACTGCAAACCAAAATGTATCCTTCCTTAAGCTGGACATGTCAGGGGTTTGGTCATAGAAATATTAAAGTAATTAATACATAAAATTGGGCATTGTTGCTCTGATTCATGGAACTTGTTTGTGACAGGAATGTGGAAAATTTTGAGACTTTGATATATATATATATATATATATATATATATATATATATATATATATATATATATATATAAAGCCCTAGTATGTTGTAAACAGAGATTAATAGCCTGTTTCAGTCCGAGCCTGGAAGACTAGCATGGTGAGAAAAAAAATGCAGATTATGGGATTTCAGAAGATAAACAGGACTCATTCGTGGACTTGACTAGATGCCATTCTTAGTAGATCTGGTAAAGACTCTGAGAACATTCTACACATGTCCTGAGAACTTGAGTGAAGCTGAACTCAAATATAACAGATTATTTTGTTTGCCTTTGAAATCTCAAAACAGAGTAATGTTCAGCATGTGCCATAGCTACTGTTTATGTGTTTAATCCATTCTACAGAGAGAAGAGAAAAAAGCGGGCCAGGAGATATGAAAAAAAAAAAAATCTCAGTTGGATAAAAGAAGCCAAGAATTTAAAGTTGCAAACAAAATGAGTATTGAGAAAAGAGCTATAATTTTTTAGGAGATTAATACCATGAAAAGAATCATCTTGCTCTGTTGAAAAAAAAACAGAAAAGATGACCCGAAGACCTCACACTCATTAACGGGTCTATCTTGAAATAATGCGAAGCATTTGAAGAGAAACCACCTAACTTGAAAATGACGCCTAAGGGATTCACTGCTTAAAAGTAACCCACCCAGGGAAACATGTTCCCAGGATCAGTACCAGAGGCTGCTACAATTGCTCTTATCAAGCTGTTGGTAGAACTTGGTTTTACCAGCATGAAAGAGGCAGGAGTAAAGGGCTTGTACCAAAGGTTCTCAAAGACCTCTAAGAATTACAACAACGTTGACCTGAAATGCCATGTAGCTATGTACAGGAAGGCAGTGTCAGAAAGGCCGTGCTAGGTTATCAGAGATTCTAAGACCATGGGCTGTCCACAAAGGAAACATTGGATTAAGCCATGTAGTGAAAGGCTATATATAAAGCAAGAGGCAGAACCAGAGAAATGGACTGCTCAAGCCCTGTGAATCCAGATGATTCCACCATAAGCCCCAAGACAGAATTGTAAGATTTGGTGTTTTCTTACTATGTTTTGGTCCAATATTCCCTTGCCATGACCATATTCCTCCATTTTGGAATGGAAATACTTATTCTGAGTTGTATGTTATAAATATTTAACTTGTTTCTGGAAATAATTGGGCTCATGTTAAGAGATTGCTTGAACCTCAAACAAGCAAACAAACAATAACAAAGTCTTTAAAAGCCGGGCGGTGGTGGCGCACGCCTTTAATCCCAGCACTCGGGAGGCAGAGGCAGGCGGATCTCTGTGAGTTCAAGGCCAGCCTGGGCTACCAAGTGAGTTCCAGGAAAGGCGCAAAGCTACACAGAGAAACCCTGTCTCGAAAAACAAAAAAAAAAAGTCTTTAAAATGCCCAAACTTAATTGTAAATGCAGTTACAGAGTAGCCAGTATTCTGGAAGTTGCATCTAATTAACATTTTATACTTAAAAAATACTTAAGAATGGCAGAAAAAACATTGTGGTTTTTCAGTTATGAATGGCTTATTGCATGCTTTCAATTTTAGCATAAAGATACATTAAAATCCAAATTTATACCCTTACTATTTCATCAAATTATGATCTTTGTTATAATGTTAAATAGTAGATAAATATGGTTGTTCTTTTATTAAAATTTCTTTGAAACTTTGTTAACAAGAAAGCCACTTTATTAAATCTAAAAAATGACAAGCAACATCAGATTTTTAAATCATTTAAGAATTTCCAATAAAATAGGGGTAAAATTAATCATTTTAATTTTCCATATGAGGAATTAGGAACTAAAAATTTATTTGCCTGCCAACCCCAAACTAGAAAATTCAGACGTCAATAAAAATGCAAAACCAAATAATCCAATTTAAAAAAAATGGGATAAAAATGGGATACAGGTCTAAACAGAATTCTTAACAGAGAATCCCAAATGGCAGAGAAATATCTAAAGTAATGTTCAACATCCTTAGCCATCATGGTAATGCAAATCAAAACAACACTGAGATTCCATCTTACACCCGTCAGAATGGCTAAGATCAAAAACAGAAGTGACATCTCATGCTGGAGAGGATGTGGAGCAAGGGGAACACTCCTCCATTGCTGGTAGGAGTGCAAAATTGCACTGGGAAACAATATGGCAGTTTCTTCAGAAAATTGGGAATCAATCTCTCCCAGGACCCAGTTATACCACTCCTGGGCGTGTACCCAAAGGACACTCCGCTATACCACAAGGACACTTGCTCAACTATGTTCACAGCAGCTTTATTCTTAATAGCCTGAAACTGGAAACAACCTAGATGTCCTCAAATGAAGATTGAATAAAGAAAATGTGGTACATTTACACAATGGAGAACAACTCAGCTGTTAAAAACAATGACATCATGAAACTTGTAGGCAAATGGATGGAACTAGAAAAAATCATCCTGAGTGAGGTAATCCAGACCCAGAAAGACAAACATGGTATGTACTTACTAAAAAGTGGATATTTGCTGTGGCTATCACTCTGTATAAATAAAATGCTGATTGGTCAGTAGCCAGGCAGGAAGTATAGGCAGGAAAAGCAAAGAAGAGAATTCTGGGAAGTGGAAGGCTGAGGCAGAGAGACACTACCAGCCACCGTGATGAGAAGCAACATGTTAAGATACCAGTAAGCCACGAGGCAACTTATAGATTAATAGAAATGAGTTAATTTAAGATATAAGAACAGTTAGCAAGAAGCCTGCTGTGGCCATACAGTTTATAAGTAATATAAGTCTCTGTGTGTTTACTTGGTTGGGTGTGAGCAGCTGTGGGAAAAGTGGTTGAGAGAGATTTGTCCTGACAGAGATTTGGCCAGGCAGGAAACTCTAGCTACAGATATTAGCCATAAAATAAAGGATAACCATGCTGCAATCCACAGACCCAAAAAAGCTAAGTAACAAGGAGGACTCAAGGGAGGACACATGAATCTCACTTTGAAGGGGAAATGGAATAGACATGGCCATTGGATGAGCAAGGGATCTGGATGGGGAGAGAGTACTGGAAGAGACAACTGGAATTAGGGAGAGGAGCATGTCTGAGGCAAGCTAGAAACCCAGGGCAATGGAAACCCCCAGCAATCTATGAGGGTGACTCTAGCTAAGATTCCTAGCAAAGGGGGATACAGAGCCTGAACCTGCCATCTCTATAACCCAGGAAAGACTTCCAGTTGAGGGATTGGGACACTAGCCACATAATCTTCAACTTATAATTTGTCTTGCTTACAAGATGTGCTGGGGCAAAGGTAGTGCAGAAATTGTGGGAGTGACCAACCAATGACTAGTCCAGCTTGAGACTCTACCATGAGAGGGAGCTCACCCCTGAGGGCCAGGACCCAGAGGCTGAATAGCTCAGAGACCTGAGATAGAACCAAACAAGACTAGAAACACTCCCCCCAAAAGGCAATGAAATAATTCCTAATGATATTCTGCAATACTCATACATTGATACCTCGTCCAACTGTCATCAGAGAGGTTTCATTCAGCAACTGATGGAAATAGATGCAGAAACCCACAGTCAAACATTAGGCAGAGCTTGGGCAATGCTGCAGAAGAGAGGGAGGAAGAATTATAGGAGCCAGTGGGGTCAAGGACACCACAAGAAAACCCACAGAAACAACAAACCTGGGCTCATTGAGTCTCAGAGACTGAACCAACAAGCAGGGAGCCTGTGTGGAACTGACCTAGGCCCTCTGCACATAGCTTACAGTTGTGGAACTTATTCTTCCTGTGGGACTCCTAACAGTGGGAGCAGGTGGTGTCTCTGACTCTGTTGTCTGCTTTTGGGACCCCTTCCTCCCACCAGGTTGTCTTGTCCAGCCTTAAAAGAAGAGTAGAAGAGATGCCTAGTCTCACTGCAACTTGATATACCAGGGCTGGCTGATATCCATGGGAGACCTGCCCTTTTCTGAAGAGAAACAGAGGAGGAGTGGAAGGGAAGGCAAGGGGGGAAGCTGGGAAGAGAGGAGGGGGTGGGGCACAACAATGGTCCTGATGTAAAAACAAGAAAATAATAAATAAAAAAATGCAACACCAACAAAGGACATTTTATACTGACTAGTTTGTCTTATACAGTTTGTGGATGATAGAAATCTTTCTGTTTGGATGATTAACCATCATACTTTGCTCCTAAAGTTAGCATTACTTGGGGTTAAGGGAAACTAATGATGGTAGTCTAGATGAGAAATAAGAATTTTGTAAGACTCCTGTATAATGCTCTTTCTTTAAAGCATCTGATTGTTTTGAATTTCGAAAACTTCCACCAAGTTACTGACTCAATTCTTAATTTTCACTTTGCCATGTTTTGATCATGCACCTCCGAGAGTCTAGAGGTCTCAATACAAGTAAGTTATATTTCATGCTTCAACTCATCCACTTGTGATGAGCTGAATTCATAGTTGCTAATGTTTTACCTCAATGGGACTGAGGAACCAGAATGAGCCTTTAAATTCCAATGAACACTTGACCTAACTCACAGATAATTTTCATTTATTTTGGAAAGAAGGATTTTTTTCTTTTTTTTTCTTTTTTTTTTTTTTTTGGTCTTCTGATCACTGTGGCTCACAGTGATTGATTGAATATCATACTAACTGTATAATTTTCTTAGATAAATTCAATGAAAAATTAGAATGGCCAAGACATTTGAATGATGTAAAACCCACAAAAATATAGGACAAAGGGCATTAACTTAATGCTGGCCTCACAGAATAATCATGAACTTTTTGAAGTGTCTCTCACATCCTCTCCCCAGTTTTGACAAATATTCATATAATACATTCCAATGCCTCATATAGTAGACACAAGGGTTAGTCATACTCTACTGATGACATTCTGTCTCTTTGTACCTCAGGTCAAGCAAATCTATCTCATCCTTCGGCTTCAAACTTCAGAATCATATCTCCTTCACTAATGAATCCCTAAAAGACTTTGGTCAATGATTCAGGTGAGAAAAGCAATCAGATAAAGATAAAGCAATCAGAGTCAAGCCAGGTAGGTCCTCAAATTATCTGCTCCATTGTAAAGCCAGGCTTGAACCAGGCATGGTGGTACAAACCTGTAATTCCAGTACTCAGGAAGTGGGGGTGGGGTGGGAGGGTGGAGTGTGTGGCTGCAAATCAAAGGCTAGTCTGGTCTACATAGTGACTTCCAAGACAGATAGGGCCACAGGACATGACTATAAAAATTCCCAACAAATGAGCCATCTTGAATGATACATGAGCTGTTTCTGGCTAGCTTCAGGTTTTAGAACAGAAGTTTAAAACTTCAAAGGAGAAGAATCTAGAAAGCACCAAAAGAAAAGGCAGAATGTGAAGGGATGGAGAAGTGGAGAATAGAACCAGGGAACCAAACCAAAATATTTGACCAAAACCAGGCTGTGCCCAAGAAATCTTCATGTCGGATATCCTCAGTGTCTGTGATTCACTGTAACTCTGATGGCCACTGAGGCTCAACAGAATGTATTTACAGAGGGAACAGTGGCTGCTCCCTATCTCAGGTCTCCCCTTTCCATGTTCCTAGTACTAAAAATCTTAAGGAATGATAGAAAAATTGTCATGTGCCTACTTATAGCAGCCAGTAACTCAAATGCCTTACTTTCTCACATAGAAATGATGCTGTGGATTTCCCATAAATCTTTGACAACCAAACCCTATGAGCTGGTCTCTCTAGGTTCTTGGTAATCCATGGCTTCTCAACTTCTGTCTGTTCCTTCTGTGGCCTGGTTTTTACTTCTCTGCTTTAAGTATTCTGATCTACACTGTGGGTTCCCTGCTTGCTTTGATTTTGATTCTCTTATTTCCTCTATATTCTGCCTTAAAAATCACTTTCACCATAATCTGTACAATGAAATTTAGACTCCTGATATCAAAGATAAGGTCTAATATTCATCAGTTTCCAGTTCATTAAATCCTACTTTCTGATTCTGATATTTCTGACTTATTGCAATTACTTTTCAACTGCTCCAATTCCTAATCTATTCTATAGATTTTCTGGCATAAAACTTATACCTTATGTTTTTATATCTAAAATGTTCAGGTTTCTAGATTTTACTTTATATTTTAGTGGGTTTTTTTTAGTATTTGCATCCTTATGGTGACATATATTGAATGAAACCCCAAACCTAAATTTAAGTTACTTTTTTTCATATGTACCTTATAGTCATAGGCTGAAGATAATTATACACAATATTTGTTTTAACTAAATGCATAAGGTCTAGTATATAATTCTCCATTTGCAGTGTCATGCTGCCACTGGGAAAAGGTTCAAAAGAAAGGATTTAGACAAGATATAGAACATTTAGGCAGAAGTTTATTTAGCAAAGTGTCAGTGTACCCCGGAGTCTTGGAGGAGACTGATTTAGGGCAGAGAGTAGCCTCCCATTCGCATTTGTAGAGTGCTAAGAAGTCTCTTACAGTCTCCCTTGCATTAGGATGTTATCTTGAGGTTCCCCACCTTGGTATGACCATTATTTACTACTACATGTGAACCAAGATCAAGACACTTTTGTGAGTTCCCTTTGCCACTTGTCAGGATATTCATTGATAACACATGTAGAGCTGTTGGGAATGTCCTAGAGCCTAGTTTCTGATACAGTGGGAACATTCTAACTGCAGTGTCAAGGATGCCTAACTACAAAGAGGCATTTTACTCACTAGGGTACATAGTTACCTCATACGTAACTCCATAACTAACCCATCAGGATGTATATAGCCATAAAAAGAGCAGATTGACAAACTCCTGCTGGTTGCTGCCTTGCTACATACTCTAACCATTCTTTTCTGAAACTCAATACTCTGAAACAATAACAAGGCAAGATGATGATTTTGTTCAACAAACCAATACTTTCTGCTGAATGAGATGATTTTACCTCCAGAGTCTAAGGTGGGAACAAGGAAATGGGAACAAAATACCTTATACTCTCAGATCACTAATGCCCAGAGGTAAGGAGTAAAAACCTGGGAAACATTGTCTGGTTCCATATAATATTGAAAATAACAAGGTAGTATACTGGCCAAAGGAAATTGATTGATAAATCTTTAATAAGAGTAGATACTATTTGATAGGTCTTATAGTTTAAATGTGGAATGTTCCACTTAGGCTCATGTGTTTGAACACTTGGTCCCCATCAGGTGGCAGTTTGGGGAAGTTTTGTAATGTTTGAAACTGTGACTTCTGTCAAAGTCGGCCACCTAGAGCAGGGTGGGGTCTGAGCTGATACTCGCTCTCAGTTCTGGCTTAAACTCTCTGTTTCCTGACAGATCAAGATGCAAAGCTCTTCCAATTCCAGCTTTCATTGCTATGAATGAAGCTACCCAAGTCTTCCAAGCTTTCCACACAATAGTGGAATCTCTACCCCAAAACTTTACTGAAACAAACCTCCTTACCTTTAAATATATTTTGGAAATTATCTTGTCTCATCAATGAAAAAATATACCCATTTTGTAGCCTGAAAGCAAGAAGAAGCAAGTTTAGTTGAAGTTATGAACAGGGACCAAAACATGCAAAGTCAAAACAGGAGTCGTAGTACTGAGAGGAGGGTCAGCCATGGATATACTCAGTCCCAAAAAATATTTGGGAAAACTGACCCAAATATCAAATCCTTGATCCTCTTACTTTGTGGAACCATCCAGGGAAGTGATACTGGTTTTATTCTTACTCATATTTTCTCCCACCACCCCAGAGGTATTAATGAAGAAGCAGTCATTCTCAGCACTAGATAGGGACCCAGGGTGTCAAGAAATCCAGTACTTACCATGGATCTGTTGAGGCTTCATCAAACATCCAGGTGTCTGCCATCCGAGGGGAGATTGGGGTTTTTTGTTTGTTTCTTTGTTTTTAGATAGAGTCTTACTCTGTAATCTAAACTGCTTTGAAATCCACAGCTCAGGTTTGAGGTGATCCTCCTGCGCCATCCTTCTGAGCACTAGAATTATAGGTAAACACAGCCAGCACAAGGAAAAGTTTGTGATGTTGTGTTTTGGTAGTGGGATCCCTGTAAACCATGCCCCACTTCACACACAATTTTTTTTAAAAAGCTCCAGAAACCTGTGTTAAAGCTATGATCTGGGATTGGGTTGTCTATAGTCAAGATTACAAAACTAGGAACTATTAACACAATCTCTTTTTTGACGTGTAAGTGTCCAACTGAGGAAGGAATTCACATGAGGGACTCTCTGAGAAGTGACCCATTAAGTCCAAAACATAAAACTTTGGAAGGATAGCTCCCATGGTGCATTTGTCTTCCTGAGCCTTGAGGCTTAGACAGACATTTCAGCCTCCTGATAAACATCATCCAGTCCATTCTCCAATATAGACCTTTCAGTTGTAGATCTCTGTACCCTCATAGAAGTGTGGCTAGAGGGAAGACCACTAAACTTTATGAATATTGCAGAGTTCCAGACACACTAAAATTTAAAAGCAAAGGGACCAGAAAAATAATCATCAGTTCATAGATGAGTAAAATTTCTCAGAGATAAAGTCTGGGTATGGGGAAATTTGCATCTGAGACATCAGAGTGTGAACTGTGTTTGGGGAAATGGTTAAGAGAAAGGAGTAGAGATGTCGATTAATTGACATAGTACCACACTCTCCAGGCCTATTTGTTTTGAGAAAGAGAGTTATTAAGGGTGTAGGTTTTGTCACAGCAAAGTCTGGTCATCTGCTTTTTATTATTGCTCTTCCATAAGTTGTGGTTCACTCTGTTGGTGTTGAATGAGTCATAGTCATCATAAGGTTCCCATATTTGATTGGCTTTATTAGACAATGGAGTGTTCTCACATAAACAAGATGGCAGAGATCCCAAGAGTATACCAAGACCTTCTGTAGTGGAAAAAGAAAGGCTGACCTTGGCAGCAACCTACAAAGACTGAACAATACATTCAGTACTGCATAGGGACTATGACATTGACCAGCCATGGGACCTTTGTCTTTCCAAACCCCTGATTATTTAGTTTAACTATGTAAAGTGCATGAGAAGTCTGAATATCATGCATTCATTTCTGCCACGGTTTTGAGGGAAACTGGAAAACCAAAAGACAAATATCGTCTTCTAGATTTGTTTCATGGAGAGCATATTCAATACTTAGGCTGGTCTGTTAAATTTCCAGTTTCATTTATTTTGGGGGGATTAGTTTCCAGGGGACCTGTTGCAGCACAACAGATTAGTAAGCATTATGACCAGGCAGGCTCTCACTGCTGACTCATGAAGCAGACAGGTCAGAAGCACCAAAGTCACAGCAAGCAGACAAAGGCCATGAATGGAGGACACTTAGGTTGTCGTAGAAGATGCCTGGGCCAGGGAACAGAATCATTTCTCTATGGCCTAAAGAGCTGCCTTAGGTCCTCCTTAGGTTCGAAGTTTCTGGAAGACAGGATCTCCTGGAAAGTGAATCCCCCTTTTCTGGTTCCATAGGAGAGGGATAGCCTTGACTTGGGAGTGATGAATCCAGATGGAGAGCTTTGGTATGTTAGTGGCTGTGAGGGGTGAAAGCAACACAGTGAAGGAACTTTCTTTATGGGGATTAATTGTGATCTAGTGGAACTGAGTCAGTAGTATTGCCATGAGTTTGAGGCCAACCTGGGCTACAAAGTGAATTCCAGATTTGACTATACTGTGAAACCACATCTCAAATAGAAGAATTTTCTATGTTAGATACCTTTCATATGTTAGATACCTCAGCCATTTATCGTGGGTATGAAACTTAACAAAGAGAAAAAAATTAGATATGCTTAAGTGATATGCTTCTGACCAGTGGGAAATTATGAAATCTTTTGATGATTCTTGGTGCTTTGGGAGGGATAATTTCTATCAGTTCTGTTAAAAGTTGTAACAATGAAAGGACTCTACAAAACCGTAGACAGAACTCCTGAAGTGGTGGCATGTGCTTACAATCTGAATACTTAGGAGGTGGAGGTGGGAGAATCAGAAATTCACAGCTATTCTCTGTTACAAAGTGAGTTCAAGACAGCCTAGACTATAAGATACCCTCTCTCAAACAAACAAACAAAATAAGAACTCCTCACCCCCAGAAAAAAAAAAACCAACAAACCAAAAGTCATATTTCTTTCAGACAGCACCTGCAGACATCTTTAATGAGTCCGGGGATCCCAGCTCAAGTCCTCATACCTATTAGGCAAGTGTGTTACCCAGTATAGCCACCTACCTCCCAAATCCTGCAAACTTTTTTTAAAGTACAAAGGAGTGTCGAGGACTCCAGCATATGGAGGTTTAACAAAAGTTAAGGCTTTTATCTTGCTCTAAATGAGTACTTTTTCTTGTTTTCTTATTTAGTGTCTTGGTGTGGAGAAGACCTAAGCTCTGTTTTCACTCAAATACAAAATGTCCTTTGAAACTGAAACCACTGTAAAAAATAAACATCCAGATTTCACAGAGAAAACCATAAAATTAGCTAACATTTTGATTTTTACATGTGGAAAGCAAAAAAAAATCTAGTTCTGTGGGTCCTTTTGTTCTATTGTTTTTAATTACATATAAATCTGGGTTTGCTTTTTAGATCAATATCATTAACATATTATTAGATATAAAAGTGTTGCCAGGTGGTGGTGGTGCATGCCTTTAATCCCAGCACTACGGAAGGAGAGGGAGGCAGATCTTTATGAGTTCAAGGCTAGCCTGGGCTACAGAGTGAGTTTGTTCCAGGAAAGGCGCAAAGCTACACAGAGAAAACCTGTCTCAAAGAACAAACAAACAAACAAACAAAGTGTCAGCTATCATACACATGTTTACTTAGGAAAAACATGAAAGTCTTCACTGATGTCATGCCAGCAGACAACATTTAATGCTTTAAAAACCACATTGTGTTGACCAAATTGTCTATTATATAAATGGAAAAAGTAACTACTCAGGGATGGATGGACATAACAAAGGTACCCAGTTTCCCCAGCCTTTAAACACAGTTCTATACTTAATGCCAAATTTATAAATTATTTTGAAAATTAATTGATGATGTAGTCAGTGATAACTTGGATTGAGCTCCCAGAAAAAAAAAAGAAGAAGAAATGACACATTGGAAAATAATCATGCTTTTTAACAGCAGTTTCATTTCCAGCAGAGTTATCATTGTGATAACCAATTTAGGGTTATCCTCACTGAACTTACACACACACACACACACACACACACACACACACACACACACACACACATATATATATATATATATATATATATATATATATATATATATATATATATACTTCTACATAACCTGAACACAAAATTGAATTATTTCTATAAGTGTATGTAAATGAAACCTTGGGTATAACATTGGATTCTAAACTATCTAGAAATAACCAGCCCATCACACACATAATTGACATGAAAACTGCCTTAGTTCTCTTTCATACTTTTCATCTCTAAGGTAAGGAGAATTTTAGACCCTTTTCTACTGTCATACAAGTTAAACCAGTCATGAGACATGTAGGCCACATAACAGAAATGCAAGTCTTAGCTTCTATTTTCCTCCCAGAGAAAGGAATTGCCGGGGACCAGAAAGCCTTTGCAAAAACTCAATGTCTCCATTTAGTCTCGAGAACCTACTGAAAACCAAATCACAATGGTCAGAAGAATGGCCTTACTTTACCCCCTGCCTCCCAATAAAATACCACATGAGACAGAGAATGTACCAGGAACCATAGATTCAAAAGAGAGAAAAGGAAAACAGAGAAGTCAGTCAGATTTTTAGCAATCTAAAATCTTTCCCAGAATTTCCTCTTCAGTCTCATTGCATGCAGAGTTCTGAAGAAACACAGTTAGGACACCAGGGTCAGGTAGAAACAGCAGTGAGAGTATAACTTTGTAATGTCCATCCACTCTCTTCCTCTCTCCCAGTCTCTGCCCTCTATCCGGGAGGAGGCCTGCTGGTTTGCTCCAACACATGCTTTCCACCATGATGCCCTGCCTCATCACACAGGGGCCCAGGAGCAAGAGTCAAGTGATTATCCACTGAAATCTCTGAAACAGTGAGGCAAAATAAATCCTTACTTACTTACACTGCTTCTCAGGTACTTTGTGGAAGCTGTGCAAAATGATTCAAACATAAAAGAATGTGACCAGGTGTTGGTTATAGTTTCCTCTGAGACCAAAACATTCTATCCCACAGTAAATTTCCTTAAGACAGACATTAAACAACTCAAAATAGCCTCAGGAAGTCCCTGAAACTGACCAGGTTCACTAGGTTACTCCCTCCACAGAATAAACGATCAACACTGCTAAGATTCACTTTTGGAGAAGCTAAGCTAAAAAAAGAAAAGAAAGAAAGAAAAAAAAAGACTAGACAAGCAGGAAAAAAGCAGAAACCTATTGATTGTTTGGAAGGGGCTTAGGCCAATTCAACTATATAGAAAGGACACTCTTGTTGTGGAATAATTACTTTAATTAGGCAAAAATGTGTTATATTTGTTTTGCTGCATTTGTTTAACAATGTGAAGATGTGTTGCTGTTTCACCTTGCCTGCCTAAGGCACCTGATTGGTCAAATAAGAAGCTGAATGGTCTATAGCTAGGCAGTAGAGAGATGGGTAGGGCTGGCGGGCATAGAGAATAAGTCTAGGCTCAAAGAGGGAAAGAAAAGAGAGGGAAGAGAACAAGGGAGAAAGAGAAGGAGCCGCCCGGTGCCGGGTAGCCAAGCAGCTGCCAGACAGACAGACACTGAGTAGGACATACAGAATGAAAGAAAGGTTAAAAAAAAAAAAAGCCTTGAGGCAGAACATAGTTGAAGAGAAACAGGTTAATCTAAGTTATAAGAGTTAGTGGGACAAGCATATGATAAGACCAAGCATTCCTAACTAATAGTAAGTCTCTGTGTTATGATTTGGGAGCTGGTTGGTGGACCAAAAGAAAGCCTGGTAAAACTCTCCAACCTGTTGAGCTGCCTGTGGGCTGTGCAGTATGTCCAGATTTTCCAGCTTTTGGGAGCTGGCACCCATGGTAGGGTGAGCTTTGGTGATGCAACTGTCTTTGAGTCATTTCTGCTCCTATAGGTAACCCCTGACCAATATCCTGTAAGTAGTCCCAATAAAACTTATTGGTTCACCAAGATGGACTTGGGTGGTATTTGTACTTTGGTCTGTCCTGTGTTCTCTATCTAGGGTAAGAAGTATTATCTCTCCCCAGGAAAAGTCTGTCACAAAACACCTGAGCTACAGGGAGATATTGTCTCAAAACAGTCAACCAATCACCAGCCAATCAACGAACTTACCAACCAACCAACAAACCAACCTGATGATGCTCCATGTCTCTTGTAAACTTTCTTCATTCTTTTTCATTATCTTACCTTTTTGCTAATCTTCTGCTTCAGCATTCTTTGTGCTAGGATTAGAGATTCATGGTTCAAATTTTCCAATAATATAAATTTGGGAAAAGAGATAAATGAGGTTAAATACTGATTTGTTGCAATATAAAAATTTTACCAATCTGAAAAACGGATGCTTACATTTGGGTTTGGAAAGTTCAAGAGTGTCTCCAATAAAATTTAACCTACAGAAGAGTTCAACAATAATGAAACTATCAATAGCTGAAGATATAGTATTAATGTGATTGTCTTTGCTGGTAATTCTATCAGAAATAAAGGTCACTTATAATATATGTTGTTATATATTAAATAACAAAACCCAGTGATATAAGCAATACAAAGCAAAGACTATGTTAGAACTGTAATGTGTAATTTCATCTCTACAATAAAGATTAAAATGCAAAACTGTTAGTTAACACATAGGCAAAATTGTCAAGGTATAAATATAACACAATTGAGTAAATTCTCACATACACCGAAGGTAGAAAGGTGATAAGTGGAGAAGAGCAGTATGAAATGAATGTTATCACCAATTTGAATTTGTGTTTAGACATGTAAGCCTCATGATAACCACAAAGAAAACATTCTTTATTAAAAACACAAAACAAAAATAGAAATGATTCAAATCTACCAATAGAGCAAACTATCAAATCACACAGGGAGATAGCAGGAGGCAGTGAAAGAAGCGAAGTGTCTCAAACCAACCAGTAAACAGTTTCAACATGGCAACAGTCAGTCCTTACTCACCTGTCAAAACTTTACTTGACTCTAAGTAGATTAAAGTCTCTAATAAAAAAAAATATGGAGTATGTTAGTTTGATTTCTATTGCAATGGTAAAGACTGTGACCAAAAGCAATTTGTAGAGCAAAGGGTTAATTTGTCTATACTTCCATGTTACAGTCCATCATTGAGGGAAGTCAAGTAAGGAACTCAAGGCAGGCAACTAAAGGCAAGAACTAGAGGTTAAGGGGAATACTGCTTATTGGCTTTTTCTCCGTGGCTCACTTAGCTTGCTTTCTTATATAACTCAGGACCACCTGCCCAGGGATGCCGCCTCCCATTGTAGGTTGAATCTTATTATATCAATCATTAATCGAGAAAATGCCCCACTTACTTGCCTACAGGCAAATCTAATGGAGACAAATCCTCAAAAGTTTCCTTTTCCCAGATGACTGTGGCTTCTGTCAAGTTAGCAAAGAATCCTAATCAGTATATATAGAGAGTGACTGGAAGCATCCCTACAAGTTTTTGATCATAAAAACCCCAAAGGATTCCAAAATAATATAAACTCTTGCCAGGCCCTTGGTTATCCTTCACAGTTACATGGTAAGACCCTATTGCTGAAGACACCACACAATTTGGCTAAAGGACAAAGAGAAATCACTCTCAAACTGACCAGGAAATTTCTCCATACTAGCTAGCTTTCATAATGCTAGGAGGTATTATGGAGGCAATCAAATAAAATATATAAATGTCTTACCCAACACAGGCCCGTGCATACTACAGTACCAACTTGTCAGGCAAGATATAACTACTGGCGTAATAGTAGCATGACTATTAGAAGGTCACTAACATCTTTCTGGGTGGATTTAAGACCTACTCCATAAGAGAAAATTTCATGCCTGGTCAAAAGCTCATGGCTGGGGAGATCACAGACTCTAGGATAGAACCTGCTATTATTATTTGCTAATGATCAAGCTGTCAAACTGCCTTCTGAATATTTGTGTTTTTACTCATAGACCTAAGCTATGCTCAGCCTTGATCAGAGAAGCTTCTCTTTGAGGGAGACATCTGTCAATAGACAGAACATAATTGGTTAAGTAATGAGAAAAAGAAACTGAGAGCTCATTCCTAACAAAGATACTATGATGAGGCTCAGAGAACATCCCAGAAGAGGAAGCAGAAAGAATGTAAAAGCTGGAGGAGGGGAAGGAGTATTGTGGGATGCTGACTTCTGAAAATGACATGGCTATAACAAACATGAACTCACAGAAACTGTAGTTACATGCACAAGCCCTACAGGATCTAGCCAGCCAAAACCCTAGCCTAGATGGAGTAGATGATCTCCAAGCCTGACTCCTTACTGTGGAACTATTGACAGTTGACAATGATACAGAAGAGAGAATCATTCTCCTTACTTCCGGGATGTAGCTACCACTTAGAGGTTTCTCATATTCCCATGGATGACCACACACCATGCATATATGGACAGCACTAATTGAATTTGCCAGGTTATTTTATTTATTTATTTATTTATTTATTTATTTATTTATTTATTTATTTTACAAACTGGAAAACATTAAGTTGAGATGGGTGTCCATTAGGAGGGAAATAGATGGACAGGAGAAATATGGAATAGATATTTTTACTGTATACATGTATGAAAATCTCAATAATAGAGAACATTTCTAAAGCAAGAAAACGCATGCACAGAAACCCAGAAAACATGAATAGCTATGTTAGAGAAAACAGACTTTAAGAAAAAAACTATCAAAAAAGATGAAGAACATAATTAGAAATGATAGAGGGATCAATTTATTATGAAGAAATAACAATTGTAAATTTATGCAGACCCAACATCAGGCTAATAAGTATCTTAAACTAATATTAAAGGGTTTGAGAGTTAATAACAATTGTACTACAGTAATATTGCAGAAGGTCTCAGCATACTACTTTTCAAGACAGATCATACAGAAAAAATATTGAGGAAACACTGTACTTAGAACAAGTAAGATACAGTGGGAGTGCACTCCATCCAACAATACATCTAAAGGAGACAGAATACACAATCCTGTCAAGTGTACATGAAATACTTTCCATGTGCTAGGCAGTAGTGATGCAACACCTCTAATCCCAGCAACAGAGGCAGGGGCAGGCAGATCTCTGAGCTTGAGGCCAGTCTAGTCTAGAGAGTGAGTTCCTGGACAGCCAGGGCTACACAGAGAAACCCTGTCTCAACCTCCCCCCAAAAAGAAAAGTAATTCACGGAAAAGAGACGCCAAGAATTGGGGTTGTCAGGGAACACCTGACCATATGGTTAGAAGGCTTTCTGGATTTTAGGAGGAATGTGGAACACGTTGAGGCTATAGGACAGTGAAGTGCTAGAGGTCCGTATACCGTGACTAACTGGACATTGTGGTGGAAACTCAAATTCCAGAATTACAATTTAAAAAAGTGAATGATAATGGCCTAGTTCAAGAGGTTCCAGAGGAAAACAAGGATGGTATCAGGGACTGGGCTAGAGGCAATTTGTGTTATATTATGGCAAAGAATATGGTCGTATCCTGCCCACATCCTAAAAATTTGAGGGAGATTGAAATCAAAGCAATTGGCTAAATTATTTGTTAGAGAGAATTTCAAAACAGTGTAGCATTCAGGCTGTGAAATGGCTATTGTTCCCTCTTCTTAGCCGGGTTTGCAGTGAGAATTCTGAGAAATGGGTGGAACATAAAGGCATAAAAATACTCACTTAAATGGAAAGAGGAAGGTAAGGAAATTGAAAGCTCCAAATAAAGTAGCTGTAAATAGGAGTAGTAACTGTTAGAGATTTGTGTAACCAAATAGGAACATTGTGATTTCCCCTAGGATAATAGAAAAGGCACCCTGAAGGCATAACCATGAGCTACAGGACATAGCAATGAAAATTCATTTGTAAGTAGAATGTCTGAAAAGATTACCTGGGAAAATAGAGACCCCAATGTGGTGATATTTTATTTGTACTGAAATGTTATTTTAATTTTATGTTAATAAATAAAGTTGCCCTGGGGTCAGAGCTATTAGAGCCATAGTAAGAGCGTGGTGGTTAGAAGAGCTAGGTAGATTTCTGTGTGTTCAGGGATACAGCCAGTATTGGAGACATACGCCTTTAAGACTTGGAGGGCGGTACTTACAGGCAGTGATGAGGCAGTCATGTGGTTGGGTTTACAACCAATGAGAAGGCAGAACAGAAAGATTATTTAAACAGGGACACAGGAAGTACCTCCCTCTCTCGGGGAAGCTAGGAGCACTGCAGGAGGTAAGATTTTATCTCTGAGCTCTGACCTCTCGGCTTTCTCTTTTACATTGGCTCTGTGTTTCTTATTTTAATAAGACAATTGGTTACATCTACAACTGGCGCCCAACGTGACAAGAATCCATTAAAAACTGCTTGGGGCCGACTCCCTAGCCGGAACAGCCGGCTCCCTAGGCCCGGCCCAGGTCTGCTTGGGCTCAGGCTGGACTGTGAGCTGCTTGCTTAAAGCCAGTGCTACAAACAGCTCAGGCCTGCCCTGCTAAACAGGGCCCCTGCCTGTAAAGCCAAGCCTTGACTAGGCTCAAGAGGGAACAAGTGGCTGGCTTTAAGCTTTAGCCGGCTACCCCTTCGCTTTCACTTTCACTTTCACTTTCGCTTTTGCTTTCTCTCTTGCTTTCTCTCTGTCTCTCTGTTTCTGTCTCTCTCTCTCTCTCTCTCTCTCTCTCTCTCTCTCTCTCTCTCTCTGGATTCATACCTAGGACACTAGGTGGCTCTTTTGAAATTCGCTCGGATTTCTACTGTTCTACGCAGATTTGGTAAGTCATAAAGGAAACTATTTAAATGACAAATTTTTTCCACATTTAAAAAAAAATGGGTTTTCTGTGTACATTGGAAGAAAATTGGGTTTTTGAAATTTTAGGCAGTCTGACAATGGAACAACTATATGAAAAGATTAGTATTATGGGAATTATGCAGTTTATCACCATGCTTATTCTCATTTTACTATTTAAAAAGATAGTCGATTTAAGTGCCAGGATAACAGCTTTAGAAAAACCTGTTAATTTTAACAGTGAAGTTGGTTCAAGTTTGGATCATAAGGTTACAGAAAGAAAGCCTGTTTTCACACAGTCATCCTTAATTTATCCTGTAACCGTACAGCAGATGCCTGATCAAATGGCTACACAAAATATCTGGGCTCCAATTGAACTGATGGATTTTAAAAGGTTTAAGGAGGCAATAGTATCTTATGGCATGCATTCCCCATATGTAAAGCAAATGTTAAACTCTTGGTCAACATATAATAGGATTATACCACAGGACTGGCGAGACCTTGCACAAGCTGTTCTGGAACCCAGCCAGAGACTTCAATTTCTAACGTGGTTTAAGGAGGAAGCTAGAAACGTAGAAACACAATGGAGGGATAAGGGAATACAAGTTTGTCAGGATCAGCTTATTGGAGAAGGCCAATATGCTTCAATACAAACACAATGTTTATATGATGTTCAAACCGTAATTTTATGTCGAATGGCAGCCTTGAATGCATGGGAGAGAGTTGATGAACCAGGAAAAAAACCTGAGTCATTCACAAAGGTTATGCAAGGCCCAAAAGAATCTTTCACAGATTTTTTAGAAAGACTGGCTTCAGCAGTAAACAGAATGGTCTCAGGATCAGAAGCTAGTAAGGCAATAATTGAAGCTTTGGCATTTGAGAATGTGAATGCAGCATGCAAAAGAATAATCAGGCCGTTAAGGGCAAGATCTGCACCTTTGGAAGATTGGATTAGAGAAACAATTAATGTTGAGGCTGATGAGCATGATGATACGTGGGTAGGAGAAGTAATTTCAAAAGGTTTGAGGAGTGTTAGATGTTTTGGGTGTGGAAAGCAAGGACATTTTAAAAGGGACTGTAAACAGGTCATTCCTAGAAGCAATGTTTCTTCAAGGAACAATGGCAACAGAATGCCCCTTCCTTCTGGAGTATGCAGAAGGTGTGGTAAGGGAAAACACTGGACCAACGAATGTAGATCAACAAAGGACAGACAGGGTAATCCTTTGCCTCAGTTTTCGGGAAACTCCCGGAGGGGCCTCATGCAGGCCCCCATAGCAAAACCAGTTCAAACCTTTCCTGCAGCTGTAGAGGAAATCCCTGCTCTGAGCGATTAAATAACCAAATGACTATTGGAATAAATCATGCTGGTCAGGATGATGAAAAAGAGAGAATAGAAAATTCAGGAGAAAACATAAAGAAAATTTTTTGGCAAACTTCTATTAATGAACAGAGACCAAAATTAACGATAAAAATAAATGGTGTTTTGTTGTCTGGTCTGGTAGACACAGGTGCGGACATTACCATAATTGCACCAGAATTTTGGCATCCAGCTTGGCCTCTTCAAGAGGTAAACGTTCAACTGTTAGGAATTGGGACATTATCTGGAGTGAAACAGAGTGCAAGATGGCTGGAATGTATAGGTCCAGAAGGACAGAGAGGAAAATTAAAACCATATTTGGCAAACATAGCTATGAACCTGTGGGGTCGAGACTTGTTGCAACAATGGAATACTCAGATTAAAATCCCTCCAATCTCAGAAACAAATCATAAACTAGCACATGTTTCTGAGAGAAATATTAGAAGGCATTATTTTGAGTGGTCACCAGCCATCCATATTATACAAGAACAGGGCACAACAACTGATAATCCTCCAAAAATACCAACAGCTCTACCTTTAAAATGGTTAACAGACAAGCCTGTATGGGTTCAGCAATGGCCTTTAACAACAGAGAAACTCCAGGCTTTAGAAGAGCTGGTAGAAGAACAGTTAAATGCTCAGCATATTGAACAGTCAACCAGCCCTTGGAATTCTCCTGTATTTGTTATTAAAAAGAAATCTGGTAAATGGAGAATGGTAACAGACCTTAGAGCAATTAACAAAGTAATTCAGCCGATGGGCTCTCTACAATCTGGAATTCCTTTGCCTACTCTGTTACCAAAAGGATGGCCTCTCATAGTTATTGATTTAAAAGACTGTTTCTTTTCAATACCCTTACAAGAAAAAGACAAAGAAAGATTTGCTTTCACAGTGCCTACTTATAATAATTCTCAACCGGTTAAAAGATTTCAATGGAGGGTCCTCCCACAGGGAATGTTAAATAGCCCAACTCTGTGCCAATATTTTGTACAACAGCCATTGGAAGTGATACGTAAAAAATTTCCTAAATCTATAATTTATCATTATATGGATGATATTTTACTAGCTGACTCAAATGCAGAAACTTTAAAAAGAATGTTTGAAGAAGTAAAGAAAATTTTGCCTTGCTGGGGATTACAAATTGCTCCTGAAAAGATACAAAGAGGAGATTCTATTAATTATTTAGGATATAAAATAGAGCTACAAAAAATTAGACCCCAAAAGGTGCAAATTTGGAGAGATAGACTACAGACTCTTAATGACTTTCAAAGATTATTTGGAGATATTTCTCATCTACGAACTATTATTGGGGTAAAAAATGATGAACTGACTAATTTGTTCAAAACCTTAGAAGGTGACAAGGACTTAAATAGTCCAAGAGAATTATCACCTGAAGCTGAGAAAGAATTGGCCTTGGTAGAAAAGAAAGGGAACGTGGATCGTATTGATCCAAAGCTGGATTGCATTTTGGTTATTTTACCTTCTAGGCATTCCCCTACTGGTATATTAATGCAGAGGGAAGATATTATATTGGAATGGATATTTTTACCAAATAAACCAAATAAAAAATTAAAAACTTATGGGGAAAAAATCTCTGACTTGATTTGGAAAGGAAAATTGAGACTTCGTCAATTAGCAGGAATAGACCCAGCAGAAATTGTCGTACCTTTAACTAAGGAGGACATTGAAAAATTATGGACAAAAAGTGAACCTTGGCAAAGAGCTTGCAGTAATTTTTTGGGAGAAATTAACAGCAAATATCCCAAAAGCAACAGAATTGATTTTATAAAGAGAGCTGATTGGATCTTGTCTCGAATTGTACGGCAAAAACCCATATCTGGAGTTCGTACATTTTATACAGATGCCAATAAACAAGGAAAGGCAGGTTACAAATCAGAAAATTTAAGTAAAGTGGTACAAAGTCCTTATAATTCAGTGCAAAAATCAGAATTGTATGCTATTCTGTTGGTATTAATAGATTTTTCAGAACCTCTCAACATAGTAACTGACTCTCAGTATGCTGAAAGAGTGGTATTACATATTGAGACTGCAGAATTTATCCCTGATGCTTCAGAATTAACTTCACTATTTATTCAATTACAAGATACAATCAGGAAAAGGAGTCATCCTTTATATATAACTCACATCCGATCTCATACTGGTTTGCCAGGCCCTCTAGCACAAGGCAATGATGAGATTGATAAATTATTGATAGGAAATGTGCTGGAGGCCTCAGAATTTCATAAAAAAACATCATGTCAATAGTAAAGGTTTAAAAAAAGATTTTCCCATAACCTGGCAACAAGCCAAAGAAATAGTAAAGAAATGTCCTACTTGTTCCTTCTATAATCAAACACCATTACCAGCAGGATGTAACCCAAAGGGTACTCAGAGGAATGAAATCTGGCAGATGGATGTGTTTCACTTTGCAGAATTTGGAAAATTGAAATATGTACACCACACCATTGATACTTATTCAGGATTTCAATGGGCAACTGCTCTGAGTTCTGAAAAAGCTGATTCTGTAATCACTCATTTGCTAGAAGTTATGGCCATTATGGGTATACCTGCACAAATCAAAACTGACAATGCTCCATCATATGTCTCTGTTAAAATGAAACAGTTTTTTGCTTATTACAATATAAAGCATATTACAGGTATACCACATAATCCTACAGGTCAAGCAGTTATAGAAAGGTCAAACAGAACTCTAAAGGATATGCTAAATAAACAGAAAGGAGTAACAAAAACCCCCAGAAATAGACTGCATAATGCTCTATTAACTTTGAATTTTCTGAATGCCAATGAGAAAGGAACAACAGCTGCAGAGAGACATTGGGTAATAGAAAAAACTACAGAATTAAATCAGCCTATATACTTTAAGGATGTGCTGACCTCAGAATGGAAACCAGGGTATGTATTACGTTGGGGACGAGGTTTTGCTTTTGTTTCTACAGGAGAAGATAAGCTGTGGATACCATCAAAATTGATAAAGGTTCGATTTGAACAAGAAAAACCTCTTAATTAGAGGAGGTGATAGTTCATCAATCAACATGAACATCCAATTTAAACTAACTTGTACCTGTAACACATGTCTTTTCATTTAATCAGATAATAACTTGCCAAAAAGGAACATCCCCAAAATTAGTCTTGGGGGAAGGTTTTTGTTTTTGTCTTTTAGGAGAATGAAGGTTAAGGAATCTGAAGGACACAAGACAAATGAGACAACTGAAGAAAAGGGGCAAATCATCTATCCCAGGAAACAGAGTATATGGGAGTATATGGCATATGGGTATATATTATCTAAAAAATTTTATGTCTTCTTAAATGTTTGTTTCTGCTTTTCTCTAAAGATTTAACACTATTGGTTTTCTAATAGTCCCAGTTCAATTAAAATTTAAAGCTGACTTTGGAGTTGGAGAATGGCTCTCTCCTTCTTTAAACTCAAGCATGTTGTTAAAATGAAAATACAAACTCCCTGTATCATGCCAGAATAAAAGAGCCATTTTCTGCTATGGGACAGGACAAAAGCCAAATTAATTAAGGGACTATTCTATTACTAATCTCAACTCTTTGATTCTATTCTGATTCTTTAAACTTTTCTTAAAGTATAAATTTTATATCAAAATTTACAAGATTGATATATATATATATATACATTTTAAACTTTGTTAAGATATGAATGGTCATATAGAGTACTAACTAATTCTAGAAAAAAGGCTTCAATTAGCTGCATATATATGTCTTTGTGTTTGAGTCTCTTATCAGTTTTCTGCAGGAAATCATGGCCAGGCCTAACATCAACTGAAATCTCCAGGAAGAAGATGGGGCCCCACAACAACAAACACAACAACAACAATTCCACGTGGACAATAATAATATCACTGAACTGACAAACATCATCTATAGATCAGCTTTGAACTACAAGGTGCTCAGAGCAATTTTGAGATGACTAGCTGAGATGATCCAGTCTCAAAGACTACTTGAATAAGGACTTGAGATAAACCCTGAACTTTGGCTTTATACATAGACTGGATAATAAGGAAGGATATAGTTATCTTTCCTAGAATTTGACAATTAACCTAAAAAAAATTTTCTTTCAGGATAAAGATAACTTCGCCCATACCCAGCAGGAAGCAATTTTAAGAATATGACACCCACATTGCCAAAGAAGTGGTGTGGGGCGGGTGGTTTTTTGGTTCTTTTAATGGGTTTTGGGTCTGGGGTAATTTTCATTATTTAGGGGGGTAGGTTACAAGTTGTCAAGGGTTAGGAAAAAGGCTAAGCAAAGGAGATTAGATTTAAGGTTTTTGTTTAAAAAAAAAAGAAAAGAAAAGAAAAAGACAATTACTAGTTTTAAATACTTTACATTATTACCAACTATTAGTATATAAAGAAATGAAAGTTAGTAATTAGACATTACAATAGAAATTGTAGTCATATTAGATATGTTTTAAAAATTGAGCAGATATATTTTAGACAGGTCATCTTCAAACCCTTCAGAAATCTATCGAATATGGCATTTAAAATGTTTTAATAACTTAGAAATTTTTCTTTTTTGAGACATGTCGGCTCATGGCAGTACCAATCTACTTCAGAGAAAATATGGGCATTGAAGAAACTGCATATGGAGTTAATTTTCATTGTGGCAAAAGTTAGCCACTGGACAACAAAGTATCCTCAAATCAACAGGAAAAAATGGACAGACAGAACACGAAACAAAGGACTACCAATTCCTGCCAAAACAAGTGTGGTTATGGCTTTATCAAAAGGCATCTTCTGAGGCCAGGACAATATGGCACCATCCCTGAAGTCGCCTTCACAATCTGGAAAAGGTACAGTGTCCTTTTCTTCAAAGGCAGCTGAACAGGCAGTGGGCCGATGGCTTCTGTTGTGCAATGGAACAGCAACTGAAAGCTCACGCCTCTCAATAGTAGACTGGCATTTAATAGAGGGATGTGGAGAAGGGGATGCTGAGATGAAGCCATATATACACAGCCAAGAAGAATGGACAGCTGAATTCAAAAACCATCAACAATTTCCAGAATTTAAAATCCTGAATCATGACATGACACTAGTGGAATTCAGGTGTTTCTGGTACATGGACTGCTCTCACCCAGTGTGAGGTTGAACTGTTGACCTTGTGTACAACCTACTTCACAAATGAGTCTGTCAGATACGCTAAGCCTATAGGCTGAAGATGATGCCCCAACACTGCAGAGAAACCTCAGGTGACTGTCCAGGCAGCTGGCTGTTTCTGTCGACTCACAAAATTTTTGGAAGTTGCTTTTGTGCACTTCCTGTTTTTATTTTTGTTAGCTAATATTATTTCCTTCTTGGGTCTCTGAGGGAGTTGAAGATTAGTTAGTTATAGTTGAAGATTAATTAGGATAGAAAGTGAATTAGATACATTTTGGACTTACTAAAATAGGGTAGATAAGGGAATTATTTTCTCTGATTTGTCAAATACAAATGGACTAGACATCGTTTAGGTATTTGTTACTTGTATATATTGTATATAGTTATTGTACTTTTGTATATAGTTTTTCTTTTGTTAGTTATAACCTTTTGCCTTTTTTCTTTTTATTAAAATAGAAAAGGGGAAATGTGGTGATATTTTATTTGTACTGAAATGTTATTTTAATTTTATGTTAATAAATAAAGTTGCCCTGGGGTCAGAGCTATTAGAGCCATAGTAAGAGCGTGGTGGTTAGAAGAGCTAGGTAGATTTCTGTGTGTTCAGGGATACAGCCAGTATTGGAGACATACGCCTTTAAGACTTGGAGGGCGGTACTTACAGGCAGTGATGAGGCAGTCATGTGGTTGGGTTTACAACCAATGAGAAGGCAGAACAGAAAGATTATTTAAACAGGGACACAGGAAGTACCTCCCTCTCTCGGGGAAGCTAGGAGCACTGCAGGAGGTAAGATTTTATCTCTGAGCTCTGACCTCTCGGCTTTCTCTTTTACATTGGCTCTGTGTTTCTTATTTTAATAAGACAATTGGTTACATCTACACCCCAAGATGCCCTACTTAAAAATGGCTACACAAAGAAATATTCTCCCATAAGTCACAGTGACAGCACTAGAGCTGTGGTACAATGGATGGGGGATAAATCCTGAGAGGACCACAGACCCTGGCATACCCCATATAGTGCTGATATTGTAGGTGTGTACAATGCAAGGTATATGGAGTCATAGATGCTTCTACTAATATTTCAGAAAGCTTCAGAAGTCCGTGAATATGTAGTAAGGTTACATTCCTTTCATGGAGCTTTGAATGGGTTATGCATACAGCTGTGAAGCAGAGACCTAAATGTTAATGGAGACCAAAAAATAATAGAGATGCTAGGAATGTGAGATATCTACCAAGGAAAGCTGCAGGCATTGGCAGAGCCAACCCGAGAGAGCATGTATATACTGTGGGCAATGAAGATGGAGGAGAGAGGCTGCCCAAACCAGTTGAAGCCTGGATTGTGTTTCCTCAAGTCCAAGTCGGTACACAGGAAGCTACAAGGCTTCATGTTTTCTGGCTTTAGTCAAATCTCTCCTTGCTATGCCCCCCTCTCCTTCATTTGGGAACTGGAATATTTATTTGGTACCATTGGCTATTGGAAGAATATAAGTTTGGGTTTTGTTTGTTTGTTTGTTTAGAGAGGCTCAAAGTTTTTTAAAAAATTACCTTAGGGGGCTGGACAGATGGTTCAACAGTTAATTGCTCTTCCAGAGGACTTGGGTTCAATTTCTAGCACCTATATGAGGGATGACAACTCTGTAACTCCAGGTCCAGAGACTATGATTACCTCTTTTCTCTTTGGGAAGGTTAAACAATCATTTAATTAAGCTTCCTGTCCCATTCATCTTTTTTTTTCTTTTCTTTTTTGGTTTTTCAAGACAGGGTTTCTCTGTGTAGCTTTGTGCCTTTCCTAAGACTGACTCTGTAGTCCAGGCTGTCCTCGAGCTCACAGAGATCCGCCTGCCTCTGCCTCCCAAGTGCTGAGATTAAAGGTGTGCACCACCACCGCCCAGCCTCTCTTTCATCATTTTTATCCCTTTGAAAATATCATAATTTTTATTAGCTTAATAGCTTCCTTTTGTTCCTATAGATGTTCTTTATTATTTGTGTTCTTTTTTATTAACCTTCTAACAGAAAAAATAGACAAACTAGTTAACATAAAAGCAATTAACAGTATAAAAACACTGTAAAATTGAAAGTATTTTTAATTTTTATTTTTTCCTTTGAGACTTGTTTATTAATTTATTTTTATTCATTTTACATACCAACCACAGATCCCCCTCTCATCTCTCCTCCTGCTCCCCCCTTTCCCGCCTTCCCCCTTCTTCATCCCTCCATGCAGCAGGGTAAGTTCTCCCATGGGGGAAAGCTAAGCCTGGTACATTCAGTTGAGGCAGGACCAAGCCCCTTCCCACTTTATCAGAGGTGAACTAGGTGTCAGACCACAGGTAATGGGATCCAGAAAGAAAGCTCATGCACCAGGAATAGATCCTGATCCCACTGCCAGGAGCCCCTTAAATAGACCAAGCTACACAGCTGTCTCCCTTATGCAGAGGACCTAGTCCAGTCCCATGCAAGTTCCACAGCTATTGGTCTAAAGATCCTGAGTTCATTTGAACTTGGTTAAGTTGTCTCTGTAGATTTCCCCAGCATGGTCTTGACCCCCCACCTTGCTCATATAATCCCTCTTCCCTCTCCTCAACTGGACTCCCAGAGCTCAGCCTCTTGCTTGGCTATAAATCTCTGCATCTGCTCCATCAGTTACTGGATAAAGGCTCTATGATGACAGGGTATTCACCAATCTGATTACCAGGGCAGGCCACTTCAGGCACTGTCTTCACTATTGCTAGGAGTCTAATCTGGGTTATCCTTGTGGATTCCTGAGAATTTCCCTACCACCAGGTTTGTCCCTTACCCCATAATGTCTCCCTCTATCAAGATCTTTCACTGCTCTCCCACTCTTCCCTCCCCCAGCTCGGCCATCCTGTTCCCTCTTGTTCTCATCCCCCATGCCCTCCCGTCTAATGCTCCTGCCCCCAGTTTACTCATCAGGATCTCCTTTGTTTCCCCTTCCCAAGATGATCCACACATCCCTCTTAGGGTCCTCCTTGTTTCGTATCTTCTCTGATACTCTGGGTTGTAGTCTAATTATTCTTTGCTTTACATCTAGTATCAACTTATCAGTGAGTAAACACCATATTTGTCTTTCTGAGTCTGGGTTACCTCACTCAGGATGATATGTTCTACTTCCATCCATTTGCCTGCAAATTTCATGATGTCATTGTTTTTCTCTGCTGAGTAGTACTCCATTGTGTATATGTACCACATTTCCTTCACCCATTCTTCAGTTGAGGGGCATCTAGGTTGCTTCCAGGTTCTGGCTATTATAAATAATGCTACTATGAGCATAGTTGAGCAAGTGTCTTTGTGGTATGATTGAGCATTCCTTGGGTATATGCCTAAGGGGTCTTGAGGTAGATTGATTTCCTAATTTCTGAGAAACCACCATACTGATTTCCAAAGTGGCTGTACAAGTTTGTACTCCCACAAACAGTGGAGTGCTGTGAGATGTCTTTCTGTATGCTGTGAATATGTGTTGCTATGATTGGTTAATAAAGAAGCTGCTCTGGCCTATGGTGAGTCAGGTTATAGCCAGGCAGGAAATCCAAAAATAAGACAGGAAGAAGAAAGGCAAATGCAGAAGAGACGCCATCTCACTATCCAGGGAGCAGCATGTAATAGCACACAGGTAAAGTCACAGAACATATGGCAATATGTAGATTAATAGAAATGGGCTGAGCTTAGTTATAAGACCTAGCTTTCAAGAAGCTTGAGCCATAGGCCATGACCATATGGTTTGTAACTAATGTAAGCCTCTGTGTGATTACTTTATAAATGGCTGCATGACCAGGTGGGACTGCAGGGCCAGGCAGGACTGGAGAACCTTTCGACCACAATGGAGGAATATTCTGCTTGTTCCACATCCTCACCAACATAAGCTGTCATCAGTACTTTTTATCTTAGCCATTCTGACAGGTGTAAGATAGTATCTCAGAGTTGTTTTGATTTGCATTTCCTTGATGACTAAAAATGTTGAGCAATTCCTTAAATGTCTTTCAGCCATTTGAGACTCTTCTGTTGAGACTTCTCTGGTTAGATCTGTAGCCCATTTTTTAATTGGATTGTTTAGAATTTTGCTGTCTAGTTTTTTGAGTTCTTTATATATTTTGGAGATCAGCCTTCTGTCAGATGTGGGGTTAGTGAAGGTATTTTCCTATTTTGTAGGCTGTCATTTTGTCTTATTTACTGTATCCTTTGCCTTACAGAAGCTTCTTAGTTTCAGGAGGTACCATTTATTAATTGTTGACCTCAGTGTCTGTGCTACTGGTGTTATATTTAGGAAGTGGTCTCCTGTGCCAAACCTTTCTCAACTACTTCCTACTTTCTCCTCTATCAGGTTCAGAGTAGCTGAATTTTTGTTGAGGTCTTTGATCCACTTGGATTTGTGTTTTGTGCATGGTGATAGATATGGATCTATTTGCAATCTTCTACATGTTGAAATCCAGTTATGCCAGCACCATTTTTTGAAGATGCTTTCTTTTTTCCATTGTACAGTTTTGGCTTCATTGTCAAAAATCAGGTGTTCATAGGTGTGTGGATTAATGTCAGGATCTTCAGTTTGATTCCATTGGTCCCCATGTCAGTTTATATGCCAATACCAAGCTGTTTTTATTACTATAGCTCTATAGTAGAATGTGAAGTCAGGGATGGTCCTGCCTCCAGAAGTTGCTTTATTGAAAAGGATTGTTTTAGATATCCTAGGTTTTCTGTTTTTCCATGTAAAGTTGAGTACTATTCTTTTGAGGTCTGTGAAGAATTTTGTTGGGATTTTGATGGGGATTTCATTGAATCTGTAGATTGCTTTTAATAAGACCACCATTTTTATTATATTGGTTCTACCTATCCATGAACATGAGAGATCTTTCCATTGTCTGATATCTTCTTCAATTTCTTTCTTCAGAGACTTAAAGTTCTTGTCACACAGGTCTTTCACTTGTTCAGTTAGTTACCCCAAGGTATTTTATATTATTTGTGGCTATTGTAAAGGGTGATGTTTCTCTGATTTATTTCTTGGCCTGTTTATCATTTGTGTATGCTGCAAGCCACAGAAAAATGTGATGGAGTTCAGCTACTATCACAAAAGCTAGTACTTGGAAAGGTCAAGGACTTTTCCAAAGGTCAGTTCATGCTTAAGAAGTCTTGGTAATATTTTAGCTTTTGTATATATATTAGCCAACTCCTGGAATGATTTCCTTGTATGTTATATATGCTTCCAAGAACTACCAACAGTGTATTTTATCTGAAATACCTATCAAGCATCCAAGGCCAAATGATCTTCTGAATTAAAGTGTATTAAACTTAGACCCTCCTTTCTTATACAGCCTTAATGGCATTTATACTAACATTATAGACTCCTAACATTTACCTAACCACCTCTAGGAATGTAGTTTGAGCACACAAATTCCCTTTTTCTAATATAACTGATTATAGTTCTTAGTTGACCTCCTCCTTTACAGCTGTCCTTTTGGGTTATAAAAGAAAGCCTGACATCACTGCCTGAGGAAAACTCTTGTCTGCCTTTATGACCCAGTAAGAATTCAAGCCTGGTGACCTTGCTTTAGCTAAAGAAAGCACTGTTATTGCATGGATATATAACTGTAAACCTCAGAGACTTAGGAGGATTTTGACCGGAAAAACTAGAAGAATGAGATGGAAAATGAGGAAGAGCCAGGTGGTGAAGAACAAGATGAGAAAGACCAAGATAGGGCAGAACTAAGATGAGAGAATTAAGATAGAACTTAGGACAGAAGATAAATGTAAAAAGAAATCAAGCAAGAAAGGAGCTAGGCATGAGAACAGAACTGTAGCTGTGTAGATAGAATTTTATCCCAGGGGAATAAAGTAGACGGACTAAGAGCTCGGTGTACTTGGATTCTTTTCCCGAAAATAATTTGTGCCATTTGTAGCTTCTCTTCTCGTCCCCTGGGAAGAGTATTAAGGCTGGACCATAACAATATTCGAGATGTGTATAGGAAGGCAACTGATTGTTTTATTTTTAGTTAATCTTGGATCCTGCCACATTACTGAAGGTGTTTATCAGCTGTAGGCGTTCCCTGATAGAATGTTTGGGGTCACTTATGTAGACTACCATATCATTTCCAAATAGCAAAAGTTTGACTTCTTCCTTTCCAATTTATATCCCCTTAATCTCCTTTTGTTGTCTTATTGCTATAGCTAGAAATTCAAGTACTGTATTGAAAAGATATGGGGAAAGTGGACAGACCTGTCTTGTTCCTGATTTTAGTGGAATTGCTTTGAATTTCTCTCCATTTAATTTGATGTTGCCTATCAGCTTGCTGTAAATTGCCTTTATTATGTTTAGGTATGTTCCTTGTATTCCTGATCTCTCCAGGACTTTTATCAAGAAGCAATGTTAGATTTTGTTAAAGGTTTTTTTCAGCATCTAATGAGATGATCATGTGGGTTTTTTTTTTCTTTCAGTTCGTTTATATAATGGATAACATTGATAAACTTTTGTATGTTGAACCATCCCTGCATCTCTTGGATAAAGCCTACTTGATCATGATGGATGATTTTTTTGATGTGTTCTTGGATTCAGTTTGCCAGTATTTTATTGAGTATTGTGCATCAATATTCATGAGGGAGCTCGGTCTGTAGTTCTCTTTCTTTGTTGCATCCTTGTGTGGTTTGGGTATCACGGTGACTGTAGCCTCATAAAAAGAGTTTGGAAATGTTCCTTCTCTTTCTATTGTGTGAAACAATCTAAGGAGTATTGGTATTAGCTCTTCTTTGAAATTATGGTAGAGTTCTGCACTGAAATCATCTTGCCCTGGGCTTTTTTTGGTTGGGGGCCTTTTAATGAATGCTTCTATTTCCATAGGTGTTATAGATCTATTTAAATTGTTTATCTGGTCTTGATTTAATTTGGGTACATGGTACCTATCCACAAAATTGTCCATTTCTTTTAGATTTTTCAATTTTGTGAAGTACGGGTTTTTGAAGTATGACCTCTGAATTTCCTCTTTGTCAGTTGTTATGTCTCCCATTTTTCATTTCTGATTTTGTTTATTTGGTTATTCTCTGCCTTTTAGTTAGTTTAGATAAGGGTTTGTCTATGTTGTTGATTTTCTCAAAGAACCAGTTCTTTGTTTCGTTGATTCTTTGTACTGTTCTCTTTGTTTCTATTTTATTTATTTCAGCCCTCAATTTGATTATTTCCTGGTGTCTATTCTTCCTGGATGAGTTTGTTTCTTTTTCTTCTATAGCTTTCAGGTGTGCTGCTAAGTCACTAGTGTGAGATTTCTCCAACTTTTTTATGAGGGCATTTTGCACTTTCCTCTTAGCACTGGTTTCATAGTGTCCCATAAGTTTGGGTATGTTGTACACTCATTTTCATTGAATTCTAGGAAGTCTTTAACTTCTTTATTTCTTCCTTGACTGAGTGTTGATTCGGTTGAGCATTGTTCAGTTTCCATGAGTTTATAGGCTTTCTGTAATTTGTGTTGTTGTTGAATTCTAACTTTAAGGCATGGTGGTCCGATAAAATACAGGAGGTTATTCCATTTTTTTTTATCTGTTGAGATTTGCTTTGTGATGGAGTATATGGCCAATTTTACAGAAGGTTCCATGGGGTGATGAGAAGATACATTCTCTTGTGTTTGGATGGAATGTTCTGTAGATGTCTATTAAGTCCATTTGAGTCATAACATCTGTTAGTTCCCTTATTTGTCTGTTAAGTTTCTGTCTGGCAGACCTATCCTTTGGTAAGAGTGGGAAGTTGAAGTCTCCCACTATTAGTATGTGGGGTTTGATGTGCGATTTGAGCCTTAATAATGTTTCTTTGACATATGTGAATGCCCTTATATTTGGGGCATAAATGTTCGGAATTGAGACTTCATCTTGATGGATTTTTCCAGTGAAGAATATTTAATGTACTTCTTGATCTCTTTTGATTAATTTTAGTGTGAAGTCTATTTTGTTAGATATGAGAATAGCTACACCAGCTTGCTTCTTAAGTCTATTTGATTGGAACGACGTTTCCCAGCCCTTTACTCTGAGGTAGTGTCTGTCTTTGAACTTGAGGTGTGTTTCCTGTATGCAGCAGAAGGATAGATTCTGTTTTCATATCCATTCTATTAGCCTTTGTCTTTTTATAGATGAATTGAGTCCATTGGCATTAAGGGATATTAATGACCAGTAATTGCTAATTCCTGTTGTTTTTTGGTGGTTGTGTTGTGTGTTTCCATTCTTTAGGATTACTTGGTGTATAATCATCTATTGCCTATGTTTCATGGGTGCATCTAACTTCATTGGGTTGAATTTTTCCTTTTAGTGCTTTCTGTAGGGCTGGACTTATGGATAGGTATTGTTTAAACCTGGTTTTATCATGGAATATTTTGTTTATTCTGTCTATGGCAATTGAGAGATTTGCTGGGTATAATAGTCTGGGCTGGCATCCATGGTATCTTAGTGCCTGCATAACATCTCTCCAGGACCTTTTGGCTTTCAGAGTCTCCATTGAGAAGTCAGGTGTTATTCTGATGGGTCTACCTTTACATGTTACTTGGTCTTTTTCCTTTGCAGCTCTTAATATTTTTTCTTTATTCTGTATGTTTAGTGGTTTGATGATTATGTAGTGAGGGGACTTCTTTTAGAGGCCCACTCTATTTGGTGTTCTGTAACCTTCTTGTATCTTCATAGGCATTTCCTTCTTTAGGTTGGGAAAGTTTTCTTCTATGATTTTGTTGAATATACTTTCTGTGGCTTTGAATTGGTATTCTTCTTCTTCTATCCTTAATATTCTTAGGTTTGGCTTTTTCATGGCGTCCCAGATTTCCTGGACATTTTGTGTTATGACTTTTTTGGCTTTAGTATTTTCTTTGACTGATGAATCTATTTCCTCTATTGTATCCTCCATGCCAGTGGTTAAGCTTACATCTGTAGTTCCTGTTCATTTACTCAGATTTTCTATTTCTAACATTCTCTTGGTTTGTGTCTTCTTTATTGTTTCTATTTTGCTTTTCAGGTATTGAACTTTTTCCTTCACCTGTTTAATTGCTTTTTCTTGGTTTTCTTGGCTTTCTTTAAGGGATTTACTGATTTCTTCTAATTTTTTGTTTGTCTTTCCCTCTATTTCATTAAGGGAATTTTTCATTTCTTCTTTAGAGGCCTCCATCATCTTCTTAAAGTCATTTTAATGTCATTTTTTCTGCTTCTTCTATGTTATGATGTAGAACCACTAGCTTCTATATCAGATGCCATATTGTTCTTTATGTTGTTGAATGTATTCTTGCACTGGCATCTACCCATCTCTTCCTCCAATTGATGCAAATGGTGTCTGTGTCTCAGGGAGCCACTCTTGGTCCAATCAGAGCTCTTGGTCCAATCAGAGCTGGCAGAATCTGTGACGCAGGAAGCAGCTGTGGTTTTGGAGTATGGGTGGGTTTGAGGGGTAGGTTGGGGCTTGTAGGTCACAGGGTCCATGGGTTGGGGGCGGGCATTGTCAAGCCTGCCTGCAGGTGTCCTATGTGCTGGCCTGCCACTGGGGCTGCAAACTATTTTTTTATTTTTTGAGATTACAATAAAATTATACAATTTCCCCATTCCCCTTTTCTTCATCAAAACTTTCCCAAATATCCCTCCTTGCTCTTTCAAATTCATGGCTTATTTTTTTCATTAATTGTTGTTACATATATAGATACATACAGACATACATACTTCTAGAGACATAATTATAATGTGAAGGGCTAATATATAGAATATGTAAAGAGCTGAAATAACACAGTAACAAGTAAACAACTGGCAAGCAGCAAACTGGCAAGAGGCTTGCACAGATATTTCTAAAGAAAAAATGAAAATCACAGTGCAACATCATTTATTACCTATCATAGAGGGTATTATTAAAGACAAAAGACAAGTATTTGACAAGGATATGGAGAAAACGGAAAACACACTTTTGAAGAGAATGTATATTATTGATTCATTGAAGAAAACTCTATGGTAGTTCCTAAGACACTTAAAATGTGATTGGCATATGATTTAGCAATCCCACTTTCGTTTGCCTAAAGATTAGAAACCTGTTTGTTAAATAGGTATCTGCACTCCTGCTGTACTCATCGAAGCCCCGTTCACAATAGACAAGACATAAAGTCAATCACAATGTCTATCAACAGATATGCATAGAGGGAAAATATGGTGTATATACATAACAGTCTTAAGGAATGCTGTCATTTGTGTTAACATGGGTAGAATTGAAGAAGAGTATGCTAAACAGAATGAGCAAAGACTAAATACCCATGTTCTTAGCTCTACTGGGGACACAAAACAATTTAGTCCATAGAAGCAGGGAGTAGAAACTTGGTTAAAGGCTATGAGAAAGTATTGAAATAGAAAAATATTATATAACAGATACAAAGTCTTAGAACAAATGAGTTTTTATTTTGAAATTAATTTTATAGCGTGGTGAATATGATAGACAAGTGTGTTTTACATTTCAAAATTTTTACATGTAAATTTCAAATGTTCTTATATTATGGAAGTATTTTAGATGATAGATATGTTGATTTAATTGTCTCAGGTTGTCTCATGAATCATAATAATATTCCATAAATATTGATAACTATAAGTTGTTAATTTGTGATATTTTAAGAAGATATAAATTTTTTCTCTCTTAAATATTTTATTAGATTTATTTACTTGTTAATTTCATGTAGGTATGTGTGCTTGACCATTACACAAAGCATATGTGTGAAGATCAGAGGACATCTCATGAGGGTCAGTTTTCTCCTTCTACCATGCGGATTCCTGAAATAGAATTCAGGCTATCATGTATGGTGGCAATCACTTATCCCATGAGTCATCACTTCAACCCCAATCTATCTTGTCTACATTTTACTTTTACACAACATTATGATTATTTTCCCAGAGATTATTACTGTAAATTCATTCTACCCAATTTCATTTAGTTTATTTTTTCATTTGTGTACTTCTTGCCTGTTTTTGCAAACTTACATATATTGAGGAAAGGCACAGGAACAATATTTTGTGGCTTAAATTAGAATCTTAGATCACTAAGTCACTGTCTTTGTAGACTTGACATAATAAATGTCTTAATTCTTTTTTATTTTATTTATTATCTCTTGAAAAATATTTCTAAGGAATTTATATTGATTAAATGATTAATATTTTATGTTTTTGTATTACTACTGTAGACATAAGACTCAAAGAATCACTCTAATATTAAAACCAGAAGACATAATGCCAATAAGTGAAGAAATTTATGGAAGTAAACCATGTAGGCTTTCAGAAAACTAGAAATCCCAATAAGCTTACATGACTTGGAGTTCTCAGAAATTATTTGATTTAAGCAACATTTACTACGTATCTAATATTTCACACTTATCTTCTCTAGGCATATCACATAAAAGATGAGGTGACTAAGACATAACATGTACTGTGGGTACAATATATGAAAACAAAGTAACTGTGATACACTGAAATATGCACATTTGCATATTAAACACAAAACCAATTCAATAAGCCCAAATACACAGGTCTCATGAAAACACAAACAATATGAAAAGTCAAGACAGTATATCTACCCCCAAATGTATCAGTCCTATAGAAATGTTCTCCAATGAGAATTTTCTAGGTAAACCCAGGACACAGATTGTAAAAGAACAAACACAAACTTCATGAAAGAATCCAAGGAGTTTAAAGATGAAGTGTCAATCAGTTAGTGAACTTTATTAGAATTGCAATAAACATTTGCATAATGACCAAATAGACACATGCATACAGCAGAATAAAATGATGAAGACAATCCAGCATTAGAGGATGAACTCAGTTAACAGAAAGAAACATTGAAGAAAACTTAAGCTGAAACAAAGTTGCAAGTGAAAATTCAATAACCCAACCAGAAAATTCAGGAGAAAGCTGCACAAGTAGAATCTATCAAGTAGAAGAAAAAGGAAGTTGGAAGATAAAATAAAGGAATTAGACCACACAAGCAAAGAATATGAAATGTTTTTAAAACAGGCAAAAAGAACACACAGAAACTGTGGAACACAATGTAAAGATCAAATAATTGAATCACAGGCACAGAAAAAGGACATAAATCGGGCCAGGCGGTGGTGGTGCATGCCTTTAATCCCAGCACTCGGAGGGCAGAGGCAGACAGCTCTCTGTGAGTTCGAGGCCAGCCTGGTCTACAGAGCAAGATCCAGGAAAGGTGCAAAGCTACACAGAGAAACCCTGTCTCAAAAAACCAAAAAAAAAAAAAAAAAAAAGGACATAAATCTCAGGCCAATAGCATAGACCAGATCTTTAGCAAAAGCATAGAAGAAAAATTGCCTACATTAAGGAAAGATAAACTAATATACATTCAAGAAACACAAAGCACCAAATAGACAGAACCAGAAAAAAAATGTTCCCCATGGCATATTATAGTCAAAACATGAAATATACATAACAAAAAATGAGTATTGAAAGAAGAAAGAAAAAATACAAGTCACATATAAAAGAAAGTCCATCAGAATAACAGCTGGTTTCCAAGTGGAAATTTTAAAAGCCAGAAGAACCTGGAGCAGTATACTCTAAGTTCTAAAAAGACTATAGATGCTAACCTAGACTATATTGCCTTCAAAAATATCTGCCATAGTTGAAAAAGAAAAAGGAAAAAAAAATTCGATGATACAAATATCTAAAAGGATTCATTTTTACTAAGCCACCCCTGCATGTAGAGAATACTGGAAGCAATGCTTTGTAATGAATAGAGCAATAAGCATAACAAAGAGACTGTAGAAAGAAAATGAATTAAATGTATATACTGAAACACAAAGTATAAGTAAGAAAACAAACACCGTAATTTTTTAAAATGACTGAAATAAATCCATACTTTCCAATAATAACTTCAAATATCAATAGCCTCAATACTCCAGTCCAAAGACACAGACTGTCTCAATGGATTAGAAAACAAAATCTGTCTTTCTGTTATCTACAGGAAACTCATATCCAAAGATAGAAACCATCTTACAATGGAGAGATGGAAAATGCACTCTAATCAAATGAAATCAGGAAGCAAGCAGACATGGCTACCCTAATATCTGAATTAAATAGACTTCAAGAAATTCAGCAGATTACATTAATATTCATGTGTATGTCTACTTGTCATGACAATAATTAAAGAAATTTGTAAAGAAATAGAAAGAGGGCTTGCAGGTGGAGTAAGGGGAATGAACAGTGGAAGTGGGGAGGACACAAAAGGAATTGCTGAGGATCACCATGTACTCTATAATGTATGAAATTCTTTTTTCTTTCATTTTTCTTTATTAAGAAATTTTCTACTCACTCCACATACTATCCACAGATTCCCCCCACCTCCCTCCTTCCAACCCCCAGCCCTCTTTCCCAAGCCACCCCACATCCCCACATCCCCACATTCCCCCAAATCGAGGTCTCCCACGGGGAGTCAGCAGAGCCCAGCACACTGAACCTAGGCAGATCCAAGCCCCTTCCCACTGCACCAAGGCTGTGCAAGGTGTCACACCACAGGCACCAGATTCCCAGAAGCCTACCCATGCACCAGGGACAGATCCAGATCCCCCTGCCTGGGTGCCCCCAAGCAGTTCAAGCCAAACAACCGTCTTCTGTATCCAGAGGGCCTAGTCCAGTCCCATGGGGGCTCCACAGCCACCAGTCCACAGTTCATGGGCTTCCACTAGTGTGGACGGTCATCTCTGCACATCCTCCCATCATGATCTCAATGTCCCTCGCCTGCAGTATCTCTCCTCTCTCTCATCAGTTGGATTCCCAGAGCTCGGCCTGGTGCCTGGCCATGGATCTCAGTATCTGCCTCCATCAGTCACTGGATAAAGGCTCTATGATCACAGTCAGGGTATTCACTAGACTGGTCACCAGAGTAGACTAGACCAGGCACCCTCTGGACTGCTGCCAGCAGACCAAGGTGGGGTCAACCTTGTGGATTCCTGAGAGCCTCCCAGCACCCTGCCTCTTCCTATTCCCATGATGTCCTCATCTATCATGGTATCTTCCTCCCTGCCGTCCCACTCTGCCCCTGTTCCAGCTTGACCCTCCCATTTCCCTATGTTCTCATCCCCCACTCCTCGCCCTCTGCCAACCCCACACACACACACACCCAGTCCACTCATATAGATCTCATCCACTTCTCCTTTGCAGAGTCATCCATGTGTCCTGGATAAAGAAAATATGGCACATATACACAATGGAGTACTACTCAGCAGTAAAAAAAAAAATGATATCATGAAATTTGCAGGCAAATGGATGAAACTAGAAAATATCATCTTGAGTGAGGTAACCCAGACTCAGAAGGACAAAGATAGTATGTACTCACTCATAAGTGGATACTAAATGTGAGGGAAGGGATGGCGAGACTGCAACCCACAACTCCAGAGAGGCTAGCTAACAGGGAAAGACCCTAATTATAAAATTCTTAACGAAACAAATTGTTTTGTACAATTAATGCTAATAAATTTTTAAACAATTTATGTTTCAGTCAACTGGAGAACCATTTATAAACAAACATCTACTTGAGACTTCTGTTTGGATCACAGTTGGGAGGCCCAGATATGTTTTCACTGAGGTGACTCTCCAAGTGATTCCTCTCTATCTCTTAGCAGGAATAATTCAATATTACCCTGTTTTATTCAACAAGGGTTTTTAGAAAATTCAACTGTGAGTATAGTGCGATTCCCAGTGTTGAAGCTCCAGGGTGGAGACAGTATCCACTGTTCAGGAAGTTTCAATGAATAGAGAAATGAAAATATGCCCACAAGGATACAGGGGGAAGGAGCTGATCATGACTCACCACTATCTCGTTCCCTTCCCATGTAGTAAATCACTAATGACAGGTTTGTGTAGCATTTGCTGTGAGAATACACATGAATTATAATCGGAAACTATTTCTATCAGAAAGGACATAGCAGCCAATTGTGCCTGTTGCATAAATGCCATGCCATAAACAGTACATTATAAATTCAGTATTTTGTGGGAGCTGGAGAGATATCAGAGCCATGGTTGTTAAGAGCACTTGTTGCTCTTACAAATGACCTAAGTTTGAGTTCTATCATCTGTATGGTGGACCACAAGCATCTATAACTCCAGTTAATGGGATCTGATGCCATGTTTGGACCCCTGTGGGCACATACATACATGCAAGCAAAACACACATTAAAAAATAAAATCAACAAATCTAACATTTTTTCCCTTTTTCTACAAAGGACAAGGAAGTGATACCTATTAAGTCTTACCAATGATTTAGCATGATCTGAACAAAGATGACACCAGCAGACATGCTGACATGGAAGAGGGAAACTCACTAGGCCTCAGCCCTACACAAAGAACTACAGACAACTTAGGAATGATGAGAACAGGGAAAAATAGTCTTTCTTGGGAAACTGCACACCAACTAGTTATCCAATTCCAATACCAAGTGGTCATCTCTGAAAAAAATACAAGTAACATTATGTAGACTGAGCAGGTTATGTTTATATATTTAGGAATGTGTACGTGTGTGTGCATGCATGTGTGTGTGCGCACATGCGTGCATGCATGTGTGCACGTGTGTGTGTGTGTGTGTGTGTGTAACAATAGTTAAAGAAAAAAAGGTCATGGATTTGAAGAATGGAAAATAACCAATAGCTACTCATACATGCATGTATACATAGACTCACACATATATGTATAGTCATGGTGGAGACAGAAAAACTCAGATTCACTTATTATAATGAATTGGTTCCATTCAGAGGTTGAAACACCCCAAGAGATAGTAAGCAGACTAGACTAGATAGTAAGTAGACCCAGGAGAGCTGATGGTATGATTCCAGTCTGAGTCCAAATCTGAAGGCGGGAGTGCATCAGTGTTCCAGATGTAAGATAGTGCAGAGTCTCCCTTCCTCTACCTTTTGGTTCTAATATTTTAGACTTTCATACACTGGTCCTTTTCAGACCATGGAAGGAGGCCCATCTACATTGCTCTAAGCAATATATTTTCATCTGCTCATTGAACTGTCATTCTCATATAGAAAAACTTTCAAAGACACAATCACAATGTGTAGCCAAATATCTGGGTACTGAATGTCTTGATTAGGCTGTTACAGCAAGGTAATCATGACACTAGGCAGCTTAATGTAGCAGAATAAGTCCTGATGACAAGCTACAGGCTTTTACATTCTTGCCTCAGAATGTAAGAAAAAAAAAATGCCTTAATTCAGACTCTTAAAATTTTATACTAGAAGCAAGCAAGAAATGTTCCTGGAGACTCAAAGAGAATGAAATATCCACTTTAGCTATTTGGTAACATTCTAATTTGTTCACGTTCTTGGTACCAGCGAAGACAAAGGCAGCTATACCATTATGTATTTAATTCGCTGGCACATAAACCATGTAATACTAATATCCACCAATATTCAAATATGTTTTTCTAATTATTAAACCCTTATGCTACACATTTATAATTTTGATACTATAACAGAGCTTCTATTCAAGGCTTAGGATAGTTTTTAATATTCAGGAATTGATGAAATTATACATTATGTATTGTATACATTGTTCCACAGTGGCTTCCCTGACTCTTTTTCCTTGATAGAACTGTCGTTCCAGTGAGGTAAGTGTTTAGGCACTAGTTTCTCAGCTAGGTTTTGAAGCCTGATAAAAGATTTGAGAAGGATTGTTCTCTGTTGATGTTCCCCACTTTGACTAAATGATGTAAAATGTTTTGGTGAACTTCCTTTTTGGACACTAGCAGCCACTGGCTATCAATGTTTTCACGCACTAAACAACAAAGATGAGAAGAGTAACAATAATGACTTCAAAATGTTTATATTCTAATTTATCATGCCTTCTTCACTTATTGTCTTGAAAAAAATAAATTTCCCTCCACAATTTGGTTGCCCTCAATTATAATTGTGTAGGAAATGCAGGGTAAGTGGCTGATTCTTTCTCTTTTTTACCGGGTTTCAGAGTAATAAGTTGGTCCCCTCACATTCTTCAAACGTAGCCAAGAAAGGGGTTTTTGTTTTAATGGTGCTGTGGAATAATCTTTTTTTTTTTTTTTTTTTTTGGTTTTTTAGAGACAGGGTTTCTCTGTGTAGCTTTGTGCCTTTCCTGGGACTCACTTGGTAGTCCAGGCTGGCCTCGAACTCACAGAGATCCACCTGGCTCTGCCTCCCGAGTGCTGGGATTAAAGGCGTGTGCCACCACTGCCCGGCTGGAATAATCTTTTTGTACACTCTGAAGATGTGTCTTTGCCAAGTCGCCTTCTGATTGGTTTGACAAAAAGCTAAATGCCCACTCTCCAGGCAGGAGGTATAGGCAGGAGAGCCAGCCAGCCAGAACTCTGGGAAGAAGGGCGGAGTCGCCAGCAGACAAGAGGGAACACACATGCAAGAAAAGAGGTAAAAGGCCTGAGTCACACGGCAGCGTGTTGATGAATAGAAATGGGTTATTTAAGTTATAAGAGCTGGTTATAAACAAGCCTAAGCTTTTGGCCAAGCTTTCATCATTAATAAGAAATCTCCATGCATTTATTAGGGAACAGGCTGGTGGGACAAAGTAATGCCTACATAATGGCATTATTTTGACTACATGGATGTAAACATGCTCCATTTATTTCAACACATAACTGCTGTTTCTTTAGTGACTAACGTTTTCCATTGTTGGCAGCAGGAGATTCCTTTTTCTTTGCTTTGTGTGTGTGTGTGTGTGTGTGTGTTGTCGTTTATTTTGATTGGTAATGAATTTTAATGGGTGAACCTTTTTTAAGGAATTATTATTAAGAAACTTTGTATTATTTTACAAACCAACCACCGGTCCCCCTCCCCTCCCTCCTCCCACCCCCAGCCTTCCCCCTATCCACCCCACCCACCCCCTGTGCGCCATTCCCACCTCCTCCAAAGTGGTAAGGCCTCCCATGAGAGTCAGCAGAACCTGGTACACTCAGTTGAGGCAGGTCCAAGCCTCTCCCCCTGCACCAAGGCTGTGTAAGGTATCCCATCATAGGCACTGGGCTCCAAAAAGCCCACTCATGCACCAAGAATGGATCCTGATCCCACTGCCAGGGGGCCCCTTAAGCAGATCAAGCCACATAACTGTCTCTTCTATGCAGAGGGCCCAGTCCAGTTAATGGATGGATCTTTAAATTGGTTCCTGACTGCTTCTAATGCTCTTCTGGTGATCATGGATTGTATCCTTGCTTTGTGTTATCAGCCATTTCAGAGTCACATTGTACAGGCCCTATCTTAGATATAGAAACTGATGTTTCTCTAAGATGCCCAAATGGAAGCACTGCTAGTTGATCATTCAGTTGACTTAACAGTTCCTTTTCAATTAAGTTGAAAATGATAATTTCGGGGTGCATGATGACAGAATAGTATTGTAACTGACATTTCTGTAGAAGTTGGCAAAATGATAATAAGTAAATGAACCAATGTCAATATGTCTTGGTATTTTCTGTTGAGATCAGATGAAAAGATAGCTCATTTGAGCTTCAGAAGAAAAGGCTCAAGGCCTCAACACTTCTCTGTCTTAAGTACATTGTGTCACTATTCTGCATCATACATACTTTCCAAAAATATTTATCTTATAGTCACAAGCACTTAGATAGTCAATGAATGGCTCTAAGGGTGCTAAAAATAGCCCAATATATTTTAGTTTCCGGCCTGCCACACTCCAGCTCCTCACAATCTCAGAAGTTCTAATTAGTCAGTGAACCTTGTAAGAATCTTTGACATAGGTATATCTTCTTCCAGACACTTCAGTTCACAGACACATAACAAGTTCCAGGCCAGCCTAACTAACCTAGATGCTAACTCAAAATAAAAGTAAGTGTTAAATCACTTGCTTACTTTCAATCCCTCCCCTGGAAGAGAAAACGATTTTTAAATAATTTGCATAAAGATTATGAAATGATTATGAAAACCACTCACATCATTAATTGAAACACACAGTTTATAAAATATATATATTATGATTACAACAATATAAAAGTCATTTTACAAGATGTATTAGGCAAGACTACACCAAAAGTTACCAATGTGTAGTATAGTGTTTATTGGTGATTTCTTTGGTTATTCTTTTAATTTGGTGAATGTTCTATAATGCTAATCACATTGTCTTTGATGTAAAAGATTAATTTAATTTTTGAATAATCTACTATATAATCATACCTCTCATTCGCGGTATTATGAAAGCTTTGTTTGTTTATATGGTACATTTCAGAATTAAACTTTCACAATGTAATGACCTCTAACAATCAGGGACCCTCAACTGTACTGTTTGTTTGTTTGTTTGTTTGTTTGTTTGTTTTTGCTTTTTGTGAGACTGGGTTTCCCTGTATAGCCCTGGCTGTTCTGGAACTAGCTCTGTAAGACTACACTGGCCTTAAACTCACAAAGATCCTCTGGATTCTGCCTCCCCAGTATTGGGATGAAAGACAAGCACCACCATCAGACAGCTATGAAGTGAAAAGAGTTAAAAGAGGATAAGGCATCAACTTTCATTCCTTCTTTATCAGCATCATATCTTTCTTGAGTCATTATTCCTATTAAATTATCATTATGATAAGAAAATCCTATCCCCTGAGAGCGGCTCTCAAGGTCACACCACAATGCATAAGTAATTATAAGTGGTCCCTGGCTACAGAAGGAAATAGCTTGACTCTTTTATCTTTACCTTTCCTGTTGTTTTAGTCATCACAAGATTATCCTGGACAGCTAAGTGTACTAAGAACCCAAGAGTGCAAAACAGGTTGCTGTATTTAATCCCCAGAATAATTTGCTGAGGTAAAAATTATATTACCAAAATTCAGACCATAAAGGGGAATTTTAAGATTTATAGCACCACATTGGTAGTAAAAATATAATTCAAATCAGGTTCAAAGTGATTCTAAATCCAAATCTACTACTCAAAAGTCATATGGGGAGCAAGGGGATACAAAAATAGCTAATTTTTCTCATGGATTTTTTTTTTTCAACAGCACCTCTTAAGTGTCATTTATGAAATCTCTTTCATTAAAAATTTCATTTTCAAAAGTCACCAGCTGCATTTTATTAACATGGCTTGAGCTTTTGAATCTACTGCACTCTCGGCCTGGACAATCATTTTTCGGTATGAAGACTGGTAGGGTCTGTGAAGGAAGAGGTTGATGATTGAGAGAGACCTTTGTAAAGAGTTGGAAGCGGCTCCCTGAACTCTTCTAAGAAGACACACCAGTCTTCCTTGAGTTCAGCAGGGAAGCAGACACAGCTGAGACTGAGTTGGCACTGCCCTCTGTGAGTTCAGCAGGGAAGCAGACACAGCTGAGGCTGGCTTGGCACTGCCTCTGTGAGTTCAGCAGAGAAGCAGATACAGGTGAGGCTGGGTTGGCACTGCCCTCTGTGAGTTCAACAGGGAAGCAGATACAGGTGAGGCTGGCTTGGCACTGCCTCTGTGAGTTCAGCAGGGAAGCAGACACAGGTGAGGCTGGGGTTGGCACTGCCCTCTGTGAGTTCAGCAGGGAAGCAGACACAGGTGAGGCTGGCTTGGCACTGCCTCTGTGAGTTCAGCAGAGAAGCAGATACAGGTGAGGCTGGGTTGGCACTGCCCTCTGTGAGGTCAGTGGGGAAGCAGATACAGGTGAGGCTGAGTTGGCACAAAAACCCTGAATTTCATCTTCTATGATGACCTACTTGACCAGGTCATGACTGAGGTGACCCTATCTGTTGAACCACGTGACTACTTGTAGTCCATCCTTAAATAAATTTCTATCTAGAAAATGTCATTGAAAATCATAACCTTAATATTCTTTTGTATTCATTATACAATTAGAAAAAGAATAAAATTTGATTTAAATACATTTTAAATATTCAAGTAAGAAAACAGTATACATTATTATTTTCTCCTCCATCTGGTTTTTAACCAAAGTGTAGCAAATAAAGTAATAGGTTCCTATTTATGTTGTGACACATATGTTGACTTATAGTACCTCTCAGAGGAACCCATAAGAGAAAAAAAATATGAAATCCATCTGTTCCCTAACACTCTACTTAAGAGGACACAATTCCCTTTAAACTCAATCATGTCACAGCTGAATGCATTGATAACTGGCTAGAACTAGCAGACACAATGTTATTACTGAGCTAGAGAAAAGGGAAACCCCAGAGCAGCTATCGGCTTCCTTTGTTTCTCTACAATCAGCCCCTTCATAGCCCTGGTAACAGTGACATTGAAAATTCTCTTCCATCACAGCTAGGTCTGCTTCTGATGCTCTTCCCTTCACTATGAATTCCCCATCCTCAGAGGCCTCGATGTGGTAACTTGCAGGGTTCAGATGGAGGTAATGGGGTGCTTCCCATGTCTTCCGTATGCACCTCCCATTATTCTTGCAAAGGTGGTGACTGCACATCTCAGCTGCTCTGGTCACATTGATTATGTAGCTCCCAAAATCAGAATTCACAAAGTGGTTCACTTTTGAACAGTTCTCCTGAAAAGGTATTTAAAAACAAAAACAAAAACAAAGAACCCTGAATCAGATATCTTAGACCCAAAAGACAGTTGTTGAGACTGGGCTAAAACTGGATGGCTTTGTCCTAGTGGGTAAACTCTTGGACTCTACTATAACCCAAAGGTCTCAGATCGGAAATGAGAAAGGCCAGGAGATGTTTCAATAAGGCAAAGTAACTGAACTAACAAGCTGGCCTGAGTCAACATGTAGATTCTTGCCTTTCTTCAATCCATGCATTGTTTTCTTTTCCTCCTGGCTCTCAAGGTAATGAGTAGTGTGAGAAAGAATGACCAAACACAAAGTAGAATCTACGCCAGAGCTGCTGCTATAGGCTGTCTTTTAGGGTGAGTTGTTCTTTCCGGTTGTGTTAAGAAAATCTGAGTCATCAAGTTCAGATTTATTGTAGAGCCTCCCACCTATGGCATTCTGGACTTCTTGGTGACTTATACTTAAACATGACCTGTTGTGGGTTCTATATTCCTACACAGCTAGATACAGGAAAGCTGGTAACACTAGGTCATTTGTGTGTATTTTCTAGAACATGTTCTACATAAATGACACCTCCATTGTGTATACTATTTCCTGATGAATCTCTTCCTCAACAGCCATGAGACAGCAGCTGAAGCTCTGGCTCTCTGAGTAATGCTCATAGATATATGTGATGGCTATTCTTCATTATCAATTTGACTATGTCTGGAATTAACTAAAACTCAAATGACTGGGCACACACCTGTGAGGGATTTTTTTTCTCCATTAAATCATTTGAAGTGGGAAGAACCACTTCTAATCTGGATCCTTGAGGTGGACCACAGTTTCTGCTGGCAGCCTACACGAAGGACATGGAAGAAGGAAGCAAGCTCTCTTTTTGCCTGGATGTGTTATAGTAATACTTTGGGTAGATAAACAAAGGACAACTGGAGATAAATAGTAGATTGCAATTAATGTGGCTTAAGGAAAGCCAGAAGATTTCTTGAAGTGAATGCTATTTCAGCTGGGAGAAATTTTAAAAGATACCTCAATCTTGTTTTAAAGGCTATCAATTTCTAGCTGGCTTCTCTTTAGGGAAAAAAATACTTCCACTAGGGAGATTTAAAAGTTAGCATCTTTTTCTACTTCTCCAGATAGGATACAATATTTCATGTAGTGATTCAATGCAAGGAATCCAACCTCAAAAATCTATAGTGGATAATAACAGTTCTACTACTAACTAGCCTGACTAGCTACTGAGCTGTTTGATTTCCCCTCTTGTCTCTTTGTCTATGAATAGTCATCAGCTGACATGACCAGTAAGTGAGCAGATCCAAAACAAACACACACACAAAAAACCATACCTCTTAGCACATGATACATATCAAACAAATATCGGTGTGATGATTACTGTCTTTTTACAGTGAATATTTTAGGCCTATGTAAGTCCTAAGTACTGATTTTGACTTTTGCCCTAACTCTGGCTTGCTAGGGGAATACTGAGATCTTTGATTAGAGTGATCTCTACAGGAAAGCAGAACAATAGACTGCTGTGGATATCGCTCTATATAAATAAAACACTGATGGCCAGTGACCAGACAGGAAGTACAGGCGGTACAAGGAAAGAGGAGAATTGGGGAAACAGGAAGGAGGAAGAGACACTGCAGCCACCGCCAGGACAAGCAGCATGTAAAGACACCAGTGAGCCACCAGCCACGTGGCAAGGTATAGATTTATAGAAATGGGTTAATTTAAGATAAAAGAACAGTTAGCAAGAAGCCTGCCATGGCCATACAGTTTATAAGTAATATGAGCGTCTGAGTGATTATTTTATACATGGATTGTGGGACTGCAGGGCTTGGTGGAATCTGGAGAGAAGCCCTCCAGCAACAAATGGCATCCAATGGCTCAAGTTTCCACCTTAAACCTGAGAATATTTAATAACCAATTGTCTCATACAGGCAGTTAGACACCACAAAACGCGGGTTTGAACACTGGCGGGTTCCTGGCGTTTGCGTTTGACCAGCAGTATGGTGGAAATGAGGTGTCTGCCAGCAGCCACAGCGCTGTTTCAGTCTTAGAACACTGCAGTTTAAAGCAATAGATTCACAATAAGACTGATTCAGATAAAATCGTTTACAATGTGTGTAAAATATACATAGGCTTGAAAGAGAGAAAAAAAAAGAAAAATTAATATAAAAAAGCCACGTACAGATGAATATTACACAGAGAATCTGGATTGTGTTGTCTTTGGGATTTTTTTTTTTTTTTAAAGATTTATTTATTGATTGATTTTATGTGTATGAGTGCTCTATTGACTTTATTGCCAGAAGAGGGCACCAGATCTCATTGCAGATGGCTGTGAGCCACCATGTGGTTGCTGGGAATTGAACTCAGGACCCCTGGAAGAGCAGCCAGTGCTCTTAACCACTGAGCCATCTCTCCAGGCCCCGTCTTTGGGATTTTTAACTGCAAAAAAACATTTGATAGAAGCCGGGCGGCGGCGGCGGCGGCGGCGGCGGCGGCGGCGGCGGCGGCGGCGCACGCCTTTAATCCCAGCACTTGGGAGGCAGAGGCAGGTGGATCTCTGTGAGTTCAAGGCCAGCCTGGACTACCAAGAGAGTCCCAGGAAAGGTACAAAGCTACACAGAGACACCCTGTTTCGAAAAAAAAAAAAAAAAAAAAAAAAAAAAAAAAAAACATTTGATTGAAAAAGATGTTGAATTAAACCAATATGTATATTTTAAAGGTACCTTGACTTCAAAATTTGGATTTAAGGATATGTTGCTTTGGAAAAGAGGTTCTGCTTTTGTTTCCACAGAAAGCCAGAGGCTATGGATTTGTTCCAGATTAAGATACATCAAGTTTGACCAGCCAAGACCCCCTGAAAGATCTCCGATGACACCATGGCCCAGATGATCCAACATCTAGAACGGTTTCAAGGCAACTGGCTCCCACAATACAGCCTCAAGGACTACCCCATAGGCCTAAAATTTTCTTTGCGTCCCCATAAAATACAGCGCCCCCCTCCAGCAGGAAGTAGTAAGAGATGCTACACCCAAATTCCCAAATATACCAAGCTGGCTTTAGAGGTGGAATTGGCTCACTCCCCATCTAAACCCAGACATATTGCTTAAAAAAAAAAAATGGTTAAGAGATTCTTGTGAACCAATCAGAAGAGCCCTCTGGTGTGAGACAGAAAAAAAACCAATATTTTTATTTAAAACAGGTTGGTTATAAATGCAATCTCTTTCTAAAAAAGAAAAGGGGATATGATATAGATATATAGGATATAGAGATGATAAGAAAAAGGGTAGATTAATGAACCTACTTTTAAAGAACAACTGGTTTAAAATGTTTTACATTGGTATAGATTTTAGTTTATGTTTAAAATGTTTTTTTTGTTTGTTTGTTTTTTGTTTTTTGTTTTTTGTTTTTTTTTTTGGTTTTTTGAGACAGGGTTTCTCTGTGTAGCTTTGCTCCTCTCCTGGAACTCACTTGGTAGTCCAGGCTGGCCTCGAACTCACAGAGATCTGCCTGCCTCTGCCTCCCAAGTGCTGGGATTAAAGGCGTGCGCCACCACTGCCTGGCTTAAAATGTTTTACATTGGTAAAAATTTTAGTTTATTGATACAAACTTAAAAGTTAATTTTGTTATCCTGTATATATATTTCTATTCTTGCTTGAGGTATTATGTTTATGTAACTCATTTAAAATTGTAATGGATAATTAAGAAATAGATTAATAATTAATCATCTATGATAATCATATTTATAGCCATGTTAGGTAAGTCTTCTTGGTATACATAGATATATTTCAGATAGATAGGTAGTCTTCAAACACTTCTAAGACCTACAGAATATGGCATTTAAAATGTTTTAAAAATTTAGACGTTCTGGACAATGAGACATGTCTGCTCCTGGTAGCACTGGATTTACTTCGGAGAGGAGGATGGGCATCAAAGACACTCCATATGGAGTTTATCTTCACCTTGGCAAAGATAGCCATTTAGGCAAGAAACTGTTCTTGCCTGGACTGCTTGATCAACTGGACATGCAAGACCCATGGAAGGATGACCACTAAACTTTGCTTGACAAATGGTCCTTCAGGTTCCTGCTTCAGAGAGAAAACTGCCAGATATTCTACAGGACACTGAAAAAAATGACGGAGAGACTCTAGCCCTGTGAGCTAAAGACAGATGCCCCAACTTTACAAAGGAACATTAGATGACTGTCCAGGCTGTCAGCTGTCTCTGTCTACCCTGCAAGACTCCCAAAAGTTGCTTACATCCTTCTCCCATTTCTCAAGTAATATTATATCCTTCTGAGGTCTTTGATGTGTTTGAAGACTAGATAGTTGTAATTTCCTCAGTTATGATAAAAGATAAGTTAGATATAAAACCTTAAACTCACAAATATAAGATAGATAGGACATCTTCTTTAATATTGTAACTGCAATTCTTGCTCAATAATTGTTTTGTTATATGTAATTTTACCATGTTAAAGTTAAAACCTTCCTTTTTAAAAAAATAAGAAAAGGGGAAGTGCTGTGGATATCGTTCTATATAAATATAACACTCATGGCCAGTGACCAGACAGGAAGTATAGGCAGGACAAGGAAAGAGGAGAATTAGGGAAACAGAAAAAAGGAGGAGAGACACTGCAGCCACCGCCAGGACAAGCAACATGTAAAGACACCAGTAAGCCACCAGCCATGTGGCAAGGCATAGATTTATAGAAATGGGTTAATTTAAGATATAAGAACAGTTAGCAAGAAGCCTGCCACGGCCATACAGTTTATAAGTAATATAAGCATCTGAGTGATTATTTTATACGTGGATTGTGGGACTGTGGGGCTTGGTGGAACCTGGAGAGAAGCCCTCCAGCAACAATAGACCCTGGAGGTACCGACCTACCTCAGATGAAGTTAAATTCATGTCTCCCCAAATGACAATGCCTGCAGCTCCCAATGCAGCACTTTCTCCTATGATACTAATTAGGTCTTGCTAGAGGGAAGAGAACAAAGTTAATTAGTCATTGGAAGACAAATCAGCTCACCAGGAATTAAGATTTCAGACTGAGCCCAAATACTCCCTAGATTATCACCCTCTGCTTTCCTAGAGTGACATAAATGTGAGATAGAGTGATGCTCGCAATCATATTCTCTGATCATATACAACTGTGTGTGTGTGTGTGTGTGTGTGTGTGTGTGTGTGTGTGTGTGTGTGTGTGTGTGTTTAGACAGAGTGTCACTAAGTACCCTTCACTGCTCTGGAACTCTGGAGGTGCCTAGTCTTATTGCAACTTGATCTGCCATGTTTGGTTGATATCCCTGAGAGGCCTGCCCTTTTCTGAAGGGAAACTGAGGGGGAGTGATGAGTGGATTTGCAGGAGAGGGGAGGATGTGGGGAAAGACAAGAAGGAGTGGAGAGGAGAGGAGACTACAGTAGGGATGTAATATATTAGAGAAGAATAAATAAATATATTTTTTAAAGAAAAATATTACATCTTAATAGGCCGGATTGTAGTGATATTTTGTGTATGCTCTAACAAATAAAATTTGCCTGAAGATCAGAGGGCAAAGCCAACCACTAGTTAGCCAGCCCTTGGACTCTCCTGCCTTTGCTCCCAGTACTTGGGAGGCACAAACACCTTTAATCCCAGCACTAGGGAAGTAGAGACAGGAATTAATATGGCTGGGCAGAGAAAGAAATACAAGGCAGGAGGAGAAAAGAACTCAGTCCTTTTTGGCTGAGGAGTTGGTGAGGTGAGAGGTGGCTGTGGCTTTTTCCTTAGTTACTCTAATCTTTCAGCATTTACCCCAATACCTGTCTCTGGGTTTTTATTAAGACCAATTAAAATTTGTGCTACACAGGATATTATTTTTTAAATAATTAGTATATAAATAGCCATCAACAGCTGTTTATTTAAAGTTCACTGGGGACATTTGCTCACAAGCTAGCCATATGTATAAATGCATAAACAGAATCCAAAGATTTTCCTTTTCCTGAGACTTTCAGTTTCCTTCTCTAATCTGCCACGTGCATCTGTGGAGCTTCACCAGCACAGTCTCTCAGGTGGCTTTGTGTCTCCAGGCGCTTTGTCCAGCCTTTATATTTGGCCCCTGAAATAATCTATATTTAATTTCAAAGTTCTGGGGTTTATCTATGTCTCATCTAGCAATGACAAATCCTCAAGGATTTCTCCTAATATGGTTAAAGTAAAGGAAATAGAGGTTTCAGAAGGAAGAATTTGTGTTTTATTATTTAAAGATTATCTTGGTGCCTAAAGATGATTTTGGACCAAGGGAACAGAAAGGGGAAAATAGGAGTTAGGTCTATGGTGCTGGTTTCCTAGCTTATTAAATTATAATGTATTCTTCCTCTATTCAGAACACTAAACACTTACCTTTTACTCCAAGGATAATTTTCATAAGTTAGGTGATAGTAAATGGTGAGTTGGAAGAAAATAGAAGCAAAAAAAATCAAACTTTTTAATTTGGCTCCCTTATCATAATATCAATAACTAGTGAATTACTCTTTGTCTGACACTTCCATAGTCCATCATTCAAATGAACAATTTTACAATGTCCATCTTTAAACAGATTTTATGGATATTTTTCTGGGCATTTTTGAAATGTGAAAAGAGAGTTAAGTTTGAATTGATTTATGCCTCTGGTTCATACCCATTTCTATATTGCAAGACTATAATATCAGACAGCCCACAAAACAAGGGGAGGTTCTCTGGGGTTCAAATGAGATGATGTACATAAAAGGATTTTGAAAACTGTCAACAGTCTGGTGAATGCAAGTGGAAGAGGAATCACCTATGCATGGCCCAGATTGCAAACTGCAGAATGTATAGCTGTTGACTCAAAAGCATAAGTATGAAAAACTCAGACCACTGACTTTGAAACAACCTTGAGACCAGCAAGAAGAGAGTCACACAGTGTGATCAGAAGAAAGTCTCCAAGAGCCTGCTTATGATTAAGGTGGCTTTATCAAAGGAGGAATGGGAAATGGCATTTATATCTTGTATTTATGTCATTGATTTACATTCACTAAATATGGAAGCTACAGGTTTATGTGTTGACAGCCATACTCCCAAGGTTATATTAGTTTCTTTTAAGTATGTCACTCCCTTAGTGTCCTTATGAGAGAGGGTTTATTGAAACAGATTAAAGATATAGCAAGTCTTCAAGCACATTTTGACCAAAGATAAATGGGTGGTAACATTTTTAAAAAAAAAATGTTATTTTTACAATAGTTCACTGTCATCTGGTAGAGTTCAAGGTGATAATTGAATCATAGACAAGCTATGGTCTGGGGACCAGAAAACTAAAGGCACTAAGGAAGCCATCAAGAAGGTGCCTTCAGGAATATACAGGGAGCACCTAAGAGGTGGGACTTCATAGATGGTATCACACGAACAGAGAAGTAAAGGAACAAAGTGGCTGTAGCAAAAATGAGCCTCTGCGTCCCAGTCTAGCCTCTACTTTTGCCCATGATTCTCAAATTCAATCAGTGTTTCAGAAGTTAATAAGTACTTCGGTTGCAGGACAAAGAAAAAGAAACCAATCTGAAATTAACCAGAAAACTTCCTCCATCCATGCTAGCTAGCTTTCGTATGGCACCCATCATAGTACTGAGTAATACTGCTACAATACTTACCACCCTGACCAGATGTGCCTACTGGTACAATAATGTCACAACTGTTAGAGGGGTAATCAACCACTTTGTGCTTAGATTTGTAGCCCACTCAACAAGAGGGAATTCAGGTCTAGCAATGTAAACCAGATCTAAGGCCTGTAACTGGGAAGGTCATAGGCCCTAGACCGATACCTATGACTGCAATTTTACTAAGTGGTCATATTGTCAAACTGCTTTTAATCACGTGTATTTATTATATCCATAAATATGTGCTATTCTTAACTTTGGTCATAGAAGCTTCTTTTTTCAGTGAGCAGTGATTCAAACAAACTCATAATGGTTTAAAGTGCTGAGAATAAGAGTCTATGAGTGATCAGCCTTCATTGGGACATCATATCAACCCTGCACATACTCTACCCTTCTGAGATTCAGGTAACATCAAGGAATTGGGGATAGAAAGAATGCAAGAGCTGGTAGGTGAGAAGAAATGCATTGAAATACTGCCTCCTCCTCTACATGGTGTTTCTATTGCATTCATAAACTCTCAGCAGCTGTGGTGCCTGCTTAAGATCAAGCTAATTAAAATTCTAGTCTGGTTGGGGAGCTCATGTGGTTTCCACTCCTTCCTTAGGAGCTGTTGGTGGTTTTTGGATAGACAGGAAATCATATTTCTTTGAAAGTGTGGCCACTAGTAAGTTGCTCATACTCCATTACATGGCCTCATACCCATGTACAGGCAGGTAGCACTAACTGTACTAAATGTGTTATTCTAAAAATGAGGACTTAAAATGGGAGGTATATGTATGGAAGGGATGATGGGGAGCATTGAGGGGCAAAGTGGAAGGTGGATATAATCAAATTACATTGTATATCTGTAAGGGAGATAAAAGAAGTAAAAGGTAGGATACCTAGAGGAATCTTCCTCCATACTTGATTTTTGGTCCCTAGTGCTTACCAGAATTTATGTTAGAAAGTAGTCTACTAGTGGGAGACATATGGAATAACAGTTGCTAAAGACATACTTTACATGTTGCCAGGGAAACTAATTTTACACACACACACACACACACACACGCACGCACACGCACACGCACACGCACACACACACGCACATGCACACAATTTAAATCTTCAGCCACAGGAACAGCTTTCATTGTTTTTATAGAGCACAACATCACATTATGTCTAGATTGAATTTATATGTTGGTGGTACAGGCCATCCTCCCAGTGGAATGAGATGTTACTGCTTCTGTATTATTTCCCCAAGCTATGACTGCTGCCTGGGATTCTTAGATAGTGGTTAAGGGCAAGGGTTTGATACTTGTTTTAAAATAATAGCTATTCCATGTGTATTTCTGAAGTGATTCAAATTTTCACATACCTTTTCTCATTTGATTTTTTATCATACTTCTGTTAGATCAGTGTGGTAGGTGATAGTGTCCCTGACCCTCTGTTTTTGTGTCAAGAACTGAGACACTGGGTTCTGGAAAAGGTAAGAGATTTGCTACCCATCCTAACTGTATGTGTGCATCCCCTCATAGTCGTTCAGAGTTTGGGTCAAATGAATATCACCTCTTTTTTAATTGTGAGTAGATTTTTTGGTAGATTGAGTGCAGAGGTGTATGTATGCTGATGTTTTTAAACACTCAAAAAGAAGCTGCCCTTTTAGGATGAGATAAGGCCCAAAAACTGGTGCTACCTTCCTGAGAGGAGATAGTAGCATTTCTGAGCTATTGTTATTAAAAAAAAAAGTTACCTACGCCATGTGCAGTGTGCAGAATGTACCAACACACTGAGTTGCCTTTCCAGATGAACATGGTTCCTTATTTTTAAAAATAAATTAATCACAACTGAAGAAAGGAACATTATTAAGCTAAATATACAAATATATATATGAAGTTAAAATATAATTATATATATATATTATGATTTCACTTCCAATGCCAGAGTCGAGATTATTCTGTAAAAATTTAGATAACTTTTCCAAACCTCCCAGAAATGATCTGTTGCCACTCTTGATTCAATATTCACAGCTGATTTTTCTGAGCAGTGTTGTTCTCACCCCACAGTGACGACTTTCACCTTCTGGATAGTAGTGAAGGCATAGCATTTCCCATACCTCCCTCAGATGCACTGTTTCTCCTTCACATAAACATGCAAGATAAAGCCCAGGCCAGTGCGTTTCCTAAGCATCCACCTGAGGATGTCAAGACTCAGAACATCAGAACATCTTTTGTCTTTTAGCACAGTCTAGTCAACCAAAATTTATCACTGAGGACTGAAAAGAAATGCCTCTGTTGAAATATCTCAAACCCTTCACCAAGGTAAGGAAAATGGTAAAATGCTATTGCATCATAAACAGGATGGCTGAAACAAGTTTCAAGTTTTCTTGGTGCAGAAAAATGTATACTTTGGTACCCAAATCTACTCTTTTTCCTGGAAGTTTCTGTTTAAATGACTGGAACTTCTGAAAGTTGGCCCTGTTTAAAGGTTACTCTCCTGGAACAGATGAGATCTCTGGCAACACATGTAACTTGAGTGAAAATAACCAGGTACAAAGACAGTTCTCTCGGAGCTTTAACCTGGCTTGCAAAACCACTCATGGTTACCATGGAATTTACAAGCCCGCACCACACTTCTAGCTTTCCATTAGCAGTGATCAGAGAGGCAACTGGACCTAAGATGACTCCGTTTACAGGTTTACACACTTTTAGCCAGTTTGTGATTGTTTCATACTTTTAAAACTGATTTTAGATGAACTATGATTTTAAACCATTGCAGGCAAGGGCACAGCTTCCTTAGTAAAAGCTGGTATTTTGTATTTAAAAGAAAATAGATTCTCCTCTCTTTGTATTTGAAATTGTGAAGCCAGAAGCAGGAATGTCTTTCATTCTACTTTTACACGTATGAGCGAACAATCCCATTTTGAAATGTACTCTCTAATTTCTTAACCCGCTCACCCACAACAACCAGTCATGGGGAATTCAGTAGCTGCTAGCCTCGTATGTTAGCTCTTTCCCACCTTGCTATGTCTTTTTAAAACAATGTTAACAAACAAGATAACAAAATTTAATTTCCATAAAGGAAGAGTCTAAGTAGACCAGTACTCAAGGAAGAATAAGACACTAGCTTTACACTAACCAGGTATTCTTCAAAGGGATAATTAACAAGGAAATGTTTCTTATAGTGATGTAGTGGAAATCCTCCACTATGGGACAAGTAGAGTCTTACCTTAGAAAGAAAGAGCAAAGGTTCCTCTCTGTATCCCAGCCGAGTGTAGATGAATACAGGCAGAGCATAATCATGTGATGTCATGGTAGAGATCCTCATTGATTCATGTACCCGAAATTGTGAGAAGTGCAAAGTGCGTTCGCTATCTCTTAAGGATTTCTTGATAGAAATAGCAGGATACAAAGCAGTACTACTGTTCCAGAGCCAAGAGAGCTCGTCATTCCTCAGAACTTCCTCTACTGGGCATGACCCAGTATAGTTTGTGTCATAAAAATTATAATTGTGGCAATCAGGATATAAATAATAACCCCAAAGACCCTTGGGTCGGCTCCTGATTCCCAATTTGATAGTTTCCTCCATGAAAGCTTTTGCACTTTTCTCAAAAGTTGCTTTAGCTAAATATTCAATATCAGTAGCTGATATGTTCTCTTTCATATCAGAAATAAGTCTTCTTGACTTTTGTCTGTAGATATCCTTTGAGTCCCAGTTCCGGGCCCACTGTGGGCGCCAATATTCCCAGTCTATTACAGCAAGTCCACTGAAATTTTCACCAGGGATGTAATAATTAATATCCTGGGCAGCCTTTTCCAGGTGTACTTGTAAGCTTGCATTTTGGGGAAGACCCCCATTGATGGGGACTCCTACTGATGTGTACCATGGGTAATATCCCAATTTGTTGACATAAAATATAGTAACATTTTGTTCCCCATCTTTGAGCCGGGGGCTTCCAATCATCTGAAATATTTTCAAATTCAGTGTAAAATTATATTTTATCAAACATAGATCTGTTGGAGCATTCCAAGCAACTATAAAAGGTTTTCTTTGGTAAACTGGAAGTTGGGCAGGTTTTAGAGATGAGATAGACTTCAGGATAAAAAATATGAGCAGCCCTGTTATAAGATGTACTGGCTGAACAACACAGAGTCTTAATTGTCCTTCAAATAACAGTTTCATGATAAGACAGAAACTTACACTACCTCTTCTTTAACGATATCCAAAAGGCCTGTGGAGAGATTTATTTTCCATTAGTGATTACTTCCAAAAGAAGGGATATTATTACTGTTTACTTATATTTTCAAAGCACATTTATTTTAAAGTTATAATGATTCCTGTAAATGATTGAGGTGTAAAATCAAGTGTCATGATCAGGTTTCTACTCAGGGATAAGCAAAAAGTTTCAAGAAGTGTCCAAGGACTATAAAACCTGTATATCCACAATAAAATAAGAATAAGATGTGTGGTTCATGGTGGAAAACCAGGTGTGAAGTAATACTTATAATCACTTTGGAAAGCTTGCCAACATCAAGCATTACACCGGATGCTTTGCTTTATTCTAACAATTATGAAACAGTCTAGAATTAGATTCCCATTTTACAAAAGAGGAAATGGAGACAGACATGAAATACCCTGACTGATGTCACATTACATGAAAGATAAGGCAATTCAAGCAAATACTAGACAAAATGCATGGCAAGTTGGTGGAATGATTAGCCTGGCTGTGAGGCGTATAAGAAGAGAACCGAGATCAGTGGCAAAGAATGCTGCAATGGAGGTGCTCTTGGGCTGACTTGAGAGGGCAAGAGACAGAGAATTGTCACATTGCCCTTTCATTTTCTGGGGGAAAACTACAAAAGATTTACTTTTAGATAACCACAGTGAAGACTGTAATGGTGTAAAAAGTTCTTCCATGCCAGTGAAATGGAGATGCCTTGTGCTTAAGGCATAACACCATTGTATTAAGACATGTAGTAGTCATTTGTTGATTAAGTGCCCAGGAAACAGATCCCTTTCCTCTTCCTCTGCAGTGAATTCTGCATCACATGTCTTGCTGAAATGTGGAGTCCCTGATTCACTACATAAGCCCCAAAGTCCAAATGCTTCCCCAGCTTTCAATGCAACTTTGATGCTTATTTGGACCTTGATAAAACCACTTAGGGGCACCCTACTCTAGCCTTTGAATTGAGATCTTGGGATTCAAAGAGTCTAAAAGGTAATGGTGATTAAGTTCCAGCATCCAGGAGGCAGGGGATGGCTCAGTGGGTAGAGTGTTTGTTGTAGAAGTGGGAGATCCTGAGTCTGGATTCCCAGCACCCCCACAAAAGCATGTGTAGTGGAGGTCACCTGTCACCCCAGCACTGGGGGAATGTGGGCAGGTGGATCCCTAGAGGTCATTAGCCAGCAGCCTAGCTGAATTGATGAATTTAAGGTTCAGAAAGAAACCCTTTCTTAAAAACTAAGATGGCCAGTGCTAAAGGAAGACACTGGGCATTGACCTCTGGTCATGTACAGGCAAGTGCACTGGGTTTGTGGGCCATCTAAGGTCCATGTCTCTGCCATTTTGTGCCAACATTGTTCTTGTGGTGCAGAACTTTTCTGTTCACATACGTTAGGTTTAATTCAAACCAGAAACTGTGATTGGGGCTTTTTCTGTGGAAACGCTGACTTTGGAAATTTTCCTGAAATATGTCATTGTATGTAATTATCATTTTAACCACCAGAGGTCACCAACCAAACCTCACAGTATTTCTCAGGCATAGCATATTGAAGCGAACAAAAATTCTAAGTAACTTATCAAACCATGAAAAAAACATTTAAGAAGTCCTAAGCAAACTGATACATTCAAATAAACTGATACTTTTTTAAAATTAAATATTATTCTTCATTGGATAAATACCTACTCCTCCACAGCCCAAAGATGAATAAGATTACTGCTGACATACAACTGACCTTTGCTTCAGGTTTCCTCAGGACCCCTTTCCCTCACCCCATCTATGCAACTACAGCCCCTGATTCTGGCCTCCTTCTCTTATCCTCTCCTTCTGAAGGTCTTAATCCTTTAAACACATCTCTAATTGGCAGAATTAAGGAAGATTTGACAACATATTAACAGTATGGATGAGTGAGGATTTAACCTCAGCTCATCCCTTCAAGTTTGTTATATGTATCTCTCTGCTTAGGAGCCAGGTTTATTTGGGAACAGACAGGAGAACCATCTGTGAAGACATTTTTGAGGTCTCTAAACAAAAGAAAAGGGAAGTAGTTTTCTTTTAGGATGTCTTCCCCTCATAGAGAAAAGATGTAGCCAAGAAAGTGTCTTAACTAATATACAGTGACTTTGGCTTCACAGTTCAGATCTTGCCCACTGAAAGATAAACACAACAAAGGCAACAGAAAGGTGAGATGTGGTTCCAGGAGCTCCCCAGGGTCTTACCTCTTTGGTTCACTTTTCCAGATAGTGAAGAAGGTGAGTAGATGTCCCTTGGGTGGAGACAGATCTGCCACATACAGACTGGAGTCTGTAAAAAAGCCACTCTTCTCTATTCCTCTCACCAGAACAGTTGTGATAAATTATAATAAAAAACTAAAATGAATAACCCAATACTCAGAAGCACTGAAGCTGTGGAGCTTGACATTAGATATTGGCAATTGCACAGGATAGCAAAGTAAGACAAGCTCATTGTCAAGCCACAATAAAAATGAGACAGGGTAAAGCCCCCGTCAAATCTTGTTCAAGCATGAGGTTGGGATGTGCAATGCACAAACAACAAACACACCCGTTACTAAGGAATAAATGACTACAAGAATGTTCTGTTATTGTAGTTTTTTGTTTATTTGCTTGTTTGCAGTCCCAGGATCCTGTATGTAACCACTCTTCTTTACCCAGGCACCTACTTCCTCTGCCTTCTGATAACTTCCAGCCCAGGGTGTATCACCCCATTTTTAGACTCACTCTCAAGTCACCCAAAGAAAACAGAAATCCTACAGGTTGTTCTCTCTGACATCTGTTTGCCCAGGGCCCCTGCAGGTATGAATACTCTGTCTCTTGCATAAGCAATTAGCCCCCTCATTTCAGTACAAATGTGGTCTGGTGGTCTTCGAAGGTCTTCAATGCACCTATGTTAATGCAGATACACTTAGCATTCATCCCAGAAATATTTTAGTAAGAAAAGTTGAGTGTAAATCTGTAAGCACCAGAGATTATAAAGAAGTTCCTGTGATGGCCTGCCAGAGGGTTGTTTCAAAGAGTAATGAGTAACAACCTCATGGTGTTTTTAACAATTACCACATTTAAAACAAAAAAGAAAAACAACTGAATATTTTGTTCTTTGGTTCTTATGATAAACAATCCCAGAAATTTGTGCATGAAAAACAGCATTCTACCCCTGAGCTACATCTCTCACTCTTGCTTATTTTTTCTTGGTTGGGTTTAAATTTTGTCTTACTGTTTGTTTTGGGGTCTATATGTTTCTCTGTATGCAGGGTGGCCTTCACCTTGGGATCTTCCTGTCACCTGCTCCCAAATGCTAGCATTATATTATGTTTCAATCTGGACTGCAGCTCCGAATGGTTCTTTTTTTCATTCATGCAGCAAGGATGGTGCTCAATAAGAGTAGAGCCCCCTGGAAACACTGAAAAAGAGACACTCTCGGCTCCATGTTAATGCATGACAGAAGACATCTAATGCCCTCATTTATAATCCTCCTTTTTCTTTTTCATGATATTGGGATTTTGTTTTTAAATACCTTTATAAGATATCAAGTGAAATCCACCAAGGTTTACAGAGATAGCCTAGAATTACTAGTCTCTTGGGAATCCAACAAATGTGATTTTACTTCCAAGTTATCCTAGAAAGTTCAGCTCACTGTGATGTTCTATTGAGCATTATAAAATACATAAATATTTATCAAATGAAAGGCAGAGCAGAGTCAGTGGTCCCAAAGCTGTGGACACAATTCTGCAGTAGTAACTACTAGCTTGCTCTCCAGTAACAGTTTATCAGAGCAACAGTCCATAAGAGGCATCCTTTTTCCTAATGAATTGCTTCTCTTTTAAATATGATTGCTCAATGAGCTAGGTTTATGCCTTCCAGGAAAAAAAAGAGATATAGTTAGATATATAGATATGCAGATACAGGTTTCTCAATAGATTTTCTCCCACGATTTTTTAATTAAAAATTTAGCACCAATTGTATTGTGATACAATCTATTATATTACTGTGTCTCTTGAAGGCCCATAATTTATAAGTATGTCCTGAACTTACTATCAATCTATTTCACATTGTGATCACAAAACACCAGTATATCTTCTTCTGAACAAATTTTAGAACTATTGTTCTATAAAATTATTCTTAATTTTATATTGGGTTCTATAAAACTATTTTTCTCAAAAATAAGTTTAACTTTTAAATCTATAAAAATGATTATTTTAATGTCACCTGTCACATTGCTGTTTCCTCTGGGTGGGAACCTCCCCTAACAGAGTGAGGGTAGATACTCACAAGGCTCAAATAATTCACAAGGAACTCATAAAATGTAGAGGGTCCCTCTCCCAGGCTCAGTAATTTTGGCAAGCAGCTGCTGGGGAGGAGACCTTTCCATGTGAAGACACATGAAAGTTGCAGGAAGAACTGGTTATACAGTTTTTGTGTGTAATCACCCATCATGTGAAGACTTAATCTCCACGGTGAAGCTTTCCTGTGTCATCTGAGGCTGGGGTGGGCTGCCTACCCATGTTCTCCTAAACAACCCCTGTCAATTCGTTGGCTAATCAAAGCTAGATTTGGGTGGGAACCTACCTATCTTTGATCTGTTGGTCTCTATTTGGAATCAGTGAGGCGTTGCTATAAATCTCCTCAGGAAAAGTCCATTAACACCAGTAAATGGAAATTTCATGATTTTTCAGTGTGAGAAGTCACATTTCTTTCTGAAACAGAATTGTTTTATGTTTTTCAGAAATGCAATCTAAGAGAGAATGTAATTATGTTTGTATAAAAGTATATGCTTAGTCTTTGTCAGAAAAGTGCCATTTTTCTGTTAGGACTTGAAATTTCTTGCAGCCAAGATCAACAACTTTCTTGGGAGGGCACATAAAGTCTTAAGACCACATTTTGAGTAAAATGTTCCCTCTGTCAACCTGTTTTTGACTAAACTCCTTAAAATAACACTAGGTTGATTTAAATCTTCCCCTTTCTAGTTAAAGTGTTTAAACTCAAAGATAATCTAATGGTCCATGCAATGTTATTCAAGTCTTTTCAGCATCCATAATTATATTTTAAAATACTCACCTTCCCCATAATATGGCCCAAGTTATCACTAGGAATCATGAAATATTTGGAAGGGTAACCAGAAGGAAACTAAGGTAAGGAGCAGAGACTTAAACTTTGGATCCAAGTCTAGAAAAAAATATTTAGACCATATAGTTTTATCTGTGTTGTAGATCTTCTATGTCTGAAGTCAACATACAAGGTTGAACTGGGTGACTAAGCCACATTGTCCTGTGGTAAATATGGTTTGACTACACATTCATGCCTCACAGACATGGCTGAGGACCTAAGACTTACCTGTCTAATGACATTCATCTTTGTTTTAACACACTTTAGCAAGGTAAAAGACAAACAAACAAGAGCAAAGTGAAATGTAAAAGGATTGGCTCAAGCCTGATTTCCATGAAGGAAGAGCGCAGTCCAGGGGAAACAGCCACAAATTACAAATGCACAAGTCTTCTCCTTACAAACACTTTATTCATCATACCACTGCTTGTAAATACCAAGGTTGAAAATAATATCCATCATCAAGAGGAAGACTATAAAAGCCATGTCTTCCCCTTCTACTCAATGGGTTATTAGGATCTGTTACAAAGAATACATTTGCCTCTACAAATTACTATGAACATTACACAGATATTAAAACATTCCTTAAAATATACTTTTGCACTTATTGATACTTATTTTTTAAATTTAAAAAGAAAACAAGAAATTAAGATTATTTCTATTTGTCTAAGACTAGACATGTATTACAAACACGCACATACATATACATTTACTTACATATGTATAATTTGTAGACCGAGGAATATCTCTGAAGACGTTCTTTGATAATAGCTGTATCACTCGTCTCCAGGCAGCAGCACAGTGTAGCTGAGTGAGATTAGTGGACAAGAGGAGGTGAGGTTTCTTTGTGGGGTATGTTGGGACCTTTTTTATATTGTTTTGGTTGCTTTTAAGAATGTTGTATTTAATGAAAACACCCATAAAGCTTTGTGTTTTGAAAATACAGTATGCAAACTAATTCTGATCACAAAGCTATAGTAAACAGGGCTCCTGAACAAGGTCAGACCTCAGGTTGGACATTATTAACTAGTTAACTATTAATGATCTTTTACAAAGTATTAGATTTTTGCCAACCAAACCCCCCCCCCCAAAAAAAAAACAAACCCTTTTCTGGTAATAAGAAAGACTTTTTTATTTTATTGGAGGAAATGTTTTGGACACACAAATATTAATAATAAATATAGATAGATTGGCTGCACATGGTAAAGGAAAGCCAGCAATAGGTTAATAGTAAGTACTCAGCACGTACATGAAGGACAGTGATGAAGAAATTAAATAGGATTAGTATATACCATGTAATACAGTGCATATCAATGTATTATTTATTACAACTAGTAAAGTAGTCTCCTTATAAATATATCAAAATGCTTGCTAGCAGACAGAATTATTTGAAAGAATCCAATATGAAAAGATGTTTTGGAAGTTCTTTCCCATTTTGTGGCTTCATATTAGTTTTGGTGATTTATCCTATAATTTTAAATAAATCAAAAAGTTAGGTTTTCACCTTGAAAACTTCAGATCATTTTTCTTGATTTGCATCCTTACTTCAAATATTCACATACATATTTGAGGCAGGGTCTCTCTATGTGGCCCCTGCTGGCCTGGAACTCATCATGTAGACCAAGCTGGTCTCAAACTCAACAGAGATCCACTTGCCTCTTCTTCCTAAGTACTGAGATTAAAGTCATGTGCCACAACCACCCAGCTCTGTTATAGTTCATCCAATTACCGCTTTAAATGAAGTTTGTCTTCTGACTTTCTTTGTTATTCCTCAAAGATTGTATTCTTTTCTTTTCTATTCTCACACTTTCCTTGCAAATCTTGTCTTAGATCTAAGTACTTTCTTTGAATTTTCTCCAATATCCCTGATGAGTTGATAACACAAAATGAAAACAACCTCAACCCTATTTGCAGAAGCCAGCAAAAAGATTAGAAGTTTATATTCTGAAGTGCATTACCATCATCAACACACTAGACAAAAAAAAAATTCTTATAATTTAAATTCTTTTTTTTAACTGCTTTAATCTTTGTTGGGATATCACAATTCTGTTTCTTTGGGACAGTTACAATTAAAATATTGATACCATCTATATGTCCAGATGTGGTACTGATAATCCATTTTCTCCCTCTGGACTGAAATCTGAGGTCTTAAAAATTGCATTTGTGGACTAGAATTTAAATTCAGGTTCTTTAGCATGAGGTAGTGCTGCCTCTTCTGTGCCCCCCTAAAATCCTGTGCCTCACTCTCTGGTTGACATTTCCTCAGGGACAGCTTTCTTACCCCACACAGTCATCTCACTGAATTAGACAAACTGTGGGCATTGTGCAGCTATGTTCTGACCTCCCATATTTAATTGATGCATGCCTGACCTTGCAATGCCCTTTGACTTTATAACCACCTTTTACCTGATGTATCTCTGTCAGCCTTCAGTAGAGCTGACTGTACGTTATCAGGTTCATTAAAACTACACAATTTGAGCTTTTGGCAGCTAAACAAAGAGCTAATGAAATAATACTTGCATGTGTTTTCCTTCGTTTTTAAGGTTTATACCTTGAGTGATGAGTTATATAGGTATTTCTTTTCTGTCTAAGGCCCTGGGCTTACACTTTCAGCATCTTCTCTGATGCTGCAGTTGAATGTGCCAAATTTTAGCAGCAAATATTTTATGCTATCTTATAACCAGGTGGATTAAACTCTGACAAAATAACAAATCATTAACTAAGTATTATTTTGTGTATACTTTAAAAGATCATTGGATAACTTTAGTCTCCACTTTAGTTGACACTGACACACACAAATTGGCATATGCACATCAATTTAAAAAAGTGAATTTCTGTATTAGTTACAGAAATATAAGCTAATCATAAATGCAAAGGAAATACCATTTCAAACCCATGAGTTTTAATTTTTTACAATAATTTTATTTCCCTGAGATTGTTTGTTAATTGAACTCAGGATAGTTACAAACCTTGCAACTTGAAAACATGTAAATTTAAATTATAATTTCCCCCTTTGTAATGTGAGAGGATCATCTAACACAGTAAAGAAATTGAGAAATGGGGGTTGGACAGATGGCTCAGTGGTTAAGAGCACTGACTACTCTTCCAGAGGACCCTGGTTCAATTCCCAGCACCCACATGGCAGCTCACAACTGTCTCTAACTCCAGTTCCTGGGGACCCAACATCCATGGCAAAACACTAATTAGTACATGAAATAAAAATAAATAATTTAAAAAAAAAAAGAAATTGAGAAATGTACAAATCATAAATTCTGGGTTGCACCAAGATTACAATAAGCGTTTTTGAAATACCTATGGAAAGGCAGAAGGAATTCCAGCCTGGAACAGCAGCCAGTTCTTGAAATATCCAATATATTCTACCAAAGAAATATTGCTTCTTTTGCTGCTGCTGCTGCTGCTGCTGCTGCTGCTGCTGCTGCTGCTGCTGCTGCTGTTTTCAAACACACATAAACGGTAGCTAGTACTACCATGTTTGTCAGCAGGTGTCTCAGTGACAGTTGCTCTCTTTCACGTGCAGCCCAGCTACTGGAGGAGTTAAAAACGCCACGAAACAAACAGGAAAACCTAGTTTCACCCAAAATTCGACATGGTTGGCACAAGAGAGTTCCATGCTCCAGAGAAAAGCACACACAAAAAGGAGTGTTTATGTAAACACATAAAACAGAAAATAAATATATTATCCAAGTGGACATGGGCATATATTGGTTGAAACTTTGTCTTACAAGGTTTCTGTTTTGTTTTGTTCTCTCTTAAGTGATTATTGTTTGGGAAAAAGAAACCTATAGATTACTTATTCATCTGGGAATGAAAGAGTAAGAAACAATACATTTTATTGCCTAAGCTATTCTGTTCAACTAATATTTTCTCAAATTTTCACTTCCTGTTTGAGATGTATAGCCATTATCCAGATGAATTTGGTTCCATTATAACCCAATTGATTGACTTTAGGCTTTTATTTCTCCAATAGATTTAATGAGTTAAGATTTATCTTTCTTGCACCATTTTGTACTTATCCTCTCTTTTCTAGAAAAATATATGTATGTGAGTATGTTTATGTTTACTCTCTTCCTAATTAGTAAGAGATTTTTCTTTCACAAAATGCCTGTTGGTGATCATTTCTACTATCCAGTCACTTTCTGAGTATTTGAATAGAATTATGTTTGAGAAAAACTTTTGTTTTCTTAATCCTTTCCAATGTTACACATTTCCTAAGAACTGTGACATTCGTTGTAAATATCAACCCTCCAGTATTATTGAATGAATTACAAAACATTGTTAAAGATTATAAAAAGTATTTTGTTAAATAAATATACTGTTACTGTAATGGAAATTGCTAGCATGAGGAATTCTTTCCCACTATTAATTTATAAAACCTTAAAGTGTGTAGCTCTCTCATAAAGCCATATTGCAGCTATGTACTAGGCCTGCTTTGTGAGATGCCAATCAAGACACCGAAAGTTAAGTATTAGGTCACGATACATACTACAAAAACTTGCTTTTCAGAGAAACTACTAACATAAAAGAGAGATAAATAAACCTGGACTAAACAAAAAAGTGTGAATAATATTTTCAAATGTAAATATATAATGGATAAAATTACTAAATTTAATTGACAGCTAACAGTGATAAACACAGTTTTAAGAGACTAGATTCCCTAAAGCAGCTCATATTTCAGAAGGCACTTCATTTGAACAATCAAGTTAGGCTAAAAAAGAAATTGGAATATTCAAGTAAATGAAGATTCGTTTTCTTCTTGCTGTTGTAAGAAGACATTACAAAACAATGATCTTTAAATCTTTTCAGACAGAACATAAAGTATAGTTTACCTTCGCTTTTGTTTGCCTGCTGGTCCTTCATTCACCTGCTGCAAAGCAGAGGCTGAGTGGCAAGGATGCCCCACTGGTCTGGAAGCCTGTCATTACAGGGCTGACTCAGTCCTCCAAGGTAAACAGGAGGTGTGCATTAAATCTCTTTATAATCAAAGTGAGTCTCCCTTAGTATAAATGACCATTGCTTTCTTAAAATATCCAATTTGAATTCACTGACTTAAGGAGGAGGAAAGAAAACTGATTGGGATTTCAGTGGGAAACAGCATAGAAAACTGTATAGGTAAGATTTCCAGATTGAAAGATAAAGGGGATTGAAGGTTTTGTGTACTGTGTGTTATTTTACCAAACAGACTGTAATGTACTGGCCTTAATAAAAGAACAATTGAATCTTAGTGGGACGTTAAGTATCATCCTGATAAAATTTATGAATCAACCAGAACTAATGGCTCAGGATGGTGAGCCACTCAAAGATGTGAGTTGAGCACGTCTTTATTTAATATGTCATTCTCTTCATGTGTCATTAGACAAAATAAATATAAAGCTGAAAACAAGAAAGATTGATATGACTCACACACTGAAAACAGATGAACTCAAACAAGGAAATGCAAAAAATAAAATGACAACAAAGAGTGCTATGGAGGCCTCAATTGTTCCTTTCCATAAAAAAGAATTCCATGATTGAAAACAGAAAACTAAAAAAAGTGGATGGAGGGCAATTATCAGAATGATCAGGTGAAATATTGTTTACAGAGCTCAGAACCAGTCAGACTACACTCTCATTCCCAAGGGATGTGGAATGGCAAGTAGGACAGACATCTGACTTCAGGATATTTCAACAGCTCTTCCTAGGTCTACACTTGTGTATTGGACTAAATGCAGAAGCATAGTTTAAATGCAGAAAGGTGGTCTCCATAGCGAGTGCAGAAAGCAAGAGAGACTATTCAGCTCTTGGGGAATTAGACTATTCAGCTCTTGGGGAATTTACTCTTCTCCCATGATAATTCTCTCCTTCCTTTGATAATTATGGGAGTTCCTACCAACCTCTATGTTTTTCACTCACATGTACCAGAAAGAATGCTACTTGTCTACACACCCCTGTTCCTATCACAGAGTCCTTCTTCTGTGCAGCACAAGAATCCTGTTGAGTAAATAACTCAAGCACAGGAGTGAAATTCCTATGATAGATTTTTCAACTATTCAAATCTTTCACAGGTATGATAACCAAGGACTACCAGACACACAATACTGATTAACAGTGTGAAAGAGAAGAAATTAAGGAAGGGAACAACTCATACTAGAGAATGGGAAAGAGAAGATAAAATATGCAACAGTGGCAACATTTAAAATACAGAGTAAAGTGTCAAGTCTCTACTCAGGAGGCAGAAGGATCCTGAGTTCAAGGCCAGCCTGGACATTATAAGGAGATCCTGTGTCAGAAAGCAGTCGAGCAATAACAGAAATATTATATTTTTAGAGATATATAAGGTGCTGTAAAGTCTGATACCAAAATAAGACTACTCTGAGAAAGGAGAAATGGCATGCATCCTCCCAAAGAGCTCTTTGAAATCATTGAGTAACTACTGGTATTACAGAGAAAAGACTTAAAAAAAATCTACAATAAAAAGTAAAAGTTTCATGAAAGCTTAGAACACCAGAGAAAAAGGCAACACAAGACAGCTACAGAAGAGCAGGGATTCAATCCAATAGAAATGTCATAAGTGGGCACAGACTATAAAAGACCAGAGATCACTTGAAAAAAAATCAGAAAGAAAATTCTCCTGGGCCAAAGACAGGAGTCTGTATTTGAAGAGAACTTCAAAAGACATGGTAAAGAATGCCTTTCACATAAAAATAAACACACCACAAATTTGCTAAGAGCCAAAGGGTGTAATTATAACATTCTCTTTGTGAGATGAAAATGCACATTCTTTCTGATTGGAAAGAATGAGTGGTGTGGAATAGTGATGGAGAAAAACATGTGGCTAATCGAAAGGTTTTTGCCTAAATAAAAAGTGTCTAAATAAAAGTTTTCAGTTTTTTTGGTTTTTTTAAACAATGAATGGAAAGTAAAGAATGGTATCCTCAAGTAGACTGCTGCTACTCAGGTGACCCGGGTTAAGATAATCCTCCTACCGGTTCCTAACATAATCTTTATCCTCTTAGAAGATGTAATTTGTGGTACTTTATTAGCATTGGGCTAACAGGACCCTTTTGTTCATTTCTCTTGGAATTATATCTTAAATAGATATGTAAAACATGTATGGGTATTTATGTCTTTGAGTTAAACACAATAATTTCTCATTTCCAGTAGGCAGCTGATTAAGTACATAGTCTGGGAGTACAAATGTATGCAAGCAAGAAGACACCACAAAGCCTGAAAATCCTTTGTAATCTGCATGTGACTTCAGATTTACAAACTACCATTTGAAGAATCTACCATTTTTATAATCTGCATGTGGCTTCAGATTTACACACTTCAATTTGAAGAATCTACCATTTTCATAATCTGCATTTGACTTCACATTTACAAACTACCATTTGAAGAATCTACCATTAGAAATATGATGATTGGGGCTGGTAAGATGGCTCAGCATTGAAGAGTTCTGGGTAAGGTTCCCAGAACTCACATGACACCTCATAAATGTCTGTAACTCTAGTTCTAGGGAACCTGAAACCCTCTTCTTGTCTCTGTAGACACTTCATGAACATGGTGCACATGCATACATACATACATACAAGCAAAACAACTATACACATAAAATAAACATTTTTTTAAAAAAATGAAATGTGCCGTTATTTTTATTTTATAATACTGGTGATATAATAAAATTCAATAATGTTCTTATTTAGAAAATGATAAATGACTATCTGTGGTTACTAGCATTTCTTCTACTGACTGATGATGTTTTCCCTTTTCTTCTACATATGTCAGTCCTTTCATATACCCTAATTATTTCAGGGGCATTTTAAACAGTAAATCCCACCTCTGATGTTTTCATTGGGGGCTGAACAAAATTGGGTATGCCTCTATTATTGGTTATGTGTTTTATTTCCCTTACCTTCAAGATGATGGTAATATTTAATATTTGCCTTTCCTATTTTATTGGAATGAGTTCAGTGTCTGAACCCTGATATAATAATTGTTAAATAGTTTTTTCTTCACTGGAAGACTAGGAAGAGCCATTGCTTCTTGTATGAACACCAGTTGAATACTTATGAAAAACGTTACATGCTTATGCCTTAGTCTTTCACTCCTATAAATATATATTGGTTTTGTGCTACAGAAAACCAACAGGACAGGAAAACTCATGTAATACCCTTTAATCTCACCTTTATATTTCATTGCTTCTTTACCTTTTACTTTTTCCCAGAATACATAATGGAATAACTAATTAATTAACCAAATAAAGTTAGCATGAGAATTTTTTTTATTAAGAAAGAATCTTTATTCATTTTACATACCAATCAAAGATCCCCCTCTTTCCTCCTCCTGCCCCTCCAGCCTCCCCCTCCTAACCCACCTCCCATTCCCTCCTACAAGAAGGTAAGGCCTCCCATGGGTAGGTACATTTAGTAGAGGCAGGTCCAAGCCCTTCCCCCTGCCTCAAGGCTGTGCAAGGTGCCCCATAGCATGAGAATCTTAATGTGACCTTTTATAAAGTTTTACATGTATGCAAGGATATAGTCTACCTAATACTGCAATATTTGGAGCATATCAGTAAGGAAAATACCTCTCCTAGCCTTAAAAAGTAAATAATATTTAGGATACCACAATCTCTGCTGCATTTGTGAAATAAAATTATTTGGATTACAACTAAGTCAACTCAAGTCTCCACAATGAGATTTTCAAATGAATTACTATCCAGTGAAAATTGACAAACTGGGTATAGTATATTTCAAACCAAAAAGTATCAAATGAAAGAATTTCCCTTATAATTTCTACTGTGTAGGAGGCTAATAGTGTTTCTCTTTTGGTATTGATGAGCCAAATCCAAGGTAACTCTGGATAAAGTTAATCCCTATTGCATACATTTAAAGAGTCATGTTCATTCCATAGGTTATCCTAGAGTGGTGGTGGTGGTAGTTGTTTTGTTGCACTGCTCATTATTTAATAACTCACATGCCCAGAAATACAAAAAGTTGTTTCCTCTGGACTTGCTTTTCCTTATTTCAAGAACACTTTCCTCAGACAAATTCTTTTGGATTTTTTTCCTTTTTAGTTTTATTTTCCTTTTTTGAGATAAACTCTCACTGTGTTATCTTGACTGGTTTTTAACTCACTGTGTAAACCAAGCTGGCCTTGAAGTTACAATCTGCTTCTGCCTTCCAGGTGCTCAGATTACATAAGGAAACTGTTATGTCTGGCTCCCTGATAGTATTGACCTGTCTCTTCTGCTGTCTGATCTTCTCACTAGAGAGGCACTATGTGACTATCTTACATAACATTCCTGGTGCACTCTAGTCCGTCCTCATTCCTTAAGCCTGTTTTCTCTTTATTCTGTAGAATACTATCACCATCATAGATGTGTGTCTATTGACTGCTTATTTCTAAGCTCGGCTGTGGGGTGTCTTTCTGTATACTGTGAATATGTGTTGCTCTGATTGTTAGATAAATAAAGCTGTTTGGCCAATGGTGAGGCAGAATTAGGTGAGTTGGGTGGGACATTTGAGCTGGAGAGGGAGGAGAAGAAAAGGAGAATGGGGCAGACCATGCGAGCCGCTGCTGAAGGAACAACAAGATGTCAGCAGACTGATAATGCCATGACCACATGGCAACATATAGATTATAGGAATGGGTTATGTTCAGTTGAAAAAACTAGCAAGTAAGAAGCCTGACCATAGACCATACAGTTGGTAATTAATATAATAAGCCTCTGAGTGATTATTTTATAAGCATCTGCATACCGCAAGTGGGAGAGATTCAACCCTACCCATGGGGCTGGGTGGGACCTTGAGAAACTTCCAGCTGCAAAGCTCCACGAGGACAGGTCTGTTCTTATTGCCTAGCACAAAGTGAACACCCAACAAACAGTTTGCTTGGAATTTAAAACTAAAAATTGTTTATAAATGGGTTGAAATCAGAGAAAAATGGCATTTTCTTCTCTTTAGTATTTTAAGAAAAAATTGACATGAGAGTAGGGAATAAGAAAAAAATTCATCAGAGTCACAGTTAAAGTCATAAGAAAGGCTAATGAATTAAATGCAGCTATAGAAGCCTTGTTCTTCCGACTCGAGAGATTTGGAAAGCGCAATCTGCAGGACTCTCCGTGCCAGCCATAGTAACAATGACACACAAATCCATTCTTCATATTCATTATTGTCTTCTGCTTACTCCTTGCAGAAATGACAAATTTGAAACCCTTTTTTATGACATAATTCTTGTGGCTATCTTCAGGCATATGCAGATAAAAGGAGGATTCAGCTGTCTTTCGAACACATCGTCCATGACTGTTACATAGACTTTGACTGCAGAGGTTGGCTGCAGAGGTTACATTGAGAACATAGGGGCCCAATAGCCCTTGAATAGTTTGTTGCACAGATAAGCAAGCCTCCTGTGGGGGAAAAAATGAGAGATGCTTAAAGAACAGATTGGAGTCCAGAAATAAACTCATACATGCACAATCAACTGATCTTTGACAAGGATGTCAAGAACACACACACAGAAAAGACCAACTTGTTAAAAAATAGTGTTGGGAAGAACTGTCCAAACAAAATTGAGCCACCAGCCATACAACATAGGAAACTTCACACAAAGTGGTTTAAACTTGAACATAAAAAGCCAGTAACTGATAAAACCTTAGCAGAAAACTGTTTTTTCTTCCTGCTTCCTGTCAATTGTGACAGTTCTCTTACATGAGACCAAAAGCATGGGTGACAAAAGCAGAAATAAACGAGAAGTGTCAGACTAAACACTTCTGCACACCCAGAAAAGAAAACAAAACAGTCAAGAGAATGGAAAGGCATCCTACAGAGTAGTGGAAAATACGTGCAAAATTCCTATTACCTACAGTAACTAGCAACATATCTGAAGTCTAAATAACCCAAAGTAGCACACACAGTAACTGAATGGGGAAAAAAATACACAAAGTAGCCAGGTTTGGTGGTATAGGCCTATAACCTCAGCTTCTTGGGGGACTGAGGCAAGAGAATCACAAGTCTGCAGCTTCAGGGACCTACAGAGTTGAGTTCAAGGCCATCCTAGGCAACTTTCCTAGCTCCTATCTGAAAATGCGAGGTACAATGAGAGCTGGAAACACAGCTCACTGGTACAGCCCTTAAATGTGTGAAGCCTTAGATTCCATCCCTAACATAGGAAATATAGATAAAAGAAAAGATCCAGGCATGATAGCACACATCTTTAATCCCAGCACTCTACTGGAAGGCAGAGGCAGGGGGATCTCTGTGAGTTCAATGCCAGACTAGTTATTATAGAAAGTTCTAAGCCAGTTATATAGTGACATTTTTGTCTCAAGAAAAAACAGTTGGCAAAGTCACTTTGTTGTTTGCACAAATAAGTAGAAAAGACTTGAATAAACATCTCTCATTCCCAGAAAAGTGCAAATCAGAGCTACAATGAGACATTACCACACACTTGTAAGGCTGGCAAATGCTAAAACATATGTAGAGATTGCATGTCTTAATGACATTGTTCGGAACCCTTTCACCCTGTTGGTCCAAATAAAAAAAGATACAAGACCTATGGAATACAGTACAGAATTCTTCAAAAAATTAAAAGTAGAGTTATCATATGACTCATACCTATATATGCACATACACAAATATGTGCTCATACACACAGTTATGGACATAGATACAAAAGAGTTTGAATAATGATCTGGAAGTGACATTCATACTTCTGTATTCAATACAGTACTATTCTTTGAAGTCAGGAATTGTAACTAATGCAAATGTCCATCAAGAGATAAATGAGTAATGAATATGTGTTGCATACAATGGAATATAATTAAACCTTAAAAAATAGAAGGAAATTCTGTCATTTAGGACAGTGCTAGTAAATCCAGAAGAAATTGTGCTAAGTAAAATAAGAAATTGAAGAAGAAAAAGTACTGTATGTGTCCATTTATACAGGAAATATCTAAATAGTCAAATCAACACGTTGAAAAGGACACACATGCTAGACAAATAAATACTAAAGATCTGCTGTGTAACCTCATATCTATAATTGATAATGCTGGATTATGCACTTCCAAATTTGTTATAAAATAAATGCCATGTTAGATATTCTAACTACAAAATTTTAAAAATATCAATCAACTATTGTATATGTACAATTTTCCCCCCGAGTATTATAAGCTACCATGAAAATGAAAAATAATTGTAGAGAATCCAATCTTAACAAAATTATTTTCAAATTTTCATAATAACTTGTCAGGTATATACAACAGCATTTTTGACTAAAATATCTGCATTGTGGGTTTAATTACAATACAATTTTTAAATGAAGAAGTAAGACTGAGAGCAGTTACTTAACATGCCACAAATTATGCCCATAGAATATAATAATCAGTTCCGTACTTTAGGCTGCCCAGTTGAAGATTGTGTTTGTCCCCCCTGCTGTTAACCACTGTCTGGTATAGAATTGGATGATCAGCATTGATCCCTACATACAGTCTTTGAACTTTGTTAAAGCAAAGGAAACAAATAATCAGCAGCCAACTGATGTGAGAGAACCTTTTTCAGTAAAAATCACTGTCTAGAATGTAACGGAGAAATCACTACTTACCCTTGAATCAGAATATTCGTATCCTCCCCACAGTATCATTCCTGCTGCTCCCAAGGCAGCACTTTCACCAATTGTATGCACCAAGTCCTCCTACAGAAGAGAAGGGCCAGGAGAAATGTCTATCAAGTCATTTTAGGCACTGCTTAACGACTAAGATTATATTTGTGTTCATAAAGAAAACAGTTATAGAAGAACCAGAAAGGGTGATTTGGCCATTTTAGGTTATCTGATAATAGCCCAGTATTCCAGAAAATACTCTAAACAGTGAGGCTATAAAAGCAAATAGACTCCAGTCCCTAGTCTGAAGTTCTGTAAAATGTTAAGGTAAACATAGAAACAAGTAATGACAATACAGTAAACTAATATCCATATTTATAGCCCCCACACAGTATCTCTAGATTAAAGGAATCATGGCATAGTCTGAGAAGCTTTCTTTGAACAGGTGACATTTTAGATAGGTCTTTGAGAATGAGAATGTTTTCATAAGACACAGTAGAGAGAGTAGAGTTGGTTTCCTGTTCAAAGGGAAGACAAAAGACAGAGGCTCATTCAAATAAGAATGCAGCGACCTAAAGAGCTGTTTCCTATGATAAAGCACACAGGATTTGGAAGAAAAGTAAGAACAAATGGGTCCTTGTACATAAACAGAGCCATGTGCAGAGAAAAATCACCTACTTATGAGTATTAAGATAGTGCTGTTTCTAAAAGCCGTTGGGTGTTGAACAAAAACCTCAGTGCCAGGTGTAGGATACTTTGTTATGTGTTGTCAGGAAGACCCCAGAGGCCTTGTAACATGGACTGTTGCATTTCCCTTTAGTTGCCCTACTCCTTGATGACACCTTAGTGATGAACACACCACATACCTTGATGTAAGATATAGAAAAATAAAACCGAGACAGAACTAGAAGTTCCCTCCTGACTGGCTTGATTTTCTAGTACCCGGAGGTGCTATGCAGGCTGCTAGGGGAGAAAGGGCATTAGTGGTCTCACCCAGCTGTGAATCCTGCAAACTATGGGGCCAACATACCAGAAAAGATGTGGCCACTATTTTTATGAGAATAAGCTACTGATTTGTCTGATTGGGTTTGAGGCCTGCTCCACAGGAGAGAATCCAAACATGTTACCATAAACCTAGTCAATAGCCAACATCTCTCTAATTAGAGTTAAGGTCTGCTCAACAGCTCAACAAGAGGGACACCATGCCTGGTACTGGAAACAAGCTAACTACTCGGTGCTAGTGAAGACAGAGTTAGTGGAGAAGATCACAACCACTAACTTACTAAGCCAGCATAATCTCTAGCAACATTCAATGAACACTTGTCTTTCTACTTATATATAAGTGTAGTATTAACCCCCCATCAAGGGAACTTCTTTTCTCAACAGAGACATGTAGTTGGAAGTTTTCCTGTGCCCTGCCTGGTCCATAGCCACTCAGACCCAAATAAACACACAGAGGCCTATATTAATTACAAAACTGTATGGCCACTAGTTCAGGCTTATTATTAACTAGCTCTTACACTTAGATTAACCCATAATTCTTATCTATGTTTAGCCACGTGGCTCGGTACCTTTTCTCATTTTTGCCTTATCATCTTGCTTCCTTTGTGTCTGGCTGGTGGCTCCTGACTCAGCCTTCCTCTTCCCAGAATTCTTGTCTGCTTATCCCACCTGTATGTTCTGCCTGGCTACTGGCCAATCAGCATTTTATTTATCAACCAATCAGAGCAACACACATTCACAGCATATAGAACGACATTCCACAGCAGAGACCTTTACAGCAACCACACCCAACCAAAAATTAGTTATGGAGCCCAGTCCCAATAAATACATCCACAAAACATTCCTGTACCTAAGGCTGGAAAGATTTTAAGAACCAGAGGATCAAAGAGTTTACTGTGAGCTTGCATCTCCTAGTAATATCAGAAGCTATACCTTCAAGCCTCAAGAACATGACTGTCCAAATGTGGGTTGAACAAGGATGATACCAATAAACATGCCAAACTGGCTGGAGAAAAGCCCATGAGGTCTAAACCCTACACAGAGAACTATAGGCAACTAGGGAAAGCTGGGAATGAGAGAGGTGACCTTTCCCAGGGAAGAGCACACCAATTGGCTGTCAAGTGCCAAACATCAATACTGAAAACATACATACAGGAAGCATTATACAGACTGAACAGGTTATATTTAGGAATATATATGCGTGTGTGTGTGTGTGTGTGTGTGTGTGTGTGTGTGTGTGTGTGTGTAGAGAGAGAGAGAGAGAGAAAGAGAGAGAGAGATTTACATATGTGCAATAAAAAAGGAATTTAAAGTGAATTTGAAGGAGGGTGGAGAGGGTTATATAGTATATGGGAGGGTTTAGAGGGGGAAAGGAAAAGAAAAAATGTTGCAATCAATTTATAATCTCAAAAATAACAATTTAAAAACCCATGATAAGGGAAATTGGGCTGTATGAGGGAACTGAATATTATTGTTTATAGAATGTCAAACTGCCTTCTTAATATTTATGCTTAGGCTCATAGCCAAATGCTACTTAACAGAGAAGCTTTTCTTTTCGATGAAAGTCTCAATGAACACAGAGATTCATGGCTACTCAAGGTTCCAGGAAGTGACAGTTAAGTACTCAGCCTTCAATATAACAGTGTCCTATCCCCTCTAAGGTTCTGGATAGAAATATAGATAAAGGCTGCAAACGTCTGTCTGCAAAGCATGACACAGCCATTTCAGACATGATATCAAAGCAACTGCAGTTGCCGACACTGGGCCAGCACAAGACTGGCCCTGTCGATAGTGGATCATGGATTGGAGGAGCTCCTGGGACCCTACCCTCCTTGCCATCCTATTGGCTACTGGGAGACTCTGGAAGAGTCTATCCTTGTCTTCAGTCATAGTATACACAGTAGTGAATCCACCAGGTACCAATGGATACCTCCAAACACACAGTCACATAGACAGCCATTTTAAAATCAAGATCACAAATCAAAATACAGAGGCATGAACATGGGAGGGTTGTAGAAGGGGAAGGTCTCCGGAGCCAGGAGGACATATGAGAGGGTAGAGGATGAGAGTAGTCAAAATGCATTACATAGTGTATGAAATTGTCAAAGACTAAATCTTACCAATAAAACAAAGTCTTACCCACAAGTACTTATTTCTGGAATGATACAAATTTTCAACTTTAGGAAGATACATTTTTGCAGCCATATAAAGAAAGCATAGGATAGGGATGTTAAGACATTGGAGATCAAAGATAATAACTAGGGAAGTTGGAAATTGTTTTGGGAAAAATTATAAAGACCCAAGAAATGCAATATCAGTCAAAAAAAAAAGAAGAAGAGGGAGCCTATTGGAGAGCTATTTAAATTCAGATATACAATTCCTAATTACCTGTTAGATAACAGAAAAAAGAAACAAGGCACCAAGTGACTTAGTTACCTGTTAGACAACAGGAAAAAAAAAGAAACAAGGCACCAAGTGACTTAGTTACCTGTTAGACAACAGGAAAAAAAAAGAAACAAGGCACCAAGTGACTTTCAGGCTGTGTGACTGGGTAGATTAGATATTGAGGAGGAGATTATGTTCAGGGTTTTGGACCAAAAGCAAAGAAATGAGAAGCAGAATGAGAGGAAAGGTAGGATGAACAACAGAGGAAATGGTCTACATTTTTCCTCCCCTGGGATGTATTAGAAATCCTTTGAAAGGCTGGAGCACTCAAGGACCAGATGGGCAAATTTCCAGACCACAGCCAAGCTTGTAGTGACGTTCCAATCACAAGAATTGAGTATCCCTTATTTGAAATGCTTGGAACCAGAAGTATTTCAAATTTCTGACTTTTTCAGATTTTAGACTATCTGCATATACAGAATAAAACATTGCAGTATGAAATCCAAGTCTAAATACAAAATTCATTTTCATGTTTTATAGAAATCTCATACAAAATCTCATAAAAATAATTTTACTAAAAAATGTTTTTAAGATGGGCCCGGCGGTGGAGACAAGCAGACAGCAGACGCAGGTAGGCCCGCAGCGGCCAACAGGGACATACAGGCCCTGCGGCAGCTGGCAGAGACATACAGGCCCAGTGGCGGCCCGCAGAGGTAGACGGGCCCAGCGGCAGTGACAAGCAGAGGTAGGTAGGCCTGCGGTAGCAGCTGGCAGAGATATACAGGCCCTGCGGCAGCTGGCAGAGACATACAGGCCCTGCAGCAACCCACAGAGGCAGACAGACCCAGCGGCAGCTGACAGGGACATACAGGCCTGGCGGCGGACCGCAGAGGTAGACAAGCCCGGTGACAGAGACAAGCAGACGCAGCTTGGAACAGGGACACCTCTAACCCCAACACCCAGGGAAGAAGCTATCTCCGTGGGACAGAACCAGAACGAGTTCTGAACACTCTGTCTGAGGACAACCCAGGGCCCAGCTGCTGACCCTGTGAAACCCAACAACTTGGAGGTGTTGGTGAGACTACCCTGCTCAGCTGAAACCCATCTGGGAGAGGATTCAGATGCCTACAGTTTGAAGTCTGAAGAAACAAGATCAGCTGAGGAGTTGACAGATGAACAAAACGTGGCCTGGGAACACAGAAGAAGGCGCTGCCCAGCCACCAAACCAGATCACCAGAATCATAAGTATATACTTCTCCGACTGAGATCAGCTACCCCTGAAGAAATAGCCCAATAACACCAATTTAACCAAGATATCCTACTAAACCAAGACTAAAAATTAGAACAAGAGAGGCATTCTCAGACACAGACACCACCTGCACCGCACAGAGGAAGAGATGAGTAGACGCCAGTGCAAAAATACAGGCAACAACGTAAAGACCTATATGGCAACATCAGAATGTAGTGATTCTACACCTGCAAGACCTGAACATACCAAGACAGAAGAAACAGAAGAAATCAACCCTAAAAATGACTTTAAGAAGATGATAGAGGCCCTTAAAGAAGAAATAAAACATTCCCTCAAAGAGGAAATAAAAACTTTCCTTAAAGAGGAAATGAAAAACTCCCTTAAAGAGGAAATAAAAACTTCCCTTAAAGAGGAAATAAAAAACTCCATTAAAGAGGAAATAAAAAACTCCCTTAAAGAAATGGAAGAAAAAAATGAACAAAAAATGGGAAGAAATCAAAGAAAGCCAAGAAAAAGCAATTAAACAGATGAAAGAAACATTCCAAGATCTGAAAAATGAATTTGAGGCAATAAAGAAAACACATGCTGAGGGAATGCTGGAAATAGAAATCCTGACAAAACGAACAGGAACTACAGAAACAAGTATAACCAACCAATTGCAAGAGATGGAACAGAGAATCTCTGACACTGAAGACACAATAGATAAAATAGATTCGTCAGTCAAAGAAAACACTAAAGACAAAAAAGTCATAACACAAAACGTCCAGGAAATTTGGGACACCATGAAAAGACCAAACCTAAGAATAATAGGGATAGAAGAAGGAGAAGAATACCAACTCAAAGGCACAGAAAATATATTCAACAAAATCATAGAAGAAAACTTTCCTAACCTAAAGAAAGAAATACCTATGAAGATACAAAAAGCTTACAGAACACCGAATAGGCTAGATCCAAAAAAAAAAAAAAAAGTCCCCTGGCTACATAATAATCAAACATAATAATCAAAACACTAAACACACAGAACAAAGAAAAAATATTAAGAGCTGCAAAGGAAAAAGACCAAGTAATATATAAAGGCAAACCCATCAGAATAACACCAGACTACTCAATAGAGTCTATGAAAGCTAGAAGATCATGGACAAATCTTATGCAGACACTAAGAGACCATGGATGCCAACCCAGACTATTATACCCAGCAAAACTCTCAATCACCATAGGCGGAGTAAACAAAATATTCCAGGATAAAACCAGATTTAATCAATACCTGTCCATAAACCCAGCCCTACAGAAAGCACTAGAAGGGAAAATCCAACCCAAAGAAGCTAAACACATCCATGAAAAATCAAGCAATAGATAATCCCACACCAACATACACCACAGAAGGACAACACAACATAACCACAAAAAATAACAGGAATTAACAATCACTGGTCATTAATATCCATCAATATCAACGGTCTCAACTCACCTATAAAAAGACACAGGCTAACAGAATGGATAAGAAAACAGGACTCATCCATTTGCTGCATACAAGAAACACACCTTAACTCCAAAGACAGACACTACCTCTGAGTAAAGGGCTGGGAAAAGGCTTTCCAAGCAAATGGACCTAAGAAAAAAGCTGGTGTAGCTATCCTAATATCTACTAAAATAGACTTCAAACTAAAATCAATCAAAAGAGATCAGGATGGACATTACATATTTATCACGGGAAAAATCCACCAAGATGAAGTCTCGATTCTAAACATTTATGCTCCAAATACAAAAGCACCCACATTCATAAAAGAAACACTACTAAAGTTTAAAACGCACATCAAACCCCACACATTAGTAGTGGGAGATTTCAACACACCACTCTCACCAAAAGACAGATCTACCAGACTGAAACTTAACAAAGAAATAAAGGACCTAACAGATGTTATGACTCAAATGGACCTAATAGATATATATCTACAGAACATTCCATCCTAACACAAAAGAATATACCTTCTTCTCAGCACCCCATGGAACCTTCTCACAAATTGACCACATGCTTGGACACCAAACAAATCTCAACAGATACAAAAAAAATTGGAATAACCTCCTGTATCTTATCAGACCACCATGCCTCAACAGACCACCATGCCTCAACAACAACAACAATTATAGAAAACCCACAAACTCATGGAAACTGAATAATGCCCACCTGAAACATCAATGGGTCAAGGAAGAAATAAAGAAAGAAATTAAAGATTTCCTAGAATTCAATGAAAATGAAAGCACAACATACCCAAACTTATGGGACACTATGAAAGCAGTGCTAAGAGGAAAATTCATAGCACTAAATGCACACATAAAGAAGATGGAGCAATCCCATACCAATGAATTAACAGCACAACTGAAAGCTCTAGAAGAAAAAGAAACAAACTCACCCAGGAGAAATAGACGCCAGGAAATAATCAAATTGAGGGCTGAAATCAACGAAATAGAAAACAAGAGAACAATACAAAAAAATCAATGAAACAAAGAGTTGGTTCTTTGAAAAAATCAACAAGATAGACAAACCCCTAGCCAAATTAACCAAAAGGCAAAGAGAGAGCACCCAAATTCACAAAATCAGAAATGAAAAGGGAGACATAACAACAGACAACAAGGAAATCCAGAGAATCGTCAGATCACACTTCAAAAACCTGTACTCCACAAAAATGGAAAACCAGGAAGAAATGGACAATTTTCTGGATAAATACCACATACCAAAATTAAATCAAGACCAGATAAACCATTTAAATAGACCAATAACCCCTAAAGAAATAGAAACAGTCATCAAAAGTCTCCCAACCAAAAAAAGCCCAGGACCAGATGGTTTCAGTGCAGAATTCTACCAGACTTTCAAAGAACTAATACCAATACTCTTCAAAGTGTTCCACACAATAGAAACAGAAGGAACACTACCAAACTCTTTTTATGAGGCTACAATTACCCTGATACCCAAACCACACAAAGATGCAACAAAGAAAGAGAACTACAGACCAATCTCCCTCATGAACATTGATGCAAAAATACTCAACAAAATATTGGCAAACCGAATCCAAGAATACATCAAAACAATCATCCATCACGACCAAGTAGGATTCATCGCAGGGATGCAAGGATGGTTCAACATATGAAAATCAGTCAATGTAATACACCATATAAACAAACTGAAAGAAAAAAAACACCTGATCATCTCCTTAGATGCTGAAAAAGCCTTTGACAAAATCCAACACCCCTTCATGATAAATGTCTTAGAAAGATAAGGAATACAAGGAACATTTCAAAACATAATAAAAGCAATTTATAGCAAGCCAACAGCAAACATCAAATTAAATGGAGAGAAACTCAAAGAGATACCACTAAATTCAGGAACAAGACAAGGCTGTCCACTCTCCCCATATTTATACAATATAGTACTAGAAGTTCTAGCTAGAGCAATAAGACAACAAAAGGAGATCAAAGGGATACAAATTGGCAAGGAAGAAGTCAAACCTTCACTATTTGCAGATGATATGATAGTATACATAGTGACCCCAAAAACTCTACCAGGGAACTCCTACAGCTGATAAACTCCTTCAGTAAAGTGGCAGGATACAAGATCAACTCAAAAAAATCAATAGCCCTCTTATACACAAATGATAAAAGGGCTGAGAAAGAAGTCAGAGAAACATCACCCTTTACAATAGCCACAAATAATATAAAATACCTTGGGATAACACTAACTAAACAAGTGAAGGACCTTTTTGATAAGAACTTTAAATCTCTAAAGAAAGAAATTGAAGAAGATATCAAAAAATGGAAGGATCTCCCATGCTCATGGATAGGTAGGATTAACATAGTAAAATGGCAATCTTACCAAAAGCAATCTACAGATTCAATGCAATCCCCATCAAAATCCCAACACAATTTGTCACAGACTTGGAAAGAAAAATACTCAACTTCATATGAAAAAACAAAAGACCCAGGATAGCTAAAAGAATCCTATACGATAAAGCAACCTTTGGAGATATCACCATCCCTGACCTCAAACTCTACTATAGAGCTATAGTAATAAAAATAGCTTGGTACTGGTATAAAAACCGACATATGGACCAATGGAATCGAATTGAAGACCCTGACATTAATCCATGCACATATGAACACCTGGTTTTTGACAAAGGAGCCAAAACCGTAATGGAAAAAAGAACGTATCTTCAACAAATGGATGTCAATATGTAAAAGATTACAAATAGATCCATACCTGTCACCATGCACAAAACTCAAGTCCAAGTGGATGAAAGACCTGAACATAAATCCAGTTACATTAAACTTAATAGAAAAGAAAGTAAGAAGCACTCTTGAACGCATTGGCACCGGAGACCATTTCCTAAATAAAACACCAACAGCACAACAATTAATAAATGGGACCTCTCGAAACTGAGAAGCTTTTGCAGGACAAAAGACAGAGTCAATAAGACAAAAAGACAGCCAACAAAATGGAAAAAGATCTTCTCCAACCCCACATCTGACAGAGGATTGATCTCCACAGTATATAAAGAACTCAAGAAACTAGACATCAAAATACTGAACAGTCCAATTAAAAAATGAGCTAAAGAGCTAAACAGAGAATTCACAAAACAAGAACTACAAATGGCTGAAAGACATTTAAAGAAATGCTCAACATCCTTAATCATCAGAGAAATGCAAATCAAAACAACTCTGAGATACCACCTTATACCTGTCAGAATGGCTACGATCAAAAACACCAATGACAGTCAATGCTGGAGAGGATGTGGAGCAAAGGGAACACTCCTCCACTGTTGGTGGGAATGTAAACTTGTACAACCACTGTGGAAATCAGTATGGCTGTTTCTCAGAAAATTAGGAATCGAACTACCTCAAGACCCAGCCATCCCACTCTTGGGCATACACCCAAGGAATGCTGATTCATATCATAAAGATACATGCTCAGCTATGTTCATAGCAGCACTATTTGTAATAGCCAGAACCTGGAAGCAACCTAGATGCCCGTCAACGGAAGAATGGATGAAAAAAATGTGGTACATATACACAATGGAGTACTACTCAGCAGAGAAAAACAATGAAAGCATGAAATTTGCAGGCAAATGGATGGAACTAGAAAAAATCATCCTGAGTGAGGTAACCCAAACCCAGAAAGACAGTCATGGTATGTACTCACTCATAAGTGGACTCTAGATATAAAATAAAGAACAATCAGACCACAACCCATAGAACCATGGAGGCGATATATATATATATATCATGGAGGTCCCTAGTACGACTGTGGCTTATAATAAATTTCGGTTTTACTCAACTATTGAAAAAAATAGCCAAATGAATGGAAACACATGAACTATGAACCAAAGGCTGAGGGGCCCCCAGCTGGATCAGGCCCTCTGAATAGGTGAGACAGTTGATTGGCTTGATCAGTTTGGGAGGCAACTAGGCAATGGGACCAAGTCCTGTGCTCATTGCATGAGTTGGCTGTTTGAAACCTGGAGCTTATGCAGGGACACTTGGCTCAGTCTGGGAGGAAGGGACTGGACATGCCTGGACTGAGTCTACCAGGTTGATTGCAGTCCTCGGGGGAGGATTTGCCCTGGAGGAGGTGGGAATGGGGGGTGGGCTAGGGGTAAGGGGAGGAGGTGGGAGGGGGGAGAATAGGGGAACCCGTAGCTGATATGTAGAACTGAATGGTATTGTAAAATTAAAAGAAAAATGTTTTTAATGTGTCTGTGTTTGTAATGTGTCTATGTTTTCACTGTGACCGGTCACCTGAGGTCAGGTGTAGAATGTTCCTCTTGTTGCAGCAAGTCAGTGTGCAAACAATTTCATATTTTAAAGCATTTTAGTTTCAGGAATTTCTGCTTTGGGATGCTTCTGCTAGTCCTTGTGATCTGTAATTTTCTAAGTAATATGAATAAGGCACTCATTCTTCTACTACATAAATGGCACCACATTCCTTAAGCATTAGTCAGCTTTTTGCTGAGGCACTTTTGAAAAAACCAACAAACCAATTGCTTAGAAGCAAACTTAATTTGAAAAGTTACGTTTCTAAGACAATAGGTGAAAACAATCCATATTGTTGCTTGATTTGTGATGCATACACATCAATAGGAAAGCATTAAAATGTATTAATTATTGTTTTAGGACATTGTCTATTTTTTGATGGGTAGAATATGTGGTTTATTGGCTTGTGAAGTAGAGTTCAGAGAGGATAGCCTGTAATTTATATTTAAGGACGAAGAGGAGGAAGATCTGGGGGAATGCTTCAGCACTTTAGAATACATACAGCCTTTGCAGAGGACTGGAGTTCATTTCCCAGCACCTATGCCAGGCAGCCCACAACTGCCTGTAACTTCAGCCCCACGTGCCCCAACACCCTTTTCTGGAATCCTTGAATACCTGCACTCATGTGCAAATACCCACACATACACATATAAAAAAAATTAAATGTAAAAAAAAAAAAAAAGCTTTTTTTAAAAGCAGAAGAGTAGAACACTGGCACAGCCATATCTGAGTGGAATGGCAGAATTCATAGAGCCAGCACAGTGCTTGGCAAAAATCCAGCAGAGCTGAACTGCATGATGGCTGCCATGCCATCCTTGGTTTTCATCTCCACCTGTTGCATACTCGGGGCACTTTTAATATTTGTACATGTAAGATGAATCGCTAAATGGTCTTATTAATAAAACACCCAGAGCCAGATATTGGGGTAAAAACCTGAGAGATCAGAGGAATAGGAAAAGCCACAGCCAACCTCACCTTACAGATGCCTCAGTCTCCAAAGAGACCTACTTCCTGTATACCCACACCTATATGCCTTTCTGTTCTGCCATTTTTTCCTCTCTCCGCCCAGTCACATCAATCACTTCCTGTCTGTTTGTACAGACCTCCAGACCTCTAAAGTTAGTGCTGGGATTAAAGGCATGTGTCACTATGTCTGGCTCAGTTCCCCAGTGTGGCCTTGAACTCACAGAGATCTGGGTGGATCTCTGCCTCCTGAATGCTAGGATAAAAGGCATGTGCTACCATTGCCTGACTTCTGTGTTTAATATAGTAGCTTGGCAGAAATTATGAATCATTTATAGCTTCTCCCAGGAATTCTGCTTCAAAGCTTCCCCAGGACAGTCCTGAACATACTATTCCCTTGCTTCAAGGGAGATAGTCTTATCTTCTTTACACGTTGGAGGCTATGACATGCATAAAGAAGCTAGAGTTCTCTTTATGAGACTATGCGATAGTCTTGAAACATCTGTTCCTGTACTTACTCAGGAACAAAATAATCAAAAGAAAGTAAACTTTAAAAGGTCAACAGATTCAGTGGGCTAGAGGAGCTGGCCACAGATCAGATTGCAAGCCTCTTCCCACTACACTCTCAGGCAATTACATAGCATATACAGCAACACAGTTAGATTAGCTGAAGTTACCTCTGCCCTATATAGAGACTTATACTGAAGGGCAAAGAATGATGTAGAAAGATGATAAAAGTATGAAACATCAGGACCTCCCATTCTTGAAAAGTTAGCACATGCAGAACCACTGTGGTGTCATATGACCAAAGAATAATAGAATGCCAGGATTAGACATATAGGCAAATTCTATAAAGATATAAACATTATCTTATGCCAGAATTTGAATAACAACTGCAGGAACTTCAAGCAGTCACTCATATCCAGTCAAGAGTAGAGGAAGAATGGATGCCTGCATGCTTCTTATTTCTCAGCTCACTGTCTCCTCTTTCATACGGTCCAGGGAACGAATCTAGAAAACACTGCATCCCACTTTGAAGCCTTTCCACATCAAGAAGCAAATTCAAGACATTTCCCCCACAGACATGCCTGCAGGGCAACCCAACCTGAACAAGTCATCAAGAAGCTCTTCCCAGGTGATTTTAAATTGTGTCAAGTTGATAATTGGAACTAATTATCAAAATATCTATTTATATAAACTGCTCAATCCTTTGGCGCTATTAGGCCATATTGTGGACTCTTTTTTTTTTTTTCCCCAAAAAGTTTATTTATTTATTATGTATACAGCATGTATGACTGCAGGCCAGAAGAGGGCACCAGATCTCACTACAGATGGTTGTGAGCCACCATGTGGTTGCTGGGAATGGAACCCAGGACCTCTGGAAGACCAGTCAATGCTCTCAACCTCTGAGCCATCTCTCCAGCCCTATTGTGGACTTTTAAGAAGTATTTAATGGAATCCATGCCATCTTTTCAGTAAACCTAATACAATGAACAGAAAAGTATTGTATAATGAAAAGTTCGAGTGGATAACACCTTGATCCCAAATCTCCATTTTATGTATTTCCAATCAGGAAGTTTCTGTGAGAAATTCTTCTGAGTTCTAAATGAGTTTTTTATCTTCTAAAATTCTAGGTGCATGTCTAATTACCAGTTGTTTGGAATTTCAGAGCTGAGTTATCGCTTTTAATATTAGAATAACATTTTAATGAGAAATAAATAAGGCCCCCCAAAGATTTCTTTCTAGACTACATATATTCTACTAACCTTATATTGTTTTAAATATAACTATATTTTTTTCTTACCTCTGACAGAGCTTCAAGACTCTGCAAATAAAATGGTCTGGAAAAAATAAAAACTGGCAAAACATAGTCCTTTCTAGCAATTTCAGCAATTCTCAGGGCTTCTCTCACTCGAAAATGAACAAATTTCAGTGCATTTAAGTTCGATTTTAATATTTTACTCAAATATATGGAAGGATAAAGTGCTGTGCTTTTTTCCCACAGCCACAGGAGTTGATCATTGCGGAAAATTTCATCATCTGGGCAACTACCTGTGTAGAACTCTGGATTTATCCGGTAATCATAATTGTAGCAGTCTGGGTAGAGATAGACGCCCCATAAACGTTTTGGTCTCATTTCTAAAGCCAGCGTGAGAGTAACGTTCATAAAACTCCTTCCAGCCTTTTCAAATTCCTGTTGGGCGACTGTTCTCACCTTCGCTTCTGACCAGTCAGGATGGTGGTATCGAGTGAACGCTAAGGAGCGGTTTTTATATATCACCCTGTTGGCCCAGTTCCTATCCCATTGGGGCCTCCAGCCTTCCCAGTCAATCACAGCAAGTCCTTCTGATCTCCACCAAGTGACAGCTTCTGCAATGTCACTGGCACTTTTCTTGAGGTGCTCAGAGAGGTTCACATTCTGAGGTATTCCACCATAGAAGGATTTTCCATCTTCAGAGAAATAAGGGTAATGTCCGAGCTCATTTGGATAAAGTATGGAAATCGTGGATCCGCTCTGGGTTTCTAAAGGATTTGGGATGATGTCAAATAATTGAAGTTTTATATCTAAACCAAAATGGTCCTTACAAAACAAAGTAGGAGCAGCCCAGAAAACGTTAAAAGGCTGATCCTTGATCACCGGAGGCATTGCTGGTTTGAGAGCTGCCTGGGTGATCAGAGCAAAGACCATCAGCTCGCCAAGCCGTGCCACCCAGGGACTACACATGGATTGTTGTTTTCAGCATGCTCGAAGCGTACTAAAAGCAAGAACAAATATTTACATGAAGGACTTAAATAATAAATTGAATAAATAAATAAATTGAATATTTTCAAAGATTTACAAGGTTTATGAACACACTTATTCATGGTGTCATCTGAACCAAAGAAGAAATAAGAAATATTGAGAGAAATTTAATGAATAAGGCCTAGGAATTTCATACAGATCCTCATCTACATAAACTCTGTGCTCATTTATGTAAACTTGCTATTTGTTCTGAATTTAATTTCCTATAATTCTGAGTACATGATCCAAACCATTATACACCAACAAGCCTTTTTGGTGTGAGGTCAACTACAAAAGAGCATTTCAATGAACTGTTACATTTTCCTATTAATTGTTAGAAAGGGGACTCTAAGAACATGTCCACTTGGAAACTAACAAATATTGGCAGATATTATGTAGGACAAAAACAAATAATGAACTGTATTAAAAGTACTACCCTATATGGGCTTTGAAATGTACTTACCTCAGGGCTTGTTTGATTGTTTCCAAAACACAGCCAAGTTCCCATCAGAATAGCATAATATGGCACAGAAACTAGAAGCACCAATTAGATGTTGTTGATTGTAGAGTTGACTAACATATTTTCTTAGGCACGTAGATGAACATCTAAAAAACTACTATTTCCTTAAGACCATCATTCTCCTATGAAAGAATGAAGCCATATTCTCAGTAGCTCAATTTCAGTTAAAACTTAGCTTTTTAGTCACACATAGTCAGTTAAGACAAAAACTGCCAAAGAATCTTGCCAGAACATAAAAACTAATAGATGATGCATTCCAGCCAATCAGATCTTACCCTGAAAGCAATATGGCTGAAGCTGTATAGCAAAGTTAGTTATGTAGTGAATATTTAAAAAAAAAAAAAAATAGTGTGCTGGTTAGTCTGAGCTGTCAACTTGACACAATCTAGAATCTCCTGGTAAGAGAGTCTCTAGTGGGGAATTAACTAAATGAAAGTTAGCCATTGGACATGTATATGAGGTTTTATTTTCTTGGTATGTGTGTGTGTGTGTCTAAGAGGACCCAAACCACTGTGGGCTGCATCATTTCATAGTCTGGGCCCTGATCTATCTAAGAGTAAAGAAAACTATCTGAGCATAAAAAAGCAGACATTTGTTTCTCCCTGTTCTTAACTATGGATATGATGTTACTGGCTCTTGCATTTTTGATGTGACTTCCCTGAAATGATGAACTGTAACCTAGAATTGTCTGGCAAATAAATTCTTTCTTATGTTGCATTTGGTCAAGATATTTCATCAACAGCAACATAAATTAAATCATGACATGTATGTATGGATAGATAGATAGATAGATAGATAGATGATAGATAGATAGATAGATGATAGATAGATATCATAGTTTTCTTTGAAGTGGTTAGATTTTTGTCTGTTTTTAAGAGTTTTACATTACTAAGTACATATCTCTTATTTTTGTTATTTAATCTATTGAATGCAGAAAAAAAGATACCAATCAAAATCACAGATAAATTCTGACAAAACAGCACCCAAAGTTTGTAAAGAAACTTGGAAAAAAATCAAGGGCTTTCTATATAGTCACTTCCTAAATCAGGTCAATGGTTTACTCTCAAATATTCTGGATTTTACTGAGAAAATTGACTTTATGTGGACTTTGTATTTTGGTACCAGATGAAACTCTAAGTCACCAAAGTGGTGACTACCCATCACTTTTCCACCTATGGGACCTTAATGTGAACCAGTCTACCCTATAAAGGGGGAAGGGTTTCTTTGGGTCCATCTTTATTGTTCAGGGGAATGTAAATATACACACTCTGCACAAGCAGAATTCTTCATGTTACTTACGTACTATCTGCATGTAATGGGCACATGTGTCTAATAAGCTGTGACAACCTTGAAAATAAACCTCTGTTGATTGTCACAGTGCATAAAACACTTTAGAAATAAAGCAGCAAAAATATAAAAGACATGCCTTCGTGACTGTGGCATATAATAAATTTCAGTTTTACTCAATTATTGAAAAAAAATAGCCAAATGAATGGAAACACATGAACTATGAACCAAAGGCTGAGGGGCCCCCAGCTGGATCAGGCCCTCTGAATAGGTGAGACAGTTGATTGGCTTGATCAGTTTGGGAGGCAACTAGGCAGTGGGACCAAGTCCTGTGCTCATTGCATGAGTTGGCTGTTTGAAACCTGGAACTTATGCAGGGACACTTGGCTCAGTCTGGGACGAAGGGACTTGACCTCCCTGGACTGAGTCTACCAGGTTGATTGCAGTCCTCGGGGGAGGACTTGTCCTGGAAGAGGTGGGAATGGAGGGTAGGCTGGGGGTAAGGGGAGGGGGTGGGAGGGGGAGAATAGGGGAACCCACGGCTGATATGTAGAACTGAATGGTATTGTAAAATTATATATATATATATATAAAAGTTTTACCAAAGGGGGAAAAAAAGACATGCCTTCGTAAAATTCAATTTCAAGCTTCTTTTCTAAGAGATTTTAATCTTGTTTTCTGTGTATATGATATAGTATATACTCTATCTTTGTCACTGAACTGGAGATAATTTATTATTTTAGCACTCTTTTTTCCCCCAGTACATATTTTTCTAACAAACTTCTAGTGTATTAATATACATATATTGAATTTCACAAGGTTTTTTTAATGTAATGGAATCTTTTCAATGATTTTCTTTTAAGTCATTTTTGTTATTCAAAGTATAAAACCCAGTTTGGTTTTTCCCATTTATAACACATGCATGCACTTGAATTTATTGGCATCTGATATGTTTTAGACAGTGTACTGTGTCAAAGAATGCTATGACAAAACCAATACAACCCTACATAGTGCAAAAAAAATTACAGATTCATAGATGTAAAATACAAAATTATAAAACAAAGAGAAAACTATTTATCACTTTAGGCATGGAAATGCCTCTCTATGTACAATATCAAAGACATAATCCATGAAAGAAATCATTGATGAACAGCTTCATTCAAATAATTTTAGTCTGATCTTAAAGAGTCTAAGAAGACAATGATGAGCTGACAGCTTGGTGAATAAAGTACATTTTACATTATGTGTATGAGTGCTTTGACTGTCTGTGTACCTGTGCACCACGTGCATTCCTGTGCCTTTGGAGGTCAGGAGAGGGTTTCAGATCCCCAGGGGCTGGTGTTATAGGTCTACAGGTCATTAAGCTGGAAATCAAACTAGAACCTCTAAGAGGTTTGCTCTTAACCACTGAGTAGTCTACAACACACACACACACACACACACACACACACACACACACACACACACACACAGTTAAGTGTTTATCTTACAAGCATAATAGCCTAAATTCAATCCCTCCCTGCAGAAAGCTCTATTAAGTGGTATACTCTTGTGATTCCAGCCCAAAAGAGGCAGAATCAAACAGATCCCTGAGCCTCTCTAGACAGCCTTGCCTAGTTGCTCTAGGCCAATAAAGATCCCAATTCAAAAAAAATGTGGAAGGCATTTGAGGAACGATATCTGAGGTTGTTGCTTAGCCTCCACTCATTTACAGACATGTATGCACGTGTATGACACATACTCTGGTGGAGATGAGCCATCAGTAAGTAACCTGGAAACTCAGAGTGTTTATTCTGTACAGCACAGATGAGCAGGAGGTGGGTTAGTTAAACTGCAGCCTCAGGTTGGAGTCATCCCTGAGGAGGAAATCGCCGTTAATAGTTTCTAAATACACTGGTTTCAGCTGAAGGTTAACTGTTAGTAAGCTTCTATGCCCAGACTAGGGGAAGGCTTGGCCATTCCTCTAAGCCTAACTCAGGAAAGGCTTGGCCATTCCTCTGAGCCTGAACCAGGCACGGCTTGGCCGTTTCCACTGACGTGGCCATGCTCATGTCAATAATACAAATTCACCAAGGACTTCATCTACTCCTCACACAGAGTAATTATTTTTCCCTCTTGAGCAGTCAGTCTTGTGAATGTCTTCCAGGAAGATATCTTTTATATGCCATTAAACTATAATAAATTACAATATTAGGGTTAAGTTAAAATTCACAACTTTTAACTAATAATGTTTGTGTTGATATAAATGAACACCTCATTTAGTGTATTCCATGCAAAGACAAACTTTTCTCTTGAGGCTTTGTTTTTTCAGTTTGGCTTCCTGCTTCATAACCATAGTCTACATTTCACAGATTCAATAACATTATAGTAGCATGATTCTTCTTATCCCTTTTCCTGTGAACATGTAAAATTGGAAAGGAAAAAATAAAATTATCATTTTTAGACATTATTTCTTATATTAAAAAACTCAAAGTAATCTGAATTATATGAAATAATAGGCTAGTTCAACAAGGCACTGTATGTAAAATTAATGTAGGAAAGTCAGGTGTGTTGGTGGTCACCAACATGATTAGAAAGGAAACACAATTAAACAAAACATTCAAAACGTGCAAGATCCCTATAGGCAACATTCATGAATCTTTATTAAATCTTTATGGAATTCTGACTTCTCTACCCATGTCTTCTATTCTTTTTTCACACCACCCTGCCTTCATTAATTTACAACGTTTTTGTTTTCCAGAGCAGAGAGGGAATGAATACTAGAAAACAAGAAAAGGATTTTATAGGATCCTACTTAGCTGGGTCCATCCCCACTGATGGAAATGAGGGTAGATATCATAAATAACCTGTGAAATTATTGTGCATAAGGCAAAAAAAAAACATACAAAGTCCCTCAAAAGAATTTACAGAGAAAGAGAACATAAAGTTCACTTATAGCCCAAATTTGCAGACAGTGACACTTGGAGTCAACATAATTCAATAAGCATTTGTTGGCAGACTTTGCCTCATTCATGACAGTGTTTAACATGAAAACTATGCAAAAAACATTATCTCATTGAGCTTCAAGGTCTGTCATGTGGGGGGGGGTGTGTATACACACATAGGATGTCTATGTCTGTATATAGAACAGCAACAGTGAGGCAGAGAGCTATGTGCCCTTTGGAAGATACCTGGAAAGATGGAATAAATGCTGATTCTTTTCTTTAAAAACAAAACTATCTGATACATTACAAAATTAAGTAAATAAAGAAATAGAAAAACAAAGTTAATATTAATGGCATTCTCCTCTTTTCTCAAATATATTTTATGTACATCATTATAGGCATTTCTCTATACTTCTCTCTAATCTATGGACATCTGGCTGGGTCATAGTTGAGACTCTTTTGAGGTCCAGATGGTCCGTAGTTCCTTTCTAAAGCACAAGCCCTGACCCAGATGTGTCCTGGTGATTATGGAAAGCTGTAGGCACGAGATAAAACCTCAGAGGAATGTCCTCCTGGGCAAAACAAGGCCACATAGGCAGGAACTGCGGAAGAAAGAACTCTGATAAATGGATAAAAGATGCTGATTGCAGAAATGAGTGGAAGGAAGAGCTCAGAAAAGGGTTCAACAGATACTATTTTTTCAAGTTATGACTGCAATGCTATCTCTAGTAGCTAGCTAAACAATATATAAGCAGCTGTGGGAAAAATAAAAACTCTTTATTCTTGAAATGAACCCAGAGTCTTGTGTCTCAGTCTACCATGACTCTCCTTTCTAGATCTCCATGATGCTCACAGCTGTGCTGATGGCAGCATCTGTTAGATGAAGATGTAGTCCCTGGCAGTGTGAACATCTGGAACTGAGAAATATCACATTTCACAGCTACCTGGAGAGGATTAGAGGGCAAGCATTTAGTATCTATAGTAGGTTAGGAGTCACACTAAGAAAAGCCTGTACAAAAATCTTGATCAAATTCTGATGGTAGGTCATAAAGTAAGAACAGAAGAGAGCATTTGAAAATAAGATTGAAAAGCCATGATCAGATGAAAAACTTCCCTCTCTCTTCCTTAAGATCCTCAATGTAAAACCTGAAGAGGCAACTGGGGCAAAAAGTTTGACTTCCACATCAGTGGTCTCTTAGGACTGGAGTTTGAAACCCTGCCACCAACATTTTCCCTGAATGACGGATGAGTCAGAAAATATACATGTATAACTGTACTCATCAAACACATCGTTACAAAGACAATGTTATCCTAGATGTACAATTTGCTACTCACACTGAGTAGGTAGTAGCATATATTTTGCATGGTTGGAGAAAAAATTGGACTGAGGATAGTTATAAAAATCATCTACATGTCATCTGGAGTAAAATCAGTTCCACGAGAGGTCATGTAAGTTTAAAATGTTACACCATCAAGTGTGGTTTCAAGGATCTGAATTAGCTTCAAGCTGGAAGTGATGCCTAGGGTTTAAAATAGAGCAGAATTTCCAACAGGCTAAAAATTGCAGAGGTATCTCAGATGGAGGGAATGATAAGGAAAGATACAGAGGATGAGAGAAAAGAGAGACAGAGTGTGCAGATGAAAACAGACGTTGATTGGGGGGCTTTATGGAGAGAGAGAGGGATGTAGAGCAGGAAGCCAGGAGCTGTTCTGAAGTAGAATTGAAAGTCCTCTGAGTTGAGTTGATGGTTGACACAAAGAGGGAACTATCTGCGGAGAAGAGATGAGACCAGAAGATGAGAGTGTGAGGTTCACCTAGGTTTGTTCAAAGAAGGAGAAGAAGAAAAGAAACAATGTTCTGAAACTAATTGTGAGGAGAGTGCTGTGTGCCTAAAGATAAATGACATATATTTAAGGAAGTTGTTTTAGTCTGAATAGAAAAGGAATTCCATGGGTTCATATGTTTGACTGTTGACCTCCTAATGATGGCATTATTTGTGAAGTTCTGGAAACTTCAGGAGGTAGGACTTAGCTGCAGGAAGCAGATCACAGGGGGTGGGTTACTAGGGGTGTTGTGTTTATGGCTCCTTCTTTTCCCTATTTCCTCTCCCTCCCTGCTATGGCCTGAACACAGCTCCTCTGCTGCACAATCCTGATATGATGTTACGATCAAGTGCATGGAGCCATGAAACCGCGGGCTGAAAACTCTGCGAGCCTCCTTCCCTTAGGTTGTTCTGTCAAGTTTGCTCACAGTGGTACAAAACCTAACACAGAAGAGAATTGTGTGAATCTGTCCAGGGAAGGCTTCTCTTTCCCTTACCTTCAGTCTCTGTGGTTTCTCCATTTCTCCCTACAGATTCCTTAACTAGAGCAGAGAGAGGATTCTTTTCTCAAAAAGGGATGCTTGTGTGAGGAGACATTTCAACTTCTGGGTACTCAACTGAATTCACCCCTGATGGGCTAAAACACTCCTGTGGTGCTAGATTTAAAGCTGTAGTAACTATGAGTTATATAGAGCTTGGTGTCTTTCATTCCAGAAATACCAGGCAGAACTGTCATGTTCAATTTAAGACAAACAGTAACCCTGACTAATACAGCATGTGCTTGCTTCATCATCAAGACAGATTCTTCGTATTAGGCATGTTGCTGTGCCTTCTGCAATTATTTATTAAGATCTCTTATTTTTAAGCAACTGCAAGTAGGTATTTCTTAATATTTGGTAGTGCTTTTGATATCTTTGGTTTTTTCCTTTAAAATGAAAGTTGGATGGTGTCATACATCAACACAGTGTTGGTTGTGGTTTGAATGTGAGATGCCCCCTACATGTGTTTAACACTTGATAGCCAGCTAGTAGTGTTACGGGGGAGGTTTGGGACCCTTCAAGAGTTGGAGCCTAGCTGGAAGAAGTAGACCTTGGTTTAGCTCCAGCTCTTTTCCCAGCAGGAACACTCTGCTTCCTGGTGTGAGCCAAGTAACAAGCAGCTACCTGGTGCTGCTATTGCCATTGACAGACAGAGCTCCACCCAAAATGCCTTTCTCACCATGATAGGCTTGTACCCTCTCAAACCATAAGCCGAAATAAATCTTTGATCCTTTAAGTAGTTACTGCCAGGTGTTCTTCCGAAAAGATGAGAAATGTAACTATGACAACATTCAAAACTAATACACATCTTCCAGCTACACAATTTTTTAGAGATGTCTTTAAAAGAAGAAAAAAATACAAATGTGTATTTATAATTTTACTAAATTTTTTTTTACCTTAATAAATTTAGCTCAAAATTTATAAAACAAAGTAGTTGGAAACTTGATTTCATCTAATAAAATTATAATTAATGCATGGAAAAAGTCAAGCATTCCATTTAAATTACCTTTATTTAAGGGGAAGAGACTCTGAAATTCTTTGCTATGTAAGAGTGAAGATAAAGTGCTCCTTTTAAAAGAACATTCTAGAGAATGTTGATAAAAGATTGATAGTAGTAGAGGAGGAAATAGTGATGAAATGATACATTTAACTTTAGTTTTCTGAAAGCCAATATGGACACATAAAGTTAGTGTTAGAAAGCAAAGCTATCTTTTTTTTTCTATTTAAAAGGCTTCTTTTTTTATTTTATCTACCAACCACAGTTCCCTCTTACTTACTTATGCTGAAATGTGGTGATATTTTATTTGTGTTTTGATAAATAAAGCTTGCCTGGAGATGGAAAGGGCAAGGGCCAGTAATTTTAAGTAAACAAAGTCAGGCAGCACACTCCCTTAATCTGAGCACTTAGCAGGCAGGGTCTCTGTGTGTTCAAGGTCACACTAGGGAACAGAGCCAAGCGTGGTGACACAAGCCTTTAATCCCAGTACCAATCATAGAGACCTGGAGATCTGTACAGACAGGCAGTGACAAGGAAGTGAGGTAGCTGGGCTAAGAGCCAATGAGAGAGCAGAAAAGCAAGGCATATAAAGGCGTGGGTAGACAGGAAGTGACGCACATTTGGAAAACGCAGAGCTGGTGAGGTAAGGTTGGCTGGTGGTTTTCCCTATTCCCCTGATTTCTCTAAGGCTTTTACCCCTATATTTGGCTCCATGTTTTTATTTAATAAGACCATTTAGAAAGTCTTCTACATACTTCCCTCTTTCCCCATCCCCCACCCCACCCCACTTCCCCTCCACCCCACTCTCCCATCCACATCTCAGAGAGGGTAAGGCTTCCCATGGGGAGTCAGCAAGTCTGGCACATCAAGTTGAGATAGGACCAAGGCCTTCCCCCTGTATCAAAGCTGAGCAAGGTATCCCTCCCTCCATAGGCAATGGGCTCCAAAAAGCCAGTGTTTAGATGTGGATCTCTGCCTCTGCTTCCATCAGTTACTGGATGAAGGTTCTATGATGACAATCAGGGTTGCCATCAATCTGATTACAGGGGAAGGCTAGTTCAGGGACCCTCTCCACTATTACTTGGAGTCTTAGCTGAGTTCATCCTTATGGGTTCCTGAGATTTTTCCCTAGCACCAGGTTTCTCCCTAACCCCATAATGGCTCCCTCTATCAAGGTATCTTTCCAGCCGGGCAGAGGTGGCTGACGCCTTTAGTCCCAGCACAGCACTCAGGAGGCAGAGGCGGGCGGATCTCTGTGAGTTCGAGGCCAGCATGGGCTACAGAGTGAGTTCCGGGAAAGGCTCCAAAGCTACACAAAGAAACCCTGTCTCAAAAAAAAAAAAAAAAAAGTTATCTTTTTCCTTGCTCTCCCTTTCTGTCCCTCTCCCAACTCAATCATCTCCCGAGTTCTATCATGCTCTCTTGCCACCTCCCTTTACCTCCTCCCCCTCCCTCCTCACACTCCCTATTTACTCAGGAGATCTTATCTATTTCCTCTTCCTAGGGGGATCCATGCAAGTCTCTCTTAGGGTCATCCTTGTTACCTGGCTTCTCTGTTGTGGATTGTAGCCTGTTTATCCTTTGCTTATGTATAGTATCCACTTAAGAGTTAGTACATACCATGTTTGTCTTTTTGGGTCTGGGTTGCCTCACTCGAGATGTTTTTTTTCTAGTTCCATTCATTTGCCTGCAAATTTCATGATGTCATTGTTTTTTATAGCTGAATAATATTCCATTGTGTAAATGTACCACATTTTCTTTATCCATTCTGCAGTTGAGGGGCATCTAGGTTGTTTCCAAGTTCTGGCTATTATGAATAATGCTTCTATGAACATAATTAAGCAAAATTTCCTTGTGATATGAATGTGCATTCTTTGGGTATATACCCAAGAGTGGTATGAAAGCAAAGCTATCTTTTTATAGAGTATCAACTTGTAAAAGTGGAGAAATCTTTTCAGATATGTCAAGAATTACACTGGTCACTTTGGCAACAGTTATATTTAAGGATTGTATTGGGGACTATGGGGGTCCAGCCCCTCGATAGTCCCCTCCCAGGGTCTGGGAAGAATCTACAAGCAGATAATAGTTTATCTTTGAAGAGAAGAAATGAATCTATGTACACAAAACTCCTTAGTCCATACACTTTATTATTCTGTGACAGTTCTCTCTCTACAAGCTTATACTCTGCTCTCATTTTTAGCTCCTTTCTTGCCCAATTTCTCTTTACATTTATCTGCTGTCCCCTCCAGGTTCTACCTTAATTCCTTCATCTAGTTCTGCCCCTTCTAGGTTCTCATCCATCTAGTTCTTTCCCATATCAGCTCCTCTCCCATCTCCTTCTCTCTCATCTTGTTCTTCCTCATCTTGTTCTTCCCCACCTGACTCTTCCTCATCTTCCATCTTGTTCCTCCAGTACTCTTTTCTAGCCCTTCAATCTAGTTCTTCCCCATCTCAGTTTGTTCCTCTCAAGTTCTTACCCATCTAGTTCTTCCTTTCTCTTTTCTCTTCTTTGTCCTCCCGTGCCCTGGGAGTCCCGTTATATATGCACTTACAAGCAGTAATCCCTTGGCAGTGCAAAGCCAAGCTTCAAGGGTCAAGTGGAGAGGTGATAAGAATCACATAGAGGGGCAGTAATTGTTAATTATCATTTGCAACCCAAAAGGGAAGTGACTAATGGGGAAATGAATTAACTAAAGGCTAAATTCAGGTAATATCTAAGAAGAGGGATGTTATGTGTTCCACTATAATCTTAAATGTGATTGGTAGAAAATGTTAAGCCTCTATAAGTTGCTAGGTCAATGGGAGAGAATAAAACTGCCTTCTTTTTTCCTGTGGCTCCTATCTGTCCAAGCTGTCTACCATTTTTCTGCAGGTGGGGAAAAGTGTGCTCGATCGCTGGCAACCTGTGTATAACTACATGCCTCTAGTGATAGTTAAAGGGAGATCTGGAACTAGAGGTAAGGTTTGGGAAAGGAGGAAGTTAAACTTAATTGGCACATCTGCCAGGCCTTCTCAAACAGGTAGTCTGGGTGCTTAAGTTTGTTCTTAGAGAGTACAGAGGTATCTCCGATAAGGTACTTTCTTCCATCTGGGGATGGACCTGGCCAGATGCTGCTGCCAATGATGATAATTACAGGGAGGCTTGAACTGGGGTTCGGGCGGAGCATAGCTGTTAGTGCAGAAGGTTATCTGAATATTCCTAGAAGTAAGGAGTTAGAGGTCTATAAAGTTAGTAAGGCTGTAGGAAAGGAGGGTCCGAGCTAAATTGTGTAAAGCTATTACTTAACGTCCACCTGACCTAGACCGTGTCTCCTTGTGGAATTTATCTTAAATCAGGAGAATTGCATGTGGACTGTCATTACTGTTAGTCCTTGAAAGCGGCTAAGGGAGATATCTGGTTCCAGAGGAAGCCTTTCCTGAGGCTGTTCTCCAAATACCTTGAATGTTAGCCCTTCTTAGGGAAAAGACAATTGGAAAAACTATGAAGGCGCACATGATTTTCATAACAGAATACAGCTGATATATAACAAGCCAAGTAACACCAAAAGTTCCTTGGAATTTGGCTTCCTCTAGAGGAATTCTTTGAACCCTCCAGGTAGTGACTTTTCCATAACCAGCTGAGTTCTTATGATACATTCCTGCGGCCCACAGCAGGATTGTATGCTCAGTTTCTTCTGCCAAACTCATTGATCAGTCAAGTCATTCACCTCCCATGGAAAGCAAACACACACACACACACACACACACACACACACACGTTTTTCTGTGATAATATTCTAGATATTTCTTCCTCCCTAAGGTACAAAAAGCAGGGGAGAGAGGACGCTGCCTTTCTAGCTGTGTATGGGGTGAACAGACAGTCATATTTGGTAGGGGCGGGTTCCACCCAACAGCTTAGTGTGATAATTAGCATGTAACTGTTAGTACCAAAACTAACTTAGTTTATTTTAGACAAGGAAAAAACATTGTATGGGCACAATAGTGGAAGTGGAAAGCTTTTGAAATGTTTCTTGAACTTAAAATTCTGTTTATTTCTATTTAGCACACAAAATGGCAGACTACTATGAAGGAAAAAAGATCACAAATTCAAATGTGAAATTAAAGCATTGATTCATCAAACACATGGGATACACTGACTTGTCAGGTGTACTAGTCATGTGTGCAAGTTTTTCTAAAACATTTAGAAGTGAATTATAAATTCTTATACCTTCAGATTTCAATGTAGAACCTTAGTAATCTTCATTAAGCCAAAATATACTTTTTCATCCTTTCTCTTCATAAGAATAAGAATTTCAGGGGCTCTCTGGTTACATCTAATAAATACATTAGTTCTTCTCCAAGGAACATAGAAAATAATCTAAAATGTATTTTCTATGTTAATGACTCTTTTAAAAATATTTTTACTGAAACATAATTATATGCTTTTCCCTTTCCTCCATCCAACCTCTTCTATGCATGTTCTCACTCCCCCTCAAATTGATGGCCTCTTTTTCATCAATTATCGTTGTTACATATAAATACAAATAAATATATAAATAACAAGATCATGACAAGACATGCATTAATTATTTTGTTTTGTTTTCTTTTGTTTGGGGTTTTGTTGTTTTGTTGTCACTGTTTTGAGGCAAGGTCTCTCTATGTAACACTGGCTATTCCCGAAATTCACTATGTAGATCAGACTGGCCTTGAACTTGGAGAGATACACTTGCTTTTACTTCACAAGTGCTGGGATTAAAGGTATGAGCTATGCTAGTTAGCAGCATTCGTGGTTCTTAATACCACCATCACTAGCACTTAACTCCACTTAATTTTAGAAAACAGTGATTTTAAAGTGTTTTAATAAATTTAAATAAATTTCTTCAGGTACCTTGTTAAGAAACCAGAAGTAATTGGGAAATATGAAAAGTATCTAAATGGATCATATTCTTATTGGCCAAAGAGTAACAAGGAATTACTCGTATGTAAAGGAAGATTCATGATACTAGACTTCAAGAGATTCACAATTAGTAGATGGAAGTCACAAAAGGCACTGCCATGTGTAGTGTGAATCTTAAAAGTTCTTATTAATAAAATCAAACCTGAGCCAGGTATTGGGGTGAACATTGGAAGATAAGAGAGACAGAACAAGCCACAGCTAACCTCACCTGGCCAACTTCTCAGCTAATCTTGTTTCCTCAGACAGGAAGCCTCTGTGACCTCATATCCGAATGGCTCTCAGCTGAACTGTGCTCCTCAAAACCTAAAAGCTTAACCAGCCAAATGCTTAACCAGGCCAGATGCCTCTAGTTTCTGGTCCTCATGCCTTACATACCTTTCTGCTTTCTACCATCACTCCCTGGGATTAAAAGGTCACTCCCTGGGATTAAAGGTGTGTGTCACTATGCCTGGCTCTTTCCAATGTGGCCTTGAACTCACAGAGATCCCAGATGGATTTCTGCCTCTGGAATGCTAGGATTAAAGGCGTGAGTGCCACCATTTTCTAGCCTCTGTACCTAGTGGCTGTCTGTTCTATCTATTAGGGTACACATTATTTTGGGGAACACAATACCACCACAGCCGTGTGCTACATTTTATAACAAAATAACATTAGATTTCAAAGAGGTATTTTATTAGCAGGACTTGTCAAACATGCAGAGATTAAGAACTAACTTTATTCTGTGAAGTTATAGTAGATGGCTTACTTATTTGGATTGTTAAGTACTAGAAAAAAAGAGAAACATCTATTTTTATTTGGTAGTGAATTTGTGTCCTAAGAGAACATATTCAGAAAGGAACTCATATTAGTAGTGATGTTGAAGAAAAAGCTGATTTAAAAATCAAGACATTGTTTTGCAGAAATTTATGTTTGAGAACAAAAGGTATGGTGCTAAGATGAATAAATGAAAACTATTAACTATAGTGTTTAAGGTTCTAAATAGTTTTCAAAGTATTGTATTTTTAAAAGATTTATAAAGAAAGTTCTGCTAACAAGAGAAGAGAGTTTAGTATTGGCTGTAAGAGATTTATGAAAATAATTTTTTTATATTTTTCAATTATTTTCAAGAAAAATTAAAGGTAAATGCATCTTTCAGGGAAAAATAATCTCTTTATATAAAGCTGTAAGAAAAAAATAGAAAGAATTTTTTTAAACCAGATTATATGGTGATATTTTATTTGTGCTGAAATGTGAATTTATTCGTATGTTAATAAATAAAGTTACCTGGGAGTCAGAGCTAATAGCAAGCCATAGCAGAAGTCTGGCAGTGGTAGCACATGCCCTTAATCCTGATCACATGACAGGCAGCTCTCTGTCTGTTCAAGGACACCACCAGCATGGAGACACACGCTTTTAATCTCAATACCAACCATAGAGACCTGGAGGTCTTTATAGATAGGCAGTGACAAGGAGGTCATGTGATTGGGTTTACAACCAATGAGAAGGCAGAACAGAAAGTCAATAAAATGACAGATACACAGAAAGTAGGTCTCTTTCTCAAGAGGAAGGAGGGCAGTGGCAGCGAGGGGTAAGAAGGCGGTTTTAGTCTCAGCTCTTAGCTACTGCTCTGACCTCTTGGGCTTTTAACTCTGCATCTGGCTCTGTGTTTCTTATTTAGTAAGACTATTACATCTACAAGATTAGTTACTGTGAAAAATATTATAATGGAGATAAAGATTAAATGGGATGGTCAAGAATGCTTTCCTAAGGTGAGATCTGGATTGAGATCTGAAGGAAGCAGCATTGTAATGATTAGGCGCAGAGGAAGAAAATTCCAGACACACAGAGTAAGAGCAAATGTCCTCATATGTCTGAGAAGTATCAAGAGGACCTGTGGGTGGACAGAAGAGCACTGCAGGGTGGCAGCTAGGGAAATCGTGCTTTGGTAATAAAACTAATGGATTGAAAATCTCTTTTATTCCTGTTTTAGGCATCGATCCCAGAATCCAGAGCCTGTGCTTATGAGCAAGACCTCTACCACTAGCCTATATTCCCAACCCTAGAATTTTATTTTAAGAGCATAAAAAGTCATCAATGAATTTTAAGCAGATGATATATAAGATTTCTTTCATGTTTTCATGAGTTCACATTGGCTTCTTGGTTTAAAAAAAATAGAATGCCTAAAAGACAGGAGACTAAATGAAGAAGTCAAGATGGTTTTTAATGAGTTTGAATGGCAGAGATAGAAAGATGAATACTAAAACATATTTGGTGAGAGGACCGGCAGGATTTCCTGATGCATTAGACATAGAGTTAAAAGAAAGGAGAGATTCAAAGACAGTGAGAAATGGCTACATTGTGCTACCATCTCTCCTGGTTGATGCCCAACAACTTGTAGATCAATCTAAATCACTTAGGAGCAAAACCTGCCCCGGAAAACTAAATTGCCAGGCCTCTTCCTTGCTCATGTTTGACCAGTGACTCTGTCCCAGTTGGTATATTATACCAGCAGGATTGCTTTCTTCCTTCATCTCAAATATTGAGTGAAAGAGTATGAGATTCTCTCTCACCTTTCCATGCTCTCGATTAGTTAAAGAATGTCCACTTCCAGGCAGAAGGAAAAGCCCTAAGAGAGAAAACTGTACAAAAAAAAAAGTCTCCTTTCCATTCTTCTCTTCTTCCTGTAACTCCTATGAGGTCAAAAACACTTGAGAAATTTGCATGAGTTTCACATAACGTCCATCTGAAAAAGATACCTTTATCTGCACTACATCTCGTTGGCTAGAACTTACCCTTTCATACCCCTGTAATTATAAGGGGGCCAGCAAGGTAAAAGAGTAAATGCAATGTTTGATCTGTGTCTATCACTGAACATGATTCACACACCCAGCCACCTGCTGCACCTAATTTCAGCTTTCTTTTGCAAGGTGGCTTTTAAGTTCAAGATAAATATTATCCTAGGATAAAAGCAGCTCTACTGTTTGTGGTTGTAAATGAATATTGCAATATCATTATAAATCTTTGTGAGTTTGAGATCGTTATGAGTATATCTTTAATAAAGAGTTTGTATAGGATGAGAAAACACCTAGACTTTCGCTTCTTAAGAGTAAAGTACAAATAACTAGAAAGGTGAAGTTTTTAAAAAAATCCAAAAATGACTGCAGCTAAGTTTCTCTATGTGTTGATACTGGCTGGCCAACTTCCATTGACAGGTGTCCAATTATAAAATCCCTATTGTACCACAGAGTCTTGGCTAACAGATGTCCTGCAACTTTAAATAGTATTAACAGAAGGTAATTAGAACTCACTGTAAAATGTCCTTTCAAATGTGTCACTGTCTTTGGGAAATGTAAGGAGGTAGCACCATCTGGTGGTATAATTTTAGACATTTGTTAAGATTGGTATTATCATCGATGAAATTTTTTTCCAAATAAGAACTTTCAGAGAACTTGGATTTGAGACTTGAGAGACAAAAACCCTCTTTTCAAGAAATAGGATAAATAGAAGGTTGAGAACTTTTTGACGTGTCACTTCTGAAGGATAACTACTCAAATGAAACCCGGGTTAATTAAAATAGGCTCTGGCAATGGTGTGATGTTTATTCATAATTGCTAATCATTCTCATCAAACAACCAAGTGTCCTCATTTTTAAAAAAGTTTCCTTTCAGGCCAAAGTCCTTAGGTCTTTGTGAATCCGAGTCACTGAGCATCATTAGGAAATGGCCAGCAGGGGGCCCTTCACACCTATGGGATAGTCTGCTGTTGGTTTTGTTGTCGGTTTTTTGTTGGCTTGTTTTGTTTTTATTCGTCAGCAATAGAAATGAGTGGCTGCATATTTTGACAAAGACAATGAAGACAATGTCTCAGAACCTCATTCCTTCAGCAGACATTTTTCTTGAAAGTGTAACCTTGCTTTGAGAAATTAATCTTGGGATATTAGTTGATCATTGTTGAGAAATTAACTTAGAGCAGATATGTTAATTACTTAACTATCAGCCACCCACCCCCTCAGGTGCCCTCCCTCCTTCCTGAAGCAACCATTCTTCAGCTTTCTGTCTTTGTAGATTTTCAAACATTAAAAACCTTGACTGGAAGGTGGTGGTGGTGCACGCCATTAATCCCAGCACTCGGGAGGCAGAGCCAGGCGGATCTCTGTGTGTTCGAGGCCAGGTGGATCTACAGAAAAAAACTTTGCATGAGTAGAAATCCATTTGTATGAATGGAATCACGAATAAAGGGGGTCATCTGTGACTAGAAGTTTTAATTTAACACAGTGTTTTCAGGATCATTCATATTATAGTACGAATGCAAGCTCATTCCTTTTTGTGGTTAATTACTGTTTACTTAGATGTTGTCTTGTCTTATCCCAGGCTGTCCTCATTTCTGATCTGCTTCAGACTACCATATGCCAGAGTTAATAAAGTTTAACCTCATTGTGCCCAGCTCTAAGGACTGACTTTTCACTAGTCAAGCAAGTATGGACTCGAAGTCTTGATATTTAAGACTTAACTGTATCTATGAAAACACCGTGGCAAATAAAACTTATGGCAAGATGAATTGCATATAATTAAATTCCAAAAGTAGTTTACAGAAGAAACACACAGGTACTTTACCCAAATGCACACTGATAAGAAAAGACAGACCTAATAATTAAAACTTTTATTCTGTTCCTAATAATGGTGATAAAGGGCACATAAACTGGGCAGTTGCTGTATGCTATGTGGTTTACCTGGGCAATAATGCGATTTATGTAAAAATTTTCAGCATTTTTTTTCCTGTTGTGCTTTTATCAGTTAAAGAATGAGGTCAAGGTTCCATGGTCCGTATTTCCAGAAAAAGGATTAGAAGGAGTCATTTCAAAGCCATCACCCAATTTAAAAATTAAACTGGATTATATATAAAAAGAGAATAAAAATGAAGTTTGGGGTAAGTGGCCAAACCATGGAGTTGATTCCATGGATGGGAATATAAGGAGAATGTGACTTGGTTATGTAGCAATTTCTTTGGAATTTAAACATTCAATCCTTAAGACTCAAGAAGTAAGCAAAGTTTCAGGGTCCAGGAAGAAAGCAATTTATAAGTCTCAAGAAGTTCCTAAAATTTGCCTGATTCACAGACTTTCTCCTCAAGGTTTCATGAGCAGTACAGGCTGCTTCTGAAGAGTGGAGGCTCCAATCTGTTAAAGTATCTGGAAGTCATACAGGGAGCTCTAGAAATGCAACTTTCACGAATAGTTCTCTAGCTGGTGTGAGCTTTTCAGTGCCTCTTCCTCTGAGTTACCCATGGCCCTGTAAGTAACTCCTTATCCACTCTGTAAGTGACCCCACCAAAATCATTGCTTGCCACAGTAGAATAGTTTGTTTGGTCTGTCTTTAGTTCCCTGTCTGGGGTAAGTTCATATTTTCTCACATCTCTCCCAGAAACTTACACTACACAGCAGGGTTTCTTCAGATACTTAAACTCAGCATTTTAGGGCCATTAAATTCTAGTATGGGAAGGAATGTATGAATAAGGATGAGAATTGGCCATTAATGGTTATGTCCTAAGCATCTCGCAGAAAATAATTGTGAGTAAGCAGTCAACAGAAAAAGATATTTTGAGTGGACATCATGATAACCATCCCATGGAAGCGAACTCCAATATCTAAAACAAAAGCAGAATTCAAGCAGTAATGAGCATTTAAAAGAATAAGCCACCACCCATATTTATAAAAGATGGGTACCAAGGAAGCCAAGGGAAACATCTGTGGATCAAAGTTTATACTCTCCCATTTCTTAAGATGGTATAAGCCTACAGAGTTCATAAACTTCAAAAAAGTTAGCTGCCATTAGTAACTGATGTTGGACTTACCATTGAGATTGATGCATTGTAATTGAAAATGGCTTCCTTTAGAAAATGAAGACACATAAAACCCTTTCATCTTGAATGCCAAGTCGTTCTTCATACCTTTATATACACAGTAACTCAGTCATATCACACATTATCAAAGTTCTATTATCTCCTTTTCACAGAAAATGAAATTAGCCCTTAAAGTTGAGCTACTCTGCATCTGCTTCCATCAGTCACTGGATGAGAGTTCTGTCATGACAGGGTGTTCGGCCATCCGATCACCAGAGTGGGTCAGCTCAGGCACTCTCTTGATCATTGCCAGTGGAGCTCCAGGAGTCCAATTAGCGAGAGAGAGGAGGGATTCTATGAGCAAGAGATATGGAGACCATGATTGGAAAAAGCACAGGGACAAATAGCCAAACTAGTGGAAGAACATGAACTGTGAACCAATGGCGGAGGAACCCCCATGGAACTGGACCAGGCCCTCTGGATAAGTGAGACCGTTGATTAGCTTGAACTGTTTAGGAGGGCCCCAGGCAGTGGAACCGGGACCTGTCCTTTGTGCATGAGCTGGCTTTTTGGAGACTGGGGCCTATGCTGAGACACTTTGCTTAGCCTTGGTCTAGGGAGGAGGGGCCTGGACCTGCCACAACTGAATCTACCAGGCTGGGCTGACTCCCCAGGGGAGACCTTGCCCTGGAGAAGGTGGGAATGGGGAGTGGATGGGGGGGGGGGAGAGGCTAGGGGGATGGGAGGAGGGAGAACAGGGCAATCTGTGGCTAATATGTAAAATTAAATTAATTATAAAATAAAAATATTTTTTTTTAAAGTTGAGCTACTCACTTATGTTCACCTAAGTCATAAGCCTTTCTAAATATGAACAATTTAGGACTTTCTGAGTTGTCAGTATCATGAAAAACAACACATCCACACATCTTGAAAACCAATTCAAAGCCAGGAAGCAGTGGCACACATCTTTAATCACAGTACTCAGGAGGCAGAAGCAGACAGATCTCTGTGAGTTCAAGGCCAGCCTGGTCTACAGAGCAAGTCCAGGGCATCCAGAGATACACAGAGAAATCCTGTCTCAAAAAAAAAAAAAAAACCTAATTCAAAAAGTCTGTTAGATAAGCAGATGGTGACCTAACAAAAACAGAACATATAATAGAATCTATTCTTGAAAATAAACACATTGATATTCAATTATATGTATAATACAATAATGTTTTTCATAAATAAACATCCCTTCAAATTAGTTGGATCTAGTACATGTGTAAACAAATGTATCATGAAGGACGTTACAAGAAATGATTAAATACAATAAATGCTGCGGAGATTTAGGATTCAAGAGTGAAGGTGCAACAGCAAGGTGACTGGGTGACCTATCAGAAGATACCAGTTCTGATTCTGTTTCCACCTGTGCCCCTCCAGCTCCAAACCTTCAAGATCCCCAGTTTCTCTGTGCTTCAAATTACTCACTTAAATACCATTGATAGTCATACATCCCTTTCCTTAACGTTATATATCCATAAGTGCTTATGAAACATAATGAACTGCCTAAATACTTAAAAAATGGCTATTTCCTCCTCCTCTCAGATGCCCTGTTCATAATTCATGACACTTACAAATATATTTATATGTATAAATACGTATATAGTATATATATATATATATATATATGTTTATATATGTGGTTCTGATTTCTAGAGAACTATAATACAACAGTTGTTCTAAAGAAATAATTTAGATTAATAAAAAAATATAGAAAGCTATCAAAGAGACTTCAGGATTATTCTCTATATTTTTTGTTTGTTAATTTTTGAATATTTAAAAAACAGGAAATAATAGAGTATATGTTTTGTAATGACAGCTTCCATTATCTCAGTGAAAAATGCACATTTAAAGCACCTATGTGGGCAATATGATGTTGTTTACCATCGTTGGGGTAAATGATTTTCATGTTGCAGTCTGTTTGTTTAAGGTGTTCCTTAAACCACAATACCTTCCCTCCTAGTCACCCTCTTGTCCAAATAATGCTACAGTACACTCACTGAGGCACAGTTCAATGACCCTTCAAGACTAAAATGGCCAATTCCTCGATCTGAATATTGTCCCTTCCTTTTCTGGGCTATGTTCCTGTAATACTATTCATCACTTCCTGTCTCAAATTTCAATTATAGTTATTGTGTGTTTGTGTTATTCCCATTCATAGAAATAACAATCCCCTGGAGGGTGGTGTTTACTAATAAATCATAATTTTTGCTATAACATGCTACAGCTCTTTGTTGAAGATGTCTAGATAAATATGGGATGAATAAGTAAAGTCCGGTGGTTCATTTAAGTCTCCTGCGTTTTAGCTGTGCTCTTTAGTTGGTGCCCTAACACATCCCATACATAATTTCTATCAGTGTACTGTCATCTTTTATAGATGATGGTCTGTCAGGGAAGACAGAGTAGATCCTGGCAGGAAGAACTCAGTAGCACAGTAGACTTCGTCTATCTAAAAAAATGAGCTTGACTACTGGAATAAAACGATATTTTAAATGAGGGAATTTTATGAGTAGAGGTAGTTTTTGTTGTTGTTGTTGTTGTTTTTAACTACAGGCTTTGAAATGTACACAGGTGACTCCACACTAACCAGGGTACTTCCTAGTTCTCACACAAAATGTTCTTGATATTAATCAGTGATAGAAACTGACTGCTAAAAATGTAACAAAAGCAGAATATGAGATCTGTGTACCCACCAAACATTTAACTTCAATGATATTTCTGTGCCCTGAATGAACAGTGTGTACTTTTCATCTAAATTCAGAATATTTCACAATATGTGACACAAAAAGATTGAACATCTTCTCGGGGTAAAAAGCAGAACCCAGATCTATTTTAGACCTCAGAATTTTGAAGTTGCAATTTAATGTTTGCCTTGAACATCTGGGGGGAAACACATTAAAAAGTTATAAGCGGAGAACAGATGTGTTCTTGAGCCTAGTTCAACTAATTACATATTTTAAGTAACCTAAAAATTCTTATGTTAGAGAAGAAAATAGTAATAATAACTCACTGTTCATTCAGTTCTTTGAGTCATTATGTACTGGTAAATGGGGTGTCGTGTGTTAAGTGTTGAGGACTTATTTATGAAGAAACGCACCTCCCAGCTCAAGATTGTCTGTTGGGAGTGGACACATAAGCCAATACAACTGTTAAGTCATCATCTTGCCCAGTTGCTATTTTGGTTTCTCCTGCCCTGCCGTTCTATCTCTTTTCCTACCTCTTATGTGAAAAGATGCAACCCATTGTCTTTCTGACAACTACTCTCCAGTTCAGCCTATCTGAAGTTTACATACGTCCTCATCTAGGAGTAGAAAGAAGTAATTGAATCAGGTAGGGTCTGACTTGTCCTAGAGGGGGATTTCCTGGGATTGTGAGGGGTGAGTCCTGTTCCCTCTCTGAGGTTTAAGTAGCTGGAGGCCTGGAGGTAGCAGAAAAGAGGAAGAAAGAATAAGGTCAAACAAGTCACGTATGAAAAAGCCATAAGGAAACTTGATATTGTGTAAACTAATTAAATCCAACCCATGGCAAAATGATGGAAAGAAATGTATTAGTTACTCAATCCCAGTTGTGTTGGCTTTCTGATCCCAGAAGGGCCACAGGACTGAGCTGAGTGTCGGAATAAAGTAGCCAAGCTCCAAATAGGTTACATGAGAGTGAGCAGTTGGTATGTAGTAATTAGGAAACTAGAAAAAAAACCTCAAAAGTCCTTCCTCCATGATGGTATAGAATGCGCTGTGTTTCATTAATTAATTTTAGGTAAGTAGACCAAGGGATTCAGAACAAGATGTTTTGATATTTTGAAATAAAAGGATAATAATTTCTATTTCACTATTGCCTAATGCACCAAATTCATAACCCTTATACTTAGACTAGATACAGATCTGTAAATACAGATATACTTGTAATAAATACCAAAGTAGAGGAAGTATTGTGTGATAGAGTTTCTCACAAGAAAAAGTAGCTACCACATTTCCATAGTAAGGTGTATTTAGTCATGTTAGTATTTCCTAATTGGGACATGTCTTAACTAATGCTTGTGTTTAATAATCTATTAATTTTGTTTGGCTAGTATCTTAGAATCAGATAGCTTTATAATTAATTTTATTCCACTCTAGGAGGAAAAAGTAATATCTTAATAGAGCTGTAGGATTTTTAATTATGTGAAAAGTATCATGAACATAGTAAGACACTCAATGTGTGGAGGTGGATATTCATGAAAAAATTATAATGACTACAAGCAACCCTGGACATGGTTGGTAAGCACAATCTGGTATCTCTTTGAATCTAAGTGGTTGTTGAGAATTTAGGGGATATGCAAATCATAATAAAGATTTTAGCAGTTGAGAATGTAGCTAGCTCAGTCGGTAGAATACTTGATCATATCACATTGACCAGGCATATTGGTGCATGCCTGTAACCCACCTCTTTGGAATTAGAGGCAAAAGATCAGGTGTTCAAAGAAATCCTTGGCTACATAGAGATTTCTAGACCAGCTTAGGCTCTGGGCACTATCTAATGCAAAATAAAATGTTAGTAATTAAAGTCTGGCTTAGAAAATGCTGCCTTTTCTGTCTGACTCTTCTTCGTCAAGGTATGGTCAGTTTTGGGGTTGGAGGAATAGTACCACTTAGAAGCCTATTCCAAAATTAAATCTTTAAATTCTAGTATACTTCCCTTGCCTCAGTGTATGATTCCATACCTATGTACCTGTGAGCAGCATGAACTTGACTCAATGGATCTTTTTAAAAAGGATATGAAGTTGGAAGTGAGAAATGTTGGGGTAGGCAGGAGAAGTTAAGAGGGAGAGAAGAAGTATGGGTGGATAGTATCAAGATACAATATATCCATGTGTGGAAATCAAACAAAAAAAATAAAAATTAATCTAAAAAATTTTTTAAAGATGAGTCATGTTCCTATTAAGGACTATTATGGGCCAGTATTTTGGAATCTTGAGATTTGGACTATTTTATAAGTACTTGTATACAAACAGCTCAGAAAAGGTAAGTGATTCTTGCAAAGGACAGTTTTATTTTGTCTTTTTATTTCTACACAAGAATTTGACTCTTTCGGTAACAATGGACTGAAACTCTTCACTTTCTGGAGGAGAGCAGGTCAAACGCTGCGTATATAGACAACATATTTTCAGTATGATCTGTGGTGCAGCACTTTCGTAGGTCAGCATCCAGCACTCCATGCCCTACACTTTTGTCCAGTTCAGAGGTGAAGGATCTACAAGAAGTGAACGGGAAGCAGAGGTTTGGGAAAGAAATGAGACATCAGTGGGGAGCGCTTTATTGCTTCAATGAGATACTTTGGTGCATAATCTCTTGCAGTCATCATCCCCATTTTAAAGACGGAGAAGCTGAGACTGAGGAGTTTATACTCCTCAAGAAGTTAGTGGTCAAACACTAAATAAGCAGAAACTTGAGTGTCATTTCTCCGAATTATAACTTACACATTGCCCTCTATGCCATAAAACAGGCACCATGGCCATCTAATCCCAGTGAGAGGTTTTCAGTATATTCCAAGAAAACAACTCAATTAATATTTAATAGATGGTTATGCCACAACAGCTAAAGCATAGGACAGAGTGAGAGTCAAACACCAACTGGTGTGGACTAGGGAGAACCATGGTTCCTTTCCTGAACTCAGGAAGTCTGCTATAAGTAACGGTCTTCTCATTGCCAATGGAGATCACAGCTCAGTATCTGACTTTATTCTAAAATAGTTACAGTAATAAGGGTGATGGCCACTTAACCCTGCCTTGCCACTGCCGGGTGTCCCACGTCCTGGAAGGTTTCTTGTTTTCCATCGAGTTGGCAACCATCATGAAAACTGGCAAGAGCAAATCAAAGCTCATTACAGAGTTAAGGTAAGCACATTTATTTTAGCAAAATACACCCAACAAAAGCCCTTTGGGATAAGCGTCACTAAATGAAGTTTCTGGAACTCTGTGGGGTTTTGGTTTTGGGTTTTGGTTTTTGTTTTTTTTTTTCCTTGCCACAAAGTAATTCCCCAGTAATCAGTTTTGAGTGCTGACGGGCTTCTTTTCTTGTCGGTTTCCTATTTCTGACCCCTCTCGTTCCCTTCTTTCGCAAAATAGAAATAAATATTCCAAAATAATCCTTTCCAAGGACTCTGTCAGCAGCTGTAAAACCTCTGACCTTCTGGTTTCCCCTGACCTGACCTCTGGTGAGGTCACTGTGAGGCTTGTGGCACAATTTCTAGTAGAGCAGAGCAGCTTCCCAGCTGGTGGGAAGTGTGGGGTTCTAGATGGGCCCCACAGCAAGGGTTTTAAACCCAGCTGTGATGTTGCCGCCAGCTGTGCTCGCTGCACTGGAGCCCTGACTGCCGTGAGGCTTAGGTCACTTTGAACTAGGGCATATGCTATGACAACTTATTTTCGTGAATAAAAATCTTCATAATAAAACTTTCCATAAATAAAAATAAAATTAAAAAACTGTTAAAGATAAACTAGAAAAGCCTTTAAAATACCAGGAAAATTGCTTATTCTACTGATGAAAACCTAAAGGATATTCAAAGCCCAGAATTAAACTTTCATTTAGAAAAATATCATGTTGCTATTATGTATACACACACACACACACACACACACACACACACACACACACACACACACACTCCATAAAGTGACCGAGTACTTCCTGGAGGAAGGTCTTGCTAAAATAGTTTATGAGACTCCTGCTCCTTTTATTGAAAGGGTGTGTCCCAACGCTGTTGCTCAGGGTGGTGAGTCAGCACTTTATTTCTCAGGTGCGGGTTTACCACACCTAAGGAAGTTTCTCTTAAAGGTTTCACTGTCCCTTTGTGTTGTATCACAGTGAACTGACTGGTGTCTTACAGTACGAGTAGTTAAAACCAGAGGTCAGACTTTAGTCTCCTTAAATAATAGTCTTTGTATTTTAATCCCAGTTGTGTCTTTACACTTTCATTTCCCTGACTCCTTAACCTGTTCCCAGCAGCTGAGAACACGCCTTACACACACACTTAACTAGGATTGCTGCTCTGTGTAGTTCTCTTTGCAAAAATGCACACACCCTGGCATTTTAATTTTCTTTAAAGCTTTACTTGCCTAGCATCCCTTTAGGGAAATATTTTACAATGATCCTGGAGATAATTGAGCAATCTCATCTCTGTGCCTTGTTTCTGTATCTTAGAAGGTGAAATGTTATTTTTTTGTTTTATTCTGTGTCTCATCATTGAAAATTTTTGACTTTGTGTAATCACAAAGGTCACAATGTGCTGACTCAAGAGGCAGAGTTTTATTTCTTAGTCTCTGCCTCCTTGGACAGAGCTTTGATGTTCTCCTTAGCCTGAAAGGCCTCTCTTATCATCTGGATTTGGATTACTGCTCATGTGTTTAAAGCTAGGTCAGTATCAAAATGACTAGATCATGAGAGTGCTAATGTCATCAATGGATTAGTCCATTGATTTTATTGATAAATTCATAGCTGACTGGGCTACAGTGAGAAGGTAGGGCCTAGGTGAAGTAGATCACCGAGGTATTACTTTGAGGGGTACAAATTGTTCCAAGCCCACCTCCGTCTCTCTCTCCACTATCCACCATTAGGTAAACCAGCCTTGCTCCATCCTGTGTCCCCATTACGATGTTCTCTTTTACCTTGTTCCCCAAATTAATGGATCCGGGTGACTAAGGCCTGAGACCATAGTAACTGTGAGGCAAGCTTTCCTTCCTTTAAAGCCATTTATCTCAGGTATTTAGTAGTCACCATGATGCAAAGCTGACTGACACTGGCTCTTCACCATGTTGCTGGATTGTAGTTGTCTGGAGCCTCCCCATGGCTAGCCAGGAGCTTCAACTGAAGGGTCCAGGAATATAGAGATGGAAAGTGACAGTCATAAGCTCTAAAGGTTAATTTCTAACAATGGCTGTCTGCTTTACAGCCAGCTCCTCTGTCAACAGCCAGGGGTGAACTTTTACACCACCCCCCCCACTTTGCCCCTTAGAGCCAACAACTGCCTGGACCAAAGTTAACTTTTAATAGTTGTTTCTTCGTGACTTATAGTATGCACCTCATGCCTGATGTTTCTATGTGACTCCTAGCATGCACTCCATTCCTAATGCCTTCCGAACCCTTACTATAAAAAGTGGCTTATAACCCCCCTCCAACTGCCACAGCCTCAGAATCCCGAACCCAGGCTGTGGTCGAAGCTAGCTGATAAGCTTTTGTGCTCTGTGGTGAGTTTTTTATTTTTATTTTTTCTTTGGTTTTTTTTTTTTTTTTTCTGGAATAAAGTTTGCTTCTGGTTTAATAGACTTTGGTAGTCTGTCCCCCATTATTGAGAGACCCCGAACCCAACTCAACCTTCTTGCGTACCCCCAGCCTGTGGGTGTGTTCCATACAACATTAGACTCCTCTTGTTTGTGAGCACATTCCCATTCACCTTCAGGTACAAAGTGGTGGTAAATCTTAGCCCTGTGGTATTCTCTGACTAGTCTACGTCTTCCTCCCAGGCATGTCACCTTCACCCACCTCAGGGTTCTAACTGTACCCTTTTACTTACCTAAGCCTGCATGCTTGTCTTTCCAGAAGCTCTTTCCAGGATCAATTTCTCCAGCACAGAACCCAGAAGCAGACAGTCAGAGGCTTGCACAGATTTGGCCCGTCACTGACCAGATCTGCTGATAGAAGCTGAAACTGGTGATTTCATTACCCCCCCCCCCCCCCCCCCCCCCCCGGGGATTCAAACAGATCCTTTCTTTTGCACTCCTGAGAGGAGCCTGAAGGCAAGGGTCTTCGGATGTCTGTGTTCTCATACCTGAGGGCACAGCTGGGAAAGGCTTCTGTGTCCTCCCAGCACGTGCGCTATCAGTCTGTTCTACGAGTTCGTACTCTCCCACTCTGTAATCTGACAAGATCCAGAACTCCAACCATGAAAACAATCAACCAAAAAATAGGAAAACAACATTACACAGAGTAGTCAAACCGATCCACTTATTAATTCAAAGGCTGAGGATAAAAGTCATCTTTACTTATTTATTTAGTTATTTTACATTATTTATTATAACCCTCAGCTTGGTATATGTCTTAGTTAGGGTTTCTATTTCTATGACAACAAAGCACCAAGATGACCACTGCAACTCATATAAAGGAAGGAATTTAATTGGGGCTAGCTTTCAGTTCAGAGGTTTATTTAGTTCGTTGCAACCACAGCATGAAGCATGGCAGCATGCAGGCAGACACACTGCTGGAGAGGTAGCTGGGAGCTCTACATGCAGATCACCAGGCATCAGAAGAAGAGTAACTCTGGGCTTGACTAGGGCTTCCAAAACCTCAAAGCCAACCCTCAGTGACACACTTCCTCCAACAAGGCCCTGCCTACACCAACAAGGCCACACCTCCTAATACCACCGCTCCCTATGGGTCTATGGGGGCCATTTTCATTCAAACCACATATAAGAGGCAAAATTTGAATTTTTACTGAACTTAAATTGAATCTGAATTTCAGAGATATTCTCAGAGTTTGTGATCATGAATTTAGCGGGTAACTATTTATCTCATTGCCACAGCCTACAAAACATGAGAGAGGCTAATTACAGAAAGTGCATACAAACTCTTCTACACTAGAAAGCCATTAGCTAAAGAATGTTTAAAAAAAAATCTCTGAGTATCCTGCACTGCTTTAAGTGTGTTCTGTGGGATACTAATATTTATTGCATGAAAAGAGGAATTACACCAGGAAACAAGTTTAGGAAACATAGAATTAAACTAAGTTAAGTATGCCTAACACTTCTTTGATGCCGATACTTACACATTTCTAGGATGTGATGGAAGATGATTTGTTTCCCAACATTATTTAACAGTATATTTTCATCTAGGGGCTTCTTGTGAAGGATGTTCATATAATTTATTGCCCATGCTAGCACAAGTTTAAGAGAGAGGGAAAGCTGTTATGAATTATGCTAAAGCGACCGTTTTGGACTGCAACTATGCAAGGGAAACCAGGATGTGAGATAACTTCTGCTCTGACGGGATCTGTTTACTTTGGAATACACTGAGAAAAGCTACACTAAAGTAGTCTTTACAAAACTTATGCTAATCCATATCCAATATTTGTATTTGTGCTGATAATAACAGCAACGGGAGGGTCATAAAACCATCAAACATAATGATGTAATGATGTGCTTAAAAAAAAACTCAAGTGTACTCAACATTTCTATTGCTCTTTTCCTGAAACTGTTTAATTTAAATGATAAGATTATCCTGCTGGAGAGAAGAGCACACAGTGGAAATTCTCATTTAGCAGTTAAGATGATAATTAAAGAACACTGTCTTCTTGCCTGGAAGCCATCTCACTCAGAACATGGAGACAACAAGATCAACAACAGCTTCTTTCTCTTATATTTTGAGAATGGGCCACATGGTAAATGATTCCAACCATAGGATGGTAATAGTTTTCAGGTTTCTATGTGATGTGCAAAAGCTTCAGCGCAGAATCACCACTTAAAAGTAACCCAAGTTCCAAACTAGCCAGTTCCTCGAATCTCAGTGAGAGCCACGATTCAATAGTATGTGTTCAATAGACACCTTAACTTCTTTAAATAATGAGAGTTAATTCTAACAGTAGCTAATTCAGCATCCATGGTGTTGTTATGTCAATTTGAAACAACACAAAAAATTAATGAGCTATTTGAATATTCCTGTTCAGAAATACTTGTGATTCCTGGTGTGTGTTTTACACTTATAAGCACATTGTAGTTCTGGCTGCCTGGCTCATGGCCACTGTATTGAAAGAGAGTTCTAGATTCCTTTAATACTTTCTGCTAGCCGTTCAGATGATTTCATATGTTCTTATACAATAATCCCAAGAAATTTTTCCTTGTTTCTTAAAAAACACAGGTGGAAATAGTAGTGGCTGACATTTCTTATTTTCCAAGTGACAGTCCCCTCCCCTGTTTTATAAAATAGGAATGTAAGGCTTTAAAAAAATTAAACACTTGTCCTGGGCAAGTAACTATGCAACCAGACCAAGGCTGTGCAGTGGGTAAGAGCAAGAACGATGTATCTGGGGTCTTTGCTTCAAATCCTCGGTGGAATTAATTTTTGGCAGCTTTTTTGTTGAATAAAAGCAACTGATTGCATCAATATAACAATACAGTAAACAAGCTAATGTAATGATCTGTCATAAAACTTATCACAAATGAGCTAAATCAATAACTTGCTTCATTAGTTTTGTATTTAATTTGCAAACTTCTATAAGATGTTCCCAAAGGCCAAATCAATAGATAATGAGTATTCATGCTTCAAAAAGTCAGCCAAGATAAATGAGTTTAAACTCTTTAGAAGATGATTGCATAAAATGCAAAACTCTATAATTAATACAGGCTTTAGGTGATTATGACACTTCAGGCAATTAAGATTGACATCACTAAAATACACTTTCTGAGAAAATGTCATAATGATATCTAATACATACTAATTTAAAATTTTAATTTAAAAAAGGCTTGTCTCCTTGGTCCATAGTATTAAACCGTTTAGTGATAAAACTTTAAAAAAAAATTTTACTTTAAAATTGCTCAAATATACTCAAAAGAATGATCACTATCAACCAATACTGTAGCTTCAAAATTAAGAGGAAAATGACATTTCACTTTTTACTGCTATTTACCCCACCATGTTGTTTTAAAGAAAATTTAAGTTCTCTAATTACTAAATATCATATTCACCACCTGCCAAAATGAAAACAATGACCTAATCTATCCAAGTCCATAGTTCTGGTAAAGTCTATGAATGTACTAACCATATTTTTTTGCTTCTATAGTTCCATTTCTGGCTAACGATTTTTGTTAAGTGAGGTACGTCAGCTCAGAACATGGTTTTTGTACTTAAAACTCACCTGAGAAAGGCAGGTGGTGATGTCTATGTGCTGAGTTTTATGGCATGACTGGTACTTCCATCATGGAGTCATGTGCTAAGGTCTGGGCCCCTGTTGCAATGGAAAAATCTCAAACCTATAAATGACAAAAGATTTGTCATTGGTTTAATTAGTGAATCTCACTCAGTCTCAATTCTTCCTCATTGCCACTGTCCCAAGATATTTCCAGGTTGTAAAAATGTCAGTATTAGCCCGGCGGTGGTGGTGCATACCTTTAATCCCAGCACTTGGGAGGCAGAGCCAGGAAGATCTTTATGAGTTCGAGGCCAGCCTAGGCTACCAAGTGAGTTCCAGGAAAGGCGCAAAGCTACACAGAGAAACCCTGTCTTGAAAAACCAAAACCAAAAAAAAAAAAAAAAAAAGTCAGTATTGGCAGGGAGGGGGAGACTGGGAGAAGGGAGGGGAAACTGCAGTCAGGATGTAAAATTAATTAATAATTAATTTAATTTAATTTTTAAAAATCTCTTTTTAAAATGTCAGCGTTGCATTAGACCTTATAAAGAAAGTTCTCAAATTGTTTTTGCAATCCTGGATCTGGAACTCAGGGCCTCATGAATGATAGCTGGTGCTCTACCGCAGAGCTACAGCCACAGCCCAAGACACCTTATTTATAAAGAGGCTCATTGGGTTAGGTTTATGTAGTTTATACCCACTAATGTTTACACACAAATTAATACTAAGGATTTTTTCAATTTTTATTTCATTTTTGAAATAATAATAGCTAGTTTAAATATGGAATCGAAAACCTTACATAAACCAGTTACAAATCAATAAAAATAAACAATATAATTATTGATAAATAGCTTAATTTTTAACAAAAGTGGCTGGCTTTGTCCTCTGATCTTCAGGCAAGCTTTATTTGTTAGAGCATATACAGAATATCACCACACACTTTTTCAAATATCTTTAATGTTTACTTAGTAAAATTTATTTGGAGTATCTACTGCACTTAATCTGCTAGAATATATTGTTTTGGCTTAAAAATGTGAAGCGGTAATTCAAGAAAACAATACAGGCTAAAAGTAGTGAAGCAAACTGAATGAGGAATTAGGTAGACAAAGGTTTTCTCTGTCGTTTGCTGATTAATTACAACAGAAAATGGTACAATTTTATGTGCAAAAGCCCCATGTACTTCACCTTCGCCAAATAGACATCCACAACAAGACACCCAGATATCATGCACTCCTGAGCTCTCCATGCTGAGATCACAGCATGAATTCTGCTCTTCTGTCAAAGGGCTCCTTACCTCCACCTTGTCACTAGGAAACTGACCTCAAAGGATATGTAAAACAGTTCTTCTAGAGGGCTGGAGAGAGAGCTCAGCAGTTAAGAGCACTGACTGATCTTCCAGAGGACCAGGGTTCAATTCCCAGCACCCACATGGTGGCTTACAACTGTCTGTAACTACAGTTCCAGGGGCCCAACACTCTTACACAGGCAAAACCACCAATGCACATAAAAAAAAGAAAGAAAGAAAGAAAGAAAGAAAGAAAGAAAGAAAGAAAGAAAGAAAGAAAGAAAGAAAGAAAGAAAGAAAGAAAGAAAAACAATTGTTCTAGACAGAAACATTAGTATCATGGAGGACAAAAGAAAAGGAAGACAGGAAACAGTTCTAGATTAAAGGAAGGAAAGTGAGACCTGGAAATTAGTTACCATGCAGGCTCCTGAAATAGACTTGGATGGTTAGTGAATTTTGAATATGTATTCTACAACAGATAATTACACTAAGTTAGCACTAAGTTTTGTGAATTTTGTCACTGTATTATAGTTTTATAAGAGAATATTCTTATTCTTAGTAAATGTTGATTTATTTTCAGGCAAAGAAGTATAATATCTATATCTATCTTTCAAATGGTTTACAAAAATATTAATATGAAAATACAATGATAGGAAAAAAGGAGGAGGGGGAGGAAAGGAGGTAAAGTAACGTTTTGTCAAAAGAAATTACCTGGTAATTTTCCTACAAAGTTTACAAGAATTTCTTGCAATTATTACAGTAAGTCTTCAGTAGAAATTTTACTTCAAGCCAGGTGTGGTAGCTCCTATCAGAAATCTTGCTACTTGGGAAGCTGATGCAGGGAGCGTGCCACGTGTAAGTTCCAGGCCAGCCTGGGCTACAAAATGAAAGCCTATAACATATATTTTATATATATATTACATTTGTATTTTAAAGAACCTGAAAATAATAATTGTTCATTTTAGTAATCAGCTAATACTTTTTTCCTTATAGAAGTAAGTAAAAACATTATTGACTAAATCTGTCCAATGCTTTTCTAAAATTTCCCATTTTAAACATGTAAAACAAGGAGATGGAAATATGAGCCCAAGATAGAATGAACATAATTCTGTTATTCATTAGCACTTCTTCTGAACTAAAGTCGCTTCATAACAATGTAAATTTGGCTCACAGTCAAAGCTGAAATCTACCAGGTCCTAACAATCTTTTAAACACCTGGGGAAAAAATGAAAATTAGAAACATAGAACCTTTCATTAAGAAAATTTCAGCATTATCAAATCAGAGTTTTACATTAATGAATTAAAAAATAAAATAAGTGCATACAATTGATACCTACATAATGAGTATTGCTCAGCTTCATCCAATAGAAGTATATAACATAGGCCACATGTATAATTTATAATATTCTAACAGACACATGAAATAAACTAAAGATACATCTGAAGTAATTTATTAATATGTTCTACTTAAACTATTAAAAATATTATTTCAAAATTGAGTAGATAGAGAAATACAGAAACATTGCTATTTTACATGATTTTTGTGCTGTCTTAAAGTTCTGACTTCTATTTTATATTTAGTTCGCATGAAACATGAAACACGTCTCCAGTATTCAAAAAGCACATGTGGCCATTGCCTCTGGTTTTATACACAATAAGCATGTATAATGATGGTAAAAATTCTCCCATGAAATGGCACAATAGAAGTGTATGTCTTAGAAACTGGATCCATATAGCCTTTCACAAATCTCATCCAAATTCCCCATGGTCTCACCATCTTGTGGATACAAATGAGCTTTTGTTAAATAGTAACTGCTAAAATTTAATGAGCTCCTTCATATTTCATCAGAAATATACTTTCTGGGAATTTCTGTTGCAAAATTCCCCCTTACCCCAACTATACTTTCGAAGTTTCCTGTGGATCTTTTTGTGATGAAAACCAATCTTTCTCCCAGCCACGGTTGAAAAGTCCCTTGAAGGTATGCATTATCACTGACGAAAGTTATGCCTCCTGGACATCCTCAGGATCAGAAACGACACCACGTTTCACAGCTCTCCGCGCCATCCCTGTAATGTGTTTTGATCCAAAATGTAGGAAATGCCCCGTTCCCAAACCTCCTCTGCCATCCAGATGTGACCCCAAATGCCTCTCCCAGGGGCTCTGATTTCGTGCAAGATCAGGGAAGAGCTAGCATATCGTCCTCCATCACAATTGTTTCTGAATTTCAGGATCCGGTGGACTCGACCTCTCTGGTTGTAGCCCAAAACAAAGGTCTTCAAGCCACCTGTCCCACAAAAAAGCCGTCTTCCTAGGCATGCCCTGCCACTTTTCACAACAGGCCCAGTGGGCATGGGCTCTGGATCCTACTCGAGAGAAATTTGCTCATTCATGTTCACTGCCACTCTATTCACAATAGCTGCGGAATACCAATGAACAGTTAATGAAAACATGATACATATGCACAGTGGAATTTTACTCGGCTATAGGAAAATAATGAAACTAAAAATTTCAGGACAGATGGATGGAATGGGGGTAATTTTACACTGAGTAAGGTAACCCAGGCACAGAAAAACAAATACCACTCGTTCTCTCATATGAGGGTCCCAGCTTCAAACCTTTAATTCTGTGTGTCAGTTCAGAGCACTGGTAGATGTCAGAAAAGTGGAGAGAGGCCATTGAGAGGGGAATGCTGTAGTGGAGGGCTAATAATAGAAGGTAGATAATAGAAAAATGGAGATTGGTAATACTGGGGCGGGGAGCTTTACGTGAAAGGCAGTTGGGGAATCGGGAGACGAAGGGGTTGCAGGGAGGTAAACCTAGATGAAGGGGCATGAAAAGGCCATGTGGAGCCTACTATCATGTAACCAACGTTAATAATATAATTCATAATACAAAAAATATTTTGAAGGGAAATAGCCTGCATGACTGGATGAAACTGCTTCAAGAAGCTGGAAGTTACTGAACAAAAACCCCGTGCCAAGAGTGGAATACCTCCCTATGGAGACGGCCAGCGGCGTCTGCGGAGCGTGGGTAGCGTGGCAGAGCCGGTGCCATGCCATGGTGAAGCCGTGCCCTGAGTGGGTGTGGCCACCGAGCTGGGGCCCGACCCTGGCCGGCTACTCCTGCTTGTCATGCTCCGGCCTTTGGTACTGGCCCCCAGCTCCGCATCCGGTTCGCCACTTCCCCTTTTCCGGTGAGGCGGTGCTCTAACACCTGTAGTTATTGGTTAGTAAGTCCCCCACAGCAAGACAACCTCTTGCCACTTCTCTTGGTCTCCCATCAGAACTAAATAAGACCTTACAGCTAAAAGTACCTTGGTTGCATGATAGAGAGAAATCAACCTGAACTGAGCGAAAAGCTTCTTCCTACTGGCTAGCTTTCATGTCCCAGAAAATACTAAGCAGGCTGCTGGGGAAGAAAGAGCATCTATGGTCTTACCCAGTTGTGAACCTGTGATCTTCAAGACCAGCCTTGCAGACAAGATGTACAACCGTGACATTAGTGCTAGGAGGAATTGCCAACTTTCTGACGAGATCTGAGGCTGGCTCGTAGGAGAGAATCCATCTATGTTACTAAAAACCTGGTCTAAATCCCATAGCAAGGGAGATCATAGGTGGAACTGAATACTGATGCTTAGCTGTACTGACATAGCATCAAGCTGCCTTCTATGTGTTTATAGTTATACCAACAGAAAAGAAAATCTGCTTTCTGCCTTAATCAGGGCAGCCTTTCTTTCCAGGGAATAGTGAGGAGTGCAAAGGCTCATGGCTGTACAATTGTGCTGAGAAAAAGTGATGATGTTCTGCCCTAAACAAGACATTTGTACTAACTAGTCCCTCTAAGGTTCAAGAAACACTGCAGAAGAAGCATCAGAATGTTAGACCCAGAGGATAGGGAGAAAGGATGTGTAATGGCATCTTCTGGGCATCATAAACCCAGCAGCAGCAGATGCCTGCACTGGATCTGAGCAAGAGTGGGTCTGTTCATAGTCAGGACTAGAAAAAGCAGGGGCTCAGGGGGCCTAGCCCTCCCTGATGATTTCCACGGATAAACTCATTGAGAGAGGGAAGTATTATCTTCAATAGTGTGTCCACTGGTGACCTCACCAGTCTCCAGTGGGTAGTTCCAGTCCAATAGTCACATAAATGTCTCTGGTTAAACAGGATGGGCTGCAAAGGGACTGGTCAGAAGAAGGATGATTGATTGGGATGGGAGGAAGATTTAAAAGCAGGGGAGTGACCAAAATGCATTACGTACCTGTTTAAAATTATCAAATAACAAACTAACTAAATAGGCCGAGTAGGGAATTATTCTCAACTTAAGATAACAAAGAATTCAGAGACACATGGCACTCTACCTTACTTTGGGTAGCAATTTTCTTGAAACATACAAAAATTGAAAACTTCTATATTGATACCTATGAAAATATTTTATGGGCTAATAAGTACTGCATATGCCTGGGGAAATGCTTCCAATTCAATTTCTTCGTTTTTCAAACAGATGTGGTGTCCTGGCCAAACTCAAGCTGCATTCAGTCTGATTGCATACAGCGGCAGACCTTCCAGCTGCTATTCTAGCAGGCTATCGTGACACTAGCTGTTTGCAAAGTTTGCTTATTTGCAGATTGATCTGGAAAAATATTTTTTTAAGGTAAGGGGTTATTTTGGTTTCTCATTTTTATGGAGAGGAAAAAAAAAACACCACAAAACAAAATCCAGAGATTTGAATAAAGGAAGCTAAATCTAAGCCTGTGCCACAGATTGGTTGCACTCAGAATTTTACAGAAAGAGCCTTGCACATTTTGTACTGTTGTAGATGTGGATGAGGAATAAAAACAAAACCATTGGTTACTCTGTATATTTACTTCTAAAATGTAGTAAGAACATTTTCTGGCATTTTAAAGAGATGTATAAGAGCTTCATTTTTGTTTGTCTATTTTTTGGGGGGGGAGGGGGGTTACATTTAGACAGGGATTCCTGTAAGCCAATATGAACTCATTATATGACTAAAGATAACCTTGAACTCCTGGTCATCCTCCCTCTATCTCCCAGATACTGTGATTATAGGTATGCACCACCACACCCAGCTTTATGCCAATGCTTTCTTAAATGAGCTGATGAATTGTTCTATCATTCTGTCATCACATCATTCAGGTGCTTACTTAGCACCTACAGTGTACCAAGAAGGAAGCTAGACTCCAGGGATACATGCTTCCCTGCCCTCAAGTTGCTTATGGAGGGAACCAGAAACCAATAAGAGGCACCCTTTCAAACCTGTCCACTACAGAAGTGCACAAAGAAGAGAACTCTAACCCTGACGAAGCTTCCCGGAAGCAAGGCCACCTAAGAAAAGACATTAGGAAGACAAGCAATGCTGAGGTGAAGAGTCAGATGCAAAGGGCCTCAGAAGTCCCAGAAGGATAAAAACAAAACAAACAGGCAAACAAAAAAACCTGTTCAAAGAACTGAAGAGTTTGTGGGAGGAAGGAGACAGGTGATGGGTGTATGAGACAGATCAGGAAAAGCCTTGAGGAATGTCAAAGAACTGGGCTCCATCATGAAGGGGATGGAAGATACTAACGTATCCGTGACACAATCTGATTGGCATCTCAGAGAGTTCCTCTGACTGCAGAATTGAGTATGATTCAGAGGAACAGGAAAGATCCATTACTTAACAGCAGTATTATTTCAATAACAAAAGCTAGGCACCGGATCCAGATCGTGGTGATAAAAGCTCACTAGGGGAAAAAAAGGCAACTTGAGTAGACCATGGTTACTGAGGTCCAGGCAAGGGCGCACCTGAACATAAAGCAAGAGCAAGGCCTGGCTTTGTGAGGGAGGGTGTCGTTCACCCTCCATTTACTACTGTCAGGTGGACGGGCACATACAATAGGTCGGAAGCAAATGTTTGGTAAATGGATGGATGAATGTGGATCTATTTCCTGAATGCCTGACAACTTTCACTTAAGCATGAGTGTGTAATGGTGTTTGCTCAAAAGTCTCTGCTTCTACCCAGTTGTGTGCTGAATTACTTGAACCCACTGAACTCCAGTATCCATTCTCAATTAGTCATTAGTCACCTTGTCATGATGCACGTTCCTCCTGAGCAGGGTTGCCACATGTCTGTGTCATTACATCCTGCTCACCTCATTCCTCGTGCCTTACCTACATTCTTCCCTCACCCAGAAACCCCTGACTCACTCTGTTTCCTCTCTTCCCAGACTGCCCTGCCTTGGTGCCATCTCTTCTAAAAGGCCTTTTGTGGGTTGCTTTGTTTTGTTTAGTTTCATGTAGGCCAGGCTGGTATTGAACTCACTCTGTAGCCAAGGATAATATTTGTTTATTTAAATATATCTCTATGATGGTGATTTGCAAATGCCAGCCCACAAACTGTTGATGATAAATTTTTCTTTTGCCCATGGTAAAATGAGATCAGTAAGAATGTATTAGGGTTTTTTTAAAAAATAAATAATTGTAAAAAATAAAGGTCTTATTTATGCAGTTCAAACAATTGGTGTTTGTTGTGTAATTGTGTAATTATATGCCTTTATTTAAAAAAAAACACTTGTAGTTGGGCTGTACTGACACACATCTTTAATCACAGCACTTGGGAGGCAGAGGCCAGGAGGATCTCTGTGAGTTTAAGGCCAGCCTGGTCTACTGAGTTGAGCCAGGAGAGCCAGTACTACACAGAGAAACCCTGTCTCAAAACAAACAAAAAAAAAAATCAACTTGTTATGTTGTTGTTTTTAAGACAGAGTCTTACTATGTAGCCTAGTCTGGATCCCCTGCATCAGCCTCTCAATACTGCATACACTATTAGCAAAGTCCTGTCTCTTCAATAACTATGTTATTTAAAGAAATAAAAGCATGCGGTGATGGTGCACACCTTTAATCCCAGCACTTGGGAGGCAGAGCCAGGTGGATCTCTGTTAGTTCGAGGCCAGTCTGGTCTACAGAGTGAGATCCAGGACAGGCACCAAAACTATACAGAGAAACCCTGTGTCAGAAAGACAGACAGACAGACAGAAAGAAAGAAAGAAAGAAAGAAAGAAAGAAAGAAAGAAAGAAAGAAAGAAAGAAAGAAAGAAAGAAAGAAAGAAAGAAAGAAAGAAAGAAAGGAGGGAAGGAGGGAGAGAGAGAGAGAGAGAGAGAGGGAGGGAGGGAGGGAGGGAGGGAGGGAGGAAGGAAGGAAGGAAGGAAGGAAGGAAGGAAGGAAGGAAGGAGGAAAGAAAGAAAGAAAGAAAGAAAGAAAGAAAGAAAGAAAGAAAGAAAGAAAGAAAGAAAGAAAGAAAGAAAGAAAGAAAATCACACTACGCTACATACCATGTTTTGCCTTCTAATGTAAGCATTTGTTTTCAGACTTCTTTCCTATATGCCTTTGAGGTAGCTGTTCTTATGATGAGCTTCTTTGCAAAAGGATTATTTGAAACTGTAGTGCAGTCATATGTCTGCACCTCAGAATGCCTTGTGCTAGATGACCAACTGCAGTGGACACAGTGACCTATCACCCAGCTCTTCTCTCCAGAACTTGTTCCAGATTATTGAAGGATCATTGGCAAACAGTTTTCAGTTGCCAGTACCTTCAGGATTCCTCTGGTCGCAGATAGCCCCTTTGTTCAAGGCTGTGCCCTCTTGGCTGCTGGCATTCATTAATGATTACTGCCATCTTGAGAATGCACTGAAGGACCATTATGTCTCCAGAGAGTCCCCTGGATGGACCAAAACTACTGCTGGATTTGTTTCATTACTCAAGGCCGGCTTTGATCTCCTCCTGCTTCACTCTCCTCTCCTCCACAGTACAGATTTTATGGTCACTCTTCTATGATAGCCTAATCATGAAACTCCATCTCAGACTTGACTTTGTATGGAATACAACCTGCAGTGTGAACTTTTTGAAATTCAAAACCATGTTCTTAATGAACATTATTACACTATATTTTGAACTTGATTCAGTGAGACAGGTTAACAAAGGAACATACCCTTACTTGAACCCATAGTTCTCCTTAAGGGAAATAACAGACTAAATAAACAAAACATAGGTTAAAATTCATTGTGTGTCCTCATTGTGACTCTGTCATAGCAATTCTACTGTGACATTGCTTGATTGTTATGTTGGATTTATACACTGATATATAATTTAAAGTGTCAAAAATAATATGCCATATAATTAGAAAGGCTTGTGAGTCTCAAAAAAAAGCCTCTAGTATATAAAAAGAAAAATTGGAAAGTTCATACAAATCTTAGAATAGAAATGAGGGTACCTTTGTTTGCTTGGTATCATAACCAAAAGGAGCTTAGACCACTATCCCCAGATAACCACCAAAACCACCACTGGGATAAATCAGTTTCTCCTTTGGTTTAGGACTAATGTTTCCTTGTAAAACTCAAATTTCATGGAAAAGTGTCTGCTTGGCTGACTTCGGTCACATACCCGCCTGTTTAAAGATATACTTCTCTTCCTATATAGACATTTCTTACCCAGACTACATGCAACAGAGATGGCAGTTAAAGTGTTCCTAGAAAGATCGGGGTGGTGCGGGTACACACTGATGAATCTGCCTGCCTTCCACAAGTCTGCTGGGCAACATGAGGAAAATACATTCCAAGACTCTTAATAACATCCCAAGACACTTGCTCCCAAGATGAATCGAGGCAGCCTTGTAGCAGCCATTGCCCAGGAGACAAAACAAATGTCTACACAGAGTCATGTATTCTTCCACAGCAGGCAAACCAGTGTTCCTAAAATAGGTTTTATCAGACGGTCAAACAGATAGAAAACAGAGATACTTAAATTTTATCAACTAAGTCCATGAAAAAACATGAGGACACATGCTTAAATTATTGAGGTCAAAATTGTAGTTTCTGATAATGGTAATTTTAATCATAAATCTAACATTTATTTTTGCTGCAATCATGCAATGTTTGTATCATTCATAATTCTATATAGACTCAGGTGACTTTCTGACATAAAATTACTTAACTCTAACTTGCTTGCTGAGTTTATTTATATACATGGTATTAGGAGTACCAGATAAAGTATACAATATCCAATTAAAATCTAATTTTTTTAAAGATTTATTTATTTATTATGTATACAGAAGAGGGTGCCAGATCTCATTACAGATGGTTGTGAGACACCATGTGGGTGCTGGGAATTGAACTCAGGACCTCTGGAAGAGTAGTCAGTGCTCTTAACCTCTGAGCCATCTCTCCAGCCCCTTAAACTTTAATTTTAAATCAATGGAAAATAAATTTTTTAAGTATCTCCCAAACTCAAAAGTGGATGTATTTAATACTAAAGACTATGCTGTTTTCTATCTGAAATTTACATTAGATGTCCTGCTTTCTTGTTCTCAATCTGGCATCCCTGTTTTATGATACATACATGACACTTTTTATGTAGCATTCATTTTCCTGACTGCTGGTAACCACAGCCTATTTTCCTTTTAGAAAGCTATCTACTGCTTTAGAAGTGTGTGTAGTATGGGCAGAACTAACCAAGCTCCCAGGATGCATGCCTTGAGTTTTATCTATGAGAACATTGCAAGTGGCCTGCAACGGTGAACAGGTCAGTAAACAGCATGTGCATGCTATAGACAATGAAAGCCTGAGTTCAGACCCTTACTCTGCAAGTAGAAAAGAGTATTTTCATTGTTTTTGCAAGATTTTATTTTAGTGTGTGTGTGTGTGTGTGTGTGTGTGTGTGTGTGTGTGTGTATGTGTGTGTACAGACCCAGTGAAGCCATAAGATGGCATTGGGTCCTTTAAAGCTATAGTTACTGGATGATGTAACCACAGAACATCAGTGCTGGGAACTGAATTCAGGTCCTATATAAGAGCAGCAAGTGATCTCAACCACTAAGTCATCTCTCCAACCCTCAAAGAGAGTTTTTTTTAGTGTTGATCTTTGTCATCTTGTTCCTTTGTTTTTATGAAATAGATGGGTAATTGTAAATCCTGGAGCTAGTTGGAGTTGTTAGCACATGGGGAGATCCTGCTCATGAATCCAAGCTACATAGAAAAATACTGAAAGTTGGGTATAAGAACCAATAGACTAGGTTCACCTTCTTTTATTTTTAAGCCACACTAGCTGTACTTAGATTTCCCCCAGATACACTCATGAATTTCCTTAAGAAAGATATTTTGAGAGACTAAAAATACATACAATGATATTATTAAAGAGAAAATCAGGGGACTAAGGATATATATAGCTCAATGGTAGAAGTACTTGCCCAATATGCCCAAGATTCTAGGTTCAATACCCAGCCCTCAAAAACAACCAGAACAAAAGGAAATCAGAACCATATCCAGGACAACAATGTAAACCAATCCTGAAAGTTAACATAGCTGACTGTTTTCTAACACATGACATGTTGCATTGATAATATGTGAAATGCATGTGTTAAGTACACATAACAACTTTTTCATGTTGATTTTAAATTACTATAATAAAAAAAATTTCAATGTATCTAGCATACCAAACCCAAGACTTTTTCAAAGGTATTTGTTAGTATAAACAAAAATTTTGCTATACAGCTAACTGTTCTTTCAGGTATATAAAGACAGGCCAAACGTTGCGAATGCATTATAAAAAGCGATCAAATTTTTAAAAGTGCTCACATCATTGTGCATCAGATTTTGCTGTTAGCATCCTGGCAGACAGTAATACGGCAGGCAATAGGGGAGAGACACAATGCTTTATAGCTATTAACAGAAAAGAAATCATCTCAGTGCTGCTGGAAGGCCCACTCACTTTCCGCAACTAAATTTCAAAACAAGTATTTTATTTTGCACTTTTACAGAGAGGGTGTTAACTTATATTACTCTAGAATATCCTCCACAATGGCATTATAAAAAGATAAAAATAACCTGTCTAAAGGTGAATTTAATAGCAATCATCTATTAAAGTCCAGAATGTTTAAATTATACCTTAGTGTGTTTTGGTTCTATAAGAGATGTAAGTTAATGCGGTACAGCCATGCAGCCTTCCCGAGATGTAATTCAATGAAAAAAAAAAAAAAAGGGCAAACAGGCTACCTAGGGAATCCAGGGGAGAGCACTTCAATTGAAAACTTCTGTAAAGGCTTCATCTCTTACTGGGTTTTGAAAGTAGGTAAATAGGGTGTAATTAGGGGTTTTGCTATTTGTGGGTCTTGGAATGCTGGTATTCTATATTGGTAATTGAGGACAGACACATGTGCTTTGGAAATCAAGAGAACAAAAACAACTATTACTGAAGATAAGAAAAAGGCTTTTTTTTTTTTTTTTTTTTTTTTTTTTGTCAGCTCAGAGAGTTCTGTAGCAAGTACAGTCAGTCTTCCCTACTAGGTATAATACAAACATAATGTCCTTTAGAACAGAACATAAATTGTGAGAAAGCTGGGTGCAATTGATCTTTTCAACTAGGGATTATAGGAACCATTGGAAAGAGGGAAAAATAGGGTCTAGTTGTTACAAAAGAATAAGTTATTTGATGGAACCCCAGCAAGAGGCAAGGAAGGGAATGACCAGCAGTTGGCTTTGTATGAAATATGTGGGAAGGAAATTAAAATAGCTTAAGGAAGAACAACGGCAAATAGAACCTAAGCAGCATGAAAGATGACAGGATGTATCAGAGTGAACGCATCTAGAGAACATATGTCCTTGGGATAATGCTTGCCTTATTCAGGAAGCAGGAGCGCATTGTTTGCTATCTTTAGGTAGATAGTAGATTCATTCATAGTCTTGATTTCAATAAGTGTGATGATCAAGGGGAAGGCACGCACTGTTGAGGTTGTGAAATGGTTGAAGAAATGCTGACTGTAGAAAGGTTGATCACAAAAGCAGTTGCTCTGTGATTCCAAGCTTCTGATAAATGAAATATCTAAAAAACATATTTTCTTTTACTAAACAAGCATTTGCCTTTGGTTGTTTTAATTTTGAACGAGTAAGTCATTTCATTAGCAGTCATTATTTCTGAGGAATTTGTGGAAACCAAGAAGGGAATTAAAGGGTAGATATTAGAAAATTAGACCATAGGTCCTTTTCTCCCTACATTTCCCATCAAATCAACATATATCTGGTGCTGTAAAAAGCGATGAATTTTCTTTGGAATGTGCGATTTCCTTTTAAATCCTTGCCTTACAAAAACCTCGGTGGTGGCGCACATCTTTAATCCCAGCACTCAGGAGGCAGAGACAGACAGATCTCTGTGAGTTCAAGTCCCGCCTGGGCTACGGAGTGAGTTCCAGGAAAGGCACAAAGCTACACAGAGAAACCTTGTCTCAAAAAAAAAACAAAAAACCCTCTAATATATACCTGTATATTGTCAGTTTTTCTCCTTATATATACTGACACGACCCCCACTTTCCTACCTACCTCAACTTACTTAGAAAATCAAAAATGTAAACAAATCAGTTCTTAGTTGCCATCTTTTATTATCCACAGAGAAATACTTATTTCTTTCATTGATGCATAAATTAAACCCAAAATTTTCTAGAAATCAATTTATTTTTTCCAAAGAAAATTGGCAACTTTTAAAAACTAAATATACTTTTAATGAAGAGCAATATGTTCAAAACATGTAGATTCTAAGTATTTAATGTACTTTTTAATATGTAGAGTATTGATCTAATTATTTAAATATATGTTCTTTCTGGGCAATGTGGCACTATTATTAAATGTGTATATGCCTTTAAATGCCACTGTCACTTCCAAAAAATTTTATTTGCTTATAAGATTTCTATATATCAGAACAGTCAGTGAAAAGAAGCAAAGATTAAAGAGAAAAGTGGTAGTTCACAAAAGATCCGGGGAAGGAAAGAGAATTATGAGGTCACTTACCTGGATTCAGGGGATAACTTTGACATTTATAGCCAAACGTGTGGGAACAGAAAGAAATCTCAGTCATGATTCAGGTGTTTAGCACTGGAAGACCCAAGATTATTTATCACAAAAGGAACCAAGGTGCCACAGGAATATGAGGTAGTTCTTAGAGCTCTGCAAATCTCTTGTCTGTCTCTGTCTCTCTCTCTCACACACACACATACACATACTCCTCTCTTCTTTAGCATATTTCTTTGGCTATTGCTCAAAATTCATATTGAGAATCTGTGCTAGGCAGAAGTGTCATCTTTAAGAAAAAATATCTATACATTAGATATACTTACAAATATATATGAAAAATGCAAGATAAATTGGGGGCAATATACAGAGACCAAAAACAGGATTCTAGTTAAGTTTTCAACGAGGTTTTATTGGGGTTATAAGAATAAATGAAAAGTAGTATTGGCAAAAAGCAAATAAGTATGTTTGACATGATTTGGTAACTGGTAATTAAAAGACAGGGATGGTGTGAGGGATAGGAGGATGGGGTGTAGCTAGAGTTTTCCTGCCTTGACCACAGTCAGGACAAATCTTTGTCACCCGCCAGTCCCACAGCCACTCAGACCCAACCAAGTAAACACAGAGACTTATATTGCTTAGAAACTGTATGGCCATGGCAGGCTTCTTGCTAACTGTTCTTATAGCTTAAATTAATCCATTTCTATAAATCTATACCTTGCTACGTGGCTCGTGGCTTACCAGCATCTTCACATGCTGCTTGTCATGGCAGACGGCTGGCAATGTCTCTCTTACTCAGCCTTCCTGTTCTCTCAGTTCTCCTCTCTGTTAGTCCCGCCTATACTTCCTGCCTGGCCACTGGCCAATCAGTGTTTTATTTGACCAATCAGAGCAAGTTGACATACAGACCATCCCACAGCAATGGGGCGACTTTAAAGCTTCTAATTGTAAGGCTTGGTGGCATTTGGTGTTCAATAAGATATAGCATACTGGAAAGGGATGATTTGAGATAAAGTGCATTAGTTTATATTTTTATGTGATGCCACTGAGAGGCCTATCAATTTGTGGCTGCTGCTCTAGTCCTCAGGAGAGATATCTGGAAAGAGATTTGGTAATCAAACCATTAATATGGTTACTGATAAGAGAGTGTAGGTTCTGCTGTCAACAGAGCCAGACTTGAATCAGCTCTCTTGTTGACATTGTGCAAGTTATTGGAAAAATGTTACTAATAAAGCCTGTAGAAGGCCATCCATGGAAGGGTAAATTCAGTGAGAATGTACCTAAGGCATTCAATGTAGAGTCAGGTACATAGGGCATGTTCTTCTGTCAAGTATAATTAACAAACTGATCTCTCATGAAATACTGTTTTGGGCCTTCTACATTAAAAGCTAAATAAAAAGCAAGATGATAGAATTCCATGGTTATCAATATTTAAGATGTAAAGTCACAGAGAAGACAAAATGAGTGAACATTTGATTATCAGAAACAGACATCATATTGATAGAAAGTAGAGAGCATGCAAAGAAGAAACTATTGTTTATCAGTGCCACATAACTGAAGTCTTAAACACTTTTAATGATCTTGTAGTCATCATTAGTGCTCTTAGTTAATGGAACATTGGTAGTAGAAATAATATTACATTGCTTAATTAAAGAAAAAATGACAAGGGGATAAATTACTCTTTAGAAATTGTCTATGCATGGAAAAATACAGGTTAATAACTAGCCAAGGTAGTTCATTTATTTATTTAAGTTCCTTAGTTATTTTAAGAAATAGTTTTATTTTAATGTGAGAGATATTTGAACACACTTACACAATACATTTATAAGAAAGAACCAATAGATTTTTTTTAATGATAGAAAGTAAAAGAGGGAAGCCTGAAGCTTTGGATGGAGTAAGATACAGAGAAATCTGGAGTACAGCAAAACAGAAGGTTTGAAGAAACTGAGTGTATCTCCCAGTGAGCATGGAGAAGGCAGACCAGCTGGTTGCTCAAGTTTCTTTTACCCACTTGAAGAATTACAAGGGATCTCAAATAATTATGGAGTTCTATCCTGGTAGTATTCTATTTAAAGCATGATACAGAAGATAAAGTATGCCTAAGAACTAATTGTATTAGTCAGGGTTTTCTAGAGGAACAGAACCTAGAGAATAAAGAGGGGCAAGGAGAAGGGAGGGGTGGATTTATTAGACTGGCTGACAGGCTGTGGTCTATCCAAAATGACTGTCTACCCAACAAAAAGTCCAAGAATACAGTTGTTGTTCAATCCATAATGATGTATATCTCAGCTGGTCTTCAGTACACACCAGAATCCTGAAGAAGTAGGCTTTAATGCCAGTGAAAGAGTGGACTACCCCGTGAGAACAAGCAGGCAAAGAGAGCTAACTTGCTTCTTTCATGTCCTTTATATAGGCTGTCAGTGGAAGGTGTGACTCAGATTAAAGGTGGATCTTCCCAACCTCATAAAATCTGGATTAAAGGTGTGTCTTCCTACCTCAAAAGGATTAAAAGTAAATTTTCCCACTTCGTATGATTTAATTAAGGAAACATCCTTCACAGGTATTCCCAGCCACTTGGGTTTTAGTTAATTCCAGATGTAGTCAAGCTGATGACAAAGAATAGCCATCACACAACTATAAATCAGTCTCCTACTGGAAATAAACAGCAATAATTACATATGCAGTTTACTTGCAAACAACAGAAACTGACCCAAGCTAACTAGGGCAAAGGGGCATTTATCAGAAGGTTATGGTAAGACATGGGTCAGCTCATTTTAGTGCAAAGGTTAGCTCTCCTAGAGCATCTATCATCTTGGCATCATCCTAGTTCATTGCTAAAATAACATCATGCTGAAATGACCTGTAAAGCCGGAAGTGGTAAATATATTAGGTTCTTGATCAGCTAAATGATTTCCTAGGGAATACACTATAAATTGCAATGGGCATAGGACTCAGGTACCTTGTAAACATTTCTGGAGGGCCAGTGTTTTGAGGTGCCTAAAAACACATGCAGCTCTTTTGATAGATATGACAATAGGTTCTGTTATGATTCAACCTGTTTATCCAATGATCACACAACTGCTAATTTAGGAGTGGAGGCAAGAGCAGAATAAGGCCATATGGTCTGTCAGTAGTCCCTTAAGACACGGTAAGTCTATCTGTAGCAGGGGCTTGTCCTAAAACAGGACATTGGGAAGGGGTGACATTCTTCTCATATGCGTCAAATATTATAAAGTGTATGTGTATCAATCCCATCATTGCATAAAGAACTGGGTCAACACATCAAGTCAGTTCTGGTGTCCTGTTAGCTGTTCTCTTCAAACTAACATCAGTGCAAAATCATTTCAGTACGGGAGTGTCTCTGGAAAATGGTCAGTAGTACACACTTGTCTTCTTCACTCTCTTAGAGGAAAAGGGAACCATGGGAGGTGTAATTTAACTGTAATAAAATCCTGGGTGACATTTACTTGCTCATGTGTGTGTATGTGTGTGGGTGAATATGTGCCACAGCGTACAAGTGGAGGTCAAAGGACAACTTGCAGGAATGGATTCTCTCCTTCTGTTAGGTGGGTCCCAGGGATGGAACTCAGGTTGTCAGGCTTGGTGGAAAGTGCCTTTATCCACTGAGCCATCTCGCTGGCCCACAGCCCATAATTTAATTTTTGTTTTTTGTTTTTCAAGACAGGGTTTCTCAGGGTAGTTTTGGAGCCTTTCCTGTAACTCACTCTGTAGCCCAAGCTGGCTTCAAACTCACAGAGATCTGCCTGGCTCTGTCTTCTGAGTGCTGGGATTAAAGGCATGCGCCACCACCACCTGGCTCCATAATTTAATTTTTAAACTCTTTGTGAAAACATTATCTTGGTAAGGATCCTTTTGCTTGTATATGATGGGAAAGCCGACAATAAAGGAGGGAGGATCTGTGTAGGCCGTGGAATATTTGCACAGCATTTCTCCTAACTGGGAGCAGAAAGTGAAAGCAGGTCTTCTGAAGAACGGAAACCTGGAACTACACAGCTTTGGGCGGCTCTCACTTGACTCTCCTCCCTTCTCTGCCTCTTCCTGTAAGTTTATTCCATTGTGCTTTCTGGGTTGAAATTGCTTCCTCATTCATCTTAGTGCACAGAAAATAGTCAGAGCATATTCCCCAAGTTCCCGTGTCCCAGCCCACTGCAATTAGTATCTGGCAAACATAACATATATAGTGCATGTGATTCACAGATCTAGGGAGACAATTCTGATTGCCCAGGTAAGGGTCGAGTGTATACCCTCCTCCGTCAGTATTCTGTGGCTAGGGGAAAGCAACAAAATATAAAGGTGGTTACTACTGTCTGGGATTGTGGACGTGAAATTTACAGAAGAGTAGGTCTCTATTACAGGAAATGCATGAGGAACATCACATATGGAATCTTGTTATCAACACAAGATTGAAAAAGCTAGTAATGAACAGAAACTCTGAAGAGACATAAGGAAATGAATTGGGAGACAGGACACACGCTACTCTCTCTGGATGACATTTGGGTACTGGGAACTCAGAAGGCCAAAATGCAGCCCTCCACTGTTATCTTAGCAATCATTATTGCACCTGTCTTTGACTCTTCCCTGCTGTCGTGGTTTCTCACCTTCCTCAGCTCTGATGTGGATTGTAGACCCTGACCTACACAGTACATTTCCCAGCCTGTCAGTAAGGTGCAATCCAGCTGGGCTAAGCTCCTGGGCTCCAGCAGGATACTGGAGGACCAGACAAAGAAAGAAGCCAGGAAACTTCTCTCTTCTTGCCTGAATGTGTTTCCTCCTGCACGAGTCTACTGCATAAACCACTAAGCATCTACTTCCTACTCAGCAACTCCAGCTCTCCGTCCAGCTTTAGTGATGGAGTGACTTTCTCCTCTTGCTGATCTCTGAGTTTCTTCATGGTCTCCATGTGGCTTCATTCCTATCATCTATGAAAACAAAGTTCTGGATTAAATTCATTCTTTTATACTACATAAAATATTCTGTGACTTCTCGATTGCAACCCAATCAACACATCCTACGTCAAATGACTTTTTCTTTTTTTATATCCATGTTTCTCTAATATTGTGACTAGGGTTTTTGGGACAACACCTTGGCCTCCACAAAGTCCCTCCAAAGCTAGGTTAGGCTGCTTGTCCCCAATATGCCAATTTAAAATGACACGTGACAGTGAAAAGCAGAAAAGTGAGATTTATTCAATGCAGCCACTTTGGGAAGAAAAAAATCCAAGTCTACCTCTGAAGTACTTACAGAAAAGAAAGAATTGAGAGGCTATAATACATGATTGAGCAGTCCTGGCCAAGGTGTGGTCTGGCTGATCTTGTCTCAATTCTGGTTCTACAGGGTGGCCCACCTGTCCTTATCAGTATCATGCCTGGAAGGCAATCAGTCTGGTTCCTTGAAGATGGCCGCTCTTGCTCCAGAGTATGACCTCACCTTTGTAGATAATGACTCTCATTTAAAAGGTGGTCTGTTCTACAAAGTTGTGTTTGTAGAACACAACTCCAAGGTGACCCCAAAGGAAAGCTGAAAGACAACACAGCTCTGTGTTTGCAGTGCAAGTAAAGGGCATAGACAGACACAAAATAAGCACACACGTGCCCGGCTTTCATCCTGCTGTTGGTTACACTGTGAGCCCAAGTACGGAGCCAAGGCTCTTTTAGCAAAAGCAGCTTTTAAGTTCCTTTTTCAAAGTCTCAGACGTTAGAAAGCTAGAACTGACGGCAAGAATGTAAACCTTAATAGAGCAGAAGCCTATAGGGCTTCGAGGCCTTCATAAAAGACTATGCTTTACTAATCACTGGTAGTAAGTGATGTCAAGTTCCAGTAATCACTGAGCTGAGAAAAATCATGATTTGATTTGGTGAAAGGACAATGTCTACTCAAATATTCTTTTTCCTTAAGCACTTGTGTATATCGCCATCCTTGCCCTGCTGAGCGGCAGCTGACAGAACCCCTTCTCGCCACCTTAGGCTTCTAGGTATCACTATGCTATTCAAAGCTCTTGTGGGAATTAGCAACATACAGCTCTTCCTACCACCACCACCTAAGTGCCTGAGCCCAACACTTTGGTGGGCAGAGTTGAGCAAATTTATGTCCCTATAAATTTTTGAAACCATAATTTGGCACATTTTGGATGCAAATAAAGAACAGATTGGGGAAACAACCTTGCAAAGAAACTGCAATGCCAGTTCGATCACCTTGCCTACTTCATCACCTACTTGCTAAAGCTCTGAGTGCTTCCTGCTTATGGCCTGGCTGTTGCAGGCTAGTCTAATGGGAGCCAACACCCAGGCTACTCCTCCTGCATACTGACCTTCTTGCCTCAAGATGATTCTGCTGAGTGATTCATGCCAGAGCTACAAGAATTTATCCAAGCCCATGTCATCTGTGTTGATTTCCCTCCACTATCCACCTTCTTTCATTTCTTTCCTTAGGTTTTTGAAAAACATTTACTCAATAATCATGTGTGCCTGACTACAGAGTCTGCCTCTGAGCCATGGGGTTGAGAACCCTTGGGGGGTGTCGAATGACCTTTACACAGGGGTCGCCTAAGACCATCGAAAAGCACAAATATTTACATTATGGTTCACAACACTAGCAAAATTACAGTTATGAAGTAGCAAGGAAAATAATTTTATGTTTGGGGGTCATTACAACATGAGGAACTATATGAAAGGGTCGCAGCAGCATTAGGAAGGGTGAGAACCACTGCTCTAAGGAATCTTATCCAAGTGTTCAGTGTGATTCCTTTTCAAATCCTAGCAAAGAACAAAGAGAAAGGAAGTGTCAACAAATCAGTTTTGCTTGGCAATCTAGGTTTAAGATTCAGAGGTCTAATCCTAATATCTCAAACCTGTGACTATCAAAGGGCCAACAGCAGATAAAATAGAAGAAAATGAGTGTTCTTTCTTATTTTTTTTGGAAATGAGTTTTCAAACTTGTTCTGCTCTCTGTTCTGGTCTCTGTTCTGGTTCTACGTGTTTATATGTTCAGAGTACAAACGTATATGGCTGAACGGTACAACATCTTTTATGAGGGAGACTCTTAGATTTGATTGCTGAGTGCCAGCCAGCCTTTGTAGCAGGTGCTACTGCTATTTCACTGCAACTTTATGTCCTACAAGAATCTTGTGAAATGAGTTTATCTCCACGGTACAATGAAATTTAGTAATGTGGCCACTAACAGCGCCAATCTTCAACCCAGGTTTGGCTATACTGTCTACATTTGTTACTTTACATTATGCTGCCTTTTAAAGAAATTTTAGAGATCTGTAATCAACAGCTGTCGCTACGCAACAAACCAAAGATATCCACATATGCCTATTCACTTTTCTGTCTTTTCCATTTTTAGACACAGGTAAATGAGGAGTTTGGACTGCATAATTGCTGAGGTCCCTGCCCACTCTAATGCATTGTTTCTAAATAAAGACACTGGGTCAAATGAGTTCTGAACAAGAATAAGGAAACTGCTTCAACATGGTCACTGACTCTGACTAAATCATGTTATATATATTTAATATGTTCAACATGTTATATATATTTAAAACAAACACAAAAAACAATGAATAATGTTACATTCTACTCACAACAAATTGACTCATTCTCACTGATTTAGTGATTGTCAAATGCTATGCATGTAATATGCATGTAAGGAGGAATACAAAAATGTCATCAGGCAGACACAACTGGATAACAGGTATTTGTGTTTGCTACTCTCTCTTACTGCTTTTTCTGCAAAAAAGACCTCCTCAGTCATTCAGCATCTTGGAGCTTCATTTGCTCTCAATTAAATCAATCCCTTTCAAATATCCTTCCTTTCCCTGGGAGAATTTCTGACTTAGGAAACTGTAGATCCCTGATGTTGAGATTAGAATCTCAGGCTCTCTTGAAGATGGGGCACAGGTCTGCACAAAACCTAGAACTCAATATGCATGACACATACTAGACCAACAATTTAATGAAATATTACTTACCAAATACCCATTCATTTCTGCTCTGAACTAACTAAACAGAGGGCATTTAAATTTGGTAGACTGTAATTCTTACTATCTCATGCAACAGTGCAGTCCAGGCATAAAGTAGAGTTTATACATTCATTTTATACAGTCAAAAAAGTATTTGTGTTATATCTCAGAGGAGAAAATGAGTCAGGAGTCAAGGAATACCACAAAGTCACATTGTACAACAAACCTCACACAAGAAATTTATTGGGAAAGACACAGGAGAGTGTCTCCCTCTACTCAGGAGAGAAGCAGCAAAGAATGGAGCCAGAAGCAGGCTTTGTATAGGGTTTCTTAGGAGCAGAGCTTTCCAGGGTATCCTAGGATTCATGGGGTTTTGTGGCCTGATCTTGGGCTTTTTGCTCTGTAGGGTGGGGCTTGGTCACCTGCTAGGGGATGGGTCCGGCCCTAATGGACTTGAGTGTTCTGTGGACAAAGCCTGGCAGTTGGAGGTCCTCAGGGTTGAGTCCTGGCCACTCACACGCCTCAAGGGGCTTACAGTAATAATGAAAGATGTAATATTATTTACATTCTCTCATGCATTACTTTTACCCATTATGTTTCAAATGTTGGTTACTTTCTAAATCCAAAAACCATGGGGTTGGCCATAGAATTTTGAGCTGGAAATGACTCTAGTGATTACTAATTCATTCACTTCACAAATTATTAAATAGAATAATACAAATGGTTCAAGCACATTATTAAGATTGTGGGTCTTGTTACTATATGAGCTTAGAACAATGAGTTCCTGATTACTCTAGCACCTGCTTTACCTGATGTGAATAAAGAAGATATGCGCGGCCTGTAGATTTTAGCCTATCTAAGACTTAAGCCTGACAAGAATCCCAGTGATTCACGAAGACCCACTCCACAGAAGTAATGAGATACAGATATAGCCAGTGTATAGCTATATGCTTTACAAGCTTGGGGGTGGTAAACTCAAATCCTTGGGGTGTCCTCATGCAGGACACCATCAAAATCTCTAGGAGCTTTGTTGTGCAAAGATTAGTGAATCCTATCTGATTCAGTTACTAATTCAGGTCCAGTGTGAGCATGTGAATTTGAATTTCTTGCAAGTTTTCAGGCGATACTAATGGTGCTAGGGCAATCTTATTTCAAAACTACTCATCTATTTCTCCTCAAATCCAAGTTTGTTTGTTTGTTTTATTTACTCATTTCCAATACTTTTGGGATTCTCATTTGCAGCTCCTAATATTAGTGGTGGACTTACAGTGTCTGAACCCAAACATGACAACAGTTGAGACTTCATTGGAACAATGAAACTTAGGTATAGTTTCCAGCTGCAAAAAGGATGAAACAAGGCGGCTTGTACTTCTTAGACCTCAAAGCCCACCCCCAGTGAACTCCTTCCTCCAACAATGCCATACCTATTCCAACAAGGTCATTCCTCCCAATAGTGTCAGTCCCTAAGAGCCTATGGAGCCATGTTCATTCAAACTATCACAGACATCAAGGCTGTTTCCTTTTCCTAGATATTGTGAATAGAAAAGCAATGAACATGAACGAGCAGTTATGAATGTTCACGAGTGATATAGCTGGATAATATGGTACATTTATTTTTAGCATTTTGAGGAATCTCCACATTGATTTCCATAGTGGCTACAGAAGTTTGCACTCCCACTAGCAGTGCGTAGGTCTTCCCCTTTCCTTATATCCATACCAGTATTTATTGTTTTATTTTGTTTTCCTTAGCCATTCTGATCAGGATGAGATTAAATCTCAAAGTAGTTTTAATTTGCCCTGATGGTTAAGGATGTTGAACATTTAAAAAAAAAATGGTTTTCAGACATTTATATTTCATCTTTTGAGAACACTGTTTAATTCTGTGCCTCATTTTAAAAATTGGGTTTTCTCAATGTTTATTTAGTTTTTTTTAAATATATATTCCAGATACTAATCCTCCGTCAGATGTATAGCTGATAGAGTATTTGTTCTCATTCTGTAAGCTGTCTGTTAACTTGAGTGATGGTGTCTTTTGCTTTTAAAGAACGTTTAGTTTCATGAAGTCATTATTAATTGTTGATCTTAATGCCTATGATATTGAGTTCCTATTTTGAAAATACTTTCCTATGCCAATGAATTCAAATATATCCCTTTTTTTCCTTTACTGGAGTCAGATATAAGGTTTTATATCATCTGACGGAGGATTAGTATCAGCCTGAAGACACCAGGTGTTTGACTTATAGAACATGGAGTAATCAAGTTGGTACTGACCCGATTCATCACTACTGGCTAGTTCTCATAGTTCTATGCATGCTAGTGCAGGAGAAAAATAATCATCAAGCATATCCAGGTGTAAATCTTGTGAGCTACCATAATGACTGACCCAGCGAGACCTGTCTATTAGATAGTGTAATCGTGGCATCAAACCATGGGAGTAACCTACCACTCTGATTGGATTTAAAGCCCTCTCAATAAGATGAATCCCATACCTGGCACCTTCGATGGACCAAGAACCTATGGCTACACAGGCAATGGGCACTAAGGGTGAATCTACTACTATTATTTTGCTAAATGGATGTATAATTAAACAACTCCTAATGACTTATCTTTACATTCTTAGATACTTTATCTCTCAAGCCTTATCTGAGTATTTGCAGTAGATGGTTAACTATTGAGACCTGTCAAAGAGCAGGAAATAAGAAATTATAGAATGCGTAGCCATCAACCATCTACTCCTCCCAATGCTCAGTTTTCATTGTGGTAGTGGGGGTGGGAAGAGTTTAAGAGTCGGGCTGATAGATGACTATAAGGAAACAGTATGTTCTAGACAGCAGGGCATCTGCACATATGAACTCACAGTCAATTGAGACAGCATGAGACCAGTGTAAGGTTACATGCCAAATCCCCGCACAGAGATGAGTGTTAGGCATGACATCCCACCCCTAACCATTGAGCTATCGGCAACTGTTAACTTCTGGGAGGAGAATTTCTTTTAAGAGTGTAGCCTCTGGTAAGTTGACTATGCACCAGTAGAAGCCATTCATCCAAGACTATCTGGGCAGCAAAATTTGGTCTTGATGAGTTTAAAAATAATAATTTGAAAGAGGACACAAAGTTGGGTGAGTAGGGAAGGGGAGGTAGATCTGGGAAGAGTTGGGGGAGAGGGTGCATATCAATCAAAACACATTGTATGAAAGTCTCAGAGGAATAATAAAATTCTTAAAAATACAAATGAAGTTTTAAGTTATATGCAGATGAGGTAATATCCTTTACCTAAAGCTATCTATTAGCCAAGCTATGGAGACATACGGCATCTTCAAGTTATCTAAGAACCATTATAATAAAGAACTAATGTCTCCCCTCTCTCGTTTGGAATAATTAAAGTAATAGCTATTGAATATTCATTAGTTAAAGACCAGCAGCTGGAACAGAAGTAAGCAGCATCGTGGGAGCTATAGCATGCTTAGCATTTCAGATCACTTCATGAGTAAAAGTATGTTTTAGGTGTCTGGGGACCAGGCCATATAGTTGCAACAGCTATCACAGGTAATTCATTAACACTGAGTAAGAATTCAATTTCCCACTAAAATCAATGAAGAATGTGAATGGGTTGTAGATAATCTATCAATTCTTTAAAAGTAACTCACTAAGTATGTTGTACTTAAAATGAATTTGAACAGGAGAAAAAATTAGTTTGTCAGCTTATTTTTGATAACAAATAAAACATTCCACATTTAACTGGAGAAAATATGTACTAGAACAGATCCTCTAAAGTTTCCCCACTTACATAATGCTTATACAAAGCTGTGCATAGATATTCTGCAATGTGGACATTTTATACCCATGCCACTTGGAGGCTGCAGTGAAAGAAGCTGCATTCATCTTCTCTGCAGCATCCAGATCTGCTGTTTTGTCTCTATAAATCAGTTCTCCCACAGCTAGGCAACATGTCAGTACCAGCAATTACGGCTACAATGGCTGAATGCCATAGATCCCTGTGTGCTGCTATTACCACATTCTCCCACCGAGAAGGGTGTCAGTACATTTTAAATTATTAACATTAACCAGGGCAGTAGTGTGTTTCAGAGGACTTGTAACAGTACATGCATACTGACATCTGTAAAGAAGAAAAAAGGATAACTGAAGAGCAGAACAAGAAAAATGTGCAAAGTATAGTTATAGTAGCATGGGAGACATCTGAAAATATGCCCTCGCTTCCATACAATATGTTACTCCAAGGTTTTCCGTCAAAATGAAGGGTTCACCTTAAAGGATCATAACAAAGCAAGACAGCAGAAAATAAAGTACTAGGAGAGATTTTAGTTTAGGGAAGGAAAACCACATGAAAGAAGTAAATGCAAGAGTTACTTTTTTATTTGTTCTATTTTTATACATTTTAATATAGCAGATGTATTTTCTATGAAGATTAAAAACCCCTACTCGTTTTAGCCTAGCTAACAAACTTCAGAGCATGCAGTTGAAGGAAAACCAGATGCTTATTTCCTGGACCAAATCCAGTATCTCAAACTGGGAAAAAAGAATGGGAGATAAGAAAACGACTTGCCAGAGCAAACAATAAAAGCTGTCTTGTGCTCTGCAAGAGAGCTATGCTATCAAGAATAAAAGTCAGGACTTGCTGGGCTTTGGAAACAAATATTGCTAATACTTCTTGATCTCCAGATGAATGTAGAAAATAGTACCCTTTGTGTACTGTAAAGAGGAACTTCCCCAATACTCTGTTCACATGGTCAAACAAGTAAGGAGGTCTCATTTCCAAAGAAATATTCATTCGTAAATTTTTGTGCTTTAACTCTATCAAGGTATTGGGAAAGTCCTGAGAGAAAAATAAAGGAGTGGAAATAAGAACTAAAATTGTAATTCTGTGGACAAAGTACTATATTTAAAATTTTGTGAAAGACATAGAGAAATAATTTGGGATTGAGAAAAAAGCATTATAATCATCATAATTTTTAACCTTCAAGTCTAAAGAAGGCAACAGTGAATGAAAGCTGTACTTAGGTAAGACATAAAGATTGACTGAGAAGGAAAAAAAGCAGACAATACAAACAAGAAACACAGGCTAGTAAAAGTGTGTGAAATGACTGGAAATCAATGTCCCTCACAAGTTCTGAGACACATACCTACTGCCATTCACTTACCATTCCATAGTTTTTTTGTTTCCAGTTTTCTCTCACATCTGTTTTCAAAGCAGTTCAGTGGTCTATGAGAACTGGTATTTTTAGTTCAAAAATTGTTCTTTCTAATTTTGTGCACCTTTTTAAATGAAAATAGAATGACATCACTTTCTCCCTTCCCTTCCTCCATCCCTTCTCAGGTATCCTTCCTCCAGCCCCTCCCATACCACCCTCCTACAGACATTCTCAAAATATTTATTCCTTTTTTTCTGACTTCTTTGTTTGTTTGTCGGTGAAGAGGATTGAATCCAGGACCTTGCACACATTAAGCAGGCATTTTCTGGGCTACATCCACGCTTCTTGGATTTTACTAATTAACAGGCCTGTCTAGAATTATAGTATTAACAGTTTTGGTATTTTAGCATAATGGGATAAAACAACCTGTTTGGCAAAACATGTAGAGTGATCACTAAGGAAGAGAGATTATACTCCAAACTCACTGGCATAAATTTGAGAGTCGTGCCAGAGTTTTTGAAGAATCAGGCTTAGATAAGATGAATGTAAAAATATATACTTCAATACTTAATCTTCCACACCAGTGTTTCCCAACCTTCCTAATGCTGTGACCCTATAATACAGTTCCTCATGTGATGACCCCCCATCATAAAATTATTTCGTTGTCACTTCATAACTATAATTATGCTACTGTTATGAATCATAATATCTGATTCCTGTAGGGGCCGGGACCTAGGTTGAGAACCACTGCTCTAATCAAAGAACCATATAACAGATCATAAGCAATGACGGTAAAGGACAGACAGGATTTGAGTAAACCCTGTGTATCAGGCTATCTTACTTTACAGTTTTAAGTAGGTGCAACTCCCAATTTCCACTATATTACCTTTGTGAAAGAGTAATTTCATTTTACAGATGAGGAACCTGAGGTAGAAAAGTAATTCCTGCATGTATTTAAAAGGTCTAACAGGAACTTTAACCTTGAACCAACTGCAGCCTATACAGCCTATACTAAAGTTCTCATGTTTGAAAATGTCAGGGCAGAATCATTTCCCAAGAATTCCTGATGATCTCGGTTGTCACTGTGCTTCCAGTTAAAAAGAGGTGCATTTTTAATAAAAGACGAACTGATATCTTTCTGTGATTCAAAGGTGGCTTGCACTTCTACCAGTGTCTTTTTTACACCTAACTATTTTATAATGTTTTGCCACAATTAAAGGTTAATTTTCCCCTTAAAATTGTAATTTGTTTAATTTGAAATATCTATATATTATATGAGTACTCTTAAGAGTATATGCTCTCATCTGCCTTTGCAGATTTGTTCCTGGTCACCCAATTTCACTATGGGCATTATAGGCAGCCTTAAAACTTTTTATGTTTTCACTTCGTTGGTAATGGTTTACCAATGTATTGAGAGCTATCATACATTTACTAGTTTGTCATAAAATTTTAATATGCAAGTGTTTAATTGAAATTGAATAATTAGCAAACACCGTTAGTACAAATTTTCTGATAAATTGTATCCTTAATGTGAAGAATGGTTAGATGTACATTTTATATAATTCACTGCAATCTGATTTATCATTTCTATATTCCAAATTTTTTAATAAAGTTTTTTTTTTTAGTTTTTTCTTTAAACCATGTTATTTGCTATTAACCTTTAATATTCTGCAACACAGTAACGAAAAATTCTCGGTATTTACTTGTGCTGGGAATATAGTTCAGTTGGCTGAGTACATACCAGGCCTAAGTCCCAGCACCAACAGAACCATGAAATTAACTCTTAAGGATAAAAGAAGCAAGGCATATTCCCGTACATTCCCAAATGCGCATATTCCTCTTGAATAAAAAGACAACAAGATCTTTGGAATTCGAGACAGAGAAAGATGGAGAGGGGTAGTTTCCAATTCACAAGACAAGAAAAAAAAAAAAAGAGTGGCATTCAGGGCTCAGAAAATTCGAGTGCAAATACGACACACACTTATCCCACGAGCTCCGCCAGGCGGGTCGGTGGACGTCTTTGGTAAGTGGGTCCGGTTTTGACACCTATGAAGACGTCCTTCCACATCCCGGCGGCAGAGGTCTGTTCCTCCTCGCCCCCGGTGGCAGGCGGTACCGCGATCGGGGAACCCGAGGCGCCCGACGCCGGCCGACCGTTCCAGCTAACCAAGACGGGACAGGCGGCGGGCTGAGCGTCCCCCTTCGGTGCCCGACAGACACTGACCCCGCGGATCGGACGCCCCGCAAAGCGGAGCGCTGCGGCCAGGAGGAGTCCAGCTCGGGGGGCGGCGGGGGCGGGCAGTGCGCCGGACCCCGCATCGCCGCCGCGGCCTGAGTCTGCGCACGCGCGCGGCGGCCCCCGGGACGAGCCCACCACCAGACCCCATCCCTGCGGAGCCGGGCGCCGGCCTCGCGGCTCCCGGAAGGGGGCGGGGCCTGGCCGGGACACGCCCCGGCGCGCAGCAAGCCAGGGAGGGGGGGTGTCCGGCCGCGCCGAGTTTCCGGCGCGCTCCCCCGCGCCCCGCGTCCCGTGGTCTCGCCCGCCCCCGCTGCCATGTTGGATTGTGCGGCAGCCGCCGCCGCCGCCGCCGGAGGACCGGAGGAGTAGCGAGTTCGGCGCAGCCGCCGGAGTGCGAGGACAGCGGCCATCCGGCCCGGGCCGAGCCGGGCGGCAGCCGGGAGCTTCGCTGTCGGTCCGCGGGCGCCCGCCGTCAGCCCCTTCCCGCGGCCTCCGCGCGCCCGCCGGGGCAGCGGCGGGATGCTGCGCCTGTGACCCCCCGCCCGCGCCCCTGTCACCCCGAGCGGGGACCCAGTGCTCGCCCACCTCCGGAGGACACAGCCCTGGACGCTCCACCCCACCGGCGGCACCATGAGCTCGGGCCAGCAGCCTCCGCGGAGAGTCACCAACGTCGGCTCCCTGCTGCTCACCCCGCAGGAGAACGAGTCGCTCTTCTCCTTCCTCGGCAAGAAATGTGTGGTCAGTGGCCGGGACCCCCGTCGCCACCCCCCGACGTCCCCTGGCGGGTTCGGGCTGCGGGCACTGGGGAGGAGGAGGAGGGAGAGAAGCGGGGCGGGCGCGGCGAGGCTGGGGGTCCCGCTGCGGGCCAGGCCTCCAGCCTCCCGGGGCCCTGGTGCTGCCCTCGCCCTGCTCCCCGGGTGCAGGGCGGCCCTGCCAGGAGCCGCCTCCCGGAGCTGCTGGAGAACAAGGGAGTGTCACCTCTGCAGGCCGGCCCAGAAGTCCAAGTCGGGGTCCGCGCCCTTGCAGCAGGTTCAAACTTTACTCTAGACCACACGGGGATTTTCTTCGTGCATCAGCAGCTTAAATCTCAGCACAGGACCCCAGCACTGGCCCTTGCTTTACTTCCTACTTCTGGGTCTGGGCTGTCTTCCTTAACAATGCTTAGAGGTCTTAGGAGTGAATAGATGGGGAGAGAAGCGCATCGGATTTTCGATCGCCCTTTAGGATTCCGGGAGAGATAAAAGTGGAGTGCAGGTTCATGGACACCGGATCAGAGCGAGGGGCAGGAAGTACTTTGCCTGCTCCCCATTGCAAAGAAACGGGGTTTATTTCTCCAGCCTTTACGCCTAGGCCTAGTTTCTGTTCTCCGCCCCACTGTTTTTTTTTTTTTTTTCCTTTTTTTTTCTCCCCCTTGCATTGGTAAGAAGGGGTGCCGCTCTCCGCAGCCATGCGTAGAGAAGCCGCAATTTCTAGTAGTTCTTGGCCATTGGAGTCAAAAGTGATTCTGAGTTTGGTCCTGTGGGGCCAATCCCAGCCCCAGCTGGCTGATTGGGAGCGAGCAGTTCTGTGGGAAGGGGGAATGCTTGTTGTTGACGGAAGCATTCATCACGTTGGCTGCAGGCGCTTCTGGGTCTGGGAAGGTTCTCCCTGGTGAAGGCCTTATCTTGATCTTACGGAGGTGACTCTTGAGTTGAAAGGGGGATTGTTGAAATGCTGGCTAGTCCCTTGGCTAGCACCCGCCGAGTGTGTGCCCCTGACTCCCAGGAAACACGCGCAGAGAAGTTTCAGCTGAGCAGGACCACTTTATATTTTTCCTTAGCAATGTTAGGTATGTCAAATCACACTACACCTGCTTAAGAAGTTAAGAGTAGACAATTTCTGGAAAGTTACCAGCTTAATTGTTAACTTTATGAGCTTACTCTTTGTATCTACTTTTGGAAACTAAATCATTCCACAGTACTTAAGATGTATTTCTTGTCCTAAAATTTAGACTGTAAAGAACACTACGTCCATAACCCAAGTAGCAAACAATGATTTAAAAAAAAAAAAAACAACAACAAAAAAGATGGGGAGACAACTTGAAAGGTGAACGAAGACCTTCCTTCTATATAGTATTTTAAACAAATGAGAAAATGGAGCCCTTGGCCCCAAGTCACACAGTAATTTAGGAATGTAACTGGAACTGTGTGTCCAGTCCCTTTGTACTTTCCACTACATCATGTTTCGTGAGGGTTTTTTTCCCCCTCTTAATGATTTGGTTATCAAAGTGGTGTTAAAGGAATAACTACTTCATTTTTACATAAAACTAATACCACTAAAATGTAAGTTTCTTAAAGCATTAATTTTTTTGCACGTTTTCAGTTTAGGACAATCTCCAATTTTTTAACGTGAGCTGCCTGCAAACAGGGAAAAGGTCAACTTTTGCTGGTTTCGTTTAGTATTTAGTATAAGTAGCTTACTGTGTTCACATACCAGGCCCATGAACTTCAGGCATGGAGGACATTGCATTTTTGTGCTAGTGTACTCATTGCTCAGAGCTGAACTGTGGTGTTTACCCAGGGTTTCAAGGAAATGACAGATGTGGGAGTATATTTTGATAGACAGAGATAGCATGGCTCTCTGTCTAAGCATAAGTGGGTTGCTGAATCGGTTACAAGTATTCAGTGCTCAATTTCTTTACATATATTATTAATCAACTTTACCTTTTGAATTGCAGTAATTTAAAACCACATTGTTGCCTTCTCTTGTAAGATGAAATTATTGTGAAAATTAACTAAAATTTGGAGACTTTGGTTTAATAGAGAGCAGTGTAAAAACGATGTTTTGGAATAATCTTTGTAGGCCTTGCTCTCTTTTTTTGTTTAAAACAACAGTGAAGTGCATTGTCTCAAATCGAGCAATAAATGTACAGGTCAGATCAAATGTAGTAAGCTGATGAGATACATTCAGAGCTCTATCTGTGAAGTCAAGAAATGAAACTAGTTCTGTGGTGCCAGATTATAAGCAAGTTCTTCATTCCTTGTTTGATCGAACAAACATGTATTGAGTAATTGAATGTTGAGGTTAAAAATCAAGATTGATGCTTCCCTTTGGGGAATTTAGTGTCCGATGAGGGAAACAATATGTAAACTGATGAATAAGTCAGTACTTAAGAATAGATATGCAAGAGTTGCCTGTCACAAGCAGAACTATAGCCTTGTAGTCAGGAAATGTGGATTTAAGCTTAGGATCTCTTTGGACAAGGCCCTTAACCCTGCTGTTCTATATTTGCTTTTCCTACCTGTCAGATTAGAATGCTATCTCATGGAGTGGTTGTGTTGGTTAGGAGTATATAGAAGTATCTGAAAAGCTATTATAAAAGGATGAGAACCCTAGTGGAGAGTACATAAGGAAAAGCTTTATAAAATGGGCAATACCTGAATAAGATTAATGGGTAGTAATTAGGTTGATAAAGGATATGAAAGTACTTGGAAAATTAAGAGAGTTTGTTAGGGAACAAAGGTTTTGCCTGTATTTTCACATTTGTGTATGTGTTGGAATCATGGTAGGAATTATTAGATGTGTGTGGTTAGGTTCAACTTCTTGATAATTACATTTTCTAGGTCTGAGGTAGAGCTTGGTCATTTGTTTTTATTAAGTTTCATGGAAAGGTTCAAATGTGCATTATAGCTTTAGAGTAGAAGTCCATTTCTGATGGCTAATTCTAAACATGTCACGTTGGAAACATTGGACATCACATTGGCGATAATGGGCTTGCTTTTAATGGAGTTTGTATTTTGTGAGTAAAGTTAGAACAGGTTCTTTTAGTACAGCATTTCTTTGTCAAGATGGATTTCATAACTAAGAGGCAGATATAGATGAGGGAGGGAGCACTATGAGTGGGGGGCTACAGACCAGGTTTGACTTGGAGAGTATACTTGGGGTAAGGTGGAGGCAGTGTAGAAATGTGCTGTTGGTAATGAGAGGGGTGACAGGAGATCCCACAGGTGTTTATAGATGCCCCCACAAAATACCAAGGAGGGCTGAATTAAAACAGTTTTGGGAAGAGGATTCAAGTATGATTTAAAAGACTCCCAGAATGGCTAAGTCCCACTTAGATGCAGAAGGTAAAGGGAGGGAATTGCAATAAAGGCAGACATTAAAGGAGAGCAGAAAGGTATGTAGAAATATACATATCTCATTCGCTGGAAACAATTGGTTTTATGGAGGAAGTGAATCTTAGAAATCTATTGTTGTAGTATAGTTTGAATAGTTAAGACTTTATGTAAATTAGAGTTTCGTTTAAAGTTAAATGTAATATGTGAATATGTGTTATAACTTAACATTGGGTTAATAGTCCTGATGATATCATTACCTGGATTATTGTCTCAAATTTTAAAAAGCAAGATTCACTTATTATTTGACAGGGTTTCTCTGTGTCTTGGCTCTCCTGGAACTTGCTCTGTAGATCAGGCTGGTCTTGAACTCACAGAGACCTGCCTCTGCCTCCAGAGTGCTGGGATTAAAGTTGTGCACACTGTGCCCAGCAACATTCACTTATCTCATTGTGAAGTTTTGTTGATTTTCAAGTAGGGTGATAGCTAACTTGTGTAATTCTTGCCATGTGGACTTTAATATGTGTAGTCTCAAATAAGTAGGGAGGGAGTGGGGAAAAAAAAAACCCTGTAGCTAGTTCTGTCCCACCCTGTTTGTTCTAAATGGATTGAGGCTGCTGAGGGTTTGCCATTTTTTTCCTACCATACTCATCCATTTTGGTTTTTTGTTTTGGTTTGGTTCTGTTTTGTCTTGTTTTCACTATTAGTGATTCTTAGATTTTTTTTTATTAATTAGTGGTTTTTTTTTAACCTTCATTTCCTTTACTTCCTCAGCCCTTGTTTTTATTACTCATATTCATTAGTTAAATTGTGTTTCCCCACTTTGTATGCAGTTCTGAGAGATGGACCTAACACCTTGGTACTTTTCTACAATTTTCACATCTATCACAGGTGAATGAATACTTCGTGGTTGAATAATTATAATTACTCATTTGATTCAGCCTAAGGAACCTAGTCAGCATTTCTTAACTGCTTGATCAAGTTGAAAAAAAGTCATACTCTTGGTAGATGTTATCTGAAGTTCAGTCTTTCTTGATTAAGCAAAATAGTTTCATTCCCCTGCTAAGCTAATATAGGTGGTAGGAGTAGCTGTCTAAAGTTGTTTTGTTTAAGCCACACCTTGTATGTAGCAGTTCTTAAATAGATGTAGAGGCAGAGATATATTTAAAAGATATTTTCTAGAAGATGGCCTGAATTAAGGCCATAGTGGTAGAATGAAAGTGGGAAATGCCTTTGACCTTGAGCAGTGAGGAGAGAAAACACTGAAATTCACTGGATTTGTAATATACAACCATGAAAAATGCCCTCCTCTGGTGTAGGAGGAAGGTGAGCACCAAAGTATGATGCAGTGTAGATTACATGAGCAGAGGCGATGGGGAGAATATAGCCTACTTGAAATCTGGTCATTTTTAGTTCTTAGAGTGGGCACATTTCTCAACCCAAGCATCTAGATCTCTAAAAGGGTCTTACTAATGGGTTTTAGAGAATTCCATAGTTACGTAAGTCATCTAAGAATGACTACCACCTATGAAATACTTCAGGAATTTGTAGACGCATATGAAGATTTTTGTTATTGATACTGTTCAATGTTTGTTTATTACATTTCCCATTGATGGCAAGGAGATCTTAGGGTAAAAATTGCTTTGATTTAGGTAAACCAGTTCTAACAATTTTGTTTAAAGTTAGGTATGAAGTCTATAAAGATGAGCTTTTGAATACACCTCTCTGAAGAGTTTCTGAGCCTTTTAAGCCCATCCCCCCATCCACTAGTTCTGCCACTGTTTGGCCAGTTCTCTTCTGTTATGGCACAGTGTTGGGTGTTTTATATAAAATACATCATTGCAAAAGTTATCCTTTATTTAGTGTAAAAACTACTACTTAATGGTTAATACCAACTTACCCCATCTAGAAATAAAATGAAGTTTACTAGAATAATTCAGCAGACTTTGGGGTTGGGGTTTGGTCCTCAGCTCCGGGGGGGGGGGGGGGGGGGAATAGCAGACTTGGCTAGGAACTTCATTATCACTCATCTTAGACTCTGTTGGAAGTGCCCTAAAGAGAGGAATTCCACCTGTAGTGCTGCTGAAACCAGTATTGTAGCCTTTAGAAACAATATGTATGTATTTATTGAGAAAAGGCCTCTCTCTGTCTAGCCTCAAGCTTGCAGTGTTGGTGTGGTTGAACTTTAATTCCTGATCTTTTGCCTCCAGCTCCAGAGTTATGGGATTGCTGATAACTGCCATCACAGCCTCACCTTCAGGGCGTAAAGCATGATTTATTTCAAGTTTATAAAAACTGGGAAGAGTAAGATTCAGATGAAACATATGCTGATAGTATCTCATTTGTTTTATTTCTGTCCATATTCCACATATTTTAAATAAAGGATTTTAATGGAAATATGCTAGCCTTTTCAATTTTAGGTAGGAAAATAATTTTAAAAGAGCAGATAGAGTTAGGCTTTGTTATATTTTGTAGGTCTAGAAGTCACAGCTTTTTTCCCCCACATGTGATAACCTAGTATTATGAATGCAACTCATTTTTACTATAAAGATTCTGAAGGGAACACAACTCAATACATTCTTATTCACCTTTATAAAGTATGCACTGCAATTTGTAAATGCAATTCTTACTAGCTTACTAATAACCTAAAATAGCAACTCTTTAACTGCTATTAGTTATTAATTAGAAGCTGTTTGACATCTTCAACTGTATTCATAAATGCTATATAACAGAAATAAATCTCATGTTTATTTACTGCATCACTGTTAGTCCTCCTAGAAGTCGTAGATGATTCCATCATTTTAATGGTGATAAATGATAGTGAACAAATAAATAGAAAACTCCAACCTCACTTTTAATTTAGTGTTGTGTGTGACACAGTGGTAATTTGCCTAGCATATGGCAGGTTCTGGAATCTTAAGATGGCCAAAAATAGGAAAACTCACTTTAGAAGGTAGAGTCAAGTGAAAGGTAGTTAAGTTTTTATTTTAATTATTATTAACATTTAATTCAGTATCCTAGACTCTAGGGTTATGTTGTAGTATTAATTCATTTAGACTAATTTTTGAGTTGTCATTGAAGATTTACTAAAGGAATCATATCTGTAAAAGAAATGCTTATTGAAGATTTGCTAGATTGAAGCAAAGGGGAAATGAAAAAGAAGTCTAAGAATACATGCTAATGTATTGGGATTATCACAAAGCTATATGTTTAGTAACAGTTTAAAAGTCTTTATTTACAAAGTTAAACATTTATCTTAGGTTTAAAGAAGCTAGAACTATTTAGAAAGTACTTACCAGACCTGTAGTTCCAAATTTAAAAAAAAAAAAAAAGATTAAGTCTTTTACATAGTATTGATTATTGAAGTCTAGAAGGTTCCAGGGTTACTGAGGGACCAGACTGGGCCTTGTTTGGCTTGGCCAGCGTTGGAGAAGGATGGCATATTACTGTTCCAGTTGCTGGGACAGAATGCCTGACAAAGCACCTTGCAGCACAGAAGGTTTATCTTGGCTTAGAGTTTGAGGTTTCAGCCTATCCTAGAAAGGCACGTCAGTCAGAGCAGCTTTAGCTGTGGTAGCCGACCTACCGGTAAGGCAGTAAGGGTGAGGACACGTGTGCACATGCCAGTTCTTGGCTTGCTTTCTCCTTCTGTCATGTTTATTCAGTTGGGGACCCCCAAGCCCTTGGATGTTGCTGCTCATTTAGTATGCTTCTTCCCTATCTGGGTCTGGACATGCCCTCACAGGGATGCCTAGGATGTCTCTCCAAAATCATTCCAAATCCCGTGAAGTTGACAGTGAAGATTAACAATCAGAATGGTTTTTCCAAATGAGTCGAAGGGCTAGGGAGATGCTTAGTTTATCCAAAAAGCGGTGTTTTACATACTGTTCAACTTACCTTTTTTTATGTTAGTGGTATATTTCTTTGTCTATTTATTCTTACTGCATTCTTTTTATTCTTGCATTTAATGCCGTATTACCACATTATATGAAGTTACAGTTATATGTGGTTTATTAGTCTTTATTGATAATACTACAGATGTTATAACAAAATACCACAAACCAGGTAGTTTATAGAACAAATTTATTCTCATTGTTCTGGACCTAAAAATCTGAAATCAAAGTACTAGCAGAGTTTGTTCCTTCTAAGAAACTGAGAATGAATCTATTTCATACCTCTCTTCTAGCTTATAAAGCAGTTACTGTCAATCCTTAAGGTTCCTTGACTCCAGTCTCTGCCTGTACAAATAACATGATATGGTATACTCACTCTGTCTTCTCCTTTATAAGGACACCAGTCATATTGCAGTAGGGGCAGCCCTAATGACCTTATTTTATCTTGGTTATATTTCTAAAGATCCCTCTTCCAAGTAGGATTACTTCACAAGTATGAGGGTTAGGATTTCAAGGTACCTTTCTAGAGGACACAATTCAGCCTAATATCCATAAAAAGAAAGGTTCAGTAATGTAATAAATATTCAAATGTGTTCTTTCCAGTTTTTATATAAAATAAGTTGTAAGGAAGAAAACTAGGACACACACATTAAAAGTCCCATGAGGGTAGATAACTGCCTAACTGCCCTCCAAACAGTTGTTACAAGCTACGTTTTCATCAGCACCGGGTATTTAAAAAATGTCTTACTGATGAAAGAGTCTCATTGTTGTATTTGTAGTTCTTGTGAAAGTGAACAGCTATCTTTTGAGCATGCATATCGTTCTTAGGCCATTCATTTTCTCTTAGTGATTTGGAAGAACTCTTTATGAGTACTGGATAATAGTTCATGTCATAGTATTTTGGAAACTTACTGTTTACCTTTTGTTAGAATTATCTTGATGTTTGTGGTCACTCTATAAATCTTAAATTTTCCTATGGGTATTATCTTCTTATATCTTCCCCCCTGTTTCAAAAGCTTTATTTTCATTTGGTTCAAGGTTTGTGAGTGAGGCACTCCAGGACACTTATAAAGTTGTTTAGTGTCAGGAGAGGTTCAGACATCAGCTGACTGCTAGAGAGTTCAGGAGCCTCTGGTAGGTCTCCAGGACTTCTGGTAGTACTTGAGGTTTGTTTCTCAAACTTCCCCAGAGACAAATGGGGCCTTGCCAATCCTGTCTTATTAATAAGCTTCATCTCCTCATCCAGAAGTGGCTCTTGTGGAAGTCACAAAGATGAGAGATCCTTAGGGCAGAACCCAGGAAAAGAAGGTCCAGAAAGCCTTGGTTCTGGTTATTATTCCCCAGGGCCGTCTCCATGGGCTCTGGTTTTACCCCCACTTAATCTTGAGAAAGCTTCTGTACCTCCTGCACAGCCCAGCTATGGAGCTAGTTTTCCATCTTGTATAAAGTGAGTATGACTGCAAGCCAGGAGAGGGCACCAGATCTCATTACAGATGGCATGTGGTTGCTGGGAACTGAACTCAGGACCTCTGGAAGAGCAGTCAATGCTCTTAACCTCTGAGCCATCTCTCCAGCCCTAGTTTTCCATCTTGTATAGACAATCTTGGAGCCGTCTTTTCTTCTCAGGAGTTTAGGAAGAAGTGACCCATTCATCTAGAACTGTATTGCCTGAAAGAAATTGTTGCCTGGAGAAAGGCAGCTGTAGGGTTCCTGAAAGTTCAAAATAAGCAGTTTACTGTGCTTCCACCTCTGATCATGGGTGATTGACAGTATAGGAGATGATCACAAATAGGTGGTGGTTACCATTTCTGGGGCTGGTGAGAAGGTACTGCTGGAGAGATTTAGAAGGCAGTTGCAAGTTTAAAGGAGGGAGTCTCCAGGAGTGTTTCTGTAGAAACACTGTTGAAATAAGACACAGATCTAGGACCTTGGTGTGAAGTATCTTATTACATCAAGTTTATTAATTAATTAATTGATTAAATATATTTAATAATTTATACTTTTTTGCCTGTTTGAAACAGTCCTTTGAGTTTCCAGGTGTACTTAAAACTAATTTTACATTCTCTTCTGTTTTCTTTAGCCTGCTGCCTGTCTAGTACACAGTTTCAGTGAGTGTAGTTGTACAGTAATGATAGAGCTGGATTAGAGTAAGGCTTTTCTTACCTCAGTGTTTCCTATGACTTTGATTTTGCTTGTACTTAGTACCAAGGAAAACTATGTTCTTTCTACCTATCACCAGAAAATAGTTGTTTTGATTTTTTTTTTTTTTTCTGGAGCTGAGGACCAAACCCAGGGCCTTGCGCTTGCTAGGCAAGTACTCTACCATTGAGCTAACTCCTCAACCCCTGTTTTGATTTATAATAGCATTGGATTTTAGGTTAATTAGAAAGAATTGATACACTGAGGCTTCCTGTTGGTTTCATTTCTTACTGCTGTGACAAAAAGCATTCTTAGGGAAAAAGAATTATTTTAGACCACAGTTTAGATTACAGATCATCCTAGCAGGGAAGTCAAGTCAGCAGATATTTAGAACAGCTAGTCATATTAGATCCATGTCAAGAGCAGAGAGAAATCAATGCATGCACTCTAGCTGCTCAGCTTGCTTCCTCTACTCTACCCTAATTCAGGACCCAAACCCAGAGAATGGTGCCACCTACTTTGAGACAGTCTTCTCATACCAATTAACATAATTAAGACTGTCCCAATAGATATGCCCACAGGGCTAAACCAATCTAGACAGTCCCTCATCTTAGACTCTCTTCTCAAGTGATTGTAGATTGTGCCAAGTTGATAATTAAAACTCTGAATTTCCTTTACAATTTTGTAACTTTCTTATGCACTAGTCATTTTTTTTAAGTACAAGAGTATTGCTCAGATATGCTTGTTTAAATAGTATTTAAATATATCTGTGTGTATACACATACTGCATTGCACAGAGTTCCTGGTTTTTCCCTAGTATGATTAGGTTCCACATTAAGCTCTTCTCAGTGGCTTGAGTCCCATCCTTTTTTGTGAATACCTACATATGTATATGTATGTCCGCATTTTATCTAAAAGGAATCACTAGGAGGTTTTGTGAAGAACAGATATATCTATCTTGTGCTTTTTTTTATTATGGGGTCTTAAATGAATGAAAAATTGGCTAGAGTAACAAATCTAACATGTACCATGGCGATCATCAGATAGACAGCCTGTCTTGATTGTTCTATAACTCGCCTCAACCTTCCATGGATTGTTTTAAAGGGACCCCAGCATCATCTGTCTATCACCCAATCATTCTGGTAAAAGGTTTGTTATTGGGGAAAATTATAAAGGCCACTCCACATAGTTAAAAGGAAGATTTATTTAGTGGATGACTTACAAATGAAAGAATGGATAGGTCGCGGGGGTCTGGGGAAGGCGTATAGCAATCCAGCGGTGTTCTCTGGAGCTCTGCACAATCAATCTCCACCATCCAGGGTCCAGGCGCAGAGAGCGCGCCCCGAGCCAGCGCTTGCCCATCCAGCTCCTAGGTTTCCAGCACCTCCCCTCGCCCCGCCTCGTAGGCGTGACAGTTGCCAGAGTCTCAATGGGGGTTGGAGCTTCCAGATCCAAGCTGGAATGGCTACCCACTACATCTCCCCCTTTTTGTCTAAATAAGAAGGTTCTAAACTAATACAAGACTATATACAAAGGAATGGTTATCAAATATTGTCCAGAAATAATGAGGGATAATGACCTAGATAAGATGTAACTACAACCAATGCAAACAATATCAAGCAAGAAACACATTCTAAAATCCAGAGAAGTATAGAGCATAGGTAAACGGCATGTTATAAAGATCATTCAAAGGTGTCCTATCCTAAAGAACCTGAATCTAATACTTAATATGTTCTATCTAAGATATTATATATACTAAGTTGTAACTATAACTGCTAGTCTTCAATCCCATCAAAGACCTGAGAAGGAACATAATGGTACCTGAGAAATGGTAGACGGATGCAAGCAACTTCGGGAATCTTGCAAGAGTAGACCAAGACAGCTGGCAGCCTGGACAGTCACCTAATGTTTCTCAGCATTGTTGGTGCATTCAAATTGGCTACAGGCCTAGAGTATCTGACAGACCATTTTCAGAAGCAGGATTTCTGAAAGACCATCTTACCCTGTCTTGGCAGAGTACAGTGGTCGCTTTCCTTGTGTCCCGCTTGTCCAGAAAGGACAGCATTGCATTTGTACTGTCAGCCATCAAGGCAAGGGCAGTTCTTTGCCCCGTAGGCCATTTTGTGCCAAAAAGACAAACTTCCAAATGGAAATGTCTTAGAAGCCCAACATTCTCTTGGGATCAATTGGTGCAGCCAGGAGCAATTGTGCCTCACGTCAACAGAATTCTAAGTTATTTAAATGCCATATTCTCTAGGTCTATGAAGTGTTTGAAGATTACCTGTCCATCTGACCTATGTATCTGTAAATCTGGATAACCTAACTAACGTAACTATAGAGATGACAGGCATAGGCGACCATAAATCTATAAATCTTATCTACCGAAATAACCTAAGGACTAAGGCTTCACGTAAATAAGGTAAACAGTCTATAAGCAAATGTATGGTGAAGAACGATGACTTCAAAATTGTGACAATACACAAGATATTTATAACAGAGGTAGGAATATATAGTGCGATATGCAATATGACAATAATCTTAAATATATATCAATATACCAAATATCCTAACAGAAGTAGAACATATATAAAGTATGACAGATATAAATTTACATTTGTATCAATATAAAAATGTTTCAAATAAGAGTAGAAATATATGTACATTATAACAAATATAGTTCTGTATTTGTATCAATATACAAATTATCTTAAACAGGAGTATAAAAATAGTTTACATTTGTATCAACATATAAGAATCTATAACAGTACAAATTACAGTGCAAATTGTCTAAGGTTGCTATTTTACCAAGTTTGTTTACTAGTATATACAATGATTTACCATCATATCTTATACCTATCCGTTCCATTTCTTCCGCCCCCCCCCTTTTTTGTTTTTTACAATACTGAGTTAATATTTTCTTCCACCCCCAACCCTACAACCGTCATCCATAACCCTGAGAATTATGAAACCTAAGGGAGAAGGGGCGTCGTTTTCTTAGAATTGCTTCCTGCCATTTAGGGGGTGATGTTATCTCTGTTGGGTACTGTGAGAAAGCTCAGATAGTTAAATCTCAGTTAGACTAACTGTAGGTTCTGCAGCAAGTTTTAGAGTAATAGGTAAGATTGTCTGAAATTCTGGCAAGAAGTGTAGTATGATGATGATTACCATGGCATCATTCTGGATTGGGTAGAGTTGTTGTTGTTGGGGCCCCATCTTCCTTCTGGTGACTTCTGAGATTGCTATTGGAAAAACTTATTTGTTATCAAAAATGGGAGGTTTGGATTTAAAGAGGACATAGCATGTAAGAAAGGATTCTGAGAAATCAAGAGTAAGCATGGAGAGAATTAGAATTTAGAAGACAATGGTCCCTTTTTATTGGTTTCCTTCTGTCTCACACCAGAGGGCTCTTCTGATATGGGACTGAAGAATCTCTTAAACTTTTCTTTTAGCAATATGCTTGGGTTTAGAGAAGGAGTGAGCCAATTCCATCTCCAAAGCCAGCTTGGCTATAATTGAATTGGAACCACAACTTTTCTAGATTGATAGAGAGAAAGATGTTAGACAGTGAGATTTTACCATGTGTAGATTGGTACCAATAGATTCTTCCTTTCTGCTGTAAACATCCGGATATCCAAGGCCTTATGAGTTTTGGAAGATGGGTATTTCCATTATCCTGGAAAGACAAAAACAGAACCCTACCCCACCCTTTGATTGTTAAATTTTTCTTACAACTTGTAGAGATGTCACATTGGTGGATGATCTTTTACTTCTCTTCATCAAGGGGTTTTTCCTGTTCGAATCGGATTTTTATTAATTTTGTTGGTATCCATAGCTTTTCTTCTCCTGCAGAAACAAAGGCAAAACCCCTTCCCCAACGTAGAACACATCCAGGTTTCCATTCTGAGGTCAGCACATCCTTGAAATAAACTGGTTGGTTTAGCTCAGGAGTTTTGTCTATCGTCCAATGTCTCTCCGCAGCTGTTGTTCTTTTCTCATTAGCATTGAGAAAATTCAAGGTTAATAAAGCACTATGCAGTCTATTTCTAGGAGTCATTGTTACCTGTTGCTGTTTATTTAGCATATCCTTTAAAGTTCGATTGGATCTCTCTATGACTGCTTGGCCTGTGGGATTATGTGGTATACCTGTAACATGCTTTATATTGTAATAAGCAAAGAACTGTCTCATTTTATTGGAGACATATGCTGGGGCATTGTCTGTCTTAATTTGTACAGGTATTCCCATGATGGCCATAACTTCTAATAGGTGTGTAATCACAGAATCAGCCTTTTCAGAACTCATAGGAGTTGCCCATTGAAATCCTGAATAGGTGTCAATGGTATGATGTACATACTTTAATCTTCCAAATTCTGCAAAATGAAACACATCCATCTGCCAAATTTCATTTCTTTGTATACCTTTTGGATTACTCCCTGCAGGTAATGGAGTTTGGTTATAGATGGAACAAGTAGGACATTTTTTCACAATATCCTTAGCCTGTTGCCAAGTGATGGAGAAATCCTTCTTCAAACCTTTGCTATTTACATGGTGTTTCTTATGACATTCTGAAGCTTCTAGCACATTACCTTGCTCCACATCCTCTCCAACATAAACTGTCACCTTTGTTTTTGATCTTAGCCATTCTGACAGGTGTAAAGATGGTATCTCAGAGTCATTTTGATTTGCATTTCACTGATGACTAAGAATGTTGAGCAATTCCTTAAATGTCGACCATTTGAGATTCTTCTGTTGAGAATTCTGTTTAGCTCTGTAGCCTATTTTTAATTGGATTATTTGGTATTTTGATGTCTAGTTTCTTGTGTTCTTTATATATTATGGAGATCAACCCTCTGTCAGATGTGGGTTTGGTGAAGATCTTTTCTGATTTTGTAGGCTGTCATTTTGTCTTACTTACCATGTCCTTTGCCTTACAGAAGCTTCTCAATGGCTTATATTCTTACTTTTAAAAAGTAAGTGTGGGGCAGGAAAGCTGCCTTATCAGTTAAAAGTACTAAATGCTCTTGCAGAAGACTTGAGTTCAATTCCTAGCACCCATATGGCAGCTCATAACTGCCTGTCACTCTAGTGTTAGGGGATCCAGTGCCCTCTTCTGAACTCCTTGAGCTTCTGCAAGTACATGGTATATATACATACGTTAAGGCAAATATACATAAGTATTTTTTTTCAAGTAGGAATTTATTGTCACATACTTTCTCCTAAGAACTGTTGTAGTGGGGTCTCATATACCCCTCACTCTGTAGTGTATCAAACTGACCAGTAGTGCTCAAGGCTGCTTTACCCTGGCTAGTTTTCTACCTGCTAAGCTCTTTGACTGTAATTATGAATAAAACTGCTTCCTGTAATTTTTTTGCCTCAAATATTTTAAAACTTTATTAGGTGTATAAATATTTGCAGTTGTTATGTCTTGGTGAATTGACCCTTTTGTCATTGTAAAGTGACCTCCTTTGTGCCTCATAATATTTTTCTCTAAAATCAGCCTTGTCTGAAATTAATATCACCACTTCAGCTCAGCTTTCTTTAGCATGGGGTTAGAATCGTCTTGCATTTTTCCTTCCTCAGTCTCACTGTCTTTATTCCCGATATGTATTTCTTGCAGGCATGCTAATAGTTGTCCATAATATCTGTGGAAGAGTGGTTTGTTCCACACATACTATCTGTTCTGCTGACTACTTTTCAGATTTTTCTGTTACTAGTTGTATTTTTAAGGGATCTGATAGTGGTGTGCTTTTGTATAGATTGCTTAATGTTTTTGTGCTGGGTGGTGGTGGGTGGTTGTTCCTTGGGTATATGGGCTTACACTGGTTTGCCAACTTTGGAAACTTTTCTGGCTTTGTTTTTAAATGCCACTCTGCCCTCATGGACTGCTTAAAGGTTGTGCTGTACATTACTGCTGTTCTAGTCCTTGTTTTCCTCTCATTTTATGTCTAATGGCTGTCTATGTCTGTCATAAATACTTCATCTGTAGTATCTAACTTGCCATTTCAGCACTGTGTTTTTATAGCTGGAAGCTTAATTTGGTTCTTAGTCCATGTTTCTGTAGCATATAGTCTAATCTTACTGTAGCTTTAATATATGGAATACAATATAATTGTATTTTTTATTGATTGTATCCTAAGGCCAGTTTTTCTTGACTCCGATCTTGTCTTCACTGTGGAACTCTGTTCTTGCTTTTTTTGTGTGTGCTTGGGACTTTTTAGTTAATACCAACTATTCTAAAGTTTAATTAGCCTTAAATTTTTGATAATGTTGCTTTTTAAAATTTTTGTGTAGCTGTGTGTGTATGGAGGCCAGAGGTTACTTTGAGTCTTTCTCAGTCACTTTTTACCTTGTTTTTTACTGAATCGGGCTCATCTGACTGAACCAGGACTCATCATTTCTGCTAGACTGGCATGGTAATGAGCTCTGGGCATCAGCTTTTCTCCACACCCATAGTAGTGTTGCTATGCTGGGTTTCATGTGACCGCAGTATACATTTACACGTTATCAAGGTCCTGCTTCACATAACACTGTATTGCCTCATGGACAGTGGAGAGCCCTTAGAGTTTTTCTATCACCACCATATAAATTTGCTGCTGTCTTAGTTACTGTTCTGTTGCTATTAAGAGACAGTGTGGCCAAAGCAACTTATAAAGAAAGCATTTAATTGGGAGCTTGCTTACAGTTTCAGAGGGTGAATCCATGACCATCATGGTGGAGAGCATGATAGCAGACAGGTAGGCATGGTACTGGAGCAGTAGCTGAGAGCTTACATCTTAGAGACAAGTTGAAGACAGAGAGAGGGAGAGAGACTAAGACTGGCATTGGCCTTTTAAACCTCAAAGCCCCAGTAACATACCTCAAAGGCCATACCTAGTCCTTCCCAAAATAGTTCTGCGAACTGGGGTCCAAGCATTGACATATGAACTTATGGGGACCATTCTCATTTAAATTGCCCCAGCTGCCATTATTTTTACTTACTTAAAAGCTATAATCACAATTCAAAAGCTGTAGTCACTGAATGTTTCTTTTACTAATCAAATTATCTGTTGTTAGGTCAATTAAAAATAAGAAAAATAATACATTACATTACATTAGCATCCTTTGTACATATTTGAATTTCTGTCTGTTTTGGTTCCTTTTCATTTTTTAAAAAATAAAAGTCCACATTATTGAAAATAATTTATAAATAAAAAATATCATGTAGCTATATTAATGTAGCTACTTAAACAAGCTCTTGCCCAGACCCAAAGTCTATACATCTTTCTCAGTGTTGGTTCCTTTTCTTATATCTCTGATCATAAGCGATGTATGTAAAGAAGCATTTGTTTTGGTTTTCTCCCTTAAGGGTATAGTCCATCATTGGAGCAGGAACTCAAGGCTGGTGGTCATGTTCCTTCTCAGTCAGAAAGCAGTGCTACAAATGCTGCTGCTTATCTTTCTTCCTCCTTGTTGTGTCATTGGAGACCCCAGCCCATAGAATGAGGCCTCCCAGTTTAGGGCAGATAGCACCCCAGTTAACCTAATCTAGAAAATAACTCACAGGCACACCTAGATTTATTTTTTTATAAATAGTCCAATTTTTTTTACATTTACTTACTTACTTTGTGTTGGAGGATGGAGAGGGACATGGTGAGTGTGCCACAGTGGATGTGGAGGTCAGAGGGAGTCAGTTTATTCTGTCTTCCATGTAAGTTCCAGGGATGGAATTCAGGTCATCAGGCTTGGCAGCAGGTGCCTTTAACCCATTGAGCCAGTTAGTCAGCCCTTTGTGGAGAAGATTCCAAGTCTCAGCACGTTGACAATCAAAATTAATGATCGCAGTGGTCCTATTTTTTTTTTTTACTCTGAAGAACTTTTAACATTTCTGTAAGTCAGTCTTACTGATAGCACATTCCCTTTATTTGTGTTTGAAAAACTATTTCTCCTTTACCTTTGAAGGACAGTTTGCTGGATACAGAATTCTGGGTTGAGGAAGCTTTTACATTATGAGTACTCCCATTATTCTTACTGTTTGCATGATTTCTGAAGACAGTTCATTGTAATTCTTGTCCTTATCCCACATGAGAGAACATTCTTCAGTATGAACTCTTGAAATTATTTGAAGCACATTTAGGGAACTCTTAACTCTTGAACCTATCTAATAATCATTGTATTTTCCTATTTTTTGAGAAAGATACAGGGGAGTTTGTGAAGCTTTTTTATCTCTTTCATTAATTGTATTGACTATAATTTCATTTGTAGCCCAGATTTATGCTCATAATACATGCCCAGCCAGTGACTATTGAATTTGGCTGTCAGGAATTCACCACTGGAATATGTGGAGATTAGAGTTAGATTCATACATGTACTCAAGTACATCACCAGAGGACTCATGTTAGTGTAACATTTTAAACTGACTTTTGGTATTGTTCCATAAGCTTTCTCAGCCCAACCTGTTCATTTCTAAAAACAAGCTTCTTCACAGAGTGCTAGGAAACAGCTCAAAGTAATCCAGAAAGTTACGTAATACACAGCTGTGAAGTTTTGGAAAGGCTCTGCTAACAGTCAAGTGACTTATTTTAAAAATGACTTCTTTCTCATTAAAAACAGTGCTCAGTATTAAAGATTTACTATGGTGATAGCCATATAGTGTCTGATAGCCACTAGCCATGTGGCTGAGACAGTTGAAAGGTGATTAATTGAGCTGAGATGTTCAGTAAGGTGAAATGTGCTCTGGACTTCAAGACTGAGTACAGAAAGAATGCATCATGCTATATCATTACACTTGATTAATGCTAACATTGTAGGAACTTTGATTTTGTTTAACTAAAGTTTGCTAAAACTCATTTTGCTTACTCTATTTACATAGTGACTACTTAAGCATTTGAAATCTCTTTATCTGTCATTCCTACTAAGCAGTGCACACTTAGGGAGGTTGCAAAGTAAAGTCAAGATCAAAGTAGTAATAACCTGTGAACACTTATGCAGAAATAGTACTTATATTTTTGTTCAGATTTTATTAGTAGATTTTGTTATGCATGAATTACTAATTAATAATTGCCCACACATGCACTTACTCTCAGCTGACACACTCATCCATTCTTTTATGGACATTATTTTATGTCAGTGAGCATGTCACTAACAAAGGTCATAATTAATATGTGGACTTAATGCTTCCTGGGGAAAACATTAACATTCTAACACAAAGTTGTGTTGTAGGGAGGTATGAATGTGTGTTGGGCGAGGGGTAGTGAAAGCTGATTTTGAACCTGTAACTCCCCTGCCTCAGCTTTCCAAGTTGTTGGGATTACTGGCATGTATCTAATGACAGACTTCAATTATTTTACAATGATAATTTCCAAGAAATAGGCCTGTCTACTTAAAGGAAAATAACTTTTAAAATTTGACTTTGCTGGGCGGTGGTGGCGCATGCCTTTAATCCCAGCACTCGGGAGGCAGAGCCAGGCGGATCTCTGTGAGTTCGAGGCCAGCCAGGACTACCAAGTGAGTTCCAGGAAAAGGCGCAAAGCTACACAGAGAAACCCTGTCTTGAAAAACAAAAAAAAACAAAAAACAAAACAAACAAAAAAAAAAATTTGACTTTACATTGCCAAATTGTACTACATGCTAAGTTGTGCCTCTTACAATGACATCATCTCAGTATGTCCTTTATAGTTCTTGATAGTTCCTAAGCCCCATGTAATAGCAAGCAAATATAAGAACCAATATTCTTTTATTTTATCCTGTTGAAATGTTCGGCATTTTAAAACATTTACCAAATGCAGAAATACTTTTTCTGAGTATTCTTAAAGATACCTAATTTTAAAATGAAAATGAACAAATGAGGAAGATATAGCAATATACTTTCAATCAAGTTTGTACATTTTTCTGTTAAGTGAGGAATGATGTGTCTTTCCTAAAAAGAAAATAAAAATAGATTAATATTTATTGTTAAAAGGAACTTCTCTTGAAATTAGTTACTTTGAAGTAGGATGTATCAAACAAAGAAGTGGTCAGTGTTGTGTGATTTGCTTTTACCCCTTTCATATTAAGACACTCATTATTTTAAAAGTTAAACTGTACACGTTGGGTATAGTGGTGCACAGCTTTAATCCCAGCACTCAGGAGGCAGAGGCAGGCAGATCTCTGAGTTGCAGGCCACCCTGGTTTACATAGTAAGTTCCAAGATAGCCAGAACTTCATAGAAAGACCTTGTTTCCAACGAACAAAAGACAAAAAAAAAAAAAAAAAAAAAAAAAAAAAAGGAGGGCCTGGGAAGATGGGCTCAGCTTAAGGGCTGGAATTTAGTTTTGGATACCCATGTAGTTTTTTAACTCTTTGGAGATCCGCCACCCAGCTCCCAAATAAATACACAGAGACTTATTCTTACTTATGAATGCTTGGCCTTGGCTTGGCTTGTTTCTTGCCAGCTTTTCTAACTTAAATCCCATTTCTCTTTAACTATGTTTTGCCTCTGGACCTTTTGCCTTTATTCTATATATCTATCTTTCCTTCTTACTCTGGTGGGCTGGGTTGCTGGCCCCTGGGGTCCTCCTCCTTTTCTAATTCCTTGCTCCTTTCTCGTATTTATTCTCTCTGCCCACCATCTCTGCCTGTTTCTCTCTCCTGCCTACCTATTGGCCAGTCAGCGCTTTATTAGACCAATCAGGTGTCTTAGGCAGGCAAAATAACACAGGTTTACAGAGTTAAACAAATTCAACACAAAAGAATTCAACACATCTTTGCATCATTAAACAAATATTCCACAGCATAAATGAATGTAACACATCTTAAACTAATAGTCTACAGCACCGCACTACTCATATAAAAGCTGGGCTGGCCTATCAGTAATCCCACATGTAAGGGTATGTGTGTGGTGGGAGAGGAGGTGTGTGATAGAAGTGGGGGATAGAAACAGGATCCCCGAGGCAAACTGGCTAGCTAGACTAGCTGAGTCAGTAAGCTCAGGGTGCAGTGGGCGACTGCCTCATTCAATACAATGGGAAAGGATTGAAGAAGTCACTCAGTGTCAACCTCTGGTGTCCATGTGCACACATATGCAAACATGCATACTGCACACGTGCAGAAATTTATTTTAAGGTATTATTTACAAAGGTAAATATTCAGATCTTAAATATTAAGTTTGACAAGTGATATGCTATATATCTTATACTATATATAGATTACCTTCAAAATAAGCTTAAGAGTATCTAATGTCTCAAATAATGTTTCTTTCCAGTTGTTTTCTTTCTCTGTCATTATTACTTTGGCTGCTTAGACCTTTTCATTCAGCGTATTTTAATATTCATCTATGTTACTACCTAGGTTTTCATTCTTTGCTCAGTAGTATTTCATTGATGAATATACTATGATATATGTTTATTCTCATATCTAAATCATTTACAATTTTGAGTTGGGTTGCTTCCAGTGTTTTTGACTGTTACAGAAGGGGTTGCCATAATTGTTACACTCTTCTGTTTATGCACATCTTTTGTTTCCAGTGAATACCTGGAAGAATTGTATTATCAAAGGGCAGATATGAATTTATCTTTATAAAGAACTGTCAGTCATTGGCCCTGCCAGTTTTGACTTTTCAGTGAATTTGAGCTAATTTCTCTTCAACATTTGGTGTGGGCTGTGATTTGGTTGGTGGTAGTGAATGTGGAATGGTCTCAAGTGACTCTTACTTGTACTCCCTTAAGGACTACTGATGTTGAACACTCTGTCATATGGCTGTTGGCCATTTGGGCATTTTGTTCTTTCTTGGTTGGCTTATCTGCTGTGTGTAATGCTTTGTAGCCATTCTTTGTGTGTTTGAACATAAGGCAGAACTTAGAAATGTGCACTTCTACAGTCTTTTAGTTGTCTGTTCATTTTAATATCATAAAGACTAATTTTTTTCTTTTTTAAAAAATTTTTGGGGGCTGGAGAGATGGCTCAGAGGTTAAGAGCACTGGCTGTTTTTCCAGAGGTCCTGAGTTCAATTCCCAGCACCCACATGGTGGCTCACATCTATAATGAGATCTGATGCCTTCTTCTGGCCTTCAGACATACATGCAGGCAGATCACTGCTGTATACATAATGGATAAATAAATTAAAAAAATTTTTTATTTCTAAGAGAAGTTGGCCTATGCTGACCATGATAGTCCCCTCCTAGAAGTTTTGTGATCCTGAGTTTTTCTGTTTAGTCTTATGATTCACGTTTTTCTTTTCACACCGAGTTAAGGAAAAGAATCCTGTGGGGTGACTGTAGGACTTTGTCATTGCAGGTTCAGGTTTGTTCTATTTGCTGAGTCATTCAGTACAGCACAGCTTGTTAAGCTTTCAAACTTCATTGAGTTGTCCTGGAACCTTGTCTCTCATTTAATGGATTTAATTCGCTCCCTTAATTTGTGTTTTACATTTTTTTGTTAGTATATTAATTTGATTATTGCATACTTATCCTAGATCTTAAAATCAGTTATGGTAAGTCAGCTTTTTTTCCCCCTATTTAGATTGTCTTGGCAATTCTAGGTGATTTGGACGTCCATCTAAAATTTAAAATTCATCTCTCAGACTTTTTCACAAGCTAGTGGTTTGATTGGCATGGTGATAATCTACTTATCAGTTGAGAGCAGCTATTATAACATTGCCAAGTTTTCTAGTTTATAAACACAGTAGCTCAGTATTTACTTTGAAAAATTGCTGATTGTTGGTGTAGGTGGTATTTAACTTATCTTGTTTTTGTTCACTAATATGAAGTACTATACAATGTATTGACTGTGTATCCTTTAACCTAGCTAAACTGAATAATTAGTTCTGTGGGCTACCAAGATGGCTTAGTGGTTAAGAGTGCTTGCAGCTCTTGATGAGGACCTGAGTTTGATTCCTAGCAGCAGGGAATCCTAAAATAATTAGTTGTAATAGGTTTGGGTAGGTTTTATATTTTTTAATCCACATAACCATGTCCTCTATGAAGAATTTTACTTTTTTTCTCATCTTTGTGACTTTCATTTATCATTTTTACTGGACTTGTGATAAGAATTCAAGTGGTAGAGCACACACTTTCTCAGTATAAATGGGCAAAACAACGTGTGTCTGATTTCCTCCATCAAGTTAAGGAAGCTCTGTCTTGTCATAAGTAGGTGTTAAATTTTGTCCTATTATTTTCTTGTTGTTACTGAGATGACTATATTATTTTTCTTTGTTCTTTTGTTGTTGTTAATGTGAAGACTTAAAACGTTGAGGCAGCTTGTATTCCTGGATAAGTAAACCCACCCTATGTGGTTATTATTATTACTGTTTTTCTCTTTTGGTACGGAATTGTGGGCTCCATTGTGAATCAGTTTGGCTTTTGGACTCATTCACTTCAGGTGGTATTTCATGCTGTGGCTGAGAAATTTAGTAAACATGTTTTAATTTCCTCTTGTATGGAACCAGTTCCTTCTGAGGCTAAAAATTAAGAAATACAAGTAGTTTCACAGCACTGCTTGATACAAGTATTCCATTCTAAATACTTGTTAATAATTTTATTGGGATTTTGTAGAGAAGTCATAGATATTTTAAAGAAGTAATTTCATTTTCTTTTTTAGAAATAACACAAAGTAAGTTAAAGGCAATGCTTCATAAGTGTAAACAGGACATAAATTTCATGTTCTGCATTTACATGTTCTGTACCTGGGTATGTATCCACAGTGGCAGTACACTTGCCTAACTAGGTTCAGTACCCAGCACCACAGGAAGAAAATAAAAATGACATGTTTTTCATTTAATTTCTTTCCTTCCTTTAAACACATTTTTATCAAATGCAATACCTGTTGTGGTTTTTTTTTTTTCCAACATGAATCTGTGTATTAATAGGTATCGGGCAAGTGGAAATCATGAAGCAGAATAAACTGGAAGTAGAGTGACTCTGAAGGGGCTATTATAATACCTCTGGCAAAAGGAAGTGTAAATTTCAGGACTCACTGATATGGTATACAGCTTAGGGGAGAATTGAAATCTTCTAATCCCCTTTTAGAAAGTAGGATAATAAATATTTTCTGTATTGGTGTCAAAGAGTATGCGGCATTGTGGGCTCCATCATGAGGCAATTTGAATGTCAACTCCCTTTTGTTGTTTACTACACATCTGTTTTAATTTCCTCTTGTATGAAGTTTACTCTTTCTAGGGCTGCTAGTTAAATACAAAATACAAATAAAATTAAGCAGCATAGACAGGATGCAAAAGCATTTTGTTATCATTGGTTTCTTTCAAGAGTTCAGAAGTAAAAGAATGTGTGTACTTTAGGAAGCCTCTAAGAAGTGTAGTGTTAGAAGGTATTTTTTTAAAACAAATAGTGAAACTGACTTTGACTGGCTTAATCAGAAAGGAATTTATTGGTCACCAGAGGATTTCATGGAATCCAAAACAGAGGAACAGTAAATCTTCAGCAACAGCAGAAGGCTGGGATGCTCTGAACAAAACAGCAGGAACCAATGGAACCTTCATCAGTTCCCTACATCACTTCCCACAACCTGTCACTGCTAGAATTAAGTTCCTGGGAGGTGAACTGAGTTGAATGGGAAGAAAATAAGGGAAGAAAGCAAGCCCTTGCCTTTATTCAGTGCCATTCATGATTCTCTTATTTTGTGATTTGCTCTCAGGTTAACGTCACTTTTCTCTGCCCTTCCACTCCGTTTGTTTATATGGAAGTCCAACAAATTAAACATGGTTATACATATGCTACATAGATACCTGTCTGTGACTGTCTTTAAGGGCTTGGATAATAGAGAGTTACAGAGCATAGAATGGCAAGTATAGAATTAGAATACAAAGCCAGTCAGTTTTAACTATGCTGGTTAATCACATTTAAGAGTTGAAAAGACTTGGCCTTCATTGTAGATGGGCCTTTCCCTGTAGAAGACAAAGCTTGCTTGTGACTGGACGCCTCTGTAGCTACATAGCATGGCATTAAGGAATCCTAACTTTTCATTTCTAAGCTTGTGGCTCAAAAGCTATTTAAAATTTTCCTAGATTGCAGTTTGTCAGAAAGATGGTCTTTTCCAAGGCTAATACTATGATGTGACTTAAACAGGTCATTAAGTTTTAGAAAGCTAAAACATCCCCTGATTTAAGAGCAAAAATAGGTATGTAAAAATTAACAAAGTTTCTTTTGTGTTAGTCTGCATTTCCCAGCTGTTCCTCCCCTCTTTAAACACATACACACACAAAAGGACTAGGTAGGCAGCACCTGGAACTAGATGTTTCACCTTTGTGCTTACTTGGGGCAAAGGCAAATGACTTATTTTCTTTCATCTTCTGTACATTTGTTAGCATACTCTTGCCCTTCATTTTACACCTTTCTTTCTTCATAGAACTAACTTTATCATTACTTAAGAAGCACTTCTCTTCTTTCCTTAATTCCTTTAAAGCCACTGTGTAATATCCTGTTGTATAGCTAAACTGGTTTAATGGATTAAGCAAGTATTTTTCTTGTTGATAGAGAAAACTTCCATTGTATCTATAATTTTGGATAGCTTCAAGGTTTAAAGATTTAAATTAGTGTAAGGTTTTTAAATCCCTAATAATTTTGCTAAAAATCTTTCTAAAATATACTCTTGCTTAAATAGACCAAATACTTCATTGAACTCATTTTAACACTTACATGATAAGACTACATTGTCGGGCTGGAGAGATGGCTCAGAGGATAAGAGCACTGACTGCTCTTCCAGAGGTCCTGAGTTCAAATCCCAACAACCACATGGTGGCTCACAACCATCTATAATGAGATCTGGTGTCCTCTTCTGGTGTGCAGACATACATACAAACAGAACACTGTATACATAATAAATAAATAAATCTTTTAAAAAAAGACTACATTGTCTATGTAAGCACTTGGATACTATCCATTTTATGCAATATTTACTTAGTCCAAAGTCCTTTTTTTTTTCTTGTTGGACACAAACTATCTTATCATTGTATTTTTTGACCAACTTGGCTTTTAGGGTTTTTGCTGGACAGTTGTAACTTCTTTTTTTATACCATATACTATATGGTATTTTGCTTCTGTAACATTTCTCATTCCCCCCCCCCCCAGAAGCTTCAGTTTTAGTGTTTTGTAGTTTTGCTGCTGTCCTATAAAAACAAGTACTGTTGGATCGTGATTCCTGTGTTTTCTGAAGTCCAGACATGACTGTAAGGTGGAGGCAAGCTCTTGATTGTGCCCTGTTCCCAGAAGTCACTAGTATGTGTGTCCCTGGTGTGAAAACCCTGACTGGCTTTACCAGTGATCATCAGTTTTACCCCAAATGAAATTAGTTTTGTTTCTGAGCATGTTTATTTCTCCATGGTAGCTTTTTGTCTCATCTGCTTTTGATATTTCCTACCCACTAAAAATTTAGCCTAACTTTAACCCTAACCCTTTCTAACAAACTAGTCCCCTGGAAAAGGTTCAATAAAAGAGAACTTCCCCACTCCCATTGTTCTCGTCCCCTCCCCCCATATCAGATAGGCAGAGGCAAGAAAGTAGAGGCAAAGGCATAGCAGAATTGCCTCAGAGAGGATGGGTGGGAACTACCCTCTTTTAGTTAGGACAGCCCACCAGGCAACTCCTGAATACAGTCTCTGCCATGCAAAAGAGGGCAGACTTGCTAGGTGGACATTTGTTTGGGGGCAGAGACCGGGTAATTGTGTGATAATAACAGGTCATAGTTACTTTTGATTGGCTGCACTCAGTGTATCATTCAGCTGCTCAGAGTTGGTGTGAAGAAGCCTCTGTTCTTCGTTTAGGGACTCTTTCTGGACAAACTCAGACTGAAAAGTTCCTGGTAGGGCCTTGTTCATCCATTGGCAGCTGTTCTCCATTCCTCCAACAGCGTAATCGATTCAGTTTGAGGAAACTAATTGGAGGTGTTTTCTTCAGTAGTTTCTTCGAATCGAGCAGGGGCAACACAGGGCCATCCCTACCTATCATTTGTTAACATTGGCAAGGGCTCTGGGGAACTGTCAAAAGAGAACTATACTTTAAAATGCCTTCTTAGCTGGCTCAGGAAGCTTAAAGGATCTGGCAATTCCCATGATGGGACTTAATAGGCTTGTCAGAGCACCATTTGGAGATGGAACTGTTGAACCTGGTATGATGTCCATTCTGGGCAAGTGCTTGGATGAACAAAATCAGTCTCAGGAGGTCTGGCCAGAAGAAAAAGAGAAACTATAGTACTCTAGCCTGTATAGCAGAGTCTAGAAACTGTACTGGGAGTGGTAGAAGACTAAGAAAGACAGACACCTTTCTGGGTATTATAAGAGATTAAGAAAGACATAAGTAACATAAAGCTGGGATCTGGTGGGCTGTGCATTTGGATGGAGATGTACTAGCTGCTTGGATATGCATTATGTTTACATGAACAGGGAAGCAGGTTAGATAGTCTTTGTGGGGGTTCTCTGTAGGGGAATAGCTTTAAGAGAGCATGGTCACGTAGTCATCTGGACTAGAAAGCTTTGGTTCTATCACATACTGATTTTAGCTAAATTTGTTTGTCAACATCTATACTAGGACCAGGGAAGGCCTTGACATTCCCATCTGAGGCATTGAATCCTTGACATGACAATATTCATGTCGTGAATGCTCATTCAAACTGGGGTACACTCACTTCCCACACTGTAGGGTGTTGTCCTTGTTAGTTTTGTTAACTTGATATAATCCTAGAGTCATCTTAGAGAATAGCATAGATGAGATTGGCCTATGAGCGTGTCTTGATTGTTAATTTGATGGAGGAGGGTCCACTGCTCACTGTGGCTAGTTTCATCTCTAGACAGGTGGTCTTAAGCTGTATGAGAAAGCTAGCATGAGCCTGTGAGCAAGCCCACAAGCAGTGTTCCTCCATGGTTTCTGCTCACAGTCTTGCTGGAGATTCTGCCCTGGCTTCTCTTAGATATGGACTGTACTGTGACCTTGTGTAAGCCAAATAAAGCTTTTCCATGGGTTACTTTTGGTCATGGTGTTTGTCATGAAACTAGAACAGGTATAAAAAAGTGTCTGCCCTGCTGCTCAGTGCACAGTGAGAACAGAGATTGCCAGAGAAAAAGAAGTCAGCCCTTTTGTAGAGGTTAAGAGCAGTAGGGCCACCCTGTTTCAGGCCTTCAGATCACACCAGAGAATTGCCTTGGCCAGAGATCCTGGGTTACTGATTATATAGTTTTTTGTTTTCTGTGCTAAAACACCATGACTAGAAGCCACTTGCAGAAGGAGTTTATTTTGGCTTTTGATTTCAGAGGGACAGGTCCATCCTGGCAGGGAGGCATAGTAGAAAGCAGCAGGCATGGTGGCTGCAACAGGAAGCTGAAAGCTCGAGTCCTTAGCTAGAAGTCTGAAGCAAAGAGCAAACTGAAGTAGGACAAGGCTATATACTCTCAAAGCCCATCAACAGTCCGTCCTTTCTCTAGCAGGGCTGCACCACCTGTACCTGCCCGAACAGTGCTACCGAACTGGGGACTAAGTATTGAAATACCCAAGCCTGTCAAGGACATTCCTCATTTAAATAAACTCCTGTACTAAGGGAGGAGTGCCCTTCCACTGAAAGCCTTTTAAAAGAGAACTGGTCCTAGGGCTATAGAAATTATCTGTGTAACAGAGAAGCTTAGAATATTGCAGTCACCCTGGCCCCTGGCCTTGGGGGGTCACCTCAAATATCTCCAGGTAGAGAAGACAGTTCCTAGAGGTGACCAGATCACTCACCTCCCAGGGTGGTGGCAGGCATGTATAGGAGCAGGTGGCCCCAGGCTTGAGTCAGGAGAAATGTGAGAGCGTTGAGGTTACTGCTCTCCTTACTGGCCACTAATATGGCAGGAAGTAGTCAGCCTTGAGTGGATTTGCTTATTAGACTAGAGCAGAGAAAGATGACTTTTGCATCAGACAAGGGCTGTAGCAGAACTTCCTAATGTCTTATGATTGGAGCTGATGAAATTGTCTTGTTAGACAGGCTTATGTTGGGTATCTTCTCAGTAGGTCAAGTACTAATGCTTTTTGTTTTTAATATGTCTTTTAACCTTTGTATAATTGCATGCCATGTGCCTGTAGGGCCCCCATCATCAAGGAGATGACAATCTGGTAATAAGACCTAAGCAAACAGATTATGTAATAAAGATGATACAGAACAGGAACATAGAGAACAAACCTCTCCCAGGTTAAACAAGGGTATGTGTTTCACATTTGGGAGCACATACTTTTGAGAGGAAGGATCACAACATGGACCTTAATGACTCCTGATACAATTTCTTGTATCTTAAGCTCTGTGAGAATGGGGCTGCAACATAAAATTATTTTTATGATTGGAACCTAATTGTTTCCTTTATCATTTCTTCTATACTCTATACTTACCAGACACATGAAAGTTCATTTTAATAAGGGCCATCAGATTGGTAGAGGATTCATACATAACTCCAGTTAGATGGGGAGTTATTAAAATAGTTGGAGTTGTTGAAGAGGTGACCTAATAAGTAAACTTCTTCAGGGTCCATCTTTATAGAAGTCAGCATGTTATTGTCATTGCGTAGTAAGACGCATGCTGTAAATAGGGAAGGGCTGTGTATCAGCGGTTTTGTTGTTATCTACAGCAACTAGACCTGCCACAGAGCAGAAGCTCTATAGAATGGAAACAAGAATAAAGAATATAATGTCTGTGGGTGGGAATTGCCAAGAAAACAGCCAAGACTCAATAATAAGTTTTCTAACTTCACTGCTAAATAGCAAAGTACTCTTACTGTTGAAAGAGAAAGGTATTTTCCCTTGAGTATTGAGCCTCCAGTACAAATCAAGCATTTAAGCAAATGCAGTGTAATCATTAAAAAGATTCTTACACAAGTAGAATTCTTACACCCATCTGTGGCTCCTGCCTGTCTTTATCTAGTTGATTTTGAAATCACTGGCTGTTTTTCCCTAAATGGGTGAGGTCACTCAGTGTCATTTCAGTAAGAGTGGTTTAGTTTTTTTCTTTAGATACAAAATTTTGTTTTTTCTGATTGCGTCATTTTTGTCTTAAGCCAATTAAGTTTTGTGTCTTAAAGTTTATATAATTTGGAGGGCTCCTCTCATGAAAAAGTATCAAGGTTAAATACAAAATAAGCATTTATTTAGCACAAGAAACAACTAGAACAAATTCAAAATTCAGGGAAAAACCTATTGTATCACTGTTCTTCCTAAATGGAAGTGGACTGTGTGCTTGATAAAATTTATGGTGAAATGATACCTAGCAGTTTGACTCTGGAATTCTGCATAAACCAAATCCTACCAGCAGCAAAGTACCTGTTGTCCCAAAATGTTCCCACAGGGAATGAATGAGAGAAGCAGTAGCACTTATGTGTTGTCAGCCTACTTTCCTTCCGTATTATCAGATTTAAATCCTAGCTGGTAATGCTAACCTTTGGTGGGGTGAGTTGAAACCCTAGGAGACCACCTTCATTCTCTGAAATTTCTAATCCTGGTATGGGGATTTACCATAATCCAACAGACTTCAAGAGGGAGACTCAGGAGACTACAGCAAGCCTTGCCATTTGTAGTAACAGTGCTGTTATTGTGGGTTCAGATAATTCAAAAAAGCTGTGCAGGTGATTTGTAGTTTATGAATTTGCATGTTAGGCTCCTCCTGAGGCTTGAGTAGGTTTGTAACTTTTGAGGGAGTGATCTTGGTCCACTCAACATATTCCTGTCAGTGTGATTTTTTTTTTGTCTATAAAGTGTTTGAGTTTTGTTGTTGTTTGTTTTTTGTTTTTGCTTTGCTTCATTTTGTTTTGTTTTACTTTGAGACAGGGTTTGTCTGTGTAGCCCTGACTGTCCTCGAACTAGCTCTGTAGACCATGGTGACATCAAACACACAGAGATCCACCTGCCACCTTTTACCTCCCAAGTGCTGGGATTAAAGGCATGTGCCACCACGATTGTTTTTTTAATGTTTTTTTAAAAAATGCCTTCTCTCCACAAATCTACTCTGGTAATGATAGGAAAACCTAAAATTTTTTGTCATTTACTGCCAATTTAAAGTATATGTCTGTTATAACTAAAATCGGGGAAAAAACTAGAACTGTTTGTTACAGGTGGCTCTCTAGTGTAAGCAGTCTTGAGTGTCTGTCACCCATTGCCGCAAACAAGCCACCTTACTGCTTTATGACTTCAAACAGTGTAAATTGATTTCTCACCCCTTGGCAAATAAGCTCAGCACTGATGGTATCTAGACTTTGATCCCAGGTCTTTAGAGCAACCCTGCCTTCCAGAAAAACAGATGAGTGTTTAAGCACTTTCCAAACTGGTTTATTTGCTGATGTCCTTTTGGTCAAAGCACATGATACAGACATGAAGGAAGACATGAAGGGAGCTTGACTAGTGAGGCACCAGGGGCCATTGCAAGAACACTGTATCTCCAGCTAAGATTCCCAAACTGTATGGCTGTTTATCTGTCAGAACCGTGGAGTTGAGCTGAGTTGGATGTTATTTCATAGTAAGTCTAGGATCTTCCCTTCCGTGTTCCTTCATACCCAACCCCACACAGTGCCCCAAACTGCCCTAGCGCCTTCCCTGCTTTGTGCCCCTGATCCGTCTCTTTTCATGTTTGGGTACATTAATACTTGAGGAAGCCCTTCTGTGATGTTTAGGTTGTTATCTTTTCCTTGCATTACCACATTTTCCCTCTGTAACAGTTACAGTACTCTTCGACTGTATGCTTCATGAAGACCAAGTCTGTCCTCTTCATTTCTCTTTTCAATTCTGCTTTGAGTCTTGCCTTCACCTACTCTTGTTCCCGAGCCTCATATGGGGTAGATACTTAATAACCATTTGATACATCAGTATTGTTCCACAGTAGTTTCTCCGTAGCTAATATGCAGTGATTGAGTGGTTGGAGGTCACTTTGCCCATGGTGTCTGGTCCCAAGTTAGTGGCTGTTTTCATCTGGCTTCATTTCTTCATTGGGGATTCTGTTTGTTATTTTTATTCATACTGTCCTGCTTTTCCTCTTCCCACCATAGTTTCAGCTTTACTTTTGTTTCTATGTTTTAAATTTCCAGATTCTGTTTTGAGGTTGATGTTGAGCAAAAGTAATATTTATTTTAAAACTTCATTGAGATCACTTCGAAATTATAAAAATTCAACCAAATATTTTGTATTTCTTTACTTTTCTGCTTCTGTACTGCATAGAGCAAAGTTTCATTCTCAATGATGAGTTTATTTCATTTGAAGATGTCAAGCATTGTATCAGTATCAAAATCAAAGCTAATTTTTAATTAAATACTTGTTTGGGAACAGAGTATGGCTAGGCTGTAAATACAGGTTTGCAAAAGTATTTCAGGTGCTATGGGAAATTATATTTTACTGAGTAAGAAATCAGTATGGAAAGTTAGTCTACTTTGGGGTGAGATTTGTGATATAACAATAGTAGTAGGTCCACAAGAAATTTCTGGAGAAACAGAAGGAAGAGCAGGCAGGCAATGATTGGAGCCTGCAAAGCCAACCCTGGAATATGATAGTGCTTTGCTGAAGGGCAGTGGGGAGGGAATCGCCTCACTTCCCTGGGTATGCCTCCTCTCTCATTGCCTCTGACAATGAGAGTTCTGAGTGGGAAGGCATTGCTAAGTTACTCACTGCTGAGCTATCTGGAGTGCTTATAGTGCTTATAGTTCTGGTTCTGTAAACGTCATTGTGGTACAGTTGTCTCCTTCGGCTTAACAGATTCATGGCCTTTATTGGACTGTTAAGAAATGGATTTCTTATTCCAAAGCACTTGTCCCTAGGTTGTTTTTCATTAATATCTTCCGATTGTGAAAGACAAGAGTCATATAGTTGATTAACTTCAATTACTTTAAAGGAATGGAAGGAATGTTTATAAAAATTTAATTAAGCCACTGTCAATCTAATTTTTTTAAAGGATACTTGGTGGTTTATCTTATGTCTAAAATTTATATATTAAATGTTTTGTGTCCAAGCTACTTTTACATATACTGTAGTTATGCTATAATGTGTCCTTTTCAAGCTTTGACAGCTTAAAGTAGAAAATGGAGTTGATAAATTTATACTGATTGCAAACTTTTGGAAATAGTTCTGAAAATTGCTTTATTGTTGGGTTTTCCTTAGTGTCAAACTCTCTGAAAAATTATAGCATAGTTGAGTCTTCATTGCATAAGCAGATGTTTTAAACTTTTGTTATTTTCTTTGTGTTTCCATACACATCCAGATAATGTTCTTCAGTGTTGGTATTGATGCTTCAGTAAAGGGGTTCCGACAGTAGAATTTCAGCATCTATATAGAAGATTCTTTTTTACTTTTCTAAAGCTGTTACTTTTTGGTAGCAGATTAAATAGAGAGATTGTCAAGTGTCTTGGTATCCAGTTTTGTTTTGTTTTCTCCAGAAATATGTCTGGGCAGCACTATATTACAGGGCTGTAATCTCTAAATTTTCACTAGAACACAAATTTTAGTATTTTTTAAAAATTTGGTTTGTTTTTGTTTTTCCCCAAGTGGTATTTTGTGCTCTTTCTTTGTTAAAGTTTTCTTTGCTGAGGGTACAAGTGGTTCTCAACCTTCCTAAAACTGCAACCCTTTTAGTACAGTTCCTCATGTTGTGGTGATCCTCCAACCATAAAATTATTTCATTACTATTTCATAACTGTAATTTTGCTATTGTTATGAACTGTAATGTAAATATCTGATATGCACAATGTGGTATGCAACCCCCAAAGGAAGGGATTGTGACCCTATGGGCTGAGAACTGCTGGTGTAGAGGCAGGTAGCCTCTGGCGTTGTTCACCAGACAACAGTAATTGTGCTACACAGCAATGCAGGCATGTTTCCATTGGGCTAGTGTCTGCTCCTGTTCTTCAGTGTCATCATTTAAACCAGCGTCCCAGAGTATAGACTCTTCATGTTCCTAGGTTATCTTCATAATTTTTAATAATGTTTCTTGTGGAAATCTCCCAATTCCCTCCATGAAGCTTAAGTTTAAAAAAAAGTTTTTAATTAAAAATACAACATTGAACACTGTAACCCAGAATATTTTTATGAACTTTTGGTCCCTAGTAGTATACTGATCTTACATTCCTTATTTTGACATAATTAAAGATTTATTTATATAATAGTTCAAAGGAATTCTTTTGCCAGAGGGCAGTCCCCAGCCATAATTAGATGATATCAAAATACCACACCTCCAAGTCTTAATATAGTCTGCTAGATTTATACAGTGCCACTGTTTTGTTGAATTTAGATACTGTAATTACTTAATCAGATCCTGATTTTGATTATTTAGATTGCATATGTTTAAAATCCCATGACTCATGACAATGGAAGGGGACTGGTTGGAAAGAAGAGCATCATTGGGAGTAGGGAGGGCAAAGAAGGGTCACCGGAGGTAAATATGAAAATACACTATGTGCCTGTATGAAAACATCACAGAGAAACCCATTATTATGTATATTATATGCAGATTAAAACTAAAAAATGCTCATGAAGTAATTTACTTTTATATTTACATTGAAATATAACTGATTCCTTAAATTTCGGTTTAGGAATGGGATTAGTGGTCTAGAAACTAATTGTAACTTTCACATTTGTTAGTACTGTCTTTTTGTGAGTGCCACTTTAAGAGAAATAGCTGCCTTCAAAAAAAAAACTTAATTCAGGATAAGTGAGAATTTGCATTGGTTCACACTCACAGGAAAGATGGCAACAGGTGGCCTGGAATACCTGTCAGCCCAAGGTGTCCCTTGCAGGTGGTGAGATAACTCCTCTTCTGTCAGCTAAGAGCTCCACTGCGTCCGGTTCATGGGAGATTCAGTGGTCAGTCAGATTGGTTTTTATCCTCAGAATAGCTTTTTAATCCCTGTACTACCGATGCAAGTCACTTTAAATCTTTGCTGTGGTTTTACCATTTTTAAAAGAGGAAATATTATCTGTCTTGGTATGCTTTTTATTATTAGTAATCCTGAATCTTGCTTTCAAGCTTGATTTAGTTCCTTTGCTACAAAGGGGCAATTGTTTTATGGAAGTTTGCCATCCCTGATAGGATTGTTCTACTGTTTAAATGTTTGTGTCCTCAAAATGCAGTGTGATTTAAGGAGATATGAGAGTATCTCCTTAAGTCACACATTTCAGCTTTCTCACTTAGCAGTTTTTCTATAAGACACATTATTTATCCTCTTTCATGGTGTGTTTTTTGAGTGTAATGTGAAGATAGAATAGCAGTAATGATTACATTGGGTTAGTATTTTTCAATGCATGTTTCTAGCTATATTTTAAGAATCAATAAATGTTACTTTTTAATAATTATTGGTATTATATTGGTTATGACTTCAAAAAGAAGTTACTAAGATAATGCAATGTTCATTGTGTTCTGTTCCTGGAAGCTAGCTCAGTTGGGTGGTCCTGGCGTGATGCTTTGGGAGGTTGCAGTCAGAGCGTCAGCAGGGCCTGTGAGTCCAGTTGTTTTGAGGTAATGGTTGTCACTTGGTATTTTTGCAGACCATGTCTTCGGCAGTGGTGCAGTTGTATGCAGCCGATCGGAACTGTGTGTGGTCGAAGAAGTGCAGTGGCGTTGCTTGTCTTGTGAAGGACAATCCTCAGAGATCTTATTTTCTAAGAATATTTGACATTAAGGTAAGTTTTGTTTTGATTTCCTTTTAATTTGTAGTTGGCTATCTGCCTTGATTATAATTTAGTCTAGATGTTCTGATTGTCTTCTGTGTGTTTAAATTGATAAACTAGAGGAATGAACTTTATTGGAGATAGTTAAGGATATTGGAACTGAGTGAGAACCCAGATAAGGATATTGTGATCCCCGTCTTGCCTATGACTTTGTTTTCTGTCCTTCAGTTGTCTGCTGTTAGACACAGTCTTGACATAAAAGTGAAAGAACAAATCCTGAAGCCAACAATTCATTAGTTTTACATGACTTTTATTACAGACCTTTACTGTAGTTGGTCTATTTTATTACACTTCTTACTATACTTCAAGTATAATTAAACATTATTGTAAGTATGTTTTGTAAGGGAAAGCTATACCTAGGTTCTGAACACGAGTGAAATGTCTTAGAATATGTACCTCCACTGAGGTAGACTGCAGCAGTGCCCTGAAAGTAGCTTTATGTTTCTTTTTTGTTTTGTTTTGTTTTGTTTTTTAAAGATCTATTTATTTATTATATATACAGAAGAGGGCGCCAGATCTCATTACAGACGGTTGTGAGCCACCATGTGGTTGCTGGGAATTGAACTCAGGACCTCTGGAAGAGCAGTCGATGCTCTTAACCGCTGAGCCATCTCTCCAGCCCCCGCTTTATATTTCTTAACAACACCAAGAAGCACTGTCTGAAAACAGAATGCTATACAAATACACTAAGAAGAAATGCCCACTGTAGTGGTCATAATGTATTTAGAGCAGTTTCTTTCATATTTTTTCTTTCATTTTTGAATAAATTATACTTTATCCACTTATCAAAGTTCACCAAAGAACTTCCAAAATATTTAATCTTCATTCTTCAAGGAGTATTCATTCACAAAGTAGGCCACCATGCCATATCTTAAAGCCCAGTGCACTCCTATACTCCTGTGGGCCTCAATGAGATGTCCACAGTGTTCTTTTTCAGTGATGCACTTCACAGCCCAGGGAAGATGTCTTTGATTATTCTGCATCTGTAAATTGAGGAAAAGAGCAAAAGATATTACTGCAGTGTTTGATAAAGCATAGCCCAAAACTTGGCTAATGGAGCTACACAATGGTCATGGGTGCATCTCACTTGTTTGTGGTGGTATTGGTGATCTAGTGAGCATAGTTATACACTTGGCTATGTGGTGTACTTGGAAATGCTTGCCCTATTGAATGAAACCCCTTATATACAAATTTTACTAAATTGTATGATACTGTATTATCTATGTTATATGTATATGGCATATGTCCCTAAAAATTTTTGTTTCTCGAAACAGTTTCTTTTAATGAGTTGCCTACTTTTAGTCCTAGAGGTATTTTTTAGTAAATTTTAACTTTTCCTCTTTTTCTAGGATGGGAAATTACTGTGGGAACAAGAGCTATACAATAACTTTGTATATAATAGTCCTAGAGGATATTTTCATACCTTTGCTGGAGATGTAAGTCCTATTTTCTTTTTGTCTTGATAATTACTGTACAGGCTGCTGTCTTAGTTACTTTTCTCTTGCTGTGAAGAGACATCATGACCAAGGCAACTTGTAGAGGAAAGAGTTTATTTGGAGCTGACAGTTTCAGAGGTTGAGTCCATGACTATCATGGCAGTGACCCCAGCAGCAGGCAGGCAGACATGGCTCTGGAGCAGTATCTGACCCACAAGCAAGCGACAGAGAGAACAAGCTGGGGATGGCACAAGTCTTTTGAAACCTCAAAGCCCACTCCCAGTATCACAGCCTGTTCAACTAGGCTGCACTTCCTTAGTCCTTCCCAAACAGTTCTACCGACTGGGCACCAAGCACTTAAACCTAGGAGCTTATGGGGCCATTTTTATTCATACCACACAGTTGCCCCTCTTCAATCTACATATTTATAACGCTCAATTGAAATCAAACTCGATGATTTTTTTTCTGAAGACAAAGTATTCAGTTTCTGCCATGTAAGGAGGCTTTTGTAATAGTCTTAAAGCCCTTCTAATAGTTTAGAAGCCCTTCTCTGGGCTTTTTTGCTTAAAAGTTACTTAAATCATGAAGTGATTTTTTTTTTTTTAAACTATCTGAAAGCAAAACTTTCTTCTTTGAAGTGTGCTTCTGTGGGTTGCCATTACTGTTGTTACATAAAGCTAAATTCATGCACTTTGTTCTTTTTGATGGAAATATTCCAGACTTGTCAAGTTGCTCTTAATTTTGCCAATGAAGAAGAAGCAAAAAAGTTCCGAAAAGCAGTTACAGACCTGTTGGGCCGACGACAGCGGAAGTCTGGTAAACATTCCTTGCTCTTCTTTTTCCTTTCTGTACGTAAAATGAGCCAGCAAACGGGTTACCAAACAGATGTGAGTCATTGGCTGTTACTGTATAAACTGTAGAAATCCGTTCATTCATATGCATACCGTCTATGGCTAGTTTTTGTCACAGCACAGTTGAGGTGTTGTGAGAGTCCATGTAATTATCGAAGGCTGAAATATTTACTGTCTAGCCCTCTCTACAACAAAGTTCCATGATACCTCAAAAGAAATATTTTTACTCTAATAACCTTTTTTGCTGATGAAATTCCATGTTCACTGACTCTTAAATTGCATTATTAATGCTATTTTTAAGCAAATTTAAGTACTGTATGTGTGGTGAGCAAATACTTTTAAGATGCTGAAGAACAAATTATTAGAATTGCAGACTAAGTCCACAAATGCTGTACACATTAATTTAATGCATAAGACAACTCTTAACATATATACACCAATCAGGAAGTGACTCAGGGTACTATAGACGCTTTAATTAGCATAGAGCTGTCGTTTGACAGCTGTGTCCAGCCCTGCTGGAGTGAAATAAAGGCTGATTAGAAAAGGAGAGCCTCCCTAAAACCATCCTGTTAAGCATATCAGTCTCAGGGGTCTCACAGGAGTGACAGCTGAGCAGATCGCTTCAAAGTAGCCACTTTGAACTTCTTTGTGTACTTCTAAGGGTATATGTTACCCCAGATTGAAGATAACTGTGTTTCCCAGTAGACAAAGGAAGGCACTGGATCTGAAATAGCAGTAGAAAAGAAAATACTATTTTATGTATTTTTATTGTTCTTTAATGAGTTCTAAGAAGGAGGATACTCATTGGGTATAAGGAGAGAACTCCCCCAAGTTGTTTCCACACATGGTCTCGGTCTCGGTCTCGGTCTCGGTCTCGGTCTCGGTCTCTCTCTCTCTCTCTCTCTCTCTCTCTCTCACACACACACACACACACACACTTAAAAATCCATTGAGATAAAGTAAACTAAGCTGTTGCTTCACTATATATTCTATATATGATGAATAAATGGGATAATCAGGGCCCTGCAATTGTACAGTTAAGAACAGCTTACTTGTCTCTGGTTCAGAAAGTATTTAGTGTTCTGATACTGAAACCTTTAGGCATTATGGCTCAGTGTCTTTTCTCTGTTTGTTTATTTGTTTGTTTTTACACAAACATCCCCTTCGTGTGTGGTGTGCATGTTTGTGTGTGTGTGTGTGTGTGTGTGTGTGTGTGTGTGTGTGTGTGTGTGTGTGTGTATGGCTGCATATTTGTTCCCAGATGTACCTGGTGTGTAGAGGCATGAAAATGGTGTCTTGTGACTTTGGGTGTCTTTTTTGTTTGTTTGTTTTGGTTTTTCAAGACAGGGTTTCTCTGTTTAGTCCTTGCTGACCTGGAACTCACTCTGAAGACCAGGCTGGCCTCGAACTTAGAGATCTGCCTGCTTCTGCCTCCCAAGTGTTAGGATTAAAGGCTTTCTTGATCCTTTCTACTTTAGGAGTCAAGGTCTCTGTCTGAACCCAGAGCTGCTCTGTTCTGACTAGTCTAGCTAACCATTTTAATTCTGGGGTTCCCCTGTCTCTGCCTCCTGAATGTTGGGTTTATAAGCCACACCTGCAAAGCTTTTTTTTATGAATTCTGGAATCCTAACTCCAGACCTCACACTTGCTGGGGAAGCTTGTTATCCAGAGTTCGGTCTCTGTGGGCCTTCGGTGTCATTTTTAGTGAGATTTTATGGTGGTCATCTAGTGTACTTTTGGGAAAACCTTGAGTCGGAACAAATGACATTTTTGAAGTGAAAAAGAATGCAAAGCACTTGTTAAAAATAATTTCTTTGAAGTAGGTAGGTAAGTTCACAATGCCTTTTACCTAGTATAGGATATTCTCCTGCATATAGTGGACTATCTCAACTTTTAGGTAAAATGTTTCAGTTGCACAGAGACCATGACGTTAAGGACATAGCTGAGTTGGTCACTGTTGGCTGGCTCTTCGTGCTAAGTCAAACCCTGTCTCCCTTTTTACCTTAGCCACGTGGGTCTAGCTAGTAACAATAGCTGGTCTGTTTTCTTTCCCTCACTATATACCATTTGTAGCCCTTGATCACATACTCTACGGTTTTTCTTTAGCCTTATTGGTTCCAAGTTTTTGAAGTAGTGATGCAGTGTATAGATTAAATCGTCCTGAGTACTGAGCACAGTTCACTAGGTTATATGTCTTTTTCAGCATGTATTAGGATTTGAACATAGTACTCCACATTGTAGTATGAGTATTCCTATGATACTAAAGTATCCCAAACTCCAGACACACTGTTCTGTTAATATTTTTAGTAAGCGTCTCACGTGAACCTCATATTCTGTCTCTTCAGTCAAACTTTTCTGCCTTTTTTCACTGAAATGACTTCTAACCAAGGATATATTTCTTCAGGAATTGCTCTTAAAACTTACATTTTGAGGCTAGGCGGTGGTGGTGCCTGCCGTTAATCCCAGCACTCGGGAGGCAAGAACAGGCGGATCTCTGTGAATTTGAGGCCAGCCTGGGCTACAGAGTGAGTTCCAGGAAAGGCTCCAAAGCTACACAGAGAAACCCTGTCTCAAACAAACAAAAACACTTACATTTTGAACCTTTTATTTCTCTCAATGTATTTTATATTTTAAGTGGTCACCACTGTGCATACAGAGATTAATATCATTTTGAAAACTAGAGATTGACAACATAGAAATTGCGTTCTTTAAATGATCAAATTGTTACTTCATCTGATCACAAGATGGAATGTTATATCTGTGATTCCCATTGGTAGGATTTTTAATTTGTCCACCAATTGAATTTTATTGATTGAGTTTGTTAATTATTTTACTACATTAGTCATTACTGTTTCTTTCACAATTTCAGACAAGTTTATATTAGAAAAATATGTAGAAATTATATTTGTTTCAAATTCTTTAAACAGCATGTCATGGTGATGCATGCCCGGAACCTCAGCACTTGGGATGCAGATGCCGGGGAATTGTCCATTAAATTGTGGCCAGCCTGACCTACATAGCAATTTCTAGGTCAGCCAATGCTACCTAGCAAGACCCTGCCTCCAACAAACAAACAAAATTGTTAAAAGTGCTTTTTTTGGCGGGGGTGGGGGGTTTGGGGGTGTCGGTGGGTGTCCTCTGTCTTCCCCATTATTTTACAGTTTCGTTTGTATACCTCTCAAATGACCCTTAACTTTAGCAGTCTTTCCCCACATTCCCTCCCACTGCCTCCTCTCCTCTTCAAGAGATCCTCCCAGAAATCATATAAATATGTCTTTCCCAATGAGACCTCTCTGTTCCCTCTAATCCCTTACACTATACCTACCCTGTGTGGTTCTCTGTATGGGTTGTAGCTTAGTTATCATTGATTTAACAGTTAACATCCACATATCACCAGTTTCCCAGTGTTGCTATCCATTTCTTCTTCTGCTATCTTCTCCTACAGTACTGAGACTATACTTTAAATGTAGATTTTTATCATGCCACTTTTCCTACCACCTGAGAGCTTTCTGTCTCGTGCTGAGTAAACTCCAGTTCACACCTTCCGCTGTGGGGCTCACCCTGGTGAATCCATCCCTGACCTGTTTGTTGATTGACGTCTTCTCTGCTCTCTCCAGTCCTGTGTCATGGCATTCCCTCACACTATAATCTTAAGCTTTTGGATAAGTTTTTCTTCTGTTTGGATATCTGCATAATTATCTGATCTTCAGAAAGATTCCTTAGCCATCACCTCAAGAGTAAAAATTTATATGAGTATGTTATCAAGGTTTTACTTTTATTAGGTTTATATATGTCTGTTTTGATGTATTTTATGTGTCTAATAAATGTTCTGATTTTTTTAACAGAAAAAAGACGAGATGCTCCAAATGGTAAGCTTTTGATGATTATTAATGTAAAAAGTTTTCAAATTAAAGGTTAATTATTATAGAAATGTGTACCATGGGTTAATGCTTAATAGTTATGATCAAATACTATAGTTTATTCTTATTTTCAATTATGGAATGATAGGCAAAATGTAGAAATTTACTCTTCCTAATTTGTTTCCTAACATAAAGCAAAATTACAGTGTGAAGGTGGGTATTACTCCATTCTGTACTCCCAAGTTAGTTGTTTAGGAAGTTCATGTGCTTAAGTCTTTCCTAAAGGTATTGCATTTAATTTGGTATATAACATATAATGTTTAATATTTGTCATGTGTTAGGTGACACACTTTGTGTAAGTATGTTTAGTACTAACTATTATGCACATAGCCCTCTAGAGTTTAGTAATGAACTCTTAAATGTGATGAATAATTATTATTCTTTTTTCCTCCTCCTTGTCCTCCTCCTCATGCTCTTCATCCTCTATGTTCTTTTCTCTGGAGAGAGGCTCTCTTACTTTGTTCACATGTGGATGTGAGCCTTAAAAGTAAAATCCTATTGCTCTAAGAACCTTAATTATAAGAGGAGACCTAGCTGCTGATTTTTAAATGCATTCCAAATCTTCCCTTCAGAACTTAGAAAATTATTCAGGGAAATTTGCATAATACCAAGTTCTTAATATAGGATAACCATTCATAATTATTAAGGTTTGTGTCTTTTACACAGATAGATTGCCTTATAATTTTGTCTTTAAATCTATTTTCCAGATGCAAAACATGAACCAAAGATAGATGTTTTAAATTTCATTGTTTAACCTTTTGATTTTTTTAATAGGTAATTTCCTTCGGTATTGTTTACTCTGTACCAAAGTTTAACATAGTTTGCCTTTTGAATGGAAATATTACTTATAATAATTTACAGGAATGCTGTGGGATATAAAAGATAATCAAAATGCTTAGCATAATGGCTAATAAATGTTAATTATCATAAAGATAATGACAATAATAGCAGGTCCAGTTAATTATCATTTCCCACCTGCCATGCATTGTTCAGTAATCTTCTGAAGTGTAGCCCCTTTTTACTACCATGTAATAGATAAAGAATAGGAATATATAAGTCATTTGCTCTGGATCATGGCGCAGTCAAGATTGGGGGCAGACTTCTTCAAGTGACCTGACCCAAGAGTTGCCCTACGTTAAGATGACTTTGAAGGAGAAACCCAGGCCTATAAGAGTAAATAACATCTCAAGATAGGAAGCTGGTATGTGGCAGAGACAAAAGGAACAGCTGAATCAGGGTTCTTTATCTGTGAACCTTTAATGGAGTTTAGAAGGTTTTCCTGATACATGCCAGTATTTTAGTGTTTGGGGTGTTTATTATGTTGTGTTTGGTGAGCATATATTGAGTCTGAGTTGTAAAGGCCTTCTGGGTGTACCATCTAATTTTTGAGAAAATAACTTGAAATATTAAATAATAGATGTATGAATTATATTTAAAATTTTAGAAACATTTATTTTGATATGCATAGCATGTATTTGTGAACAAACACTTGCTATGAATAGATATAATTTTAATACTCCTATTGAGTTGCTCACAATTGTCTTTCTTGAATTGCTTGTAGCAGGAATCTTAAAAGTTCTTAATAATAAAATCAAACCTGAGGCGAGTTATTGGGGTCCATGCTGGTAGATCAGAGAGACAGAACAAGCCACAGCTATCTCACCTCGCCGGATCCTCAGCTGGTCTTGTCTCCTCAGACTGGAGGCCTCTGAGTCCTCATCCGGAATGGGTCTCAGCTGAATTGCTGCTTCAAAGCTTGAATGCTTAACCAGCCACATGCTTAACCAGCCAAATGCCTCTAGTCTCTGGTCCTCACGCCTTATATATCTTTCTGCTTTCTACCACCACTCCCTGGGATTAAAGGCTGGCTTTCTGGGATTAAAGGCGTGTGTCACCATGCTTGGCTATTTCCAGTGTGGCCTTGAACTCACAGAGATCCAGATGGATCTCTGTCTCTGGAATGCGAGGATTAAAGGCGTGTGCTATCACTGCCTAACTAGTGGCTTGGTTTTCTGTTCTCTGACCCCAGATAAGTTTATTAAGGTACACAATATCTTGGAGAACACAATACCACCACAATTGCTGTTAGTTTTGTTTGTTTGTCTAGCTTGGTTTACTGGGTGGGTGGTGGTTTTTACTATTTGGTTTTGTTTTGGTTGTTTGGTTTTGGTGTTTTGGGGGTGGGGGCTGAGGGTGGGGCAAGAGTCTCTGTACAGCCTTGACTTCTTGGAACTCAGTGTGTTGACTTCACAGAAATCCTTCCGCTTCTGCCTTCCAGTGCTGGGAATAAAGGCTACTCTTGCTAATCCTTAGTTTTATACTTTCAGTCTTTTGGTATAATAGTCCTAACTTGTTTTCATTAAATAAATGGGGAATTTTTTTTAATAGTATTGTTAAAGAGGGAAATTATGCATCCACTATTGCCAATATACTTTTCAGTTTATAAAAACATATGTATCTATATATCACATATATAGTAGTGAGTGATAAGATGTATCATGAGAATTTTAATAATTTTTTGGCCTTGTCAGTCCAGCCAGTTTTGCTCTCTCCACTATGGGGAGGGAGAACAGTAGTTTTGATCAGTGATAGCTTGACTGTATTTTGATGTGTCACCACTAGGTGGCAGTGGATGCCTTAACCATGGTTTGCTCTGTCTGCTGGCACTCTCATGTCCTCATATATTAGCTTATCAGGCCTTTTCAAATTGTAACTATTAAAAAGACACTTTATATAGAAGGTACATGTATTCCTAAAATGTAATTTGCTTATCTATCTCAGTAGGCCTCTGTGTCACCTCTTTCTCAGCTATCTTACCTTAGTATGATTCTTTTTCACTGTAATTAAAAGGAAACTTGAGGTCCTTTAGATTTGAATTTGAAATTAAGATTAAAATGAAACCAAATATCTGTTGTTCATAAGAATGCTTAAAACCCTTTTCTTGTGACAGTTGTGTGTTAGGAAGGGGCGGCTTATATCTTCCTGTCTTCTTTACTCGTTTGCTTTTGTTTTCCTGTGTGTTTGTTGTTCATGTAGAACAGTCTGGTCTTAAACTCAAGATATAGCCAGGTTTGGCCTTCCTGCCCTCCTGTTCATTCTTAACATTCTTCAGAAATACATTAGTTGCTCTTTCTAATAAGATATAAACCAGGCTTTCAGAAAACTTGAATGATTCCAGTACAGTTAAGATTTCAACATCATTGAAGAATTGCAGTCAAGTTGATATTAAATGATCATTTGCTGTGTATCAGCCTATAATTCAGAGTTCTCAACCTGTGGGTTGTGATCCCTTTGACAAACCTGTCTACAAATATATTTACATTACAATTCATAACAGTAGCAAAATTATAGTTAAGAAGTAGCAACAAAAATAATTTTATGGTTTGGGTCACTAAAACATGAGGAACTATATTAAAGGGTCACAGCATTAGGAAGTTTGAAAAACACTGCTGTAATTTATTAGGATTTCTATTTGATGTTTTAAAATTCTGTTGGGGATTCCCAAGAAAACTTCCATGGTTAGGGACTTACTCGAACTCATAAGATTGAATATGTAGTTGTTCTTACTGGAAATATCCAGTATAGTGAAGAGATAGCAAGCAAATTGAGCACAGAGAGCTACATGGGATGAATTCTATAGACCTCCTTCTGGAGCCAGAGACAATGGGCTGCATCTTCCAGTAGCGAATTGTGGAAGTGTGTGCAGTGTTGTCTAAAGGAAAGGCTCATTACAAAAGCTCATTTGAGATCCATTACCTAGTGCTTTCACATAGCGTTTTACCACAATTCCAGACCCTTCCTACATGAAGAAAGCAGTAGAAGTATAATTGTTGGCACAAAGTTCGGGCACAGTGAGCCCACCTTCTCAGGGAGTGCTGAAAGCCCTTTCAAAGTTTATGTCCCCACTAGGCAGCTAAGATGCCACCTGTCTGTTTTAATGACTACATTTTTGTTGCTGTGATATATAAAAGGTGTTTAATTTAGGGCTCCTAACTGTCGAGGAAGAGTTAGAGACCATGCCTACCATGGTGGGGAACATGGCAGCAAGTAAGCCAGCATGGTGCTGGAGCAGTAGCTGAGAGCTTACATCGTGATCCAAAAGCAAGAGGCAGAGAGAGCTATCTGAGAATGGCATGGGCTTTTGAAACCTCAAAGCCCTCCTCTAGAGACACACCCCTCCAGGGCCATACCTCCTAATCCAGCTGCAGACACAGAAGCCTGTTGGGGCCCATTTTCATTCAAACCAACACAAATCTCAAGCTTTGTGAGATTTCTTATCTGTAAGCAACAGTGATATTTTGATATATTTTAAAAATTGTTAACGGAATGAATGCCAAGAAACTTGTTTTGAGAGGAAGTTTTGTCAGAATTGTGTGTTTAAAATGGGATGTTGAAAGAACCTGTGTTGACTTTAAGTTTAGGGATGCAAAGACTTTTTAAATTGAATCTGTTGCATTGAGGCTTTTATTTTTTAGAGTATCTTTTATTATATACAAGTTGTGGAATAGATCATTTAGTGTTGCTCTTAAAGATGTTACTGACAGATATCTCTGAAGGTCCCTGGTACTTTTACCATTAGATCTTTGAAGGAGTTCTGAGTGTAGAATTTCTTCCACTGTAATTATTTGAGCTTTGTGCTTCTGATAGACAACCTACATATGTACTAATGGGAGATATTAGTGGACTTGAATCTGGCAGTGTGGGGGAAAGATGTAATAAAATATTTTAAAGTATCTTTTTTATGGATAAAGAAGGTTAGAACAAAGAAGACATGAGTAAGGATGTCATCACTGTCTTTATGATTTTGTGTTGTATGTATCATTTTACCAGAATTACAGTAAAAAAAGAAAAAATCTTGAGGGACTGGGTTAAAGTTTTAGACATTAATGTACTTCATGATAGTTAATGTTGATATAAGTAAGCAGGCATAAGTTAAAAAAATTATGATTATCTTATATAAGATTATTTTCTTAAATTGTATCCCTCTCATACCGTTTTGGCTTTCTTTGTAGGTCCCAATCTACCCATGGCTACAGTTGACATAAAAAATCCAGAAATCACAACAAATAGGTTTTATGGTTCACAAGTCAACAACATCTCCCACACCAAAGAAAAGAAGAAAGGAAAAGCTAAAAAGAAGAGGCTAACCAAGGCAGATATTGGAACACCAAGTAACTTCCAGTAAGACTTCTCTTCTGTCCTCTGAGCACCCAGAAGAGACAGCTCTTGCTATATAGCCTAGAACCTGCACCTCAGCTCCAGAACAGTACCCGAGATGGCTGGTGTGCACTGCTGCACTCAACGTTATCTCCATTCTTTCACACATCCCGTCCTGCTCTTCATGTTTAACTTGTCAGAGAGGTTTGGTTTGAGGGTGTTCTATGTAATACTCACTTCTCCGTTGCTCTGGTAGAATATCCCAACAAAAAGCAAGTTAAGGACAAAGTATTTGTTTTGGTTTACATTTCCAGAGGGGATGTAAGCCATCATGGTGGAGAAGGCATGGCTGCAGGAGTGTAAGAGATGCAGAGAGGGCAGGAAGTGGGGCCAGTCCATAAAACCTGAGTCTGTCACCACTGGGGACAAAGTGTCCAAATACATGAGCCTATGGGGAACACCTCACGTTCAAACTACAACAGGAAGGATATGTATATTCATTGGTGTTTTGTTTGTTTGTTTTTTATTTACACAAAGAGAACAAAAAGATTTATTAGGGAAAGGTGAGAAGGAGCTCCGAAGGATCAGGCAGGCTTCCAGGGAAGAACACCCACATTCATTTCTTTTTAATAGTTGCAGATGTTGTGGTAGTGTTTGTGGTGTTTGTTTCTCAAGACAGTAGTTGGCCTAGAATTCCAAGTGTCCAGGAGTGCGTGTACTATCAAGCCAGGCTTGGTCCATGAATCTAACAGTTTATTTTTCTACCCATCTGAAAAGAAAAGTTAGATGTAATTATTTTTTATTCAACTAATTGTTGAGCATGATTTTTTTTTTAACTTTGATGTATAAATAACATGGAAGACACCTATAGGAATTGTCTAGAAGCAAAAGAAGTTATGTACAAGAGATTTCACGTGTTTTTTTTTTTTTTTTTTTTTTTTTTTGGCTTTTTCGAGACAGGGTTTCTCTGCGTAGCTTTGCGCCTTTCCTGGAACTCACTTGGTAGCCCAGGCTGGCCTCGAACTCACAGAGATCCGCCTGCCTCTGCCTCCCGAGTACTGGGATTAAAGGTGTGCGCCACCACCACCCGACCACGTATTTTTATGCATTATTTCACAAGCCCTTGTATACATTTACTTTTCTAATTTTTTTCTATTTTCTACTTTAGGCACATTGGACATGTTGGATGGGATCCAAATACGGGGTTTGATGTAAGTATGTTTTAAAGCTATATTTCTTATTACTAAAATTAAACAGAAATGTTATGGCTTTTCCTTGGATTTTTATTTACAGGTTTAAGACCTAGTATGTATTAGAATTTGAATGAGCTGCGTTTGTGTGTGCTGCTGAAGTTTGAATCCATAATATTATTCTGTCATAGTTGCTAAGTCCCTTAAGACAAAATTTTTGTATTCCTTGATTATGTGCTAAAGAAGTACATTTTGTGTTTTGAATGCAAAGAGGAAGAGTTATTTTTAAGTAATAATTTCAGTAGTAATTTTAAATAATAATCTATCAACTTACTGAAAAAATAGTATAACCAAAGCCTTAGTGTGCAGTTACAGGCTCACCCAGTTTGTTCCTCCACTGTCATGGTTCTTTGAGTGCTGTTGTCACTCATTGATTAGCACTGTGACAGACAGCACAGAGGTCCTCGCCCTCAAATCTTCAAACTAACTGTGGTGGTAATTCAAGATTAAAGCCAAATCTTGTTTAGGACAGGTTGGAATAGATGAACACAAGATCTAATCTTGAGTGGATTAATACAAATAGGAATAAAATGCCCTCTTTAAGGCATGGAAAAGATGAGAAAATAGAAAATCTCTCGTTCTTATCTTTTCATAAAAGGAAATGTGTTAGCATTTAAGTTACATAACCATTTTATAGTCTGTGAACTTAACTGCAGAAGGACATGGGTAAATTCTAAGTTTTACCGGGTTTGTTTTGGAACAGAATTACCTACTTAGAAGTTATTTTATTTTTTGTAGCTTAATAATTTGGATCCAGAATTGAAGAATCTTTTTGATATGTGTGGGATCTCTGAAGCCCAACTTAAAGACAGAGAAACATCAAAAGTTATTTATGACTTTATTGAAAAGACAGGAGGTGTAGAAGCTGTTAAAAATGAACTCCGAAGGCAAGGTAACTTTTAGTCTATTTTGGCACTTGGCTGGTTTTCTCTTTTGAATTTTCTAAAGTCAATCTTTTATATCGGACAACTGTGCACCCTTCCTTGAACCGAATGTTTAAATTTACGTATGACAAATTTGGTCCAGCATCACTGGCTTTGAGCTAGACATGGTAAGATGGCCTTTAATCCCTGTGCTCTGGCGGCAGAGCAGGCAGATTTCTGAGTTTGTGTCCAGCCCCGTCTACTACATAGATAACTACATAGTGAGACCCTGTCTTTAAAACAAGCAGATTAAAAACTTGACATGATTATTGGTATAAAAAGTCACCTTATAATCTGTAATAAAACATTTTCACGGGGTTGAGAATTTAGCTCAGTGGTACAGCACTTGCCTAGCAAACGCAAGGCCCTGGGTTCAGTGCTCAGCTCCTGGGGAAGGGGGGGGGCATTTTCTGAATATAAACTATGTAAAAACTTTGTATTTTGAAATATAAATACTTTGTTTAGTCCAGAATGTAATTCTTTCTCTTGGTTCCTGTGACCACAGTTTGCAACTTTGTGATGTTGGGTAGTTTAAAGAACTTTGTGTTTTGGTTGCTTCCCAACACTATGACAGTCGGGCATAGAGAGCCTCTGCAGTCACAGTCCCATTTCAGCACCATCTGCAGTTGGAACCCAGCTTCTCCCATTCTGTACTCAAACACCAGTATGGCTGAGCTAGAGCTCCAGCTAATGCTCTTGATTCTGATTGTCCTTTGAAAGTGGGTATTTAACTTAGTTTTGTCTGCTTTTTTACTGCTGACACTCACTTGATCTTTGATTGAATATGTTCCTCAGAGTTTTTAGAGCCAACTGTGGAAGCTAACAACTATGGCTCCCATTGCTGCTGTACAGCCACAGCTAGTTCAACAGAAAGTAGCATTCTGCTCGTTTATCTTACTAGCAAACAAATTACACTTAAAATGCTGGGATTTTAAAGCATACTAAGAATACAGTGTCATTTTAAGTGTGTATGGTCATGATGACTGTTATGTCCAGGTGAAGGAAGGTCTTCAGGGCTGCTCTCTGTCACACCCACTGGTGCTTAGGGCTACTCAGCTCTGTTAGTGTGTAATTACACTCAGCATTATTGGCCGCACTGCTATCCTGTGTCCTTCATGCCTAAAGAAAAGTGGATCATACTTTCTTTAAACTTTATTACAGCTATTTTAAAGACAGACAAGGCCTTTCCTTAATTGAGTTACCCTAAAAACAAAAAGTCACAGGCTTTGAAAATCATACTGGCACCAAAATACCAAGATAAAAGATTTTTATATTTCAAGAACCTTTTTTAGTGTGGAACCTATGTTTTTATGTTAATTTTTTTAAAAAGGGGCTTTGTTTGTATTTTATTTGTAATTATGTGCTTATGTATGGTGGGGGTAGGGGTGGTTATGTGTGTAAGTTTTATCAGTCAGTTGTGAGCTGTTCAACATGGATTAGGAACTAAGCTGAGGTCTTCTGAAGCAGTTCATACTCTTAGCCAATGAGCTCTCCAAACCAGATAGATTTTTTTTTAGTAAAATCAAAAACATAAATTATCTATTTTTTTTCTAATTAACAGACTTTTTCTAGAGAAAACACATTCATAAATTAATATCTAAAGGTATGGAAAACACAGAAGTTAATGTAATTTGTCTTAACCTACTTAATTAAATCTTTTGTCATTTGTTTTATATAATCATGGAATCAGATTTATAAAGGCAAACAAATTTGTGATTTCCATATCTCTGTGTGTAGCTATTGAAGTCCATTAACTTATAGCAATCTGTTCTTTAGGTCCACCACAGTGGAGTGGTATGTATGTAGAACAGTGTTTGAACCACTGCTCTGAGTTTTGCATGGTTTGCTGTGTTGATTTTTGCAGTAGCTAGAGTGCATATGATATGTCCTGCCTTGAAAAAACTAATTTTTTGAGCATTCTTTTTTTTTTTTTTTTTTTTGGTTTTTCAAGACAGGATTTCTCCGTGTAGCTTTGTGCCTTTCCTGGAACTCACTTGGTAGTCCAGGCTGGCCTCGAACTCACAGAGATCTGCCTGCCTCTGCCTCCCGAGTGCTGGGATTAAAGGCGTGCGCCACCACCGCCCGGCTGAGCATTCATTTTTAATAAAAAGAAATATATGTATTTCTGAGTCAGAGCTTAAATATCACCTGTAATCTAGATGATTTCATTGAACTTCGTATTTATTAGGCAATACCTCTTGCCCACAGCACTCTAGTTGTTTTCACTGATACTAATTGTACTAGTTTATAATTGCTTTATATTCTTGTTTTCCGATAACCTGTATAAAATGTGTTTATAATGACAAGGATAAAGGAGGATGGAATAATACTAGTGAGCACAATGTCATATATCCACTTAGAGATTCTACAGTATTCCCATAAATTTAATTATATTAGATAACACCTGTTTGTTATATTTTCATGAGAGAACATGACATCCATTCCTAAATGTTTTATGAATCCTATAATACTATATGCCTTTCATATTTTATGCTTATTCTTATATGATTATAATTATATATAAAAAGTATAATTACTGATATTCTTAATAATATTGATCTTGATTTGAAATAATAATTTTCAAATATATTAGCCTTTTTATATACATTAACACAAGGTTTTTTCCCTATAAGATTTAGTATTCCTGTAGATTAACCAAGGATTTATTTATATTTAATAAGTAATCTATATTTATATATAAAATATAAAAATATCCTTTTTTATAACTTTATCTTTCATGTTTTCCTCTTTTGCTGTTTTAAAAATTGAAACTAGCACTTGTCATTTTCCTTGTGGTGTTTGTGATGACTCCTGCAAGTCCTTCCCACTGGTGATGCTGGGACTGTCCTAACCATGGGTCCTGTGTCTTCCCTCTCCTGTGTTCATTCTTTCACAGTTGTCCTTGCGATGTAGTGTGTTCTTTGTGGTAGAGAGAATACAGACGGTAAAAGCTGAGGATTGGTAATAGATTACTTCCTTTAGAAAATGTAGTGAAGTTTGCTGTCGCTTAAGACAGCAGAAGTCCTGGGGCTGGAGAGAGGCTCAGTGAGCAAGCACTGGCTGCTCATCCAGAGGACCACGTTTGTTCGCAGCGCCCATGTGACAGCTCACAGCTGTAATGCCAGTTCTAGGGACTCTGACACTCTCTTCCGGATTCCACGGCACTCATGGTGTATGACAAACATGTAGGCAGAACACTCATACACGTGAAACTAAGTAAATAAATATTTTTTTAAAAAACAAAAGAAAATAGAAGTGCCAGCAGTGTAAAGGCTCTTTTCCTTTTGTACATTGTAATAAGGCAGATATTTGTAACAGTGCATTGACTAATGTTACTCAGTACCAGGTACACTTTCCATAGCTAAGATCTCTGTATACCCATAAAGTCAGTTTCTGTGATCAGTCTGTAAACGAGTGGGAAATGATATACTGCTTAATGTTACATGTTATATATATTAATGTTACTAATGTTATATGTCATTAGTGAAATCATATCTCCAGAAACACAAGATTTAATCTTTAAAGGATTTACTAATATTCCCCAGTATATTCTTATATTCTTTTGGATTTGTTTTCCAAATGTATCTTATGTCTTCACTTAAGTAAACTAAGAATAGAAATATTAACTACTGGAGTAGTACTAACTTTTAATTAACTGCAGTGTAATTTTGTAGTTTATAAAAAACAGTCTTAGGTTTTTGTTTTGTTTTGTTTGTTTGTTTTTTTATTTTTCGAGACAGGGTTTCTCTGTGTAGCTTTGCGCCTTTCCTGGGACTCACTTGGTAGCCCAGGCTGGCCTCGAACTCACAGAGATCCGCCTGCCTCTACCTCCTGAGTGCTGGGATTAAAGGCGTGCGCCACCACCGCCCGGCCAGTCTTAGTTTTATAGTAATTCAGATCTAAATAAATAATTGAACATTTAACCAAGCAACCACACTCTCTTAATGCCATGTCTAGAACTGCTGAACAGTTCTAGGTAATGTAAAACACGGTATTATAAAGTAGAAGGACATATGTAAATTAGGTAATGAAACTTTACATTTCATTAAAAAGTATAGAAAAGTGCACTATATTGGGGTTTAACCCTGATTAATAAATTATATTTTTCCACACTATAAAATTTGTATCTAAATTGATTTTATACAAAATCTAAATGTATTTAATTCTAAAGGGAAGGTACTCATTATTACTATCAGAATGTAAGATAATTGTTACAAGCAAAGTGTTTAACAGTGTATATTTTCTTAAATTTTTGGTGTTTGTGTGTGCGTGTATGTGTGCGTGCGTGCTTACGCATGCCTGTTTGCACATGTTGGTACCTATAGAGTCCAGAAGAATGTCAGAAGCTCTAAAGCTGGAGGTACAGGCAGTTGTAAGCTGCCTGGTGTGGGTGCTGGGGACTCAGTAGATCCTCTGCAAGAGCAAGCACAGCTTTTCACTCCTGAGCTGTCTCTCCAACCTTGTTTTTTTCTTATGGCTTCAGAACTAGTACTGAGTCCTCATAATTAGATCCTATTGTTGTTTATTGACAACAGGAAGGTAATCTTTAAGCTAAATATTTGTTTCCAAATAAAACGTAGGGTATTACCAGTGCTCAGATATTTGTAAAATATATTGCGAAGTTTTGCTAATTTTGCTCTTTATTTTATACTGGGGTTATGTGTGTTAAAGTAAATTGCTTTATTAATATGTTTATGCTTTCATTTTTTTCTCTGTTCCTATTTCAGCACCACCACCTCCTCCACCCTCAAGGGGTGGACCTCCTCCTCCTCCTCCCCCTCCTCATAGCTCAGGCCCTCCTCCCCCGCCTGCCCGAGGAAGGGGGGCTCCTCCCCCCCCACCTTCCAGAGCTCCCACTGCTGCACCTCCACCTCCACCTCCTTCCAGGCCGGGTGTTGTTGTTCCTCCGCCCCCTCCAAACAGGATGTACCCACCTCCACCACCAGCGCTGCCCTCGTCGGCACCATCGGGCCCACCACCACCTCCACCTCTGTCTATGGCAGGGTCCACAGCACCACCGCCTCCCCCACCACCTCCGCCTCCACCAGGGCCACCACCTCCCCCTGGCCTGCCTTCTGATGGTGACCATCAAGTTCCAGCTCCTTCAGGAAACAAAGCAGCTCTTTTGGATCAAATTAGAGAGGGTGCTCAGCTAAAAAAAGTGGAACAGAATAGTCGGCCTGTGTCCTGCTCAGGAAGGGATGCACTTTTAGACCAGATACGACAGGGCATTCAACTGAAATCTGTAAGTAATGTATCCTTTTTATTTTGACTTTTTTAGTACTGTGGGCTTTTACCATACCTCATTATAAGGTGTCTGTCTTTGATCTTATTCTTTTTATAATTTTTTAAATGTTTGACTGTGTACAGTGAAATGTATATATTTGGGATGTGTACATTCTGAAGCTGTATAGTCCACACTTAATATCAAAATGTGAAGTATCTGTTGCCATAGAAAGCTACCTTATGCTTCCTCCCAACAGTCAGTAATCTGATTGCTATGTGATACCTTTGTATATTCTAAATATCACATAGATGGAATCTTACAATATGTTTGTAATTCTAGACTTTAAATAAAAGATACCTTAAAGATATTACTTAATAAACTGAGGGGAATTAAAAATAGCCCACTTGGAAGCAGTTGTAGTAATCATGGTAAGTTCAAACAAGTAATTTTATGAAAATGAAACCATACTCTTAAACACTGAAGTTTTGCATTTTGAAATTAAAAATAATAAAAAATCAGACTCCACAGAAAATTGAAAGAGGTTCCAACTAGAATTTACAGCAGTGATGGTATATAAATTTGGATTCTCTGTCTTAGAGAAATTGATCATTTCTTCATCTTCTAAAGGTTAAGAAAGCTTCCTTCTTAAACATTGCACTTTAGTTCCAGTAAGCGCTTAACCTTGCTGTATGTGGGGACTAGAGATCAGAACTCAAGTCCTAATGCTTCTCTGGCAAGTACTCGACCCTCTGAGCCATCCCCAGCCCCACCAAGATTCTTTGCTAAGGATTTATAATTGAGTTATGATACTTTTCTTCTCCGAGGTGTCTGATGGCCAAGAGTCCACGCCACCGACACCTGCCCCCACTTCGGGAATTGTGGGCGCCCTGATGGAAGTGATGCAGAAGAGGAGCAAAGCCATTCATTCCTCAGGTGTGCTCACGGGTCAGGATGACGGGAGGGGAGTTTGTTCATTCCTCAGGTGTGTTCACAGGTCAGGACGGGAGGGGAGTGTGTTCATTCCTCAGGTGTGTTCACAGGTCAGGATGACGGGAGGGGAGTGTGTTCATTCCTCAGGTGTGTTCACAGGTCAGGATGACGGGAGGGGAGTGTGTTCATTCCTCAGGTGTGTTCACAGGGTCAGGACGGGAGGGGAGTGTGTTCATTCCTCAGGTGTGTTCACAGGTCAGGACGGGAGGGGAGTGTGTTCATACGATACATGAAACGTCACAATTTCTGTTTATTTTTATGATTTTCTTTGTTACCTTTTTGTCTGATCATTTGTGCAGCTCATTGGTATGAGTTTTTACAGTATATTTAATCAAATTGTGTTCTCAATGACTGGTCTGCCTAAAATTTGATAGATACCAGGACACCACAGCCATACAGCAACTAGAAGAAAAAACTTTGTAAAAAGTGATGAATTCATTTTCTGTACTGGAAGACACTATAAAATTATTGACAAGCAGTCTCTAAATAAGGCATGAGATTTCTTAGTCCCATTTCTATCATATTCTAATAAGAGATACAGTGACAAAGACAGTGTTGTAGTTGTTGTTTTTTTCTTAACTCTGTAGTCTTGGGAGGCCTGTCACCCACCTCCCAAATAGTCATAGGGAGACTTATTCTTTTTTATGACTGCCCAGCCTTAGCCTGGCTTATTTCTAGCCTGCTTTTCATGACTGAAATGATCTCATCTACCTTTTGTCTCTGGCCTTTACCTTTCTCTATTTCTGTCCATCTTTTCTTTCCTTCTTATTTCAGGTCTGGCTAGGTGGCTGGCCCCTGGCACCCTCCTCCCTTCTCATTTTCTTCTTCTCTCTCTCTTCTCTTCCTATCTGTGTTCCAGCCCCGCCTATTTCTCTCTCTTGCCTAGCTATTGGCCGTTCACCTCTTTATTAGACCAGTCAGGTGTTTTAGACAGGCAAAGTAACACAGCTTCACAGAGTTAAACAAATGCAGCAGAAAAGAATGTAGCACATCTTTGCATCACTAAACAAATACTCCACAGACCAAACAAATGTAACACATCTTCAACTAATTTTCCACAACACAGTGTGGTACTGGTACAAAAATGGACACCCAGACCAATAGGACACACTAGAGGAATCCAGACATAAACACACAGTAATGAACAAAAAAGTACACACTGGAAAAAGGACAGTCTGCTAAATAAAGATGCTGGTAAATGGATATATCCACTTGCAGAAGAATAGAGCTAAACTATTTCCATTTGCCCTGTACCAAAAAATCAGTTCAAATTAGATCAAATACCTTAATTTAAAACTTGGAATGCTGGAGAGAGAGGATTGGATTTCTTTTGCTTTTCTCTACCTTCTATTTTCAAACTTTTCAAGTTCTGGTATTAGTATTGAAATGGTTTCTTAAAGGGGGAACAGAGAATATTCTGTGTTTTTATCTAGCCCACATATATAATGTCACATACACATTACTTTCTGGCTCTTTATCATTTTAAACATAAGTATTCAATACCATCTTTCTTTACAGATTTGGCTTTTGTAGGTTTTGTGAGGTGTGGGTGTCATGGAAAATTGATAGAATATGGATGTACACTCATAGAATTAGATGCCATCAAAACCTGAGTACACTTAGAGAATAATGACTGATCGACCTCTGTACAGCACTCCTCTGCTGTTCAGGATCCTATGATATGTAACAGACCAAGACTTAGTTTTTGTGGAGCTTGTGTTCTACTATGAAGACATTAAATTCATAGGCAGTCTAAGAAATTGATTACAAGGATAGGGACATGGAATAGACAGTTACCGATCTGGCGAAGGGTTACACAAGATGGTCAGGAAAACCCTCTTTGAGGAGGTGGTTTCTGAGTGGGATGTAAATGATGAGACAGCCAGAAAGAGGAAAGAGCTACTTCAGATGCTGTAACAAGGAGGAAAAGTTTGGTGAGGGTGAGGGACACAAAGGGAGACGATTGTACTAGAGGCAGAAAGTGGAGGGATGAGGAAGGTGGAAGACTTAAAAGAGGGCAGAAGGGCTGGCCAAGTCATGTGTGATGTTTCAGAGGGAGCTCAGCACATCCAGACAGTAGTAGCCAGCCACAGGAAGCCTCTCGACGAAAGAGCATGACGTTTGAACTTAGAGTTTAAGTATCCCTCCATCTTCTCGGAGGTGATTCTACTGGAGAACAGCAGTAATTGAGGCAAAACCTGACAGTAGGTGTGGACTGTGGTAGAAAGGAGGACACTTGATGGAGGAAGAGGAAAAGGAATGAATAATGACTCGTGCCTGCTCTCCTGACAGAGGATGATGTCATTCAGATGGAGAAAAGCTGACTGTGGGAAGAGAGAAAAATGAAAGTTCCAGGTTTACAAATTCATGTAAAGAATGGGAAAGTAGTTGTGTTCACCACGTGAATCCAAAATCTAGAAAAGCTAACCCAAATTTCATTTGACTCATAGAACCACACAGGTACTAAGGGGCTAAAACCCAAATCTTGGCTCTCCTATTCTCATTTTAGTGCATTAATTTTAAACCATCTCAGTAACTAGATTTTAAAAGTTAAACATTTGTTTCAGGAGTTAGCTAGTTGGTGAAGTCACTGGAGAATTATGTCATTTTATTTATGTATGTTTAACTCTTGATTTTGGGTTTTAGATGAAGATGAAGATGATGATGATGAAGAAGATTTTGAGGATGATGATGAGTGGGAAGACTGATCTATATATTATATATATATTTTTAAGGTGAAATACTAAACACTACTTTCTGTCTATGGATCTGTAAAATTATCATGTAAATGTTCTACCAATTTGCTGTATATTTTTGTTGCCTTGTTTTTGCTTTTTTTTAAATTAATCTGTGCAATACCTCATTTAATCTGTAAAGGTTTGTTATAATCCTAAACAAAGCTACTCCCTGTTACTGTGTGCAAGTTTACAGCAGGATGCTCACATGACTTGTGAATATTTTCATTCCATCAGCAAGGGAGTTTAATTATGTGTGAGACTGACACAAACCTTAATGTAATTTACTTAGAATGCCAGAAGGAGAACACTATTTTCATACCCTACTTTTTCTGTACCTAAATTTTCTTAATAAAATTTAGCATAGCACTACATTCTTTCTCAAGTGATGTAAACTTTAATTTCTTTAGCCCCTTCATTTTGAATATGATGCCACATATGAATGTTGAAGCTGATACATTGCACAATTCTCTAGACATCACTACACTAATGCAGTTTTTCAAATTCTAGCAATATGTTCTGCTTAAAATCACTACAGAGACACTAATGCAGAGAAACAGTAGCACACCTCTTCTGTAGTACTGCTGGTCACCGGTAAACAGTGGCATCTGCAGGCAGGAATCCTGATGAGCCCTCACATACGTGTACTTGACCAAGATTGCTTTTATGTAATGGACATGTGACAGGCTCTTCTCAGCAAAGAATTGAACTCTTTTGGTATCACTCCCCAAAATAGTTTCAGTTAATTATGGAGGTTGTTTTGTGCATCATAAACAATTGTAGTCATGCCCATATTTGACTCAAAGTGTTATCAAAACAATGCTAAAATGGTATGAAGTTATCTTTGTATTTTGCAGAGTGTGTGCATTGTTGTATTCAGAAATACGAATTGTAAATGTCAGATTTTTTGGCAAAAGTATGCACAAATGCTAAACCTCACATATACTGTATGTTTTTACTTAGATAGTTTCTCCAGGTTTTTGTCAAATATCTGATGAAAAGTTACATATTTCTTAAAAGATTGATGGTCCCAATGGCAAATTTCTTAGAACACATACTGATTTGATAGATTTTTTTTAAAAAATAAAACTTTACAGCCTGCACACTTGTTATGCATACTAGATGGTATGATAAAATTAGATTTTCCTTGCCTCTTTACAGTACACTAATCTGCCTAAAGGTGGCCGTTTCATATTTACAATGATAATTATCTTACCTACCTACTTTAAATAAATTTTAGGTAGACGGTTATCTGATTTAAATACAGTCATATTTTTCTCACATTGAGTTGTATGCAGAATGTAGCTTCAAATGTATTCATTATAGTCATAATATCCAACTAAAAATTATACTATCTAGAAGTATACCGACCAAAATCTAGTATTGACATGATCTTGACAGGCTGGACCTGCAAGATATGGCTTGAATTTTAACCAGTTTATCACATAATCTTTAGTGATCATGCATCTAGTTATTGTCAGGAATAATTTAAAAGGTTTAGTTGCTGAAAGCAGTTAAGTGGTACAGTAAGATAGTTAAGTTATTCAAAGAGTGTTACCTTCCTTGCGAGAGTAATTACAGCACATTGGAGAGATTCTCCGTTCTGTGTTTCTTGTAAAACAGTGCTGTCTGCTGCTAGGAGCCTTTTTCTGCTTACTGACTTTTTCATGTGGCTTGAGAGCTGTGAGACTGGGGTGGGTGAGGCTGGACAACCACTACCCGTAAAATTAGGAGTTTGTCAAATCGTGATTATTTTAAATAATAACATCAGGCTTTTATATTCTTTTTCTTTTTGACATAAAAAAACTAAATTCCTAGAAATGTCTTTTGAGATAATGCCAATTCTGATGTCCCATACCTCTTGGCCAGGAAGTTTGGGATTTATCCAACTAACTTGGTATTTGCCCAGGAGCTTGTCTAGAGACTCTCAGTTCTTTGAGTTGTGTATACATGGGGAGTATGTTATTTGCCAAAGATAATTGAGTTTCTTCTTTTTCATACAGAAGAGGGGTTTTGTTTTTGTTTGCTTTTTATTTTTTGTGCTAAGTCTAAATGACAGGAGCTGTGGAATTCAGTCCAGGCATGGAGAATAAATCCACTCTGCCGAGGAAGGTATCAGCTGTACGTCCCAGTCCTCCACCACCATGCACTGTGGGTGGCACTGCTTGTGCATCGTCTGGAAGCCTCGTGGATATATCCAGCTACGTGATTGTCTGGTAGCCTTTGCATTAACAAACTAGCATGAGGCCTTTTATATCTAAACGCTATGTGATAGACAATTTCAGCTAGCCACATATTGTATTATGAAATTCATCAAGATTTTCAATCATTCAATTCCATTTATCAACTGAAATTTTGTTTAGTCTGTGAATTTTTTTTGAAATGTATAGTGAATAGGATGTTGCACTGGTGGCAATTCATCATGGAGCATAATAAAATTAATTTGACCCAAATAGTATAAAATAGTATGCCTTGTTTGTTTATTAAGACATCAGAACAAGAATTTTAATGGTTGAGTCTAGCCAAGAGTGCTCAGCAGTGCTGGGTAAGAGTTGAAGTTTCCAGCACGGCATGCCCTGAGAGGTAGAGGACGCCATGATGAGTGAAAGAATGCTGCAGCCTTTCTGGGAAACCTGACAGCTGCTCAGCATCTTCTGTGGAGCTCCTGTGTGGTACAGTGCTTCTAACAACATTTACAGTGAAATGTCAGGGTTTGGGACTCTTGGAAACCAAAAAGGTTCAAGTTTTCCAGACTGGAATGATACTGGAGTTTACTGGGAGGTTAATAAATACCAAACACAGTAGTTCATGTGGGACATAGTTTTTAATAAACAAACAGTACTAGAGGTCATGTTCATTTATACTGGAAGCTTAGTTTTTGATGAGTGGGATGTTTTGTTCCACTGACCCTGGCCCAAGTGGGAGTCTGAAGATGAAGAGCTGTGCTTGGTATCCAGTGTGTAGGATGCTACAGAATACCTTCCAAGAGCTTTGTTCTGTGGAAACGTTTTTGTTGTACAAATGTGAACACTTGAGAATGTGCAAAAGAATTGTTACAAAGGCAGTATACCTTAGAATTCTCCTGTTCTCTTTATCTAGATGGTTTCTGAAGTAACTGCTTTAGGAATGGGGTTCCTGAAGGGCAAGTTTGTTGATAAGGAATGGTCTGACAAGGAAATCCTCTGCAGAGAAGTTGAGAAGTTTCACATTGCTTGACAACACAGGTTTCTCTCATTATCTCTTGTTGTTTAATCTGTGATTTAAAATAAAAGAAATGGCGCAGGGCTGGAGAGACGGTGGCAAGAGATTAAGAACACTGGCTCTTCCAGAGGCCCCGGGTTCAATTCTCAGCATCCACATGGAGGCTCACAACTGTGACCTCCAGTTCTAAGAGATCTGACATACTCTTCTTGCCTGCTCAGGCACCAGGCAGACATGTGATGCACAGACATACATGCAACAAAACACCATACACATATAAGACTAAATAAAAATAAATTTTTTAAGAAATTTAAATTTGGGAAGCCACTAGAGAAAGATTTGGTAAGCACTTGTTACGGATATGATGGGGCACATACTCTGATTTGTATAGGTGTGTGGCTATAGATGTCACCTTTCTCATCAACACAGGTGTTGATAGAAGCCACCAGCACCTGTGCCCATCTCTGCCCAGAAAAGCTGGAGAAATCAGCCTTTTCCTGGAATATGTGGTAATGTTTTGGCTTGATGGTGGTCACCCCATTGCCCAGAAGTTTAGTCATCACAAGATATTTAGGGGTTGACATGAGGTTGAGCTTTTGATTGTACATCCAAATTATTAAATTATTTTCCTAGTAGACATTGTTTTTACTTGTACTTAAGTATTTTATGAACTCTTATAATAAATTTAACCTAAAAGAAAAATAGTTTTCTTTCTTTTTTTTTTTTTTTTTTAATTTATTATGTATACAGTGTTCTGCCTGCACATAGCCCTGCAGGCCAGGAGAGGGCACCAGATCTCATTACAGATGGTTGTGAGCCACCATGTGGTTGCTGGGGATTGAACTCAGGACTTTTGAAAGAACAAGCAGTGCTCTTAACCTCTGAGCCATCTCTCCAGCCCCAGAAAAATAGTTTTCAAATGTGTCTGACTAATTTTTAATCATCAGAGCACTGTCAAAGACTGGGAGTTCTTCCAAGGACAACGTGGACATTTAAACCCAGTGTCCTAGCTTTCCTGAGAGAAGGGACATTCTCGTTTGATTGCATGCACTTCACGTTTATTAGAAAAGAATCAGAAGGAAAGTATATCTTGTATTTGTCATGTTGAAAGAAACAAGTGGACTGAGGGGATTATTATCATGGAAAGTGTCTACTGGGAAACAGTGCTGATAGTGTAGCAAACGTGTTGTTCTAGACAGCAAGTGTAAATAGTGTCTGAATCACCTCTGGCCTTAAAACACAAAAACAAAAACCTTGTAAGTTTTTAAGCTGGCCTAGAAGTTGTTACTCTTTCTTAGAAGACAGGAGGATTTGTGTTTACAGGCAAGTAGACTTGCTTGTTCCTTTCCCTCCCTCTCTTTTCCCTCCCCTCCCCACTTTGACAGGAAAATTTGTAAGTCCACCCCCCACAACGTTGCCCAGCAAATAGAATTTTAAAATGTATTTGAATCTATAACCTGAAGGGTAACCGGGAAAAATCCAGTAAAATCGTTTGTTTGAGGAAGAATGTAAATGTAAAAGGGACAGCTTTTAAAGTTGTACTATATTATTAGTTAAAGCTTAATTGATATCGGGCCATATAACACTAAAGGTGTTTTATGTTGGTTCTACCCCCAACCAAAAGTTCAAACAACTTCTGAACTTAAGGTTGTGATATAGTTGAACATGAACAGGTATGTATGAGTGTAGTGAGCATAGTCACAGAAGTGCAGCTGCTTCCTAAGCCGTTGGCAAATGAGGGTGCCCTATAATGCGTTAGTGGACTCAGCCTGTCAGTAGATGAAGCCATGTTTGCTTCAGAACGTGCTATGATGCACTGGCGCCTAGGCCTGTTTAGGTAGCTACTGCAGGTTCGGAGCCAGGTAGAGGGTTTAGGACTACGCAGCTCCCACTAGTTCCTTATCCAGTATACCTGATGTGTGCTAGATGAGAAAACAGCCAGTCAGCGTGTGCAAAAAGCAACTCTGCTTCCCTGAGCATTTCCACACTTGGGCACTTTTATCTCCTTATCCAGGACCCCAAACAGCAGAAGAATAGGTTTTGAAGAGAATGACCTATCTTTCTCAAATTTGTTTCTTTTTGTTTCCCAACCATCTAAAACTCTTTGAACCTCACATTATTCCAAGCGAATTAAGAGAAACAAATATATTGTGCACTTAGGTTGTTTTAATTCTGCAAAGCCTACTTTACTAATCATTTATTGCTAAATCATATTTAATGGGTTGGGAAAATTAGAGTATCATGTACATAAAAATGTGCTCATCCTTTCTACTGTGTGGCTAATAGAGCCACTAATATTGGTATATCTTGGTACTTGTAATCTATGGTCTCCACATATTAGCTGCATACATGTTAATAAATGTGAGGTTTTCAACTTATGAAAACTTACGGAATATGCATATTGATTAGATTTTCTACAAAATGGAGTTTACAAATGGTCCTTTCTTTATAAAGCCTTTACAGAGTATTTTTGAAACTTTTCCCCAGAAAAACTCAAATTCACCATTTTTAAGTACTGTTTTTATTTATTCTTTGAGAATCCCATACAGCGTATTTTGATTATATTCATGCCCCTCTACCAACTACCAGATCTCCCCCTACTTTCCTACCAACCCAACTTCATATTCACACACATACCCTTTTGTAGAACCCGTTGAGTCCAGTTTGTGTTGGCCAACAGCTCCTGTGCATGGGACCTGTCCTGATATGCTGGCTAGTTTTTATGTCAACTTGACATAGACTAGGTAGTCATGGGCGAAGTGGGAACCTCAGTTAAGAAAACGCACCCACCAGATTGGCTTGTGGGAAAGCCTATTGGGTATTTTCTTGGTAAGTGATTGCTGTGGTGGGCATCCCACAGAAGGCAGTGTTACCCCTGGGTGGGTGATTCAGGGTCCTATAAGAAAGGCTGAGCAAGCCATGCAAAGCAAGCAAGTTAGTACTCATCTAGCCTCTGCTTCAGTATGGCCTGCCTCCAGTTTGCTGCCTTGAGTTCCTGCTCTGACTTCCATCAGTGATGGACTGTAATCTGATCTGAAGTAAACCCTTTTCTCCCCAAGTTGCTTTTAGTCGTGGTGTTTTCACAGCAATAGAAACCCTAACTAAAAGACAGGTTATCAATGTACCAGATACCATATCACTGAAAACCAGCTTTCCCTCTTACAGCAGCAATAAAATGCCAATAGCTCCTTGGCTAGGGGTAGGACTTTTGTAGTGGTGTGCTTTTGTAGTGCATACTACCATAATCTCTGTGAGTTCATATGTGTATCTGCCCTGTTGTGTCTAGAAAACAGTTTTCCTTAAAGTCATTTACCACCTCTCACTTTGCCCCCTCGTCTGCATAGATCCCTGAGCCTTGTGGGGTGGGGGGTAGACATCCCATTTAGGGCTGACTATTCTATATCATTCTCTACATGTTGGCCAGTTGAGAGTTGCTTTATTAGTTGCCATCTGTTGGAAGAATAAGCTTATCTGATGAGGGTTGATCTATATATGATCTATGTCTTTTTAGTAAGTAGGTTTTCCCCTGGGGCCAGTGACCTATCTAACCGGTTCTTGGCCTCATTGGCAATATCCATGCATGGATTCGGTCTCATGGAGCAGGCCTTAAATATGTTCAAGAAGTGCTTGTTTGTTCCCATAACACCCATGCCACTATTGCACTCGTGAGCACAGTTTGACATGTTGACCAGTTTTGTAAGTCACAGCATTTATAGCTGGGTGAGACTGATGATTCCTTTTCTCCTGTTGCCTGCATAACACATTCCAGCACTATAAACACTACATATAGTCAGTAGGGATGACAGTTTCAGTTACTTGAGTACCAGCTAGGTTTCTCCATTCCCTATGATCCAAGTGCATGGTGTCTTCAGCAATAGGATATTACCATCAAGTTCAGGAGGGTTTCCAGTAGTGCTGGCAGTAGTGTGTCATGTTTGGAGGTCTATGGAACCCCGTTAGTCAGCAAATCAAAAAGAGGTAACCCATCGGTAGTAGGCTTTTGGTTGGGGACAGCATATGGTATCTACTTAGAGTACTGTCCCCCACTTTATAACCTCCATTTAAATTACTTTTACATGTGTGTATATTTGGGGAAGCTTCTCTAGGAGTAGCTTTCCATACGGCTTTCTCAAAAGGCCTTTAGTGGCATGTTATCCTTTCGTATATTTCCTCCTCCACACTACCCTCCCACATTGAATCCTTCCTGTTCCATTCCCCCCTTTCTCCCTTTATAACGTGAACTAGTGAATGAAATAAGAAACAGAGGCATGAAGAAGCATTCTATGTCATATTCTTGTCTTCATAAGTTCCCAGTGTATGAAATATTTTCTGAACCAAAGACTAATGTGCTCGAACACACGTGTTAGTATCCTAATGTCTTACAATAAAGCAAGCTATTAGAAATGATAGTTTTATTATAAATTGAAAGTAAACACCAGGATAAAAATCTCTCATTCCATTCTCTGACCTCTATAATACTGGTTCTCAAACTTCCTAATGTTTTGACCCTTTAATACAGTTCTTCATGTTGTGGTGACCCCCAAAATTATTTTGTTGCTATTTTGTAACTAATTTTCTTATGATTATGAATTGTAACGTAAATACCTTATATGCAGGATATCTAATATGTAACCCTGTGAAAGAGTTGTTGGACTCCTAAGGGGTTGTGAGACACGGGTTGAAAATTGATGCTTTATAAGATCATGGTAATAGACCAATTTCATGTGACTATATATAATGCCAATCCCACTGAGGACTTTTTTTTTTTTTTTTGAGACGGATATCTACATAGTTCTGACTGTCCCTGCAACTTGATATGTAGACTAGACTGCCCATGAACTCACAGAGATCCTCCTGCCTGTACCTCCCAAATGCTGGGATTAAAGGTGTACACCACCATGCCCAGCCTACTGAGGAACTGTTTTTAAAATTGCTTCTGGCTCTTTAGCAGGTTTTAGTAATTTAGCAAATTACAGGTTTGAAGACGTGCTCATGACCAGTTAAGAAAGCAACAATAAGATATTTTGTTAGTGAAGTTAGAACCAGATGATTGGCACTAAATATTAGATATATACTGATAAGTTAGTTTCACATTAACAAACATAATTCTTAGCGTAAATTGCTTTCAGCATCCTTGAAGTGGCATATCATGTTTTCAGCCATAGTAAAAGAAATTTGCAGAAGTTAAATAATATGTTCAAAGCTAAATAGCTAGTCAGTGCAAAGCTGGGTCTTGACTTCCTTAGGACCTTGGCACAGATGATATTAACTGTCAGTAATGATCTGGGCAAGAAATTAAAGTGTTATTTCAGCACCTTTGGATGTAGAAATGGATTAATTTAAGCTATAAGAACAGTTAGCAAGAAGCCTGCCACGGCCATACAGTTTGTATGCAATATAAGTCTCTGTGTTTACTTGGTTGGGTCTGAGCAGCTGTGGGACTGGCGGGTGACAAAGATTTGTCCTGACTGTGGGCAAGGCCGGAAAACTCTAGCAACAAATGGCGCCCAACGTGTTGGCAAGAGTTTCCACCTAAAACCTGAGAAAAGATTCTAAAATGGAGCTAAAAACAGCTTCCTAATTGTCTCTCTCAAATGAGCGGCAGCTGCCGGTTTGAGCTACTGGCGGGTTCCTAGCGTGTGCGCTTGACCTGCAGTATGGCGGGAATGAGGCCTCTGCAAGTGGCACATTAAGCTGCATGGTGGATTTAGCCTTTGCTAGTACAAAACAAAAAAAAGAGGTTTCTGGGCTACACACTGCTTGGATAAAAGCATAGACCCAGGATGGCTCCCAGAGCTGGCGGAAAAGGTACCACCGCCATGTTGGGAAGCTGAAGTGGGCTGAGTCAGCAGCCACAGCGCCGTTTCAGGCTTAAAAGGCTGCAGTTTAAAGCAAAAGGCTCAAGGTAATATAAAAAATAAGCCACATAGAGATGGCTACCACACAGAGAATCTGGATTATGTTCTCTTTGATATTTGTAACTGAAGAAAAACATTTTATTGCAAAAGCTGTTAAGTTATGCCAAAATGTATATTTTAAAGGTACCTTGACTTCAAAATTTGGCTATAAGGATATGTTGCTTTGGAAAAGAGGCTCTGCTTTTGTCTCTACAGAGAGCCAGAGGCTATGGATTTGTTCCAGATTAAGATACATCAGGTTTGACCAGCCAAGACCACCTGAAAGGTCTTCCAAGGTCTCCGATGACACCATGGCCCAGATGATCCAACATCCAGAATCGTTTCAAGGCAACTGGCTCAGACGATACAGTCTCACGGACTACTCCATGATCCTAAAATTTTCTTTGTGTCCCCATAAGATACAGCGCCCGCCCCTCCAGCAGGAAGTAGTAAGAGAAGCTACGCCCAAATTCCCAAATATACCAAGCTGACTTTGGAGATGTGTAAAAGTTAAAACCTTTTAAAAAAAAGAAAGGGGAAGTGCTGTGGGACGGTCTGTATGTCAAATTGCTCTGATTGGTCAATAAATAAAACACTGATTGGCCAGTGGCCAGGCAGGAAGTAGGTGGGACAAGGAGAGAGGAGAATTCTGGGAAGCAGAAGGCTGAGGAGAGAGACACTGCAGCCGCCGCCATGACCAGCAGCATGTAAAGATGCCGGTAAGCCACCAGCCACGTGGCAAGGTATAGATTTATGGAAATGGATTAATTTAAGCTATAAGAACAGTTAGCAAGAAGCCTGCCACGGCCATACAGTTTGTATGCAATATAAGTCTCTGTGTTTACTTGGTTGGGTCTGAGCAGCTGTGGGACTGGCGGGTGACAAAGATTTGTCCTGACTGTGGGCAAGGCCGGAAAACTCTAGCTACATAAGAGCTTTGGGGTTTTCATGCTTCTCCAGGTAGAAAGACCTGAGGGAAATGCCATCATGCTGATTTCAAAACAAAACAAAATGCAGTAGAAACAAAAGTGCGTTATAACCATGCAACCAAAGCAACAGCCTCTAATGGCAAACAAAAGCAAGTTCTGAGATTAGGACGGCCCGGGTTATTAGACTGAATAAAATGTTTACCTTTTGTATTTTTGGGGGGGTTTTGAGACAGGGTTTCCCTGGGTAGCCTTGGCTGTTCTGGAACACTCTGTAGACCAGGCTGGCCTCAAACTCACAGAGATCCATCTGCCTCTGCCTCCCAAGTGCTGCGATTAAAGGCGTGTGCCACCACCACCCACTTTGATGTGATCATCCCTGACCCCATTTATCTCCTCTATCTCAATTAAAACATTTTTCCATGTGAAATACCAGGTTAGGTAACTGTCATGTTTGAATAATCCCACATGCCCAATCATTGATGATGTAAGAATTACATAAGAATTTATTTAGAATTGCCTCAGGATCCTTGTGAATTTAAAGTAAACCCTGACAGTATATATTTATTGCTCAAATTCCTAAATGGTCTTAATAAAAAAAAACCTGGAGCCAGATATTGGGGTAAATGCTGAAAGATCAGAGAGACAAAGGAGCCAGCCACTGCCACATCTCAACAACTCTACAAATCCTCTGACTGTTCGCTTCTGAGTTCTCAGCCAAAAGACCTAAGCCAAAAGACTTCAGCCGAAAAAGCTTCCTCAGACAAAGGCTTCCTCTGTCGAAACGCACCTAGCTCATCCACCCAGCTGTTTCTCTTTTAGAATGTTTCAATCTCCTGCAGCCCAGGATTGATCTTCCTGCTTCCTTCTCTCAAGTGCTGGGATTAAAGGCATGTGCCACCACTGCCTAGCTCTGCTTTCTCTTCTAGACTGAGTCAATATTGTGTAGCCCAGGGTGGCCTTGAACTCACAAGAGATCCAGACAAATCTCTGCTTCAAGTGCTGTGATTAAAGGTGTGTGCTACTACTGCCTGGCCTCTGTTTAATCTAGTGGCTTGTTCTGTCCTCTCAGGTAAATTTCATTAGGATACACAACATATCACCACATATGTTAAGAATTTCTGTACCCATTTCATATTTTTTAGCAGCTAAATGCCACTTTTTACATAGAGATTTGCTTGGGTTTCATCTATTTCTTTCAATCAACAATGACTTAATTTGATTTGGTTTTGTTTTGTTTATTTGGGGGTTTGTAGGGTTCTTTTGGCTTGCTTGCTTGCTTGCTTTTTTCTTTTTTCTTTTTCTTTCTTTTTTTTTTTTTTTTTTTTTTTGAATTGTATTTATTTCAACCAATTTTTACTAAGGACACCCTCTGTAGGAAAATGACTTTAGCATCCCAAATTCTGACAGCTTAAGATTTCAGATAGCCCGGTGGTGGTGCACACCTTTAATTCCAGCACTTGGGAGGCAGAAGCAGGTGAATCTCTGTGAGTTCAAGGTCAGCCTGGTCTACAAAGTACGATCCAGGACAGCTAGGACTATTATAAGGAACCCTGTCTTGAAAAAAAAAAAAAAGATTTCAGTCACATGTTTTGGGTGTCTGAAAAGAATCAACAGGGCTTTTTGGTGGCATCCAGAGAAGAAAGGGTGATAGAGCCTGGATTCTCCTGAGTGATTTTCTGCTGTCTGCTGGTCTCCTGTAGCCTGAACATCTCTCAACTAGAAGTGTGTTGAAAAAGCAGAAGCTGGGGCCTGGATAGGTGGCTCAGAGGTTAAGAGCACTGGCTGATCTTCCAGAGGACCCAGGTTCAATTCCCAGCACCCACATGGCAGCTTATACCTGCCTGTAACCCCAGTTCCAGGGGATTCGACATCCTCAGCTCACAGACATACATGCAGGCAAAACACTAATACACATGAAATAAATATATATTAGAAAAAGAAAAGAAAAAGCAGAAGCTGTAGAAGGCTAAAGCAACTTCTAGGAAGACGTTCACAAATAGGAATAAACAATGTTTTCCCTTGACTTTTCTCTTTTAATGTAATTTATTTTCCAACTCTCCTTCTAGGTTAAGGACTACTTTGGGCTACTAGTTGAGTCTTCTGGTCTTGTTAATATTTTATTGTATTTATATTTTTATTATTATTATTTATTTTGCTTTTTAATCTTGGTAATGGCACTCCAAACCCTATGCTGAATGAGGATTGTTCTGTGATAAACTTACAGAACACAACTGGTGAACTTGTAACCTAAAGTGACTCTAGACCATTTGTTACTGTTTATGTAACAGTGAGTAATGGATCATCAGATTTCATTCAGGAAGAGAAATTTAGTACTCAAGCCAATGACTGCTTACTCTGATGAGAGTAGATTGGAATGCTTTTCAATTGGGAGCCTAATTTTTCAAATTTAAATGTATGACTCCAAAATTTTATGTTGTTAACAAACATTTAACTTGGGGTAATCACCCTCCAGCAATTAGTGTTTCCGTTGTGAACAAAGTTACTTCCAGAACTCAGTGCAGAAGAGCCAGTGTCAAAAGCCTCAGCCCTGGGTGCAAATATGTCAGATGGCCTCAAAAGCCAAGGCCTTAAAGACTGTGATAAGGTACCTCAGGATGGCTTCATTTGAGAACAATTTTCCTTTTCCAGTTGAAAGTGCTTGTCCCTCCCAGCTCTACTAGTGGAGCCTACACAGCTTCCTAGCTATGTCCAGACCACTGCTCTAGACCACACAAGGAAGCAGGGTGGAGTCATTGAGGAGGGCCCTGTGCAGAGAAATGCCCACCTGGCTGCTCCCTAGCGGCAGTCTCTTGAAAACTTAACAGGGAGTCAATCAGCTTTACTCTGCTTGGGACTATGGGATCAATGCTGCATCCTCGTATTTCAGCCGTGATCCTTTTCAACCAGGGTAGCAACTCTGAATACTTTGTAAATTGAACACAGCTAACCTGTTTTCAGCTCATCACAGTGTGCCAAGACTTGACTATGCAACTTTCCTTCTGTACCATTCCAGCCTCCACTGTGAGGAACCCAGCAACTACAAGGAGCTCAAAGCTGTTTGCTCTTGAACAACCCAAACAGGGATGGGTTTTGCTCTGAACGCCATACCTGTTTGTGAATGTTTTCCTGGAAGCAAACTGGGCCTTGCTGGTTCAGTTGGTATGGCTGGCCAGCAAGCCTCCAGGATTTCCCTCTCTCTGTATCTCAGTCACACCAGACTTTTTATGCAGGCTCTGAGTCCAAACCACATTCTTTTTTTTTTTTCAGCTCAAACTCATGTTTTAATGTTAATGAATATATGATTGTTCCATATTTCAAAATAAAAAGAAAATGAATCTGTTTAATAATGACAACAGGAAATGTTTACAATACAGTATAAATAACTATTTTTGGTACAAAAGGTACTCATGAGATCAAAAGATGCAGAAATCATTACAATTAAAATATGACTAAAGAAACCAAAAAGAAGTGAAAGGAAAGAGAAGTTAGAGATAATAAAAATATGAAGCATGAGAAATAGTTTGATAGCAATCATAATAAATAAAATAATTCAATATAAACCTGGACTAGAAAACTTTGTCTATTTTGTTTAATGATCCTCTCATAAACTACTTTGAATCAATATATCAGAATACACATGGAACATGCATATTTGCTTCTGGAAAACAAGGGCATTATGTTGATGAGCAAGTAAGTTTCCAAAGAAAGAGATACACAATTTACAAACTATATCATAAAAGATAAACAGACATGCTGGATGAGAAATGGAGAAACTACAATTATACAACCATAAAATTCATAAACATAAATGTTTAATATGACCAGGCGGTGGTGGCGCACGCCTTTAATCCCAGCACTCAGGAGGCAGAGGCAGGCGAATCTCTGTGAGTTCGAGGCCAGCCTGGTCTACAAAGCAAGTTCCAGGAAAGGCGCAAAGCTACACAGAGAAACCCTGTCTCGAAAAACAACAACAACAAAAAAATGTTTAATATGAAAACAGAATACTACTAAATCTGATCATTTTAACAAAGAAATGAACAAAATTGTAATTAGAATAGATTGTTTAAATGCATCATCTTAAAGGATGGGCACCAGATGCCGCAAATCCTCTGAGCAAAAATGAAAATAGTGAATCAGTAACGGTTTGTGATCAGTCTCAGTGTTATAATCGATCAAGACTGAACTGTAACCCTGCCCTTAAAAGTTTAAGTGGGGAAAATCCACTTAAACACTAACTTTTTATCAAGTTGTTGTTTTACAAAATAACATTAAATCTTGGTTTCTGGACACTTTCTGTACCACTCTCAAGCTGAAGTGTCATCCCACATCATTGAATGTTTGTGGGGTGTTATATTGTTGTTGTTTTAAGCCTGGTAACATCTGTATTTAAAAATCCAAGTTGTCATCCTGTCTGAGAGGTTCTTCTCTCCTTGTCTGTTTCAGGTAAAGGGTCTGTGGTAAAAAACGTGGCTCACCAACGAATGCCATCCAAAGTCTGATTTTGAACAACTTGTCAATTGAAGAAGCGCTTGACCCTCCTGAAAGGGTTGCTGTCCTTGGCATTTCCACAGCTTTGATATGGAGGGTGTTTCTGACTCAGGGATATCCCCAGCACAGAAGAGAGTAGCTCATGCTTGGAACCATTGGGTACATAAGTGCACAGTGTGTGAGGAATGCTATAAGTGCCTGCAGTCCCTGAAAAGCAGGTTCCATCAAGACCAGGTTCTAGCTCCTTGGTTCCTAACTCCAGTGTTTGGAAGTATGGCTGGATATGCGGTAAACACTTGGAAAATATCTGTGGAAACCAAGTACATCGATGGTGGTGCCATTGTTCTAGGTTTCAGAGCAACCCTTAGCCTTTATATCATGTTATTTGGTGATTAATGGAAATGAAAGTTTGCCTTAAGACCCTGATAGAAGGAAGAGACTGTTAACTTTACACACACACATACACACACACACACACACACACACACACACACACACACACAGACTCACTCACGCAAGTTCTCATTCCACACCTGAAAGGCTTATTCAGAAAAGAAAGCCATTAGGAAACCTTTACAAGAACATGCTGATTTACTCTATGTGGTGGTAATCTAATTGTACTGAATTATTATTTTGATTGTATGTTAATAAATAAAGTTGTCTGGGAGTCAGAGCTATTAGAGCCATAGCAAGAGTGTGGCGGTGGTGGCACACGCCTTTAATCCCATAGATATCTGTGTGTTCAGGGTCAGAGCTATTAGAGCCATAGCAAGAGTGTGGCGGTGGTGGCACACGCCTTTAATCCCATAAGATCTCTGTGTGTTCAGGGATACAGTCAGCATTGGAGACATATGCCTTTAAGACCTAGGGGGCTGTACATTCAGACAGTGACGAGGCAGTCATGTGTTTGGGTTTACAACCAATGAGAAGGCAGAACAACATACTTTAAAAAAACAAACCGACAGGAAGTAGGTCTCTTTTCGCGAAGCTGGGACAGCAGGAGGAAGGGTGAGATTTTAGCTCTGAGCTCTGACTTCTCGGCTCTCTCTTTTACATTGTTTCTGTGTTTCTTATTTAATAAGACCGTTGGTTACATCTACAACTCTAGCCTTTGAATCATCTCAATGTAGACATGGCAGGGTGTTCCTACTGCCTCTTCTCACTCCTTGGTAGTAAGTATCTCAGGGCAGGTGGTAAGTCAAGATCTTGCTGACATAGAGTTATTAAACACCCGTGGCCATGGAGCATTGCCTGGGAAGCATAGTGAGACTCGGTGTTTGGGGCACCATTTCAAATCAGGATGAGGTGTATTTTCAGAGACCAATGTGGACGTATAAATCACCACCTAAACACTTCATCTGGTCTTGGGCAGCCTCCCTCAGTGAGCTGACTGCTTTTTATAGAAGATGAACTAATTAGTTTTGACACCAGCCTTGTGGATTTTCAGGCTGTTGAATGATGATTGTCAAATTGGCCTGCCTATTTGCAGCACTGTACCCTGATAGAACATGTTCTCCAGGTACTTTTCACTAATAATTAATGTGCTCACTGGATGCCTAACTCTGTCATACTTGTCTTTAGTCTGAACTTTGTAATATACTATTTTTGTGAGCTGTGAGGGTCCATATCTATATATTTCACTTTTGTGGCATGCCTCATAAGTCATTCTGTATTCTCCCAAGGTTCGCAAAGATCCAGCAAGGCAGGCTTTTGCAGTACAAAGAGGAAACTTACCATCTAATCCCTTGCTTCTGGGAGACTTGGCCTCCACAAGCTAAGCATTTCCTGGTAACACAAATGATAGCAGCTGTTCCCTCCTCCTTTAGGAAGTCCTGTGTGCTCTTACTAATTACGTGGTTTGGCAGGAGCCCTTCCTCCTCTGTATCTTCCCTCTCACTCCTTACCTTAGGTGTACCAGAGCCGGTCTCTGCAAGCAAAGGTCAGGAAAAAGGAAGGCCTGGCTTTCTGTTCTGAGTGTATATGCACAGGAACATAAGCATACACATGCCTTTAACCCTAAATAAGACACGACTTTGCACACTAGTAGAAAGGGTACAAATAGTGAAGACACCACCACCACCACAGGAAACAGCAGTTTTCACTGAGTGTCTGGCAGTGAGGGCCACCAGGAGACTAGCATCTGGGTAAAAGCAGCGAGGAGCAGTAGACAGCGGCCTAGGCTTTGCAGGCAGTGATGCCCAGCTTCCCATTGACCTCAACTCCTCCATTTCTCACTTAGCAGATGGAGATAGTACCTCTTACTGCCGTGAAATATGCATGCAATAACTTAGTTCAGCAAATGACTCTCATCTACTGCCCTGTCATGTGAATCTCAGGTACTGACTAAATTTATAGCCTCTGGAATCTTCTTTGATTCCAGTTATTCTTACTAAGAGAGGAGATGAGCAGAAGAGATGATCCTGAGAATTACTAGAGATCTTTTAATGCAAAACATGATCGTCTTCATTGGAAAGAATTAAAGGATCTGCCCAGGAAGCAAAACATTGACTAGATGGCTCAGCGTACCTGCAGGCCATGAGTGGTACCACAAATCAGAGTTAATACAAAAAGGATCAGGAGACTGGAGGGAAGGAGATCTGGAAAGCATGTTTCTCTTACTTGGATTCAGATGCCTCTGGAATGACTGGAAGAGGTGGGATCGTAGTTTGAACTGTGAACAAACAAGTCTCTGTCCTCAAGTGTAATTTTATGGATGGGATGTTGACATCACTCCTATTTGTGTTGGGCAAGAAAAGGAAGGAAGGGAAGAGAAGGAGAGAGAGACATGGGGAGAAAAGAGGCAGCGGGGGGGGGGGGGGGGGCGGGGGCGGCGGAGGAAAAGATGTAGGGATGGGGGGAAGGAAAGGGAAGGGAGAAATCAAAGGTTAGGAGGAAGAGCAAGGGGAAGGTGGGGGTAAAAAAAGACAAAGCTAGTCCAGGCGAAGAGAGGGAAGAGGGATTCTGTAATCTAGGGGCATCAAGATCATGATGGGGAGACCTACGGAGACAGTTAGTGGGAACGCACAGACTTTAGACAGACAGATGTGGAGTCTCCATGGGACTGGACGAGGCCCTCTGCATATGGTAGACAGTTGTGTAGCTTGGTCTGCTTAAGGGGCCCCTAGCAGTGGGATCGGGATCTATCCCTGATGCATGAACTGACTTCTTGGAGCCCATTACCTATGGTGGGACACCTTGTACTGCCTTGATGCAACAGAGAGGGTCTTGGACCTGCCTCAACCAAATGTACCAGGCTTTGCTGACTCCCCATTGTGACTCCCTTACCTTTTTCAGAGCAGGGGATGAGAGGGTAGGTGGTGGGGAGTGGAAAGAGGGATGAGAGGGGAACCTGTGGTTGGTATGTAAAATGAATAAAAAGACAAAGCTGAGATTCATTGAGCCAGGGATGTCCAAGGAGAGTGCCAAAGGGAGAGCTGAAGTTCCTCTTCAGTGTCCCGGCCAGGATAACTGCATGTTTGCCTTCCATCATTTCCTGAGCACTCATGTCTTCCCTAACTTCCTAACATTCCACTTAGCCTTTGCAGAGTTGTTGATTAATAATGTGATCAGGCTGACTTTTGGCTGTCCATTATGAAAACACAGGAGCCAGTGCTGCCATCTGCTTTGCGTATCAATGAATCCAGGGAAATAGCCACCTGGGAATCGTTCCCCAAACCTGTCGCATACTTCCCAAAGAGCCTCTTTAGAAAGTTCTTTGACTTGATACTCCTGAAAGAGATTTGGCCAGAGTTTCTTGGGCATGAAGAAAGAAGGCATGAACCTTTTGGTGTGAGAACATAATGATTTTAATATTTAGCAATATTACATACATAGCCAGCAGCTGTATTAACTCACAGAAAAATATTAGTTTCTCTTTAAAAAAAAAAAAAAGAAAAAACTTTAATCTAAGGTTATTGGGATTACAAAAATAATAGCACATTTCTCTAAATGATTTGAGTTCAGTCACAGAGACTCCAGAGATGCAAAGAGATCTTCCGAGGCTTCTGCCCATACGAACTTATGACATTAAAAAAAAAAAGTTTATTTTCATATTTACAGATGAAACATGCCAATTGTGTCTTAAAATTCCCTTTGGAATTCCAAAGTGACACTATCTTTGAAGTCGGGGAATATTTCAAATTAAAGAAGGCATTTTGGAAACAGCTTACAATGCACCTCAGGTCACACCACTAAGCACTTCCGGGTCCTCTTCTACAGACCATTCTATCTCAGAGCGTCGGGAACTTCCACCTACAAAAACAGGGGATTGCCTTTCAATGAAGCAACAAGCATGTTAAAGTAAATCCCCATCATCATCACTGCCACCCATAGGGTTTACCTTTAACAGTATTCCCCGAGGGGAATTTGGATGTAGATTGTGATCACCATGTGGCATCCACATTTATAAATTTGGTGGTGAATCACTTGCAGTTTTGTGGTGAAAATTCTGACAAGTGATGAATCTTTTTAGATGCAGATAACTCTTTGTTTTGTTCTTAATTGGGAAAAATCAGAATTTTTGTATGTTGGGGTGTCATAAAATGATCCTGGCTGAGACAACAAGTTGACACGAATGGAAATGTGTTCATTCTCTCACTCAATGTACCCGCTCCTGATGCTGACACTGGGCACACTTGCTCTCACAGGCACGAATATCTAAAAGATCAGTAAGAATGTGGAGAGGTGGGTTTGGTAGCACCCATCCATGGAGGCTGATTCACTGAAGGTCAGATCTGCAGTGACTTACCCTCCGGAGCTGTCTTATGCTGCTCCCCCGAATAGCTTCCATGAGGTTCTCGTGAGCTGATCTCTGTGGGGTAGAGGGTCGCGAGCCGTCTTCCGTTTTCTTCTCCTGCACTGACCTCAGAGAATTCTTTATTTCCTTTAGGATATTGTTGGGCTGTTTCTTAACCTTTTTCCCTTTTTTCTTACGCTGTCCATTTTGTAGGGCCCGCTGGGCACTTTCCTGTTGTTTAATGACTTCTGCGATGTTTCTGGTGATGAGCTTTTTCTCTGGAAGTGGAGGAGGAGGGGGAGGAGGAGGAGGAGGAGGAGGCAGCATATGGGGAGGGGGAGGGGGAGGGGGAGGGGCTACAGGAGATGAGGGTCTGCTTCTCCCAGTGTGGACTTTCTTGGAGACTTTGGGAGATGACCAGGGAGATTGCCTGGGAGATGCATACGGAGAAGAGCCTGGCGTCCCTCTTTGCCAGACTTTGGTCCTGAGGGTTGCTCCTCCATCATACCCCTCCTGCTGTTTTTGCTCCTGCATGCGCTTTTGCCTCTGTTTATCCATATTCCTTGTTAAAATACTCGTCATACTCATTCTTGGTCCTGGGAGCTCAAAATGGTAGCCCAGCCTCAACAGCGTGGTGTTCTCCTTAAGCAGCTTGACAATCTCCATCTCCACCTGGGAGCCCATGATGTGCCTCTGGTTGTGGAAGCGCAGCTCGGTGAGCACCGTGTTGTGCTGCAGGGCTCTCATGATGGCCAGGATCCCCTTGCCTGTGATGAAGTTGGACTCCACGTTGACACTGGTGATGTGTTCATTGACCTTGAGCATTTCTGCAATGGCGATTGCCGCAGCATCATCGGCATGTGTGTTGGCCAGACTGAAGGACTTCACTACCGTGTTCTCCTTGAGAGCATCAGCAAAGCGGGATAGGGTCGGTGTGGTGATGTTCTCGATATTGTTTAGATTGACTTCTGTTGTGTCAGGGTCATTGTTTTTAATCTTTTCCAGAGCATCCTCAATGACAGTGGGATTTCCACAGGGGTGAAGGGCAGCTGGCGACTCTGTGTTCCTCTGTGTTCCTCCACTGTTGCCATTGGTTAAATTTATATTTTCTATTTGACTTTTAAATGTCTTTGGCTTAGCGTTATCCGAATTAACACTATTGTGCTTTACAGTTCCATTAATATGTTTTGTGGCTTCCGTTGTAGTTTCCTCTTCCTCGCTGTCTTCCTCTTCCTCTTCTTCCTCTTCCTCTTGAGACTCCTCTTGTTCCTCCTCCTCCTCTTCTGTACATACCTCCTCAGAGACTTCGCTGTTGCTTTCTGTGAATATTAGTTCTTCCTCGCTCTCTTCCTTGTCTTCTTCTGCAACCTGAGGAGTAAGCGTATTGACACCATTAATGCTTTCACTGGAAGCACACTTAGCAGTTGACAAAGGTAACATAAGTACCACAAAGGTCAGTAGTGAACAGGATTAGCAAGCCTTTGCTTCTGACCTCATCTCTAGTTCAAGTGGCCAAGGTCAACATTTTGTTGCATAACCACTCACAGCTTTTCTGTAAACATTTGTCTTCTACAAAATAGCAGGCATTTATTGGATAAATACATGTGATCATTTTTCTAGTTTGAACACATAAGTCAGAGCTTCAGCTTTGGAAAAATTTTCAACATTTTAGGCCTAGCAAGATGTCTCAACGGATGAAACGTACTCGCAGCATAAGCCCCTGGGTCCTTAGACCTGCATGTGTGCCATAAATAAAATAATATAATAAAATAAGAAAACTTCACTATGTTGGCTTTCATGACTCATTTTGTTTCAGTTTTGCAAATCTATACCTCTGAAATCAGTGCGCTGTCCTTCTCTATTTCTTCACACCAAACAAGTATGACAAAAATAAACAATATGGTAATGAATTCCCTGTCCTTAATTTTCACCAGGCCTGTTGGCACACACCTGTCATCCTGGCTAACTGGGAGCCTGAAGCAAGCAGGTAATGAGTTCAAGGATTGTCTAGGATAGAGAGAGTTCAAAGTCAGCCTAGGCAACTTAGGGAGTCTCTGTCTCAAAGAGAGGGCCCTGGGCTGGGAACATAGCCGAGCAACAGAGTGTTTATTCCCCAAATGTTCAGTCCATTGCAGATGTGACCAAGGCAAGTGCCCCCTGTCCTGTTTGTCTCCATGTAGAGAAGCAGATGCGGTTTGCTCCTCTAGCATTTGTCTGTTGTGTGATGACACCCAGCACAAGAATGTGGAAAGGCCACACTCCCATAGAGCTGCTGAGCAGGGCAGATCAAAACCTGTTCTTTGGAAAAACAACAAACAAAGCCCTGGGTGGAAGCCATGGTAAAACATGTCAGCCTGCAGAAGACTAGGCTCCCTAGATCCCAGCGAGCAGTGTGCATTAGCAGGCAGCAGCAGAAAAGTTCAAAGCAGGTATTTGCCCGGCCTAACGCTTTAAACTTATGTAGCACGCATCCATTGTAAAAGGCTTTCAGGTAAACAAGATTTGACTCTAGCTTTGTCACTTCTGTTCACTAGTCCCTCTGCACAGACGCCCAAGAGACTGCTTTCTCCTCTTCGTGTTATATTTTATTAGCAAAAGCCTTGGAAGTGCTGAAAGTGTCTGTTTTTCCCTTACCCTCGTGAGTCCTCCTTATCTCTTTTGAAGCCAGAGGCCTTGCTTCCCCCCACAGCCTCTGCACTGGAAGCACTTTTTTTTTTTAAACTTCAAGGGGTGTTGCTGTCTGAGGCATGTGCATGTGGATGGAGCTTTGGAAAACACTGTGTTGGTCTCCAGGTTTGTCTGCCCAGTTGCTGTCACAAAATAGCTTCCAGTTAGCTACACTTGTTTGGAGTGGCAGGCACCAAGTGATGGCCTGGGAAAGGGTCAGCCTCTCCTGGGATGACCTGTCCAGTCTCAATTTACTTGGTGTATTAGAAGAAGGGAGGGTGTGTGTGTGTTTGTGTGTGTGTGTGTGTCTGTCGTCTGTCTGTCTGTCTGTCTGTCTGTCAAAGGGTTGTAGGGACAGGAGTTATAACTCAGTGATATAAAATGCCATGCAAAGAAGTGGATCAGTTGACAGAGTTCAGACATTCCCACTGAAGTCCCTTTGCTTTGTGTAAATTCTTCTAAGTGGAGTTCCCATTATCTATCTAAGGGTGCGTACTGTACCTGCCTGTTTTCTGGCCTGTCTCAAAATCCAGAGTTGCTGCCATTTATACAACCATAAAATCTCATCTTTTTTTAGTAAAGTACTTTAGTCTCTCTCTACAAAAGCTGCTCCCCTTCAAAATACAGCTGAAAATCTTGTAAGTTCTCTAGCAATGATGTGAGCTGTCATGTAATATCTAATGAGGCCTCTTCTGGGAGGGCTTCTTTAACATGACACTTCTTCCAATAAGCTACGGCTCACACTTTAACTGCTTGTCCACCATTTTCTCAATAGACAGTTTAAAGTGGGCAGAGACCTCAATCTGTTTTCTCACCTAGCACAGTGCTTTGCATGTTATGGAGGCTCAGTAAACATTTATTTACTGGGTAGATGAACTAAGTTGACATTGGTTATCAGTGTCTCATAGGACCATACCTAGAAGAAGACACTGATACAGTCAGGTGGGCTAAGGTGACCAAGTCTCCCAGCTGTTTGCTCAAGCCTGAGGGCTTTACCAGGATAAAAGAATTTCCTAAAGCAGGCCAGGGCAATCTGAGATTGTTGATCACCCCCAGGAAGGGAGCATATGGGAGAAAAATCCCAGCAAAGGGAAAGGGAAAGGTAGGATGGCCCATAGGCCAATCCCCGCTCCTTTATGGATCAGTCCTACACTGGAGGGGAGTGGTCAATGGTTACCCATGTCTGCTGCTTTGGACTTAGTTCTGGTTCTTTGGTGAACGGGGGTGGGAAGGTGACATAGAGGAAGAGGTGGCAGATGAGGTGGGAGGGACCGAGCAGATGGAATGCAAATGCTGGTGAACGTGGAGAGTAAACAGCAACAAGAAGGAGACAACCAGCCTCTTCTGATTATCTCCACAGCACCATCATCATGTCCATAAGGAAGCAAGAGGCTTGACTTTCAGCTCTGGTCCTAGTTTTCCCTACAAAGAGCTGGGTGACTTTAGACAAATCACTAAACCTTTCTGGGTGTCAAGAAATTGTGTGATTCTTTATAGTCCTAAGGTTAGCACGTATCCTAATCGCCAGATGGAGTTAGACCACAGCTGGTTAGGCCTACCCTGATAGTTTCCCTCCTGAAGAGGCTTAGAAGTTGTGCCTTTTGAAGTACCAGACCATGTTCCTCCTGCTGGGCAGGCACCTACACATCTGAAAAACCGCCTTCCTGCCCAGAGTCTCTAGTTTCAACTGCAACTTGACTGACAAGTTTACCCTCACACAAGTTCCTTCACTTTTCCTGGTCCCAGCTCTCAAGTGATGAAAGGTAAGACGAGATGAGATAATGTGAGAAAAGTCATTGGCCCCTGTGCCTTGGGCCCAGCAACTGCTCAAGTGAGGAGTGCTGCACTGTGGCATGTCCAGGGTGCCTAGAGCTGATGTAGGACACACTTACGTCAACCTAGATGGACAGAAAAAAGGCTGTCTCTCACCAGGTGCTACGCAGACCATTCCTAAACCTTCACAAAGCCAGTGGCCTCACCACCCCCATCCCATCCAGACCCCAGCTCCTCCTCATGGAACCTCTTTGGGCCATCACTGAGACAAGCACCTGCTCCCTTCTCCCCTAAGCTGCTTGGAAGTTTTCCCTGCGGTTGGACTAGATTTACTCCCTCTGTCAGCCGGCTTCTGCTCAGCACCCTTGTGACTACAGAGACAGCTGGCTGGGACTGTGAAGTGGGAGAAAAGTTAACCAGCCCAGAAAGGAATCAAAGTTCGCAAAGAAGACAGCCTCTCTAATTGGTCCGATAAGCCACTGGCAGGACCAGCAAAACCTTTGGCAGCGCGAGGTGGGTGTCAACAACAGCTGACAACAGGCTTTGCCCTTTGGTTCCCTCCGCTGTCATAACATTCTGACATTAAGATGCCTTTGTCCTGTTATTGTTGTGGGTGCCTCTATGTCCTGGCTTCTTAGAGATAGTGGCATTCTCGTTTTGAGGGAAATTCTTCAGCAAGCATAAGAGGATGTCATCTCGTTTCCTCAGACTGTTGACACTCATTTTCATTCCAAACAAACAAACAAAACAAATAAGGAAATTATTAAAGCAAATCCAACTTTTAAGTGATGGTCACGGAAAAACTGACTAGCCCAAATCTTGACTGGCCATAAATGTTCCCTCCTCATCTCTCCCTCTAGTTCCTCACTGCTGCAGCCACAGTGGCCTTGGAAGATCCTGGCTTGGTCCCAGTGGCCCTTCCTATGATGATTGACATGGGCAAAGCCCACACATATCTCCCTGCAAATGTGGTGCACACAGCTATCACCAAGATCACCACAGCCCCTAGATTAATTCTGTGGAAAGCTGGCCACTCTGAGCCAGCGTATTTTGATTATAAGTGATTTCAGTGGAGCACACAGGCTTGTAAATAGTTGTTTGCAGCCTGCTTTCTCCCATGAACTCAGGGTTTCTTTCCTATAATAACATTCTACTGCTATAATGACTTTCCCAGAGGTTAGTTTGAACTTCCCTTCAATGACTCATTGGGAAATTCAAAATGATTCTTCCCTGGGCAGCATACATGGGCTTCCCAGACCCGAGTTCTCCGTCATAAGCATGCTTCCTAGTCTCAGAATCCCTATCAAGTCGGAAGAGTCTCAGAGATGCATCTGTACATGCAGGCTTAACCTGCATCCTTGGCTGGGTTTGTCATTCAGAACTCTATGCTAAAGCATGTGTTTTCTTTGAGGGAAAACTCTAGAACTTGTTGAACTCTCAGTAGGGTTGGAGAAATCTTGATTTACAAAAGAAAGACAAATTGAACTCTCTCAATGGACAAATAGAAAAAGAATCCTGAAGGAATGATTGTCTGTGAAACTCTGACAACTTAAGGACAAAATTGGAGGAGGAACGAGGACTCTTGATGCTCATTCTCATGTTCTTCTCACAGCCTTGAACTTGGGCACTACAAATATAAAACTACTTTTACTGCTGCCATTATTGCTGTCAAAGTACCAGGAAATCAATGTACTTAACTGAAAGAAAATTGTGCCAGAAACACGCTACTCAACATCAGTACCTTAGCGTATTTGACAACCCATTCAAACCAATACTCTGGTTGTGAAGCGTTTTATTCTCCAGGTTCCCAGTTTTAATCAGTAAAACCACTCTCACCAAGACCATTTTGGCCTGGAAAATATTTCAGTAATGAATACAACTGGGCTGTAAGAAAGTTTAAGTGATGAAGACTGAGAAACTACAGAAAGCAGGGGTGTCTGACTTCAGAGTGGGGGTGGGAGTAAGGAGGATGGGCACAGGCAGGGCACAGCCTTCAGAGCCTACCTTTCCACATTCCCCAAGCCGTTCCTTCTCCAAAAGTTTCTGGGACTCCTTTTCCCAATAAGCCATCAGCGCCTCTCTGCTGAAGTTCCCCGTGGGGGTTTTCTCAGTCAGACTCTTCTGCCTCATCCCCACAGGAAGGTTCCGGTCAGGCTCAATGTCCTCCAGCTCCCTCTCAAGCTCCTTAAGCTCCTCGGCCGAGAGGGAGGCCAGAAGTTCATCCTCATCGATGGATTCATATTTACTAAGTCCCCTTCTGTAGCCAAACGTAGACATGGTCCCAGCCTCGTCAGACCCCCCAAGAGCTTGAAGAACCAGGCATTCAAGGCAAGCAGGGGCTGACAGGGAGGCAAGCGTCAGGCTGCTCGGCAGCTGGTGTGAGGAGTGGCCTCAGGAGCCTTTTAAGAGTGGTGATGCAGGGCTGTGACAATGTGGAGAGGGTGAAAGCATGGGCTGTTTTAAGCATCAGACGTCAGCTAGACATTTGAACACAAAGAATGTCACATCAGTGGTGGATGGAGGTCTCGGAACCAGCAGGGATTATTCGCAACAGTGGCCAGAGCCATATTTAGCTGAGCCTGATAGCTGGTGAGGACAGGCGGAGTGTTTCAGATAGGAGGTGACATGGTTCTCCTTACTCTGTGCTCAAACAAACGGGCGATAAAGTTTGTTTTGCAAATGTCTTGCCACAGACACCGCGGTGATGAACGGACTCTTTCATTATGAACTGAGGGTGGAGAAACAACTCCACAATGTCCTTCTAGATACGTATCTAGAAACATTCCTGGGTGGTGTGATGGGGACAGAAGTTATGGTAATACAGAATTGTATTATTTATCGTGCTTTGCAGTATACAAAGCCCTGCCATACAATTCCCTAGTTGTATGTACTTTAGACTAACAGTTTGACCCTCACATTTACAGATTTTGGCAATTTGAGACTGAGAGATTAAGTGAAACTCCTGAAGGCTGACAGCTGGAAGGGCAGAAAGTGTCTTCTCTGCATCACCAAATGGCTGCCTTCTCCTTCCCATGTGTGAGTAGAAACTGGATTATTCTAATTTATTGAAGATTGATACTATGACAGCCCAAAGCTAAACACTCTGTCTACTTTTTATCATTTAATCCAAAAATCATATGAAGAATATTATTATTACCCATATCTAACAAGCAAAGACCCCTGAGAGGTTGAGTAACTAGCTTAGGAAAACAAAGCTAAGAAGTAGAAAGGTCTAGAATTTCAACCCAGTTGGTATCTGGGCTGAAAGTCAGAAAGACATTAATTTTTAACTATACATATGCATTCATTCTTGTGAAGATGTTATATTATCTGTGGAGTTTGTAGAATTTCATACTAATTTTAGAATACAGATATATAAAACTATAGTAAAATGTGTATGTAGAAATACAGATATACCAACACTTGCACAACATAAAATACTTATGCTTTCAACTGAACTGCTGGTGAATATTCGGATTATTTCTAGGCTTGGGCTGTGAATAATCCTGCCAATAACACTTACCTGAAAGTCTTTGAGTACTCATATGGCTTTTACTTCTCTGTAGGAGAAACATGAGGTTGTAGGGTAAACTCACTTTTAGTGAAGTTACAAAACCATTTTCCAAGATGGCTCATGCATTAATTCTCAACAGTGGGGGGAGTTCCAGTTTCCTTACATCACCTGTTATTGTTTGTTTTCCTGGTCACAGCCATTTTAGTGAGGACAAAAGGGTGGCTTTCAGCTTCCTAGTTACTAAAGATGTTGAGTGTAGTTTCACGTGCTCATTGGCCCTTGGTAAAATATTCAAATTTTGTGCTTATTTCTAAATTCAGTTGTCTTTTTACTCAGTTGTGAGCTGTTTATATATTTGAAAAACAAATATTTAATGTGACAAAAGATTTGTATATATTTCCTCTCATTTTTTGCTTTGCCTTTTAGTGTTTTTAGAAGAGTAATTTTTAATGCAGTTCTCCTTGTCATTTTTTTATTCAATCAGTTGTTTCTTGGTGTTTATAGTTACAACATCATTTCCTACTCCCAGAGTGCAAAGATTTACTCCTGTGTTTTTGCTCAAAAGTTCAGATTTGCTTTATAGGTTTAGGCTTATGACACATTTTGATCAAAAGTTTTATGCATGTAGAAAGTAAGATATACATTATAGATATTGATAGATATAGATATCTACTCATCTTAACACTATTGGTCCATAAGACTCTCTGGTAAATTGTTTGACCCCTCTGTGGATTTACTGAGCATCGATGTAAGGATATCTCCTGGGCGGTTCTGGTCTTTTGATATGTGTGTCTCTGCCAAAGCTCCATCAGCTCACTTTCTGTAGCTTTTTGATGCAGTTGAAGTCAGAGAGTGTGAGTTCTCTAACTCCATTCTTTTGCATGAATGATTGAGTTAAATATGTTTTCTTTTAACTCATAGTGTTCTGCCTTCAGAATCAAAGGATACATTCCAGAAATGATATTCAGAGAGAGAATAATGAAATTATAAATGATTAACTGACTTTTTAAAATTACTTTTGTATTTTGAATATAGGGAATATTTGTTCCTATTTCTGAGGTTCAATGTAGCTGTGATTCATTAACACACCGAGTGATGGTCAATTCAGGTAATTAACAGCATTGGGATTTGTTTCATATTTTGAACCAGTAGCATATATTTTTGTGAAGCACATGGTGTTTTTTTTTTAATTAAAAGATGGATTTGAGTTTTGACAGTGCCATTCTTATGAAAGATATTTAAATATGGTAAATGAAATGAATTATTCAGCTCAACAATGACATTTTGCATAAAAATAATCACAAGTATGCAGAAAAAACAACTGCTTTTTTGTTTGTTGATTGTTTTTTGTTTTTTCCAGACAGGGTTTCTCTATGTAGTTTTGGTGTCTGTACTAGAACTCACTCTGTATCCCAGGCCAAAATGGCTTCGAACTCTCACAGAGATCCGCCTGACTCTGCCTCCCGAGTGCTAGGATTAAAGGTATGTGCCACCACCGTCCGGCAAAACAAAAGACAATAAAATGTGTATAGATTGTAACACAAACTCGTTATTAATGACACAGGAGACACATGGCACATTGGTCAGAATATTTGGGAGTAAATAATTATGTAAAATTAGGACAACTGTGTTTTACTCTTTTCCTTTGTGTTTTTGATCTATATGATTCACTTTTGTCTTGAAATTTACTGAATACACATCATATGTTAGACTTAAATTGATATACTTGGATTAGATCAATGAATGAAACCAACCGAGTCCTGTTCTTCACAGAGAACAATATAAACAACAGAATGCAACTAACAGAGGAGCTCAGACTGGTGTGGCTGGAAGTTTTCCTGTGTCCTGCCTGTCCTGCAGCTGTCCCACAAGCTGACACGCAGAGGCTTATATTACTTACAAACTGAATGGCCTGATGGCTCAGGCTTCCTGCTAGCTAGCTCTTCTATCTTAAATTAACCCATTTCTAGTAATCTATGTATCGACACATGTTCCGTGGCTTTACCTGTGTCCCATTACATGTTGTTCCTTGGTCGGCTCCTTGTGTCTCTTCCCTTCTGCCTTTCTTCTTCCTGTCTGTCTGCTTGTATTTCTTGTCTGCCTCTAAGCTACCTTGTCATAGGCTAACACAGCTTTATTTATCAACCAATCAGAGCAACACATATTCACAGCATCCAGAAGGACATCCCACAGCAGACTGGAGGGGAAGCAAGGCTTGCAGAGGGCAATATTTCATTCCAGAAGATTTCTATAATGAGATGGCACTTGAACACATCCGGAAAAGGGCTCTATGCATGCATATTATAACACACATGATGTGTGACCATGAAATAATTGCACAGATATTCTTTAGAATAATAGACTTGGATTTCAAAGGACCTTTGAAATATTCAATCCTCTGTCATTTCTATCTGTATTGCATTTAAACATCATCAATAAAAATAGTCCTTGACAAATGGCTCTCAGCTCTATGGAAAACTCCTCTTTATATTGGACTGAAAATGGTTAGAAAACCACTCCGTTTATGTTTAGTTTCCTCATTGAATGACCCAGAATAAATATAGCCTTGCATGAATTTCTTTTGTCAAGTCTTGAGTGTCCCATAAATGACTCTGAAAGTGACTCCAAAGGGTCAGCCTTAAAATGTCTTACCATGTGACACCATCACTGAAAAACACTTGCCTCTTGATAATACCTACCTCTTAAGAACAATGGCCTCTTAAAACATCTTAGCACAGTTACTGTCAGTCAGTCTGAATGTAGCAATCATAACTCAGTCCCAACCAGACTTCATGATATCTACTCAGAAGTATTTTCTACCAACTTTAAGTCCATTTGTAAAATTCTGCCATGTGACTGAACATCCCTCGCTTTGATTTGTAATGGATAGTATAAATTTTCTTGGAACTTTTTTCTTTTCTTCTTCTTCTTTTTTTTAACATCAAGAAAAAAAAATCCAGCCCAGCAGTGGTGGCTCAAGCTTTTAATCCCAGCACTCAAGAGGCAGAGGCAGGTAGATCTCTGTGAGTTCAAGGCCAGCCTGGTCTACAAAGTGAGTTCCAAGACAGCCAGGGCTACACAGAGAAGCCCTGTCTTGAAAAACAAACAAACAAACAAACAAAAGAAAAAAGAAAAAATCCAGTTGTACAGGTGTTCTGAGAGTCAGCATTTTATATTTTGGAATTTTCACTTGGTGTATTTAGAAACAATGTATTCATTGTATTTAGAAACAATGATAGTATAAGACAACAAAACCTTTTCAAGATTAGTATGTCTTATTTAAAAAAAATCACTGCCTTGGTGAGAATTTTTTGTTGTTGTTGTTCTTGATTTGCTGATTCACTAAGATATATAATGTCTCGTGATACTGTCAATTCCTCGTTAAGGGAAAACTGAGTTTTCTCTTTCAACCTGTTGGGTTTTTTTCCCTTCTAGTTTTTCCCTGGTAATGTTCCTGGCTGCTTGTCCACACAGTCACTCTCTACTTGCTGTGAGATACGACTGTGCTGCGAGCTAGGGCTGCGGACAGGAAAATAGAAACCAATTCAGTCTCTGCCCTCAAGGAGTTGAGACTCCAGGGAGAGAGTAGACAGCTGGCAATAGCAGTGCCCAGAAGCCCAGCCAGGGGCCGGGGGAGGAGCCAGAGCCCTGCACAGAGCAAGATGTGGGCCAAGTCGGAGAAGGCAGGGCGGTGGGAAAAGGTTCCAGGAAGAGAGCAGCCTCCGAGTAAGTGCCCAGGAGGAAGAGAACAAGAGTGAACACTGTTTGACAGAGGAGGGGAGGGAGGAGGCAGAGGTGGAGACTAGGCAGAAACTTTCCTGATTCAAGGAATTGCTAGGAAGGTGGCCACCCACCACATTCTCTACTGACTATCAGTACTGTGCCCCACTGGTGCTGAGGGTTCATACATGTTGAGTGTTAGATACGAAGGCCTCTGTAGGTCAAGCTAAGGAGGTCTTATTATCTACTAGCACTGTGTGTTTATCTCTACCATTACCCTACATAGCTGCCGTGTGTCATATTGCCTGCAAGTCTCTTGTATAGGCAAGTGCCGTGATACCCATAGGGACTCCACGAGACGGGGAGCAGAGGTCATCAGGACCATCAGTAGTACCAGTCTTCCCGGAAGGCCGATATTCTACTTGTTTTGTTTCTTTACCTTTTGAGTTTTATTTGAATATATTATACACATGGTGGAGTTTATTGTGACATTTTCTTTTTTTAGTATGGTTGTGAGCCACCACGTACTGGGAACTGAATCTGGGTCCTTTTCCAGAATCTGTTAGTGCTCTTAACCACTGAGCCAGCTTTCTAGCGCCCATGAAGACAGTTTCGTACATGTACATAGTATGCTTTGGTCATATTTTTGCCTCCCCTGACCACCAGTCCTCCTGTGTTCAATTTTACATTTTAGTGTGGAGTCCTCATATTAAGGTAGTAGCAGTGTTCTCCTAGACACCCATGTGCATAGAACTACCTCAGTACATAGAGGAAACTCCGCTTGTTAAAGACTATTTGGGTGATGGTTTCTGTACTATTGGTGACTGATATTTAGGGGTGTTAAGAGACTGTATTATTGTTTGTCTTTTTACTTTAGGTTCAAATTTTAGGGAATACTTGATAACTTCAGGAATTGTTCATCTTTCAAAACAATTTCTGGTACAGGCATTCCTATCTGAAACTACAAAAGACAGCTCAAGATATGCATTATGTGAATTTAATTTTAAATTATAGTTAATATTTATGTTCTATGACATATAACATCTATTTACTAATTAACACCCATTTCTATAGGCCCCGTGCTTTATGGTACAATAGATCTCATCACTATGAGATTTAGTATATGGTATTTAATTTCAGTAAGCACAAGGGATCCCAAAAGTCCAAGATGGGCACCAATGTGTCACCTTACTCAGTTAAAATCTTTGAGCTAAACGCCGATGCTCTGTGAAAACACCCAGATAATTTCCGAGCATCTCAAACTGCCTAAGATCAGCCTCTTGCGTTCTCTCTTTGCAGCTTCTTCACCGCAAAGGAGGCTCCTCATCCTCAGCCACCACTTGCTAGGGCCCTGGTGTTTCAGCTGCTTCTCTCACAGTGTGGTGGTGTTTAGGCTCCTCTGCTCTAAGGGCCTCTGAATTCCTGCTTTATTTCAGGCTGTTCCCTTTTGCCTCAGCCTAAGTCTACATTGCTTTCATTTCCTTGGCTGGGGATAGCAATGGATTAAAGTCCCTCTTATATTTTGCCTATTGCCCCCACCCCACAGCACAATCAGAATAACCTTTTAAGAACACAGATCTCTCCAGGTCATTTCCTACCTAAAACTCCTGAATGCCTTCCATTGTTCCTCAGACTGAATTTAGCCAGGAGTACTGTTCACCTTTCCTGCTTCATGTGGCTCACCTTCCAGAACCCACACTTGAGCCATGCTGGAGTGAACTTGAACCCCTCTGAGCTGCTCTGCCCATTGCCCACTGCAGTTGCCCCCTCTCCACCTACAAAGCCTTTGCCTCTTGAGCTGCACTGGGGCCCACATGCGCTCAGGTGCCCAGGCCAGGTGGAGCTAAATGTAGTTCACAGACACACTGCTCTTGGGATTGCTTGTTTTGAACAGGTCTTCACAGGGAGAACGCTTTTCCAAAGGCAGGAGGCTGCTTCTCTTGCTGTCTCCAAGGCCCAGCATGGTTATTAAGTGTTCAGGGAGTATTTCAAAAACAGAGCACCCCAAACTTGGAACAGGAGTGATGAGTCATGAAAGTGAAAACAGTTTTGTTTTTTTTAAATGACAGACATCATGACAATGACTGGATCTGAGGTGATTCAGAGTTTTTTGTTTTGTTGTTTATTTTATTCTGAGACTACTCATTTTTTAATTCACGGTTTGTGATCAAATTCAAGTCTTCTTGCCTACAAGGAAAACAAACACTATAACACTGTGCTTGTCACTGTAACCCCACTGTGTGACCCCCAGAACTGCCTTCAGAGAAAGCCTTCCTATTTGAACCTCAATGACCACCTCCCCTAAGTTTCTTTTGCTCCTGGACACCCAAACACTTTCGGGGACCACAGTCCATGCTTTTTGGTCACTGTTCCTTTAGCGTGTGTGAATCAAAAGCTAAGAGCCAGCCCAACTGCCTAGTAAGCAGTTCAGCCTCGGAGTGGTATGTTTGAACATTTCATGAATGCCTTATTTATTAACCTGTTTATTTACTTAGTTATAGCGATTCTGTGAATTGGATCCAGGACCCTGTTCATGTCAAAGAACCACTCTACCACTGAGCTACACCCCCAGCCATATTTTCTTTTGAGATAGGATCTCACTGAATTTTCTAGATTGGTAGTGAACTCACTCTGTAGCCTCAATAGACTGAACTTGTGAGCCTTGTGCATTAGCTCCCTACATACCTGGGAGTTCAGGCAACTTCCACCAGGCAAGACTACCTTTTTGCTTTGTTTTAATTGTCCCTAAGCTGCCTTGGAGACACAGAAAACATGTTATCTTGTCATTTGTAAACACAAGGAAATGTCAAGGATTTTTGCCTACTTTATAATTATTATTAAGTTTTACCTAATCCCTCCTTTTCTAGATGCGAAGTTGCCTCCTGAAATAAGTCTAACAAGTTTCCCACTGACACAGAATGGCTTGCAGTTTCCACATTTCTTAGAGATGCTTTGTAACAAGGCTGAAGTAACTTAACTTCCTTAGGAACTTTGCTTCCGACTTTGCTCAGGCTGTTTGTTGGAGCTTTTCAGAAGACCAGAGAAAGGCTCCCAGGGGAGAAGGTCAGGGAACAGGCAAGCTCTGGACAGACAGAGGGCAAACACATACTCCAGGGATCAGATGAGAACTGGTGATTCCCTTATCAAGCCTGTACTCTCAGACTTGGCAGACAAGCAAATCTCCCAGCTCTGCCAACTTGTGGCAGAGAGTGTGAGTCAAATTTAAAATTATTAGGGCTATTTATAATAACATCTCACAATTGTGTAATAGTTATAGTTTACAAAATGATTTTTATAGCCAGTGTGCCAGGCAGCAGAACATAATATGAGCTCCCTCTATTAATGTTTAGTCTAACACTGTGTGTGAGATAACACTTGATGAATAAATGTGATTTATTCCATTTTATAAAAGATAAAATGGGTTCTGAGATTTAAAAAATATCTTTGCATTCTTCCAGCTAACAAGTGATGGATGATGATATTCTCTAACTCCAAGCTGCTTCTCACACTGGTGTTACTATTTGGCATTTTACAATGTATCAAAAGGAAAGACAGACACAATGAAAACCGAACTTTAGAACCGAGCCTCTAAGGTTGGTCACATATAGCTGATGCTATGTTTATCTGACTCAAACATATGTAAATAATTGTAGTGTATGCAAATGAAAAGATGAACTAACAGTATTTAAACTGTGAGGCTAAAAAATAAAATTTTGAGGGGGAAAAAATCCAAAAATGAGAAAGAAGTAACTGAATTCCTCCAACTGAGCCTTTCATCTCGTACAACAGACCATGCGTGTGAAATTCCACTTTGGAGACAGGAAACAGATTGTACACTCATCAGCTGAAATCCGAATAAACAAAGTTTTGCTTGTGGTGGAGGAGAAGCTTTTTCATCGATCTCCCTAGCAACAGATTTGCTCCTTTGTGGTGTCAGGAAGAAAGTGTGGAGGCTGGGTTATCCACACCATGGACGATCTTTTCCCTCAGATTCAGGACAGTCTCTGCTCAGAAGCCAGTCCAGCTGGGAACCGGCAGCTGAAGTGCGTTGATCCCGCTGTGAAGAGTGGGAGGGCACTGGGGTCAGCCCAAAGGACAGGAATGTGGGGAATGCTTGTGCTCCAGACACTGGGGCCCTTCATCGGCAGTTCTGTCGGGAAAATCCAAAGCACTGTATTTTCAGACTCACAGCTCTAACTGACCTTTCCTTCCAAAGTTCTCCTGACTTCTTGAGATCCAGTCTTCACCGATTCTCCCCCAGACACTCATTCCTGTAATCCTCGTCTTCCTTTGAGTCCTATCTGGAGCTGTTTCTCAAGATTATTATATGATTCTTTGCCAGTTCACACCCTTCACAGGGCAGGAAACCCTCGCCCATAGCTTTTCAATGTATACATGTTTGGATATTAGGGTGTGTTTGGTGGTGGTGGTGGCAGTGGCGGCGGCGGTGGTAGTGGTGCTGTGTGTGTATGTGTGTGTGTGTGTATGTGTGTAAATGTCCTTTTAGAACAAGTATGAACATACCCAAGGCTGGCAAAGCCATTTCTGTTGATCTGGGATTGGGGACCAATGGGATTGGTGAACACAGCAGGCACTTGCTGCCCTTGAGGACTCTCATCTTCTGCTTTTTTTGTTGTTGTTGTTTTGTTTGTTTGTTTGTTTGTTTGTTTGTTTGTTTTTCGAGACAGGGTTTCTCTGTGTAGCTTTGCGCCTTTCCTGGAACTCGCTTTGTAGACCAGGCTGGCCTCGAATTCACAGAGATCCTCCTGCCTCTGCCTCCTGAGTGCTGGGATTAAAGGCGTGTGCAACCACTGCCCGGCTCATTTTCTGCTCTTAATGGTCTTATCAGCACAGAAAAAAAATTAAATTGGGACTCTTAATCCCAGGGTCGTGGGTTCGTGCCCCATGTTGGGTGCCATTTGTTGCTGGAGGGCTTCTCTCCAGGTTCCACCAAGCCCCACAGTCCCACAATCCACGTATAAAATAATCACTCAGACACTTATATTACTTATAAACTGTATGGCCGTGGCAGGCTTCTTGCTAACTGTTCTTATATCTTAAATTAACCCATTTCTATAAATCTATACCTTGTCACGTGGCTGGTGGCTTACCGGCGTCTTCACATGTTGCTTGTCCTGGCAGTGGCTGCAGTGTCTCTCCCTCCTTCTTCTTGTTTCCCCAATTCTCCTCTCTCCTTGTCCCACCTATACTTCCTGTCTGGTCACTGGCCATCAGTGTTTTATTTATATAGAGCGATATCCACAGCAAAATTATGTGCTACCAGTACAAGGACCAAGCACTTTCCTCAGAGCCACAAGATCCCACTGTTTAGACAGGCACCTGGGCGGGTTATAATCACTGTTGTTCCCTGGCAGAGATGGATGTGTTCCACCTGGGCTTTCTTTAAAAGTGACTTTTTAGGTGGCAATTTATGTACTATAAAACTCACCTATTGTAAGTTTAAAGTTCAATGGCTTTTGCTTTTAAAAGGTAAATTAACGAAGTTGTTTCACCATCAACAAAAAACAAGTTCTGAACATTTCTTTTGGTCCCAAAAGATTCTTTATGCCCATCTGTAATTAACCCTCTTCCTAACCCAGACAGCCACTAACATGTTTTCTGTTTGTGTGTATTACCCATGTTTGACTATTATAAATAACTGTAACCATATAGTTTGTGGCCACCTGGCTTTTTCACTTTACCTTATGTTTTGGGACTTCACCCAGTTGGGGACATGTTGACTGCAGATCTTTTCACCACTTGGTGTATATCCTGCTGAAGAACACTGAGCTAGCTGTTCTGTTTGAGCTCTTTTAGTGGCTAGGCTCTTGATTCTTGATGAACCAAACAGCATGCTATAGAAGGAGCTTTGCATTTGGAGCCAAGGTGCTAAGGTACAGTCTTACTTCCGGTGTTTACAACCTTAACTAATTGTATGATCTGTTTCCTTATATGGAGTGGACATAATTAACCTTGTCCTGCTCTGCTTCTAGGGTAGGAATAATAATCAAGTGAGGGGGTACATGAGGAGGACCTTGTGAACTGTGAGCCCCAGGACAAGTGAAGGGTGTTGCACAGACGTGGTCCTTCAGCGGGTAGTAGAATAAGTTGGGTATTTCTCAGGGTTCCTTTCTCATTTGTGGGACAAATGATGGTGCCTTTGAGGTGCTGAAAAACCTATGATCTTCTATGGCCTTTGGGTTCTTACTCTTTCTTAGCAAAGCCTGTTATTTTTAAGTATTTTGATATCATTCACTTTCTAAGAATTTGTTATTTTTCAAACTATTTTTATTAAGATTTTAGAGACAGCACAACATTGCATAGTAAGCCAAGCTTGTCTCTAACTCATGACCCTCCTCACAAGTGCAGGAACTATAGGTAAATGCCACCACGCCTACTGTAAGAGGATTGTTTTCCTTTGAGCAGATATCTGATAATCATAAATTATATATATGTGTAAATCTGCATAAGTGATATTCAGGTTTTATTAGAATATCCTTCAACTCCAAGGCCCCCTTTAGCTTCTCTAGTATCTCCATTGAGGGGTTCCACTGAGGCAAAGCAAAATCTAAGCTAATGTTAGCATCCTCTCATCAAAGGTGTTTAGCAACATTGCTGCATCAAAATAATTTTAAAGTAATTTAGTTATAGATTTTCAGAAGTGTTCAGACATTTAGGAACACAGATTGCCAAACCCTAGATGCCATGTCTACCCACTTAATTTTCAGAGTATAACAAATACTGTGTTTGCAAAAAGAACATAGACTTGGCCTCAAACCGAAAGAATTGGATACTGGCATTCCCCACTCACTCAACTCAATGATAAATGTCCCAATTAATGTTCCCACACTTTCTAACTTAAATAGCATAGGTGACTTCCAGAACACTTTAGCTTGAATCTCCTGGAGAAATCCCAGCAGGGGCAACTTTCAAGGTAAAAGCAATGGCTGTCTTGTTACTGGAATCTGAAGTGCAGAATGAGTGTTCCTATTCAGGCCCTGTGATAGAATTGCTGGTCAGTCCAATGTTAGAACTCAGGCACTCCCAGTGCCCCGATTCAAATTACTAGACTGTCTCCTGACGAAAACAGCAAATCCCCAGACATCCCCAGCACTCCCTAAGGTTATACAACATGGGCTGTTGAGGTCAAATGAGTCTGCTCTTCCTCTTCCTACACCTCTCTTCCCCTAAGAAGGCCCTATCCTTCCTTGGCAATAACTAGGATGACTAGGGCTTCATAAAACCAAGAAAATGTGAGATTTTTATGTGCTAGGCTCAAAAGTTTTGTGCTAAGCTTTCATCCTGTGAATCTTGTCAAAATATTTAGAGATAACAGTGTGATACCACATACAGCTATAACATAGGTTTGCATAATCTCAGATGTCATTATGACAGTGTGTAGTCTTGTTTCTTAAGATGAATGTTTTCATTTCTGCAACTTAAGTCCTAATTCTGGCACTCTGTGATAATGAAAGGACCAAGCAGCTGCCATAGCAGGCTGCTCAGTCTTTTCTCAGAGATCAGGCCTCAATTTCAGTTTCCTGAGACTTGAGCAAGCAGTTTCTGGGAGGGCTATGACATAGTCCTTGCAGTAGCTCCCTTTCTGTATGTACTCTGACTGCTCAAGGTTCAGCCAATTGTTTATTGTCTGGGACCCCATACCAACTTAGAACTACGTGCATGGATCAATGTAAATGTGCAAGGCCAGCCAGCCTCCATGGCAGCTCAAGGACAAAGCCTGGGACTTGTGGAGGTCTGCCCCCAAATGATAACTGTAACCCTCAACTAGTAAATTCAAAGGTTGAAGACCCTCACCCAATCATATGACACCAAGGCTTGTACCACCCTATTTGCTTTTTTTCCCTTTAAAAACCCCTCACCCTGAGAGTTCAGGGCCATCCTCCTTCATCTGGCTAGCTAGCCAGTGTGTTGGACACGGACCAAGCCTGGACTTGCTTATTATCCATAAACCCCTGTGTGTTTTGCATCAGATATCAGCTCTGTGGTGGTCTTGTTCGGGGAGCTTGCGATGTGGTCACAATAATAACAACAGAAATCAGGTTTCTCATGCACCTATTTTATGTATGTATAATGATTGATATGCTTATATCTTGTTCAAAATCAAGTAGCTAATAATATTTAAAGCATGATTCAATCTGGATCACTGTCTGTCTTAATGATAAGATATATTTGCATGCTTCATCTAAGAGTGCTAAAGCAGTCCATATTTTTAAAATGTTTGTTAGTTGACAAAATATATACATATATGTGATATAGAACATGCTGTTTTTAAATGTGTATATATTGTAGAATGGCTAAATTGAGCTAATTTACATGTGTATTTTCTCACATACTGATTTCTTTTTTATGGTGAGAATACCTAGAATCTAAACTACTCTTTTCTTTCTCTTTTTGGGGAAGGATTGGGGGAGGAATTTGTTCTGGTTTATGGTTTGAGGGAATATAGTCCACCATGTTGGGGGAGGTTTGATGGCTGGCAGCATTACATTGGGTCAGCAGCTAGGAAACAGATACAGGTTAGGAAAATGGACCTGGTTATAAAGTCTCAAGATTCCCCCAATATTTCCTCCAGCTAAGCTTCACCTCCTAAAAGGTCTACCACCTTCAAAAAAGCAACACCAGCTGTTCAAATGTGTCTTCAAATATACAAGTGTTTGAGGACATGAGTCTATGAGGTACATCTTATATTCAAATCATAGTATTCTATCCCTGCCTCTTATTGACTATGGCCATCTCATCATACAAAAATGTATTTAGTCAAATTTAGTTTTATAGTTCTGATAGTTTGAAAGTCCAAGGCCTCTTCTAAGATTCAAGGTGATTTCTTAACTATGAACCCATGTTAAAAAAAATCACAAAACATGTCACATACATCCATCAAACAATGGCACAGAGTAAACATTCTCATTCCAAAAGGGAGGAAAGAGACATAACAAGAAAAGATCACACCAAAGGAAGACAGTAACCCAGCAAAGCAAGTACCAGGCATTGCAGCTCCTGGTCCAAGTCATGTGGTATCATCTGGGCACTAATGGGCTTAGGCAGTCCTTCCCCTACAACTAGTTTGTTTGCATCCTATACAGCCTCCTGCAGGCCAGCCCCACGTGGCACTTTCAGCTTTCCTCAGCAGATATCCAAAGTTATGGCATCTCCACTACCCGAGGAACTCAATAGTAGCTTAGGCTATATATATCTACAGCTTTGCACACCACAGCCTACCCAAGAGCTCTTATAGAGAATCTAACCTTGCTACACATTGTCTCATCGCAAAGGGCTTCTGAAGTTTGAAGTAAGCTTATATGGCCCCCTCAGTTTTGCATCTTGCATGCCTGTAAATACAGCACTGCATCAAGTTTGGTGCCAGCTCAAGATATATGTAGGCCTCTTAGATTATAGCTACAGTGGTTAAAATTTGTAACAAGTGCATCTGCTACACTGTCCTTAATTTAGGTCCATATAGCTTTCCTTGTCAAATGTCACATTTTCTCTGTATTTCTGTTCTTTTTGCTCACCATAATCGGGCTAAAAGAGGTGAGTACAAACTATGCCACAGCCTGGATATTATGCTGTCTTACAATTTCTTCTGCCAAAATACTTCGTTACTTTCTAATTTAGCTTCACTCAACATTTTAAGATATGGAGCAGAAACGCAGTCAGGTTCTTTGCCATAATCCATCAATGATCTCTATCCCAGGTTCAGATGTAGTCCTTCATTTTCCTGTGAAAGCTCATGAGCAAATTTGCGTCGTCTGTCTTTTTATTGGCATTGCAGCTTCCAAGCTGTCATTAGGATCAGCACTCTTGAGCATTCTTGGACATGTTTAGCCTGTAGTTTCAAATTTACTCACTTCTCCCACAAACCAGTTCAGAAAGTCTATGACCCACCTCAGCTTTAGCAAAGCAATGATTCCACTACCTGGTACCAATTTTCTGTACTGGTTGTTTTTCTAATCGATGTGACCAAATGCCAAACAAGAAGAAATTTGAGGGATGCAGAATTCATTTGGCTCATATTTGAAGAGATACACCCCATCAAAGTGGAGAAGGCATGGTGGCAGCTTGCTTCATGGAAGACAGTCATGTGGCTGGGACTCCTCTACAGTCCATCACAGTGGGGAAGGCATGGATGGCAGTGGATGACTTCATGGAGGATGAGTGTGTGGGTAGGACAGCTTTTCTTATACCTTGGCAGAACTGTTTTGGTAGTTTTTACATTGCGATGGCTAATCTTTATTGTCATTTTGCCTGAACTTAGAATCAATTAGAAGACACACCTCTGGACACGTCTGTGAGGGCATTTCTAGAGAGGATTAATGTAGCATGGAAGGCCCACCATAAAATTTGTGGTACTACTCCATGGGATAGGGAGCTAGACTCAGTGAACGAGCCAAAAGAAAGCAAGATGAGTACCAAGAAACCGTCAACATTCTGTGTGTCTTCATTTAGCCAGGTGTGAGAAAACAGCCTCATGCCCTTATGGCTGTGCCTCTTCCATCACAATGAATGGGATGCTCTCAAGTCATGAGCCAAAATAAATCCTTCACTCCTTAAGTTGCAGACTTTCAAATATTCCATTATAGAAAGGAGAAAAGTAATACACACAGAGATATACGTTGCATTGTTTTTAATGACATGCACCATGTTGGGTAATAAGCATTTAATAATTATTTGTGTCTAACATATTTGGTATCATTTGATTGAGATATCCCCAACGCCCCCCCCCCTTACCTAACAAATTCTAGTCACTACTGCTTTCTGCTTCTGTTTCACCTCTGCAGGTTCTGCATATAAGTGAGATCATGTGATTTCTGTCTTTCTGACCTGGTTTATTCCACTTAAGGTAATGGCTGTTTAATACAAAGTGAATGTCCTTGTATTATATACATGTACTGGCTAGTTTTTTTTTAAAAAACTTGGCATAAATTAGAGTCACTGAGGAAGAGAAACTCTCAATTGAGAAAATATCTCCATGTGATTAGCCTATAGTTAAGTGTGTCAGTCATTTTCTTGATTATAGATTGTTCTGGATTATAGATCAATTTGAGTGGTGCCACCCCTGGGTTGGTGATCCTGGATGACATAGAATGCAGGCTGAGCAATCCATGGAGAGCAAGCCAGTAAACAGCACTCCTCTATGGCTTCTGCAACAGTCCCTGCCTGACTTCTCTGGGTGATGGGCTCCAAGCTATAAGAAAATGAACCATTTCCTCCTGAAGTTGCTATTGGTTATGATGTTTTATCACAGCAATTAAACCTTAACTAAGACAATATGGCATTGCAGTAGTAAGATATATTAGAATATATATAGGTACAGAAGTGTGACATTAAGTGCTCATATATCATGCACATGTACTGTAGTGTATATGTGTGTATATACATGTGTAATATTAATTTTTTAAGGAATAAGTTGAAGCAGATACCATTTTTATATATCCTAAATAATTTATGATTTGGAAGGTAGGTGCCTACACAAGAGTAATGGGACTTAAAACCTGCATTTAGGAATATCTAGTAAAAGGTACTATTAAAAAGATTAAGTATTTTCTCTGTCTCATGACTCTCTTGTATGTTTCATGCTGTCTGATGCGGATATTGATTTTTTAAAAGCCTGCACTGAAGGGTGTGCTGCACATTTAAATAATTGTTTCCTCGTCTTCTGTGTTGTATTTCTTTTGCATGGATATATGTAATCAGTTAAAATGACTAAACCATATTCTTCAAGAAGAAAAAGGTTTCAATGTGACTGTTGAATACGTTTAACCAGAAATGAAAGTAAGATTTGACTGCAGCCTATAGGAAAAGCAACCCAACATCCACTGACTGAGAGATTATTTCCACTCTTTCCAACCCGGGTTCTCTGAATGACACTAAACAGGAGCTACAGTGACTGAAACAGCCACGAGCAGCTTGGCAGCATGGGGAGATGGCATCCACGCCCCTTCTTGTCGGTGCAGTGGGGACATTGGCACCACTGTAGAATGCCTGGCTTCTTAGCCTGACCGTGGGCAGCAGCTGTTGCCCTCTTCCAGATGAAGTGACACAGGAGGATAGAACAGTCCTAGTTAGATAGGAATTCACCCCTCTTTTCATCTAGCTCTCTCAAAAATAAAAACACTCTTGGAAAGGTCCAAATTGTAATGAGTTTGGATACAGTGTCATTTCCAATTCTTAAGATAAATTTTGTCTTTTCAACAAATCAAGGCAATAACTTTAAAAGCCTTTACCATGTGCATCCAGTTCGTATCTTTATATCCAAGTAGTTCTTGCACTTATTTACCCCAAGTACATTTAATATCTGAAATATCAAACAGCAGGCTTATAACTTCAGTTATTTTTTCCATTTATTTAGAGCAATATTTATAAAAAGAATAAATTTTAAGCACAAGGAAGAAAGAAAACAAGAATTATGAAATCTTGTACATGGAACATCACAGTCCTAAGTAAGTACATTATGGTGTGATTTATATTAAAAATACTCAAGGAAATACAATACATTAAAACCACTACACTAATTATACAGGTTTCTTTCCAGAGTGATTTATCTTTCAAAGATAACTGAAAGTAAATGCAATTCAGAAAAATTACAAACTAGTGGGATATTACTACTAAGAGAATATTCACTCTTAGGATAAAATAAATGTGAAAAAACACACTATTAAAATGTAAGAACAATCAATTTAAATAATTACATTACTAAGCTTACATATCCAAGTCAGAAATTAAAACGTATCATTTCACCATGAAGTCACTGATTATGTCTAGTTCTTGTACAGTGTTCACATTCTAGGGAATGTGTATGGCTCTGAGCACACACTAGGGAACAAAGCAGACATGATCCTGCCCTCAGGGAGCTTCCAGTCTAGGGTGACATAGACAACCACAAAACCACAGGAGCAGCGCTGGGCAGTGGCCTCCATTCCAGAGGAAGCAACAGCTGAGCCAAGATCTGCAGTGTAGGAGTCAGTTGCCCAGTGGGAGAGGGGCAAAGGGTGAAAAAGAGAGCTTCAGGTAGAGGGTGACAGAAACATAAAGGGTTACAGTGGCTCCCGTCCAAGGGATCCAGAGACTTGCGGCCCACAGTGAAGTTTTGCTTGTCAGTGAGGAGATGAGAACAGTATGGTCAGTCTGTCCAAAGCTAATGTCAATCCATTGTAACAACTGAGCTGACCACCATCTTGTTTTCTAGCATTCTAAAGAATAACCCCTTTTAAAAATGAAATGGTGATAATAGATGGCATCCTATTAAAAAAAAAAGAGGACCTCATTTTTTATTAATAAAACGAACTCTGGTCTTATAAAACCATAGAGCCTGGGAGTTGCCATAGAAGACTCTAACAGTGGTACTGCTAAGCGGGGTGGGGAGGTGCAGAGAGGCTAAAGAGGTTGGAGCGAGTTAAAGCATGGAGGCCTTGGGAGAACTCAGGGTTTTTAGCCCACAATCATGGGAGTGATTTTCTGCAAGGGAAAGAGCTGTGTTTAAGTCTCTGGAAGATCATTCTGGAATGCTGTGTGTAGACTCTGGCAGACAGAGGCAGGCCAGCCAGATAAGCAGCACTGTGTAGTCTCAGGAAAAGGAAGAGTACAGTCAAGTGTAGAGTGGAATTTGAGGCACAGAGTAGGAAACGGTGGCTTTACGAGAGAAACTCAGTGGCATTTGGTGAGTTGGCATGCCGGGTGAGAAGAGGGAGGGGTGGGTCAAGACTGATGCCCAGTCTTTTTTATCTGGAAACTGAATTGATTGTGCCACTACTGAACTGCAGAATGTTAAAAGTGTATGGTGAAGGCAGGATTTGAGGACGCGCTGAACCGAAGCTATCTTCATGTATACGTGTCCATTACATCAGTGTCTGTCAGGTCTGAAGCACAGGAGACAAAAAGTTGACCTTCATCTGTAAATGGTAGAGTCCCCAGCAATACGATCACAGCTGGGAAAGCGAATGGAGTTTGCCAGAGAACACAGCATGACAGAAAAGGACAGAGGACATGTCTCTAGAGGGCTGGAGGAAGAGGAACAGCATAGGGAAGCAGAGACACAGAGGCCAGGGAGCAGGGCTGAGAGGGAACACGGAGAGAGAGACCTATGACGAAAACCAAGGAAGGAACAGGAAATGGAGTCAACAGGAAGAGGGAGTGGAAGTTGTTACCAAATTAAGGAAGTTGAGAGGGACTGCGAGCTGAGGAATAGAAAGCACAGGGGAAGCCAGGTTACAGGGTGAGTCTGCAGGTTCACACGGCTTTTCTAGAACAGTGTCTGACAATAGAACAGGTTAGCAGCGGGCAGGTATTTGTGGGGGTTTGAAAAAGTAGTTATTTGCTGTTTAAGCCTAGTTTCTCAATCATTGGCATTCAGTTGATAGGGAGAATTTGAAGACTTGTAACAACTGAAGACAATCAATAGAAATTCAAATACAGGCTATTGCTTGTCTTAGAAACCTAAATAACTTTAGGAGTGTACATGCTCTTTCCATAGGGACGTGGTACAACTACAAAATTCTCTGTGGATTTAAATACACTTAAGAATATAAAATGATTCCAATGACTTCTCTAGGGGAATCACATTTTAAAATACTTTAAGAATCACATTTTAAAATATCATTTAAAAGTTATATTAACTTTAGCTGTTGTCCATAGAGATCATATTCTTTAAATAATAAGTATCTTCGAATCGCTGCTGGGAGAGGAAGTTTCTCCATGGAGGCTGGCTGGCAGAGTCGCTGGAGTCCCATAAGTCTGCGAATTTTTAACCGGCACAGATGCCTTAGTGAGCAAGGATTCTCTAGGAAAAAAAAGGGGAAAACAATCAGAAAATCAAGAAGTTCTACCGACCGGCTTCACACTTATGATGAAGGTTGTTTCAGGGTAACGTGAGCAGTGTTTTTCTGAAAATACACACATTAGTAGCTGATGATTTTGACCTCAATTTACATTTCAATTAACTACTCTAACCCTTTCCTCATGATTTGAGCTCCAAGAGGATGGGAGTTCTCTCTGCATCTGTGTCAGGAGCCAAGTCTGGCTCCTGATGGGTGTCCATCTACAGGATGTTAACAAGTGGATTCGATTTTAAACAGCAAATGGCCACATATTTCTCCTTTTTCAATAACTAAATATTATACAGACATGTTTCTTTACTTCCTCTCTTTTCTACTAGGCTATCTGATGACTAATTATCAGTAAATAATTATCATCACTAGATGATTTCATTAATCATTCACGATTCAGTCTGAGGCTTGATTTCAGTGTCTGCTGTGCTACACACCAGATATTAACATTTACATATCTGATGATGTGCAAATATAATTTTCAATTTCTTACTTTATAGTAGAATTAAACACCGATGTTTTACATGGACAAAAAGAACCAATCAACGGGTAGCATAGTACAAGTACACAAGTAAATGTTGGCCCTAGACTCAGTCAGCTGGGACTAAGATCCTGCCTATGTTACTGTGTGTGACCTTGCACAAGTAGCTTAACCACTTGTATAGTTTAGTATAATTACTATTCTCATGTATGTAAGGTGCATAGCAAAAGTACCTCCTTCATAGGATCGTCTGAGGCTGAATAGTTCACATAAGCAACTAGGAAAATCCTTGATACACTGGACCATAACACTCAATAAATGTTAGGGGAGAGGGGAGATAGCTCAGTAGGTAATATGTTTGCTGTGTGAGCACAGAGACTTGCGTTGTATCCCTGAAAGCAATGGAAAAATTCAGACGTGGCGGTGCATGCTTGTAATCCCAATGCTAGGGAGGCAGAAACAGGTAGACCCCTGAAGCTCACTGGCCGGCCAGCCAGCCTAGTCAGAAAAGCTCAGAGGAATGGCCTCTGATGCTGGCTTCTGGCCTACATATGCTCATACACACCCACTTGCACTTCCACACTCATGTGGGCACACATACACAAACAACAAAAGAAACATTAGGCATTATTCACTTCAGTGATGAAAATGATCCTATTTTTGTTATATTTGATTATAAAATTTCAAATTACATTCTTTCAACATTAAAACAAAGTTAGCCTTGGTGGCAGATGCCTGCAATCTCAGCATTTGGAGGCCAAGGCAGGAAGGTCACAGGTTTGAGGCCAGCCTAGGATATGTATAGAGAGTTTCACACTACAGTGGCATGTAGAGCAAAACCCATCTCAAAAATAAATTAGGACATTTTCTACAAACTTGAGGGAAAATATTATGATCAAAATAGGCACCCTCCCATGTTTTAATAAAATAGCAATTTTATTTTGTTCCTTAACAAGTCAGCTGCCTTTCTATAGCTGAAGGAACCCTGACATCCAGTGGTTTAGCAGGCGCACAGCAAGCAGCCGACAAGCTGGTTGCAGAAATAAACCACTGGAATAGCAGAAAAGCATCCCGACGTCATTCTTACCTGGAGCATCTTTCTAAAATCATCACAACTAGGAATTCACTTGCAATAGAAACACGTGGACCATTAATTCTCGTTTCCTAGCAACATCTGTGCTCCTTATGACAGAAATAACAGTGACCATTTCAGGAAAAGCCAATGTTACCAAGTAAGATAAACAAGGCTCAAATCCTGGCTTTGTTGTTCCCTGGGCCCAAAACTTAGGGAAATTAATTTACACTTTAGTGGTGTTTTCATTTTGAAATAGCCAAATCATTTAAGCTTTTTGGATTTGAAAATTTTAAACATGAGACTACCTACATACGCACACAGCTTCATAAATTGCAAGTATCGAGTAGATGAGTATCTTTGACTACCTCTCAGGTTATGAAATGGAACTTTGTCGGCCATAGAGGATTCTTGTATAGCCTTGACAACCTTCATTCTTCCTTCTCCCACCAACCACCACAATTCTGACTTGTACGGCAATCACCCCTTTGAAGTTTCATCATCTAAGTGATCTGTCCCTATACTAATTATAGGATGGATAAAAACTGTGACCTTCCTACCTTGTCCTCCAAATACTGGGATTACAGGCATATGCCACCAAGGTTAACTTTCTTTTACTATTAAAAGAATGTAATTTGAAAGTTAATAATCAAATATAACAAAAAAGGGGTCACTTTCATCATTGAAGTGAATAACTCCTCGAATTTCTTTTTGTTGTATTTGTGTGTGTATGCCCACATGCGTGTGGAAGTGCAAGCGAACATGTATGAGCATATGTAGGCCAGAAGTCAACATCAGATGTCATTCCTCTGGGATTTTCCTATAGTTGGAGGATTAAAAAGTTATCCAATATCCTCTAAATATCTTTTGATCTTCAAGTTCTTTTTCTATCCATTTCTATCATATCATTTTCATGAAGAGGTTTTGATCATCTATTTTGGTTACCTGTGGCATGTATAATACAAACAGGAAGAAAAAATGGCTTTTTTTTTTTAAAACAAATTTCAAGGTAATTGGTTTTCTATAACCCCTTTGAAATGATCATTTTCAGGTTTTAAGGTTTCATGAATTTAGACGTTTTGGGCATATCTATGTTACTCATTGAAACAACTGTGTTTTTGAAACTTGAATGGTCCTGTGTGGCTACTGAGAGTCTCTTCAAGTTGGCTCATGGACCCTTCTGACCTTGTTAAGATAGTCACTGAGTTTCTTGGCTGCCTGGTGTGAGCAGATGCTCTAGGTTCATTCTTAATCATTTCCTTCCTCAGATCAGGAACTATCATTTATTATTTCTTTTTGCAGGAATTGTCATTTCCACACCAAATTCTGTGTGAGAGGGATGCTCAGAACGACTATGGTCATTGCTAATTGCAAGCTTTTCTAAGGATAAACACACACTCACACTCACATTCACATTCACAACTATACATACACAAATAAACAAATAAATAAAAATTTAAAGTAAAGGAAATATTTGCTTTTACCTATTATTTGGCGGATTTCTGGCCATTCTCTCTGTAGTTCCAGCACAGACTTCAGTTTAGAACACAGAAGGACATAATCCATGTAATCTGTAAGGATACGGACAGTGCTGCCCACCAGGTGCTTCATCCATGGAACTGTAATGAACTCACAGAACTGAGAAAATTGATCCTAGTTAATTTAGTGGTACTTTTAATATATTATACACATGATCAGTATTGCTATGAAAAGTTACTCTTTGTCTTTTTACAGGAAAGAAAATATTCCTGCCTATGATGAACAAAAATGAAAAAGAGCTGCCACGATTATTTCTTTGAACTAATAATACTAAGTGCATATTCATGGTTATCTTGGGACCAGAGTGAACATGGCATGGAAGATCCATTCTTTTTTTCCCTCTAGCCCCAATATCTCACCAATTGGATGCAAGTGAATAATTGCAAATACATTTTAAAATTGTTTGACATTCTGTTTCTAATCCAAGAAAAGAAATAGCCTTGTTTCCTATAGTGATAAGAAGTCAAAAATATGAAGCATATAAATTAAATTTGAATTTTCTTTGCTTGTAACATCCTTAAATGAGTGAAATTTTATGAATTAAATTGTAGATTATATATTTTACTTAGAGCATGGAACAACCTCTGGAATAGATTATATATACATTGGGCTATAAAACAAGACAATACTTTTAATACCAAAGTCATTCCAATGATATTTAATACCACAATGGTATATGTCTAGGAATAAGTAATAGGAAGAAATGTGGAAATTTCATAAATAAATAAAAGTTAAGCAACATACTCTTGATCAATTTTGGGGAGGTCAATAAATAAATCAAAAGGGTTAAAAAATCAAAACCTGAAGATTCTTGAGACAAATATGAGTTAGGATACCAAGCCAAAATGAAGGAGAGGGTGCAACTTACTGGGATATCTTTTATTATACAAGATGTCCATCCTGGCAGTCCCTCCTCCTCTATCTCTGACCACACAAATGAATTTCCAAAGATGTCTCCGTGCATGCAGTCAAAGCACAGCTCCACTTGGTAACCATTATTCAGCAGGAGCCTCAGCATAACCTCATCATTTAGGGCGTACTGGATGGCGCTGGGGAAACGAGTGTCATTCACGTACAAATAACAGTTGACGTTAGCTCCGTAGGAGAGAAGCAGCCGGACTATTTCATGTCTGTTGGCCCTTACCGCCACAAGCAGACAGTTGAGGGGATCTAAGTTGGGGTCTGCACCTGCAGCCAGAAGGACTTCTGTGCAGTGGATATCATTATTAGAGACAGCAAAATAAAGCGCGGTCTTTCTCTCATCGTCGTAGCTCTGGGAAATGTGGTCAGCAAGCAGGGCGTTGACGTCAAAACCATTATCAATGAGCAGTTCGAGGCACTGAGCATTTTGTCCATCTGCTGCTGAGTGAATTGGAGTTAGGCCACTCTTCCGGATTGCATGTTTGGATGTTACTGGGATGAGATATTTCAGAGCACTGCAGCAAAGAAACAACTCCTTAAACACCCCATTGCATAAAGAAAGCCAAATAATTAAATACAACTTTCTCGTCAGATAGGTGAATTCACTTTGTTTATTTTCCATATTTCCTCTATGTAACTCTGTATGTACTTGTTTAGCCTCTGCAAATCGAGATACTCCTGTTTCTGTTATTATTTTAAAGATTTATGTATTTATTTATTTATTATACAGTGTTCTACCTGCATGTACCCCTGCAGGCCAGAAGAGGGCACCAGATCTCATTACAGATGGTTGTGAGCCACCATGTGGTTGCTGGGAATAGAACTCAGGACCTCTGGAAGAGCATTCAGTGCTCTTAACCTCTGAGTCAGATACTATTGTTTAACTTAGATGAGTTTTAATTTAGTTTTCCATTCTAAAAATTCCCAAGGAATATCCTGGATCTTACATGTTTGGTTCTAGGTTTGAGTCCTCAGGATTCTCTCCCCACTTTACAGTTCTGTCACTTAACAATAAAGTTTGTGTAATCAATAGATGTGATTGCAAAAATGCCAAAAAGAGTAAACTCCCCTGATGGCATAGAAACACACTGCATAATCCTGACAACTAGAATCCATGCAGTCTTGGAAAATGACCTTGAACAGCATAAATCCAACCCTTTCATTTAAAGATGAACAATATATAAAGGCTTAAGAGGGAACATGACTTTCCAAGGTCATAAGCTCCACATGAAAGGAAGGGATAGAGTTTTAATCTTTTGATTCTTATTCTTTCTTTTTCATTGATTCCTAAGCCACCTATTAATATTGCCCATCTAAGTCTTGTCTCCTATACAACTCACAAGTGAATTCTTAGTGAAAATAAGAATCTTTAGTTTTCGATCAAACTTGCATCCATCCAGATAAATAACTGTCCCTCGCTCATGTTTCAAAGTACATGTGATGAATACTTGTGAATTTCACACTTCACTAGCCATTTAGACATTTGTGAGAGCCACAAGCAAGGATAACTTGATCTCCTGTGCCTAATTCAGAGCTATCATGTGTGAATTTATGAACGCTGGGAGTAAATCCAGGTAAACTTTAACAACATGTCACTTCGCATCAATTATGCGTCATTGGTCCCTTAACTTTGCCAGTGTGGCCAGCAGATATAATACAACCTAGCTACTTCAAAGTTTTTGAACACATAAGATATTGTTAATTTCTTAAGGTCATTGTCTCTTGGTGGATAGTTTAATATTGTGATTCTAGACTTCTATTACTATGTTGATTATAACATATTTTATGGTTGAAAAGTCCACTCTACGGTTTGTGTGGGAACAGGAGGTCTAAATTTATAATGAATCTTTTCTATCCAATAATACATTTGCCATTTGCCTTTATAGTACTATGTACATCCTGACAATGCTAGGAAATGACTGGAATAAAGCACAGTATTATTACAAATTCTAATCCCCAGTCAATGGCACATTGTTTAGAAACTTTATAGCCATTTGTTGAACCTTTTTTTTTTTTAAACACAGAAAGACATTCTTGCCAGTTGGTGAAGATTTCTCAGTTATAACTTTATTCCTCCTCAAGGAATACTTTTTATTAAAAGAATAGTATAAATTCATTCTGTGAAAATCAAAACTATAGAATGAAAGAAGAAAAGCTATCAAATCCATTCCAAGCATTGAAATACAAAATGTTCGAATATTTCCCTTTGAGGTTTGGGGAGCATCATGCATTGTAAGATTGTATTGTACACACAACTTAAAGTGATCACCTCAATGTCTTACTCACAGATAATGTCCCTCATAGGCAGCTCGGTGTATTGGAAGATGTCCTGCTCTGTTAGGCACGTTGCCGCTTCCTCCATATTCCAGCAAGAGGGAAATGCAGTCAGGGTTTCCACTTCCTGCTGCCTCGAATAACACAGATGCCCCATCATCCGCCAAAGCAAACACATCACCACCTGGTGGTGTAAAGCACGTGGCTTAGATGGCTGAGCAGTGTTAAGTTAGTCTGTTAAAGTCATCTGTTAGCTTCCTTTCTGGTTAAAGCTTAACAATTTTGGTTTTTGTTTGTTTTTTTTAATAGTTTCAATAACAGCTAGGCAACATGTTTCATTTTATTAAACTTTCAGGGATAGGGAGTCACAAAAACATGATTGAAAACAAGTAGGTTGCCATGTTGGATGCACACTTCCAGAAATATGATCATGAGACTTACTTTGATGGTAGCAGGTAGCACTCTTTCAATCCAACAAATGTTTATGAATAGCTATGAGGTGCAAACACTGTATGTGACCCTAAGCTCAATTAGCCTGACTAAAGGAGCTTAAAGAGCAAATGAAGACATAACTAGAGGACAGACAGCATATGACACTGCAGTGACAGCTTTAGTAGGGTCATACTGGAAGGGAAGAAAGCCATCTTTGACTACGGATCTGCTGCTTACTCCATGAACTGGGATAGGGGTTTTAAGTGCCTCTATTTCTTCATCTGTAAACTAGTGTAGCATATTTCTAGAGGTTATGTGATAATTCATTAAGTTACTTTGGGAAGCATAAAAGTGCTAATTTTCACCCATACAAGATCCTTTGGCGATCCTGTAGTTCACTTATAGATGAACTGGGGCCTGGGTGCTTAACTAGACAAGGGTCTCATAAAGAGCAGGTGAAGCTAGGAGCTAGTAGTTGAACTTCTCCATCCCTGGTTGTACAGCTGAAGCATTTTGAGGTCTCAGGGGTAGAGAATGACACCACCTGTTGGAGAGACTTGGGAAAGACTTTATGAGAATGTCTCAGGAGACTGACTTTGAATTTTGTGGACTATTATTCCAACCGAGAGCAAGGATCAGATCTAAATTGAGGCAGAGAGAATACCCACATTCTATTTTCTTGGAGTGGGACACACAGGATTGGAATAGTGAAGTGTAAGCCTGAAAAAACCAATTCTAAATAATGCAGTTGAAGTGGTGTCTTGAGTAGAAGACATCACTGAGGGTGTACTTGAGGGAGAGGAATTAAATTGTAGTATATAGCATGGGTTCTCTGACAGGCAGAATGGAAACCTGAAGAATAGTTAGCAAATGCTCACATGGTCCAGGGAAGAGGGGAAGGACCTGACCAAGATGACAAGACAGATGGCAACATGAAGACCAGAGAAACATTGGTATTTTGGTTTGGGAAAAGAAGTGATAGAAGATTTAGAGGTAGATCAAACCTCTCGGTCCCAGTGGAGGACTGTGACATCAACAAGTGGAAAAAGAGGAGGAATTCAGCAAAGATGACAGCTAAACCCTTCCCACCAAATCTATATGGAAATCAGGCTGTCGGGAAAAGGCATTTAGGACTGGTCACACAGATCTCTACCAGTCACAGTTCACAGGGCTTTGGTGGTGGCTTAGGGGTTTGATGGGGGGCTAGGACTTAACGTCTCATTCATTTAAATTCAAGAGAAAGAGGAGGCCATGAGCAATGAAGAGGAGAGTCCAAGAGCAGGACAGAGTAACACACTTCACATACCTTTGTGGATCAGATGTTCCAACACATCATAGTGGCCATACTCAGCAGCAACTCCTAAAGGTGTGACTCCGAATCCATCTCTCAGGTGGACATTGCCTCCGTGGCTCAGCAGTAGGGCTATAATATCTTTTCGGCCTTGCTTAGCTGCTTCATGCATTGCTGACCATCGCTTGACGCAGGGTTGGTCAAGGCTGGTGTTGTATTTTATCAGTGAAGATACCATGTCATAGGAGCCTTTTTTTATAGCTTGAAATAATGTTTTTAAAAAAACAGGAATATTAACATGAAGTTGCTGTATCAACATGAGTACTTTATACAGAGTTAAGCTAATATCAAAATAAGTATAAGCTATTCCATTTCTTCTATAAAAGGATATTGTATTTCTGATGTGCTTTCTATTTCTCATGCCCAAATTTCTACTTGTGAAGGTTAAGTCTTCAAGACTTAGAGTGAGGTAAGAATTTCATGGCCTTGCTTAGCTGCTTCATGCATTGCTGACCATTGCTTGATACAAGGTTGGTCAAGGCTGGTGTTGTATTTTATCAGTGAAGATACCATGTCATAGGAGCCTTTTTTATAGCTTGGCTGATGGGGAGATCTAAGGTTATTTTATTTTTGCCATCTGAACATACTTCATGAATAGATACAAAGATAGGGAATTAAGTTTAAAAATATCAAAAATGGAGTTACATGTAACAAGGAACATTCCCCCTCTTATCTCTCCTTCCCAAGTTAATGAACCATGAGTAGCAAATTTCTAAGTAGCCCCAAAGCAAAACTGTTAAGCTGACATGGATGATCCATTTTCTTATAAAACTTAAAAGTCCCATTGATGTCTCCATATTGCTAGAAGCAAGTTCAGGGAATTAAGTCAGATGCAATGACTTTTTTATTCCCTTAATTTAAGTATGCACCTTCATTGTAGCATTTAGGTTAACTATCCTCTTACACTTACCTAACTCTCTTACACATTTTAAGCAAGAGATTAATCAGTATCTTTATATCCAGAATGCCCAGCAAAGCATCTGGGTTTAATATGACTTCTCTTTTTCCTGGGTAACCATCATGCGTGAGGATGTGAAACTCATTATTATAGTCTCCAGCCAAGATATAAGTCCACAGATCTCAAGTACCAACCCCAAATTCTTATTCCATCCCTGTGTCCTCCAGAAAATGCAATGCTATCTTGGGTTATAATATACATATGCACCTACACACACACACACACACACACACACACACACACACACACACACACACACACAGTCAGTCTAACCTCTTTCTCTTCAATCAAGAAATTCTTACTTAGCAATTAATAGAGGACATGAACCTGAGAAGCTGACACATGGTAAGTTGTGATTTGCCATCACAGGTGGCAGCTCAGTGTCTCTCACAGAACGTCCTCTTTCCTTCAGTCTTGTTTGACAGTTCTGATGGGGAACCGATATTCCAGTGTTTGTCATCACCTTTATTCCCTCTTCCTCTGTGAGCATCTTGCACACACAACCATCCCTTTCAGTTTGACCCTCCCTGGAGGGCATTCCTTTAGACTTGACACCTTGTCACTGAACATTAGGTTCCTCCTTGTTATCTGTACTCTATATTTGAGAGTTACACTATGTGGCCGTTTTTCATGATGCTCTTTGCAGGACAGCATAATGAAGTTGGTGGACTGGTGAAATAGGGCTGGGAGCATGGAAACATTGGACAAGGGAAGGCATTCAGGCAGCCAGTTACAGCCAGTGTACAGTGGCTTCCAATAAACACTTGATAAATATTTGTTTCAAATTACAAAAATTCTAGAAAAAATAATTTACCAATCAGAAGAGGCGTCTCTCCTTTGTCATTTTTGGTGTTGGGCCAGACCCCTTTTTCTAGCAACGTCTTGACATTTTCCACCAGACCAGCTTTGACTGCCAGAGTCAAGGGTGTTTCTCCATCATAGGTCTTGAATTCCCAGACTGCCTTATAGGAAGCTGAGATGTAAAACCATTTTGGTGAGAAGTTAAACATATCTGCTTATGTGATTTTATGTAAATCAGAATTACCTGATATTATACACATAATATTGAGCAAAGTAATTAATGATAAATGGAAGGATAAGAGAACATATGATAGAAAGATTACCAAAGGGCAGCGAGGATCAGCAGACACACATAGACTGGCTAATCCAGTTGACAACTAGGAAACCAACACCTAGGCTTCAACAAGTTTTCCCTTAAAGTAGGTTACTAATTCTCATTTCTGAATACATTGTAAATCAATTCTCCAAGTCTTTTAAATATGTAAATTGTATATGAGATTGGTTTTTGTCAAATGAAGAATATAAACGAGAAACATATTTGAATGGATGTCTCATTGTGTTGAAGAAGAAATATCATCAATGCTATCCCTATCTGTTAGTCTGGTCATCTATTTCTCTAATTGGCTAGCTAAGTATCAACTATTTTCATCTCTCAAGGCACAAAACTAGGAAGCAACACTGAAGCTTAAAAGTTAAGATATTCTTATGTGTTCTATAAAATGCTGAGATGTGCAAAACACTTAAAACAATGTGTTAATTTATCACAGCAATGTTTACATTATAAAAAGATAAATGTAATATAAAGACAATTATATTATTTATTGTGAAATATAATGTATACAACAATTTATATCCTTTTGGAAGCTAGATGAGGAATAGTTGAATGTGAAATTTTTTAAATTAACTCTTAGAAATCTTTTATTTTTTATTTCTCTATTAATGTGCATGTGTGTGTATATGAGTGTATGCCACATGTGTGCAGGTGCCTGCTCAGGCCAGAAGAAGGTGTTAGATCCCCTAGATCTGGAGTTACAGGTGGTTGTGAGCTGCCTGATGTGGATGCTGGCAACCAAACTTGTGTCATCTGAAAGAGTAACAAGTGCTCCTAACTGCTGTTCTATTTCAATCAACTAATTTATGACCTTTGAAACACTTCTATCAATCACAGGTGGTAACACCACCTTCCTGCCATCCTATACCACATTCTTGGGTGAATGGATGCAAAGGCTGAATGGCACATGCCACAAGTTGTGTTAGTCTTTGGTTCTGCTTTTTTATTTTTGCTTGTTATATTCGTTTGGAACTCCTACAATGAATACATTTTTTCTCTAGTTTTGTACAAAGGTTGTTATGTTTTCTTACCATCCAGAACAGTCTCAAGTATCTGTTGAATGGGTTGAACAACAGCTTCATGCAAAGGGAACCATCCTTTCTCATCAGCTTCATCCAGAGCATATTTATGTTGCACATACTCCTGGAGCTCAAAAATGTGACCTACATGAAATGTATGGACTCATTACACGGGCCCCAACAAGGTGAACTGTTAGTTCCACCTCATCGTAGATCATATGCCCACTCACCTTTCCTTATGGCCTCTACAAGCTTTCTGTTTTGATCACTTAGTGGTACCAGTCTAGCAGAGGAAAAACAAAACAAAAGAATCAAGCCATATTTGTACTAGTAATGTATTTTAAGGATCTGAACAATAAAAGTGAGTTTTAGTAAATATCTGTAATAATCAAAATTTGCAAAAAAAAATCATATAGCTGATTTTCTCCACTTTAAATTTCCCAGGAGTCAGACAGAGAGTATACTAGTGAAGAGAGCAAAATACAATAGAAGGGTAGAAGGGGTCTCTCTAAATAATAGAAATGGAGTAAATGACTGGAGTCAGAGTCAAGGGCTTGGGTGCAGATCTGACTTCATGGCCCTGGGAAAGTCCATTAGCCTTTCTGGATGTTGGTTTATTCATCTGGGTGGGGTAGGAAGATCGCTAAGACTCTTCCAACTTTCAAAACGATGTGCTCAACAAGTGTTACTTGGTTCTTAGTAATTGCTGAGAGAACACTTGGGAGCTTTTGGCCCACATGCATGTTAGAAGTATGTTAGAAGTATTAATCAATTGATGAGCAGGTAGAACAGTTACTGACTATATTCCCAGTCGGTGGCCCAGCAGATGGCAATTCTCTGACACGTGCTTCTTAAATGAAAACAGAACCTTCAGAACAAAGGTATTAGCTCTGTTAAACAGAAACATCTGCTAACATTGTAGGGTTCTGAATGCCGTGTGGGGAGCTCTGAGGTTCTAAATTCTGTTGGAGGTTTCAGTACTATGAAAAAGTTAAACACCAGAAATTTTATGTAACATGCATATTTTTAAAATGTAAAAGGTCTATACAATCTGAAGAGAAACCAGAGTGTTACGTGTTCACTTTAGTTGGAGAACTAGTTAGTTGGTCAAGTGCTTCTTGCATAGGCATAAGGCCCTGAGTTTGGATCCCCAGCACATGCCTGTAATCCCAGCACTGGGGATGTAGATAAGAGGATGCCTGGGGCTTTCCCAGCAAGGCAGTTTAGCTGAATTCCAGGTTCACTGAGCGATCCTCTTTTAAACAGAAAGGCAAGAGAAAACCACTCAGTATTGACCTCTAGCCTCCCTGGAGTTGTGTGTATCTCTGCCCATATCAGAGTAAGATATCTCTCTCTCTCTCTCTCTCTCTCTCTCTCTCTCTCTCTCTCTCTCTCACACACACACACACACACACACACACACAAAGTGCATTGCACACACAGCTCAAAAGCAATAGTTTCATAGAGTAAGTATACTCACAAGCACTACTAAGTTCCAGACTATAAAATTCTAAGCATAAAAATAGAATGTAAAGGTAAGCTATGGTCTGTTTTTTCATTATGTATCATGTATAACAGGTATTTATTTTTGCAGTTTAAGATTCTGTAGTTACAATTTTGTAACATCGATTTCATGAACCTTTTAATGTGTCTACTCACAAAGGTCAGTTGACAAGGTGGCAGGATGTGCCATATACAGACCTTTTTTATTTTATGCTGTTCTTACAAATTTGTTCTAACTCTACGCATTGTCCTTCTTAACTCCACATTAATTTAGAATATAGGCAATTTTCAAACAAATTCAGCTAGGAATTCACCACTTGGAAAATTTCCATTTTCTACATGTGATGCATATTTGTAGATCATATTATTAAAATATGTGCATAATTGACATTTTAAAGTTGTTAGAATTCATACCAGAAAAAGAGTATGTGTATTGTGGGGGGAAGTAAGCATTTTTATAGAGGAGTGAGCTTCAGACAAAATGAATGACATACAGAAATCTGTTGAGAGCAGTTGGTTAAAATACTACCTTTCCAGATGGAATACATCCTGGCTTGCTTCAATGGATTCCTGAATACAAAGCTGAATGTCATAACTTGCAAGATGGTCTTCATTAGGGTCATCATTAATATCCATATCTGCAAGTGATTTTGAAATAGATGACTTCTTATTCTCAACAAGGGTTTCAGAATAATTGGTATAATTAACGTAACAAATGCAAAATGAAAAGCAGAGTATATTTGATTCTCCTTGGTACAACATACAAATAACTAAGAACTTAATCCATGCATATGGAAACTGCATCTTATTAACTTCAGATGTTCTCTTGAGACCTTTAATTACCTGCCCCTTGAATGTCTGTCTTTGAACTTTGACTTTCCAGCACTGTCTACAGAAGGGCTCCTTGTCTTTTATCAAGCTTCTAATGGATACTAACTTAGGCCCATCATTTGACATACACATTGGAACATTAGAACTCAACTGCAGGAGAAGGGGGTCAGTCAGTAGTGATCCTTTCAGACTCTCTACAGTCCTCAGATGTCAGCTCTGCTGCTCTCAGATCACTTGAGATGAGGGTTGTCTTAATGCCAGTTATTGACTAGGGCCGAGTACCCATTAACTCCCCTGATCATTTCTGTCCACTTATCACATGCCACTGCTTTTGACTGGTCTGTCTCCCCTGAGGATAATATGTAAAAATGAAAAAAAAAAAAACAGAAGGCCCACTGGTTTCTTTTTTAAACATCAAATTAAAAGAGTAAAAACCTGTCTTTAATGTTAAATCAGCTCCTTTGGTTATAGGCAGGAAGGTTAGTAAGTATAGAAGCTGAAAACTGTCCTCCAGTGCTATGACTAAGCAATATGAAATTATCATTAGTTGGCAGTATTTCCAAGCCCAGTGCATTCCTTCTGACATTTGACACAGCACTCTGCCTTTTTAAGGGGAGAAACAGAAACAAATTCTGCAAGCAATTTGCAGACACAGTTGACATATACTGTGTCCTCTCAGTTTTCAAGGTCAGATAATCTCGAAAGACGGCTTTAAATGTGCTGACAGTCAAGGTCCCCAACCTCTGGACAGGCTGCACAGAAACTCTGCAACATTGTGAGGATTCTTTTCTTCATTATTCTGTACAGAGCCTTGCCTGGTGGCATCCTCTCTGTGGACCCAGCACTCAGGAGGCTGAGAGAGGAGGATCCGAAAGTTTCAGGCCAGCATAAGCTGCAGTAATGAGACCTTGTCTCAAAATGTCAAATAAAAACAACAACAACAAAAACATTGTTCTGTATAAGTAGCCTTACAACTGTTTTAGAACGGAGGGATAAACAGTGATGCCGAGAGACTGAATGTGAGACTGAGCATACTACCTAACACTGACATAATTGTCTCCTCGTAGGTCCATGTGCATATCTGGACTCTTCTTTGCCAAATAGATACAAATGGTACTATTTCTTTATTTATAAATTAGTCCATTGTCCCGTGTCCATAGACTGTAACTACACAAGATCAGAGAATTAGGGTGCCTCAATGTATATCGAAGCACCTCTGCATGGTCTGGGCTAATAAATGAACGAGGAGTCACTGAGCTCTTCCTTCTTCTTACAACTGACCATTTCTCTCAGGAATGCAGTTTTTCTTCCAAATGAACCAACCAACTGCTGACTCCGAATCTGGCTTCATTTTCCTCTGGTTTGTGTTTTTACATCTGTTTCTTTCTTCACAAGGCTGTCCCAGCTGCTTTTCACCCTGGTCCCCACTGCCTCAAGCCTGGCACAGAAGGCTTCCTCCTCCAGCAGCCCTTGCTGGAATCCTCTGCTTCCTCTCCCGCCCTCTTTCTGTGAATATTTCTTCTTATGTAACACTTCCCAACCATTTGAATTTACATGTATTCCATATCTGCTTTGCAAATTCTTCACATATTTCTGTGTTCTCACTGGACTATTGCTTTCCTGGGCAGGGGTGGGGGAGGACAAACTCATTTCTTTCTCGAAGTGCTGGGGACCCAGGATGTCTCACACACACTACGCAAGCACTGAACCACACCCTAGGCCATGCTTTCTCTTTTATAGAGTTTTCTTCGATATTCCCACCCCTGATTTATCTACTTTCCTAAGTGGCAGATGACTTCTCAGTGGGGACAGGAAAAGTCTTTGACTCATTTCAAACAAGTGTGCACTGAGTTCTTCAGATAACACCATCAGATGACGCAGTTAATCCTTGAGCACTGCTGCCTTTCTTGCTGATGTAACTGGTCAGAGACCGGGTTTGCATGGTTACGACATTAATATGGGATGGATACCTCTCACCTGTTCAAATACCCAGTTTAAGTCTAAGCCTGACTGAAATGTGGGCAACTAGTACATGAAACACTGTATGCTCCTTAGAGGCTGGAGTTAGTCTGTGAAATGGCTTCCCAACATTTTTCAACAGTCTTTTAACTATCATCTTGAAGGCTGTTATCAGCCAGACCCAGCACTCTGGAGGCACAGGCAGGAGGATCTTTGTGAGTTTGAGGCCAGCCTGGTCTATAGAGCAAGTTCTAGGACAGCCAGGGGTACCCAGAGAAACCCTGTCTTGAAAAACCAAAATGGAAAAAGAGAGGGTGGGGGATGTTATGGTATTCTTAGCTATTTTATAGCTAAAATAATAATAACCTGGTGAGATTATGGGAAAACCATGACAGAATGGCTCCGACCTACACGCTGTCTCCAGGAGTACTGGCAGTTTAGGTGAGGGTTAGTTCTATATAGGTGCAGTCAGGTACCAGAGCAGTCATGAAGGGGTGCACTGAGACAGCCTTGAGGTATTAAGACATAATGAGAAAGGCAGGTAGAGAGTGACTGATCAGTATTGAAAATTTAAAATGATGAGGATGACAGATCAATTGGAAATTCTTAAAGAAAGAGCTGCCCAAGGGTATGAAGAAAGGCCAGATAACATTTTGGCATCAAGTGTCTCACTTCTCAGTCTAGTCTGGAGAAATTACTTGACCCTCTTAAGGACAACGTGCCATAGAGCACTTAATAATATTCTGGAGAAGTCCAGCAGTGAGAGCATCTGCTCATCACTAGTAGCTGTCTTAGAAAACGATTGAAGGAACCCCTTCCCCTCGTGTGAGTGTGTGAGTGTGTGAGTGTGAATGTGTGAATGTGTGAGTGTATGAGAGTGTATATGTGTGAGTGTGTATATGAGTATGTGTATGTGAGTGTATGTGTATGTATGTGTGTGTGTGGGTAGGCCAGCAATCAAAGTTGGGTATCTTCCTCTATGGTTCTCACGTAGACCGTCTCACTGAACCTAGAGCTCACATTTTCACACAGACTGGCTGGCCAGTGAGCTCTTAAGATCCAGATGTCTCTTTCCTTCTCAGCACTGAGATTACAGTTGTTCACCACCACGCTTGGTATTTTATAGGGGTGCTGGGGTCTGAATTCAGGTCCCTACACTTGCTCAGCAGGCGCTTAACCTACTGATCAATTTCCCAGCCCCAATATTAAGGAAATTTTACACAAACTGATTTCATTTACAGCACTGGTTAGCCTTACTAAGGGTAGAAATGCATTTAGAGAAAAATTATGGATTCTCTATCTGAAGGGACATGCCAAGTTTGAAAAAGTTAACTTGTGAACACTTTGAAATTCCTTTATGTTTTAGATAGTTAAAAGAAAAACAAAACAGCTCAATTCCAGGTTTCAATGCTAGGTCCCAAATGTTTAGTTAATATTTAAATGATTATTAATTTGTTTTACAGATGGACTGAGTTAAATCCCGAGTTTAGACGTGGAGAAAAGGAAAGTTTGGTGACTATGAAAATTGTAGAACATGCTTGGAAATGATAAGGACGGTGAGATAAATCACAGACTTTGGCTTTGTCTCAAGAACCTTGCATGGGGCTGGAGAGATGATTCAGCGATTAAGAACACTGGCTGCACAGCTGCCTGTAACTCCAGTTCCAGGGGATCCAAACACATAAAATAAAAATAAATAAATTACAAAAAAGAAAAAAAAAAAGAGAACCTTGCAAAGCACTTTGCATGCATGCCTGTTTCCCAGTCCTTATTCTAGTCGTATGTTGTTAGCGATTATGAATCATTGAGAGAATGGAAGCTGAGCCTTATCCGCTTCAACTCTCCCAGCTGATAGCCCTGGGTGGAGGAGAACACGCTCTCCAAGGCCTCAGAAGCTGCAGTCTCTTGTCTTTGACAGAAAACACTTTGATCCTGTTCTTGACAGTCAGCGCTTGGTGACAATAACTTCCAAAAATAAATACTAGCTCCCAAAGGCACATAAATCTTTTCCGTTGGCTCTGTGCGGGGGTGGGGGAGAGGTTGGGGGGTAGGGGTGGGGGGACTTGGGGGTGAGGGGGTTGGGGGTAGGGGTTGGGGGTGGGGGCAGGAAGGATGTTGTGCTGCATAGGGTGGTCTGAGGTTTCCTAAGCTTTTTTCATTTTGTACTTTTTGTTTTGGGGTCTAAACATCACTATCCAAAACAACAACAACAACAAAACTAAAAAAACAAAACCAAAGGATCAGCATTCCAGTTGGCGCCTGACTGAAGTGGTCAGGAGGTTCCGGTGGCATTGCAAGGCACGATGCGATGCGGTAGAGATTACCAGGGCGTGGTGCCTCCCATCCCGTATCTGCACTGATGCCTTGCTGTCAAAGTGGTTGGTAGGTTCGTGACACCCCTCAGAGCACTCCTTGGATTGTGCTCCATCCTGTGTCACGAAATCACTGCTTCTTCCTTTTCCCATAACAAGGATAAACATGATCACATTTTTTTCATGAATTATTTTGTAGACTCATTCCTGATGACGTCCAAGACGGTTGCCCCACCTGCCATGACTCTGTCTTGTGCATAACAAAACAAAACCCCTCCCTATCAGTCAATAACAAGGGTGGTGTGGGAATCAGCTGAGTGGACAGTTGTTTCCACGGTGTAAGAAAAGGCTGTGTCCATAAATATCATACTGCCCTCAGCACCTGTCAGTATCATTCTGTCACATTAGTGAGTCTGTCCTTTAGGGCACATTGTGCTTTCTTCCAGTATCCTTTTTTAAATGCCAGAAGCAGCTGGGCATTGTGGTACAGTCCTCTACTCCTAGGCAGCATATGAGTGGCTGAGAGGCAGGAGGGCCTGAGGTCAGCTGAACTAGCTACATAAGAGAGATCATTTCAAAACAAACACAAACAAATCAAAAAGTGAAATGCCTATGGCACCATGCTGGTCCCCACTGCAGAGCCAGGATTTCTAGAAAGAGTCTCAGGAATGGCATGTGTGGCAAGGTAGCAGAAGGTCACAGTGGGAAGTGAAAACGGACTAAGACAAGGACAGCCCTGAAAGATTAGCGTTTCTTCTCTCTGTATGCAAGCATACCCCATACGCAGACCCTGGGTTGCCAAACGAAGTGCCGGTGTCTGCTGTGTGGAATGCTGAGCCTGGTTCACAGAGGGATTTCTCTTTTACCTTGAAAGTGTTGTGATTCCTGATTGGTGAGCTGGTCTCCCAGCATACCAGAAAGGAACATGGGCATTTATCTTACCAGACAAAAAGTAAGGGTTAAGAAGGAATATTTCCAAGTTCTGGTTTTGTTATGAAAACAGTTATTATATTATATTAAATGATGTTCATTTTTGTTTATCTGCATTATGTCATTTGTATTTATAATTTTTAAAACATAGCCAATTTTTTGGAAATAGAATATTTTTATGACTTTTGATGTTTATTGGTGGTCAAACACACTGTGAAAGGATCAGTATCGGCTCAGGACCCCCAAGACCAAGTTCTCAGCACAAAGGAGATTTATTGCCCCAGAGGGACAGAGGGCAGGGAATAAGAGACAAAGACAGAAGACAGAGAATGAGGGGAAAAAGGACGGGAACAAGAGAGAGGGGACAGAGATATTTGTTCCAGAGGGACAAAGGACTGCCTCTGGATAGAGAGGAGACAGATGTGGTCCATTGGCAAATGGGGTAAAAGGGGAAACCCGTGTTAGGATGAGGTGTTTAATTTTTATTGGGCATGTTAATTATGTAAGCCAAAGGGGGCTTCTGATTGCTGGACTTCAATACTTTGATAGCTGGACTATGGCAGTCAGTCTCAGGAGGAGGAAATGGTCAAATAAGGGACTAGACCTTGGTGACTGGCTTCATGAATATGATCTAATGGTTTTAGCAAGGGAACTGGAGAGAAGGGGAAGGCCTGCCAGAACCATGTTTGCCATTGGGCTGGCTAGAACTCCTTCACTCGGTGTCCCTTAGCACTAAGCAGCAAACCTGATACATGGGTTTAATTGCTGATTTGAGCAACAGAGTTCACTAGCCCTGAAGAGTTTCCCAAGAAAGGTATACCTGTCAGAGTCAGGCTCCACCTCATAGTTATGTGATCCTTGTTTACAACTAATGTAGTATAGCAATTCTTTCTTTATGGCATTTCCTTTTTCTATAAAAGAAAACCTATGAATGGTGGTAAGAACTAGATAGATTCAAATAGTGTCTTTCTTAACGGCACAAGATGTCCTTCTGGCACATTTCTCTCTCTCTCTCTCTCTCTCTCTCTCACACACACACACACACACACACACACACCTTACTCCAGAAAGCAACTATCATTTTCATGTTGCCTCAAAGCTACATAACTTGATATTTTGGAAAAATAAATGAAAAGGCAGATGAGACAATGAATCCTAATGTGGCAGCTGTTACGTGGTGAGAATTGAATAAGAATTGGCTGCATGAATGAATACTTAAACAAACTGATATACATTGCTCTTAAGATGAGATTAGAAGTGGGTTTATCTTGTTTTTCTTTATGTCATACACCCCCCCCCCTTTTTTTTTTGGCAACTTCACTTCTAGTTTTGGGACCGCACCGATTAATATTTTATTTCTGTGTAAATTCTCTATTAATAGGACCTATTAGATCAGCTTTCTTCATCTCCAGTTTCACATTGCAAATGCTGACATTTTCTTCTCCACTATTAATTTCTAAGTCAAATTCTTTTATGACAGAAAGGTAGGAGGAAGTATGCTAGCTTTAGGAAATGACTCAGAATGTAGGAAGGAGCTTTACATTCCTACACACAAGGACTTCCGGAGGAAAACAAGGATACCGGAAAGGGAAGAGCCCTGCACTAAGAACAACTGAACAGCGGATGAGCTCCTGTTACAAGCAAAAGTGATAACAGTTAAAAAAAAACTTTTTTCTCTATAACTCTCCATCTAGACACCTATTTTATAAAAATGATCAGAATGTAGGAAAAGATTTATATGTGAGAATGTTTATCTGAATTTAAACAGGCAAAACCTTTGAAACAACTTAAATGGCCAATAACATTACAATAATAATTGTGTGAGTATGTACACACAATCAATGGAATTCAATATAGTCATCAAAATTAATAGATGAGAAGAATCTTTAGTGTCACACCCAAGAATGATAATCATTTAACCAAATTCAAGCAGATGCTTTTAAGGAAATGAAATTGACTTTTAGTCCCTCAGTTTTACTGAGAAAAAGGGAAACAAGACTTGGCTTTAAAAATGCATATCCTTAGGATGCTGTACTTCTTTTCTACTGTTGTGACAAAACACTAAGACCCAGTTAACTTATAAAAGGAAAGCGGTTTATTTTGGGCTTATGGTTCCAGAGCCATAAGAGTCCATTACCATCGTGGCAGGGGAGTGTGGCAGCAGGCGTTAGACAGGGCAGCAAGAACACTGAGAATTCCTATCTCAAACCGCAAACAGTAAGTCGGGACATACTTGACATGGTGTTAGGTTTTCAATTTTCAAAGCCAGTCCCCAGTGACACACCTCCTCTGGCAAGGCTACACCTCCTAATCCTACCCAAACAATATCACAAAGTCTGGACCAAGTATTCAAATGCCTGAGAATATGGGGAGCATCTGATCAAACCACCACAGGTACATAACTTGAGAATTCAATATACATATGTATTGTGAAACAGTCACCACAATGTAGTAAATTTGAAAATGCCATCATATATAGCTACTTATTTATTTTTGGAACAACCATCATACAAACAGTATGGGAGTTCCACAACAAATTTTAAAATACAGAAAAATGCTCTGGTCTATTTCTAGGAGTTTCAGGAGGAACTGAGGTCCACACTCTCAGGTCCACTGTAGCATTATTCCCAATAACCAAAGGTAGAATCAAGCTAAATATCCAGGCGAATGGATAAAGAAAATATGCTGTATATTTACTGTTGAACGTTATACTGTCCTAAAAAGAAGGGAATGATGTTATTTGCGACAAGTAGGAGGAAGCCGTAGAGCATTATATTACATAAAACAAATAAAACACCAGAGGAAAGATATTGCAGGATATCAAAACATGAAATCCAAAGATGTTGGACTCACAGAAACATAACTGGATGATAATAGTCAGGGGCTTTGAAGTGGGCATTGAGGGAGATGTCTTACAAAGGGCATAGAGTTTCAGTTATGCCAAATGAAGACATTTGAGGATCTATCATATGGCAATAAGTGTACAACTAACAGCCCAACATCCTACACTTGAAATGTGCCAAGGTAGAGCTCAAGTGTTCTTATCATCAACAGTAAAGGGAACCGAGTTGAACGTTTTGGAACCAAAGATTTCAAGCCCTCCTGGGAAGTTGTCTGCCCATACACTGAGAGGAATGATCTACCTGCATTTCAGTAAAGCAGGTGAAGCCCAGTGCATGTATTTCTTGGCTTGGGAAGCAACAGAAATCTGACAGATTAATCCCTTACCTGTCTCACCTAAGCAAAGATGTCATTACCTAAAATGTTGTATCTGTCTGCATGAAGAGAAAATTTTTATGTCTTGATAGTTAGTTAAGAGGTAGCTCCTGAGGGAGATGATCCAATTTTAAATAACGTAAAAAGCACCTTTGGCGTACATAGTTGGGGAAGGTGAGTGCATAAATGAGTTATAATCACAGTACACACCTCTTAAAGAGTATCATGGGTATGCGTGTGAGCCTGTGCTCTGTGCTCTGTGTGTGTGTGTGTGTGTGTGTGTGTGTGTGTGTGTGTGTGTGTGTGTAGGGGTGTGCGTGCCTGTGGAAGCTAGAGTGTTCTTTAGTAGTCTCCTACTTTATTTACTGAGGCAGAGTATCTTTCTGAACCTGGAGGTGAATGCTTTAGCTAGTTTAGCTGGCTAGCTTGCTCTGGGAATACCTTGCTCTGCCTCTAGAAGGCTAGGATAATAGGTGGCCTCCATGGCCACCTTGATCTTACATGGGTGCTGGGAATCTGAACTCTAGTCCTCATGATTGTGTGGCAAGGATTGTACACACTGAGCCATTTCCAAATCTCTTGTTATTTTTATACATATATGCATACACACATATTTACATCTGTCTGTCTGTCTGTCTGTCTGTCTATCTATCTATCTATCTATCTATCTGGGTATATATACATCTTAAAATATTTGTTCCTACACATGGCTCATTTTGCTGGACATAAAAATTCCAGTGCAGTACTCATATCTATTCCAGACTCACTCAAGCAGTACTAAACTGTTGCATAACTTAATATCTTGTGTTAAAACCATGCACAGCTCATTAATTTCCTCTTGCTGGAGGCTGAGCCTCTGCTCCAGTCCTGGCCTGCCCACATCAGCTGCCTGGCAGTCAGTAAACACAGCCTGTCATTATGAGATGGCTGGGCTTCTCTGGAATGAGGAAGTAGGAGCCTATCACAGTTGAGCAATTTTGATTCATCCATGGACAGGTCCTCTAGTATCTTTGATACTTTATTTTCATTCCATTTCCATGGGACCAGCCACATGCAGAGCTGCAAGTCCCCAGGTAGCCCACCAAAAGCCGCATTTCTAACATGCCCAATGCATGTCTAGCTAACTTCAGCTTAAGTACAGTGGCAGGAAGTGTCTTTATCTCCACATGACCCCTCGATGCCTTATCTAGGTTTATGGGTTGGGAGAAGCATCAAACTTCTATGACTACCTTGAAGTTGAAACGCAAGAGACTCTGTTCTTTGCTCTTCAGAACTGTGCTGAGAAACTGGTTCCTCTGGAGCCTTTCAAATATCCTCTTAAAGGCTGTCAGGCCTCCACTGAGCCTTCTCTCTACAAGGCTGCACAGGTTTTCTCACTGTGACATGACTGAACTTCCCTTGCTGTCTCCACAGCTTTTCTGTGAACACACTCACTTACCCATTGCTTTCTAAAAGAGGCTCTGAACTGTAGGCTCTAAGTGCAGCCCAATAGGTGTGCAGAGCAGCACACCATCAAGTGGGCACACTTCACCTCTCTCTTCTTGTACATTACACATCTATTAACTTAGGCCAGGCCGGATAAGCTTGGAGGCTATCGTGTTGCACAATGGATTTGAACCTCTCCTGCCCCAAGTACTACGGGCTATATTCTTCACACCATTTGCTGAGCCATTTTCCACACTGCTCTTGGTTTATCCTCGCTGTCTTTCATCTTGTTAAAGTTTGACCTTTGTTCCCATCTGCTAAGATTGAATGCATCTTTACCGTCCCGACTATTCTTCGACTTGCAGACTTAATAAGCACGTCTCATATGTTCTTGTGCTCCGCCGACAAGGACAAATGTGGAACAGAAGTTAGCACAGAAGAGAGGCCTCCAGCCTGGCATGGGCCTGCTACTTAGCACCCTTGAGAAGAGCTGTTTATCCACTTACAAATCCTCTTAAAGACACCATCATCCAGTACTCATGCCTCTTTTTTGATGATACTCATGTCCAATACTTTGCTGAAAGACAGACGCAGAATATGGACGACATTCCTCTACTGATGGGCAAAGGCACCAAGGCCCAGGAGTTCCCAGCAGTAATCTTCCCAGGGGATTCAGGCTATTCTATCCATCATTCAAAAATACATATTCAATGTTGGCTGTTTTCCAGGCTTAGGGCCCTCCAGGCACCACCCACCCAGACAATACCAACATGGTTAGTGTTTCCTGCTTTTCAATACTGTGTTTTAGGTGCTGGGGAATGGTTCCATCAGAAAAGTGCCTAATGCACACAAGGATGAAAACCTGAGTGAGAATCCCCAGCACCCACATAAACACAAAACCAAACACAAACAAACAAAAAACCCACGGTCACCTATGTCTGTAACCCAAGCACTAGGGAAGTAGAGACAGGTGGACTGCTAGAGCTCATCCTCCAGGTTCTGCTAAAGACCCTGTCTCAAAATATAAGGTGGAGAGAGACAGTGGGAGATACCCAGTGCTGACCTCAGGCCTCCAGAGGTGCACGTACACATGTATACACATACACACATGTGCAGGCACAAATAAAAAAATAATGAACTTGGGCTATCGAAATAGGTTATCGGTAAAGTTGCTCACTGTCAAGTCCAAATGACCTGAGATCAATCCTTGGTTCCACATGTATACACACACACACACACACACACAAACACAAACACACACACACACACACACGTGAATAAATGCAATGGAAACTTATTAAAATAAACAAATAAAACCTTTAGAAAACAATGCATGGTAGACACCCTGCCCATTATCTTTCCTCTCTTTCAGAGCTAGCTCTGAGGCAAACACACAGTAGCTCCTCAGGAAGTATGTATTTGATGAATTTAGTAATCACCATAGTAACTGTCTACTGGAGCCTCCTGTACTGTGTGCATGAATGAACTGAACACTCAGTGTTCACAGCACACTTCTCCAGTTTTAGAGGTGAAACCAAAGTCGAGTTGGTCAGACAGTCTGCGCATGCTTATGTACCAAAGGGGTGCTGGAGACATGGGTCATCTCTAACAGACCACACAGGGTTAGCTGGTTCACTACAGCCGGAGGGATTCATGAAGTGCAGTTCACATTTCATTACCTAAAAACTCATAAGCTTTGGTAAAAGCTTTGTAAAAGAATTTTCTCACAATTTGCAATTTCACAAACTCAAGGTCAAAAACAAATTAGGCACATTTTCATTAACAATTATTAGATATTCTTATAAAAAACCAAGTATAAGACGATGTTTTTAAATGCTCCCACTATGAAGCAGTGATAGGCATTTTATGAAAATAAAACCATTCTCTACATAGACAAGTCCCCAGAAATTCTTCAGCTAAGAACCAATGAGTGTTGGCAGCTCTCCCATTTTAAGGACTGGCAACCTCACCGTTCTCTGGTATCATTTGCAGGAGTGAATTTCCAGATCTACGGAGTTCTGCTGTTTTTTTTCTTTCTTTTCTGTCTTAAAGGATCATTTTCTTCAATATGAACTCAAATGTCTCTTTTTGCAATTAGTGATAAATATAAACCTTCATAGAAATTTATGTTAATGACTCACAAAAGTCATTTCCACCATCTCAGAAACCATGACAACAGATAAGGCCCTTGGGGTTCTAAGTTATTCACATGGGTATTCTTCGTTAGTACATTCCTACTTTATCTGTTTTTCTCATGATATAGTTCTGTAATGAATAATAATTACTGAGTTGACATTGTGTGAATCAATGAATCAATCCCTGTTTTACGCTATAATTAGATAGGTGAGTCCATAGGTGATCAGTCAGATTTCAAAGGACCAGTTTCTACTACACCCTGTGTGTCCATCTGCTCCGAATATTTCCAATGCTGACACTCCATAAGCGAGCTGGCAAGGTACAGATCAAATATTTCATAATCTCACCTTTTGGAATGATCGTCTTGTTATTCTTACCCAGAGCCTTGCCTTCCTAAACCAGAGGAAGTGCCTTGGAGCTAACGTGTTCCTTAGTGTATCTAAAATTAAGTATCCAGTCGGTGTTTAAATTAAGATCTGACCTTGTGCAGCAGAAACACAAGTGTTCCCTGGCACAAGGGAAAAAATTACCCGTGACTTCTGATGACTCTCATCAAAAGAAACACAAGCCCATGGAAGAATAAGACTCACTGTGTTCTGATTGGTTCAAGGAGTTTATAGAAAGCTGCCAACTCAGCGGCAGGGAGGCTTCTTTATTTTTAAATTTTTAAAAATTTATTTTACTACCAACCAGTTTCCCCTCCCTCCTCTCTTCCTGTCCCTTCCCCCACCTCATTTCTACACCCCCCACCCTGCCCAACCCAATCCACTCCTCCAAAAGGTTAAGGCCTCCCATGGGAGTCAACAAAGCATGGCATATCAGGTTGAGGTAGGACCAAGCTCCTTCCCCTGCATCAAGGCTGAGAGAGGCATCCCACCATTGGGAATAGGTTCCAAAAAGCCAGATCATGCACCAGGGACAGGTCTTGGTCCCACTGCTAGGGGCCCCACAAACAGATCAAGCTACACAACTGTCACCCACATGCAGAGGGCCTAGGTCAGTCCCATGCCGGCTCCCTAGGGAGGCTTCTTGATGAAGGAACAAGACATTCCGCCCACATGAGCCAAAGCATACTGTAATATGAATTCAAGAGGTAACTGGTGTTTCAGCAGATCCCCATCCTCTGGGCAAGTTCCAGTGCTCACTACTTTTTCATTCTTCAACTTTTAGACCCAAATAAAACGACATCAGGCAAGATCATCTTATACCAACCAATTTACTGTCTTCACTGTGATTTGCTCTTAGTAACTGCCACTGTGAACCGAAGATACAGAGCTCTCAGCTGCATCCATTCTGATCCAAAATGCACAGGTCAACAGGCAAGAATATGGAATAGTAAAACAAACAAACAAACAAACAAACAAACAAATTGTAGATGTAAAGCAAGCAAAAAAAAAAGTCTTTTAGTTGCCATTTCCTTAAAGGACCACAAAATCAGAAGAAGAAAAAAATTACATCGAATAAAATCTGCCCTCTTACCGGTTTCCTGATGGGAACAACTAACCTGCCTCCTTTTTTTTTTTTTTTTTTTTTGGACAGGTTTATCTTTGTGTTACCCAGGCCCCTGTCAAAATCCACAAAGCCATCTATCTGGCCTCTGCCTGTCCCTCTCACTTCCCCCACGGACACAAGCCTGTCCAAGGATCTCGGGCCTCCTGGCTTCTGGGGCTGAGTGACACTCCCCATTCCTCATCTCACAGCTCCAGGTTGAATTCATTGGTGTTGATCTTCCTGCTCTTTCTATTGTAGGATTCGGGGAGCAGAAGCAGGCTAGGCTTGATTTTTTCCACCTCTTTGTCTTGGGGGTCAGTGAGTAGCCAATCTGCCATTGCTCTTACACTCTAGAAAAACACAAGTATGAAAGGAGAGGCCCTCCTGCCTCCTCGTTAGCTGTGATAAACAAGGCATGCTTCTATCATCTTTGCAGCAAAACTTTGAAAAACAATTCACATTTATATAACTGTTAACTGAACCCTAGAAGAGTAAAGGGTGGGGATTAAAGAGTAATGCACATTTTCTAAATTATTAACCTGATGGAACTTTTCCATAAAAATGTTGTAAAAGGCCCAAGAGATTCTCAATATTTCAGTTCACACAACACTGCTTTAGTGCCCATACTAAAAATTCACATAAATCTTCGGAGTTTAACAGAATTTATGGAAATACATGAGCTCAACATTTTCAAATGTTGTTCAGTGCATTGTTGTGATGTGTTTGCTCTTCAATCATTTTGTGTTGCCACATGTGTAGAATAGTTACCGTCGATTCTTGTTCCAAATCATGTTTAATATAGTGTTTAAAGTGGCTCATAAAAAGGACAAAAATGAGAGACTTTGTGGTTAGATGAATTGACACAAGCTACAGAATAATACACTTACAAATAAATATTGTTTTCCCTCACGGCCTCTGACACATGGGATTTGCTTTCAAGTTTCGAGACATGTAATGGCAGATGCCTGGGAAGGGATCATTTGCTCAAGGTCAGTTGAGGCTAAAGACTAAGACCCTTTCTCAAGGGACAAAAAATGCTGATACTCAATGTACTCACCTGTATTATGGAAACAGTGATAATAATGTGACCATGTTAGCCACCACCTTTATAAGGCCTGTCCCTCAAGTAGTCAACCATCCATACACATACATAATAACACCCTTTGAGTAAAGAGTGATCTAAGCATGGCATTAATAATTACCTTCAAATTACATTTGTCTTGTTTTAAAGTGGCATTTTTTGGGCATTTTCTCCAAGAGGAAATGAAATGAGTCTCAGATTTCAAACAATGTACCTGTGAAACTGTAAAATAGTAAATACATTTTTTTAAAATGTGTCTGTGCTTTGCTTGTGGTGGGGTTGAGTTTCAGGAGAGTGATGACTGAACAGCAAAGGATTATTTAATGGCACCATTCTGATGAAGGTGCATGTAATGGGAATGACACCCAGAGTCACCTCCCTTCTCTCTATATTTAGAAACACATGTCTGTCCTGGTTCAAGATGATAATTATAGCAAAGGACATGGAGAATCTAAGGTTAGAATGGCTGAGATGTACTGGTAGAGACTGCCCTTGGACTCACCCATTTCTATTTAGGGAATAAGGGGGTTTGGGTGGTATTGGATGGGAATTCCAGTGGAATGGTGGAGCATCCCTGTGTTCATGTTTAAGGCACCTGCTGGCCCTGAATGCCTCGCTTTACCCCCAGTACTCTGTGTTCCTAAAAACAAGTGTGAGGTCTGCAGGCTTGTCATCATGAAATGAAATACATCTCTTGCAGTCATTACACATAATCCATGCACTGTCTCTCCGAGCCATTTATCATGCTCCCACTAGACCAGCTCATTTTTATAAAGCTCTATAATAAGTGCACACTAAGCTCTGTCTTGTGAAAAAAAACTGTGAGGGAGTCCTACTCTATGTTATCCAGCATTGTGCTGACAGTAAGCAATCCCCGTCTACCCCGTTCAGAACAAAGCAGAAATGCAAGAAAGGAAGTCGTCCATTTCCAGCTTGCTTCCAAGTGCTTGGATAACGGCTTTGTTTTTCCAGACTGAAAACCAAAGAACTGACACTGAGTTGAATGTTTGAGCACCGAACTCCTCGGGGGGGGGGGGGGGGTGGGGGGGGGTAGGGGGGGACTGACATCATATATCTGTGGAAGAACCCAAACTGCTGACATCATTCTGGTCATTTCACTGACAGGCAGCATCACAAACTCAAATGCAGGAGAGTAAGTTTTAATGGAATTTTTCAAAAAATTGAAAATAAAAATCCATATGATTCAGGATCGGACCACAGTCAAAAGAATGACTCATGGTGGTCAATGCCTTGGGGAACTGTGAGAGGGGCTCCAGGAAAAAAGGCAGAGGGCCTTTACCTCAGGTGAATTTTGTTCCCTGGGTTGTTCTTGGATGTGATTTCATGGCTCCTGGGACAAACATTTACATTACATTCATGAGACATGTTTATTCTTGTTGGATGTCAGAAAGTAGCTGTAGAATCCAATCTGGTCAATGTACCCTGGATCTGGATATGGTCTTCTGCCTTGCTTTCATGCTTTTCCAGATATAATCTATGGTGTGTACCATGCAATTGTGTTTATATTCATCAGTCCTGAGAAAGTTCTGGGAAAGGGCTGCTAATATTTAGCAGCTGTTAATATTTAGTAAGTGCTTATTGATATTTATTTACATGTTTTTCTGAACTCAACCTTCCTTAGATCATTGCTTTTTTTGTTTCATTTGTGTACAAAAGAACAATGAAACCAAAGTAAGGTTGTCTACAGCATTGGACTATAGTCCGACCCATTCTTTCAGGTCCTCAGATCGCAGGTCCAGATCTGCTCAGGTCGGCTGAAAAGTTGACATCCAGCATCCTATTTCTGAGCATATGACCATTGGAATTAAAAGCCAACATCTCAAAGTGATATGTGCCCACTTGTGTTCATTGTAGCATGATTCAAAGTAGCCAAGATATGCAACCAAGCCAAGATATGCAACCAAGCCAAATATCTAGCAGTAGATGTCCAGTAAATATTACAATAGAATGTTATCCAGCCTTACAAAAGAAAGAATCCAGCCATTTGCAGCGAGATGGAGGAACCTAGGAGGACCCGTGAGAAATAACAAGGATACAGACAGACAAACACTGCATGATATCACTTGTATGTGAAAACTAAAGAACAGAACTCACAGAAACAGAGTACAATAGTGTTTTCCAGGGTCAGGCGGGTAGGCCCAAAAAGTATGTAATTTCAGTTATAAATGAGTAAGTTTGAGAGTTCTAATGCATAACATGATAATATGTTATATACTCATAGCTTGTTAAAATAGTAGATTGTAAATGTTTTCATTGTATACAATGGTAATTATCCCAGATGATAGCTATATTAATCATTTTGGTTGTGGTAATAATTATACTTATCTATGTTTATCAAATCACCACATTATATACTTTAAGTTGACACAAATTTCATTTGTCAATGGGACCTTAATACAACTAAAGTTTTTTCTTTTTAAAATTTAATTTTAAAAATACTCATGCAATGTATTTTGACCACATTTTTTTCCTCCTCCATCTCTTCCCAGATCCTACTCACCTCCCTACCCAGACAACTACATATACTTTCCCTCTCAAAACAAACACACATTGCCACCATCACCACAACAACAATAACTACAAAATACTATGGAGTCCACTCTGTACTGGTCAACCACTTTGGAGCATGAGGTCTACCCTAAAGTGTAGTTGACAGACCCATTGAAGACATTGGATTTTTCTCTCTCTCTTCAGCTATCACTTGCAAACAGCTTCTTGGTTAGGGGTGGGACTTTGTGCCATTTCCCATCCTCCATGCTGTTATTTGGCAATTTCATACATCACACAAGGTTTTCTGATCACTCCCCTCACTTTTATCTCCCTCCTATAGATTCCTCTAGCCCCTGGCACCACTACTTCCCCCTTTTCTAGTTTCATGACTTTGAATTTAGTTTTGTGATCTATTTAGTTTGACCAGGGACGTCAGTGTGACCACTGGGTTAGAACTGAAGCCCAGTGAGGTCATCAATCTGGCAATCTTTTAAAAATAAAAAAACAATAATAAGGTTGAAACCCAGGTCAGTCAGTACAAATGTTAATCTAGCTGTGTTATATATTAATTCTTACCTGTAATAAGTTTATACTAGTGATTCCTAAATTGTTTTTTAGGGCAAAGGGGGAAGGAGTTTTCTCTCCTGTGTGAATAAATTTGTTTTCTCAACAGTTAGCAAGGATAAACAGCTGGTTTTTCATAACTACTAGTCTGCAATAGTGAATTTGTAGGAGGAGGGCATACAACTGAAGCGCAGGGTTATTTGATTTCTTTGTTCAGTTAGTTATATCCCCCTGAAGAACTGTAAAGGGAATGCTAACACATTCATTTGCCTGTCTATTCCCTTTACTTGTACCACAGTATTTTAATTATTGCAGCAGCACAGAATGTTGTGACATTTGGGGAGAGCAAGCCTTTATTTTTATTTCAGAATTCTTTATGTCACATGTTGTTTCTTACACATGATTTTCAGAATCACTTCCAGTAATAAAAATAAAATTGCAACTGAAAGTACATCAAGAATAGATTTATCTGGGAAAAATTGACTTGTGCAAAATATTGACTCTTCTCCCCAGGAAAATTATATATCTCAATTTATTTAAATTTTTATTTTGAGTTGATAAAGTTTCAAAGATTCTTAATGAAATAGTGAACAGTCCTTAAACATTTATTCATTAGTATTTTGTAATTTTTATTACTTTGTGAGTAGAATTGTCTTTCTCTAGCCTACTTGAAACCATAGGCTTTGATATATTGGAAGCTAATCTATGTGTGCTAATTTTGACTCAGTTGCTTTTCACAGCTCTTATCTGGTCTAGTGATCTCGGGTTGATTTTCTTAACTTCTCTGTGTGTCTAGTGTCTTAGCATTACGGATGCTGGAAAGTTGGAGGTGTGTGTGTGTGTGTGTGTGTGTGTGTGTGTGTGTACATAAATATATGTTGGGGTGGGGAGGAGGGCAGATTCTACTAAAATTTTTGAACAAGAAATTAGTATGCAACACCAGTATGCCCTCTGACAAGCTCATAAAGTGAGTACTGTAGGGCTAAACCTGGGTGCTCAGAGAAGAAAAAGGGTCTCCACCTCCTAACACCAGCTCCTCAGATCATCAGAACAAAGTGCCTGGGCATGTCTTCCTTGGCTGGAGTCTCCCTTTCACATGAAATGCTTCTTGGGCTTTTGTTGGGCTTACAGTTTGATGAGCTTTGATTTCTCTTTAATTTTAAGATCTAGAATGCTGTTGTTTGGAGATCTATCTTCTAAGCAACCCCTATTTTACAGTTTGGGATTTTGCTAAATATTTCTGTGGTCTTCACCTTGTCTTATCCCTTTTATGAATTATATTTGCAAATCAGAGGCTAATCATTTCTTAAGCAAGATTTCCTGTGGTTTCTTTCACTCTCTCATCATCTCTGGACACCTAAATAAGATGTGACCCCTATGTGTATACAAGGTGTCCATTTATCTACTAAGCATATGTTGATTAATTACCATGTGTGAGACACAAAGATGGTAGCAAGTTCTCATAATTTGATTTGTACAAGTTCAAATCAAAGAACACTAAGGATTGCAGAGATGGCTTAGTCGGTCCAGTGCTTACCATGAAGCATGGAGGACTGAGCTCTGAGCTCCAGCACCTATGCAAAAGTTAGCACAGTGATATATGTCTGCAATCCTGGTGTTGTGGGGGAGGAGGCAGGGTGTGGAGACAGGCAGATTCTTGGATCTTGCTAGTCAGTCAATGAGCTTCAGGATCAGCGAGAAATACTGTCTTAAGAAAATAAGGTAGCAGGGCTGGAGAGATGGCTCAAGAGGTTAAGACCACTGGCTGCTCCTCTAGAGATCCTGAGTTCAGTTCCCAGCAACCACATGGTGACTCACAACCATCTATAATGAGATCTGGTGCCCTCTTCTGGCATGCAGGCATACATACAGGCAGAACACTGTGTGTGTGTTTATATATATATATTAAAGGAAGCTTCTATAAGCTTGCAGGCGGAGCAAGCCAGTAATCATCACCCCTCCATGGCCTCTGCATCACCTCTGGCCTCCAGTTGCCTGCCCTGTGTGAGTACCTGCCCTCACTGCTTTTTATGACCAACTGTTATATGGAACTGTGAGTGAAATAAACCCTTTCCTCCTCAGTTTACCTTTGGTCATGATGTTTCATCAGAACAATAGTAACCCTAACCAAGACAGAATAAATAAGGGAGAAAGTATAAAATTCTTGCTATTTATAAGCATTTCATTGATAAAATTTAGGCATTGAAATATGCCATTTGAAAACACCTGTTTCTCTTTCATCTTATGTATCTATGTGGACATATAGACACAGGCAATCCAGTGAAGAAGGCTATTATGTTCAGTTGAGGTGATCAACTCATTATTAAAGATTTGAAGCTAAATAAAACCAGCTGGGTTTCTCCATGGTCTATGGTTCAAGTATGTTATATCTCAGCAATAGGTTTTTATTGTCAAGTTATGGGAGGCGATCAACATCATTGATAACAAACTGTAATGGTTAATAGTCTATGTGACCTCATTGGGCAACACTCCAAAGGTGGTAACCCATTCGTGGCACTGGGCTGCTGTGGAATAATCCTTTTGTACACTGTGAAGATTTGTTACTATGATTGGTTTAATAAAGAATCAGGGGGCTGGAGAGATGGCTCAGAGGTTAAGAGCACTGATTGCTCTTCCAGAGGTCCTGAGTTCAAGTCCCAGCAACCACATGGTGGCTCACAACCATCCGTAATGAGATCTGGTGCCCTCTTCTGGTGTGCAGGCATATATGCAGGCAAAACATTGTATACATAATAAATAAAAGTTAAAAAAAAAAAAAGCCGAGTGGTGGTGGCCCACATCTTTAATCCCAGCACTCGGGAGGCAGAAGCAGGCAGATCTCTGTGAGTTTGAGGCCAGCCTGGGCTACTGAGTAAGTTCCAGGACAGGCTCCAAAGCTACAGAGAAACCCTGTCTCGAAAAAACAAAAAAACAAACAAACAAAAATTCTGATTGGTCTGATTGGTCAACAGCTGAACAGGATAAACTTAGGTGGGAAAACCAAACTAAGGATGATGGGATGAGGAAGGACAGAGTTAGAGGAGTCACCAGCCAGATGGAGAACTAGTCAGACACACAAAATGGGATAGAGATAAAAGCCATGAGCCTTGGGGCAGCACATAGATTAGTAGAAATGGATTAAGTTGTAAGCACTAGTTAGTAACAAGCCTGAGCTATTGGCCGAGCATTTATAATTTAAAAAAAGGTAGCCATCAATAGAAGAAGACACCCAATATTGACCCTTGTCCACTCCTCAACATACAATTTTTAAAAAGGACATTTAGAAACTTGTCTATCATGTAGTGAATCTTACAAACATTTTAGAAGCCAGAACATCAAGAGTCAGATGAAGATACAAAAAATATACCCTTAGGACTTTTGCTGGGCAGGATTCCTTTCTGTAGCCTGAATCTAGGCATCTGGAAATTCATCTTTTTTTTTTATAATCGTATTATTAAATGGTTATATTCCATCTCTCCTCTACGCAATTATCCATGAGCACAATAGGAAAATGAAAGTGTTATTTCACAAATGGATTATTGATGATATTTTGTTATCAAATTCTAAGTGTTGGGATGTTAGAGAGGTTCTACATAGAGCTATAGACCCATAACCTTCCACTGGTTGAGTTTAAGAATATTGTGCAACATTCACTCTCTGTGAGAGACATGACACATTCACCACAACGAAGAGTGGATGGAAGCCTTGGCGACATAGATATCATGTGGCTATTGAGTTATCAGAAGTAGAAAACAATTTTAAAGGGAATTGAAGTCTGCTATAGTTCACTACAGCTGATGCTGTGCCCACAATACAGCCATCACTATCTAATGGGAGATCATCACATGAGCATAGATTTCTGTTCAGCTTGCTTCCCAATGATCTATTTTGAACTCTTTCAGGATGAAGATAAGTATTATAAATACTGGTCTTTTCATAACAGACATAACCAGGTGGTCTCCTATAGTACTTCAGCACTGTTGCTTTTGGAGTGACTTGTCCTTTAATAACCATAATGTTGGGTAGTATTTAGTGAGTTTTTGTTATAACTAAGCATTATGGTAAGTCCTTTGCTTGGGGCTTCTGTGAAGGTATGCAGCTTGTGCCCTGTACAAAAGACACTTGGGTGAAGGAGCAAAAAGATTAAATTCACTTCCATCACCAGGCCCCTATGTTGCTTCCACCAAGAGAGCAGTTTTAGAATTTCTGACCTGAACAAAACAATTCTTGTCCCCTATGAATGTTTAATCACCACAGCCTTCCTGAAAGGTAGGTGACATGGCCTAACACTGTGACCATTTACCAGGGAGGAAGAAAAAAAATTAAAGGGTTAATTAAACTCTTGCACAGTCATTTAACCAATAAGAGGACCAGCTATGATTTTAACGCAGACAGAGTTAAGCACTATGCTAGATGTTCTCAGACGTGTGAATGTGTTTGGGAACAGACACTTACTTGGCATAATCCCAGCCGTTCTGCTCCTAGCAGAGCCAGGCATGCTGTGCCTTCCCACCCGGAAGAGTGGTTGCCCAAGTGACTGCGGCAGAGGCACACTCAGAGCTGTGCCCATGCCTAGCAAGTTTGATTGTGATGGTTATTTCTCTCAGTGACGCAGCCGCTCACACAGCAGAACTGAGAATGTATCAGGCCCTACGGTAGAGAACCTAGATACATATGTAACATGCCTTAGGGGTTCACCTGTGGCATTAGGTAAACATTTTCCTCTCTTAACAGGCAGGTGTACAAGATCCTGAGCAGGAAGGGAAGATGGGAAAATTTAAGGGGCCCATGGGAAGGACTCCTCACCCTCAGGGATCGTGAAAGTCAGCAATTTTCTACACAGCTCACAAACTCAAAACTGCTGTGAAGATAGACTATATAAAAACAATAATCTCTCTTGAGAAACATCTTGAACAAGACTGTTAAAATGGCAAATGTTTCATTTACAAGATGAAATTCTTTTTTTATTTTTTTTATTATTTTATTTTATTTTACAATACTATTCAGTTCTACATAACAGCCACAGATTCCCTTGTTCTCCCCCTTCCTGCCCCCCTCCCCTGCCCCCCAGCCCATCCCCCATTCCCACCTCCTCCAGAGCAAGGCCTCCCCTGAGGACTGAGATCGACCTGATAGACTCAGTCCAGGCAGGTCCAGTCCCCTCCTCCCAGATTGAGCCAAGCGTCCCTGCATAAGGCCCAGGTTTCAAACAGCCAACTCATGCAATGAGCCCAGGACCTGGTACCACTATTCAGAGGGCCTGATCCAGTTGGGGGCCCCTCAGCCTTTGGTTCATAGTTCATGTGTTTCCATTCGTTTGGCTATTTGTCCCTGTGCTTTATCTAACCTTGGTCTCAACAATTCTCGCTCATATAAACCCTCCTCTTTCTCGATAATTAGACTCCCGGCGCTCAACCCAGGGCCTAGCTGTGGATGTCTGCATCCAGATTCCTCAGTCCTTGGCACAACTATTAGGGTGTTTGGCCATCCCATCAGCAGAGTAGGTCAATCCCGGCTGTCTCTCGACCATTGCCAGCAGTCTTTTGTGGGGGTATCTTTGTGGATTTCTGTGGTCCTCTTTAGCATTTTGTTTCTTCCTTTTCTCGTGTGGTCTTCATTTACCATGGTCTCCTATTCCTTGTTCTCCCTCTCTGTTCTTGATTCAGGTGGGATCTCCTGCTCTCTTTCCCTCGACCCTTGCCCTTCATTGCTCCCACTCATGTCCAGGTTGTTTATGTAGATCTCAGCCATTTCTCCGTCATTGGGTGATCCTCATGTCTTTCTTGGGGTCCTGTTTTCCAGGTAGCCTCCCTGGTGATGTGAGTAGCAGTCCAGTCATCCTTGTTCCACATCTAGTATCCTCCTATGAGTGAGTACATACCATATTTGTCTTTCTGAGTCTGGGTTACCTCACTCAGATTGATTTTTTCTAGATCTATCCATTTGCCTGCAAACCGCATGATGTCATTGTTTTTCTCTGCTGAGTAGTATTCCATTGTGTATATGTGCCACAACTTATTTATCCATTCTTCAGTTGAGGGGCATCTAGGTTGTTTCCAGGTTTTGGCTATTACAAACAATGCTGATATGAACATAGCTGAGCAAGTGCTCTTGTGGTATGATTGAGCATTTCTTGGGTATATGCCCAAGAGTGGTATAGCTGGATCTTAGGGGAGATTGATTCCCAATTTTCTAAGAAAGTGCCATATTGATTTCCAAAGTGGTTGTACAAGCTTGCATTCCCACCAGGAGTGGAGGAGAGTTCCCCTAGTTCTACATCCTCTATGGTCAACAAGGCAAAGCGACAGCCTACAGAATGGGAAAAGATCTTCACCAACCCCACATCTGACAGAGGACTGATATCCAGAATATATAAGGAACTCAAGAAATTAGACATCAAAATGACCAACAGTCCAATTAAGAAATGGGCTATAGAACTAACAGAGAATTCTCAACAGAGGAAACTCAAATGGCTGAAAGACATTTAAGGAATTGCTCAACATCCCTAATCATCAGGGAAATGCAAATCAAAACAACTCTGAGATACCACCTTATGCCTGTCAGAATGGCTAAGATCAAAAACACTGAAGACACTTTATGCTGGAGAGGATGTGGTACAAGATGAAATTCTTTAAGAGAAATAAACAAGCCAGTTCATATTCTTAACCTAATTTTAAGCTTTACCTAATTTTTTTTTTTTTTTTTTTTTGGTTTTTCGAGACAGGGTTTCTCTGCGTAGCTTTGTGCCTTTCCTGGAGCTCACTTGGTAGCCCAGGCTGGCCTCGAACTCAGAGAGATCCGCCTGGCTCTGCCTCCCGAGTGCTGGGATTAAAGGCGTGCGCCACCACCACCCGGCTAAGCTTTACCTAATTTTTAAACCTTATTTAATCTTGATTATTGGGTTTTTTTTTTTGTTTTTTGTTTTTTGTTTTTGAAACAGTTTTTCTGTGTAACAGCCCTGGCTATAGACCAAGCTGGCCTCAAACTCACAGAGATTTGCCCGCCTCTGCCTCCTGAGAACTGCCTCCTGATCAAAGGTGTGCACCACCATGCCTGGCTCTTGATTGTAGGTGTTTAGACAGGTCTACCTCTTGTTTAATGGTAGACAATGATTAAATCTAAATTATGTGCTACCACTTTCTTCAACAAACAGAGAAACTTGTGTCACATTGACTCACCCTGTGTGGCACTTTTTAATGAGAATGGCCCTCATAGGTTCACATACCTAAATATTTGGTCTCAGTTGATGAAACTGTTTGGGAGAGACTCAGAGGCATGGTCATGTTGGAAGAGGTGTGTCACTTGAGGAGGACTTTGAGGTTTCAAAAGCCCATGTCCTTTGGGTTCTCTCTCTCTCTCTCTTTGACTCATACTTATGGATGAGATGCCAGCTACTACTCCAGCTCCATGCCTGCCTGCCTGTTGCCATGTTCTCTGCCATAATGGTCATAGATAGACTTGCTTCTGAAACTGTAAGCCTCAAGCAAATTCTTTCTTCTCGAAGTTGCTTTGGTCATGGTGTCTCTTTACAGCAATAGAAAAGGAACTAAGGCACCCTGAAATTCTTATCTTCAGAGCAAGTCAAGGTACTCACCTCACCCAAGTCCACAAGAAAGGGTTCTCCTCATGCTGCAACTCATTGCCTCAGCCTGGACCTCTTGCTGCTTCTGACGCCCACTCTCAGATCTTGCTCATCTGTCACTTGGGTCACAGGCCGTTCTTGCCACTTCACCGATCCTGTCTCTACAAATCTTTTTGCCCCTTTAAGACTGTCTTAGTCACTGTTCTATGGCTGGGAAGAGAAACTGTGACCAAGGCAACTAGTATAAGACAAAGCATTTAACTGAGGGCTTGCTTACAGTTTCAGAAGTTTAATCTGTTATCATCATGGCGTGGAGCATGGCAGCTCACATGGTACTAGAGCAATAGCTAAGAGATATATCCTGATCCATAGACAGAGAGGCAGAGCAAGACATACTTGGCCTGGTGTGGGTATTTGAAAACCCCAGTGACACACTTCCTCCAACAAGGCCACACCTCCTAATCCTTCTCAAATAGTTTGTATCCCTTTTTATGACTAAACATTCAGATATATGAGTTATGGGGTTCATTCTCATACAAACTACCACAAAGACTCAGCACAAGCCTTCTTCCCCTTTTCCCATGAACTTCTCCTAATCTTTCCAGAACCCATTTCCCACTTCCTTCGTTTTTGTACCATGTTTAACTTGTCTTCAAGAGTAATTCTTTATGTCCTTTTATTATATCAGGTTTTATTGAAGACTGGCAGAGTGTCACTGGGTTTTTCACAGTGTGGACATTTGACAAATATGAATTAACTGAAGGCCAGGGGCTGAACAATGGCAGGAGGAACCTCCAACTTTACCATGTGCTTTATGTGTTTTACTTCAACCAGTATCTAAAAAGGACTTCTATAGTGTAGGAAAAGATAAATTGGAGTCAAGCCAAATTCATAATCAACTTGTTTTAAAATAAGAACCTAGTGAATAATTGATTTGTGTGATTTTTCATAATTAACTGAGTTCCCAGAAGTTAAAGGACTTTATATAGCCTTGTGAATCCCATAGTACCAGGAAGACTTCAAATTTACTCTCAGTTAATTTTTAACTTTCATTCTGGCTACATATCTTCAAAGTTATCAAACAAGAGTCAGGCAGAGATAAAGTAAAGGGGAAAGTAGAAAAACTATTCAGGCATTTCTGAGAGTATTTAGTTTATTTTGCCTAAGAGCAAATTGGTAATGGCAAAGACTTTGGAAACAAACATGTGACCATTATAAGCAAGTATTCAGCAATACAGAGATTTGAAGAGTGCTACTTTAATAACAATCATAATAAAGGAAATATTTATCTAAGATATACCCAATTGAACTTTGAAAGAGCTAAGGGAAAACAAAATGCAAGTCAAGAAAACATTTAAGAGGCTGGCACACTGTATTTTCGTATATCTATATGTTTATATCATGTCTAAATTTTGAAAAAGGACTTCAGAAGGTACAACTGGAGACCCTAAGGAAGGAAGATTTGAAAATAGCAAGCAAGAATTGAGCCATACATCAAGGAAATGTTCCTGAGTAAAAGATTTTAATGTAAACAAAAGACAAGTTACAAATGCCAGGGAAAAGTCCCAGCAGCTGTCAGTGTGGAGATGTGAACAAGTGGATTTTGAAGAAACAAGAAAATACGAAAATTTTTAAAAAATCTAATCATTTATAAGAGGGAACACAACTCCATGTGACATGTCTCCAAAGTTATGGCTTCCAAGTACTCAGACTTGCAACACTTGAGTCTGTTTTTCAACCAATGACAGGAAGACTCCCACAAGGCCTTCTTAGAAAATTGCTAGAGACTGACTTAAATCAAATAATAAAGAGAGAAATAAGTATGAGAGATGGATTTGTGGAGAGCATTGGAGACATTCCACTATAGGACAAATGATTAAACAAACGCAGGGCCTGGGATTGCTAAGTAGATGATGTCCTATGCCCTGCAATTAGAAATGAGTCTATTAATATAGTTTAGAGACAAGGGAGGAGTCAAGTGCTATCGGATGTCGCAGCTGGAGTAGTGAAGGTGAAAGGAAATATCCTGAATGACGTAGCAAATGCTGGAAGTTCAAGCACATTTACATGAAAGCAAATGCTAAGAAACACAAGCTCTTATTAAAGTCAGTAGAAAAGGAGGTGCAGAGGACACAGGAGAAAGGATATAATATATATATATATATATATATATATATATATATATATATTTTTGCCTATCAGGGTACTAATAGGGACTGTACGACATAACTGAAAATCAATGCAGTTATATATTAGGGTTACCCACTAAATTAAAAAAATTCAGTCTTCCTAAATATTTCATGAACTGCAAATAAAAACTGAGTGTATAGGAAAATATTTTTTAAATAATGGGAGTCATATTTATCATAACAAAATGTAAATGAGTCTCATTGACTAAGAAAAAGATTAACACATGCACAATGGATTTTTACCTCTCTCCATGTTTTTTCTCTTTTGTGTCTTAGAAGCCAAGGGCCTAGGAATTAACAGGATCAATACAAATCCAATGAAGAATTAAAGACTGACAGAGAAAAGTAGAAAAAGAAATAAGAATGCATCAAGGAAAACGAGACAGGAACCACTCCCATGTTTTGTGAACTGTTTGCTGCTGGATCAGGAGTGAATTTCTCAAAAATACATTATTGGACATAAAATCCTTTATGCAAAGCACAGGGGATTGAGGGAGAAGTGTAGAACTGTCAGACGGTGGGAGAGACAAGAGCAATGACATTGGTAGGTAGGACAAGACACCATGTGGGAAGTCCTCAGACACGGGCAGGTAGGCATGATGCTACTGGCCATGGGAATCTACAGCTAAGTACACTGAGTAGGACAGTGTCTGGACGTAAGTACAAAGTGAAACTGTCCTTCTGGAGTGTGGGCCACATCCCACATCCCACAAACATCATCTGGGAATTCATACGAAATTCAGATTTAGTTCTTACTCTAGACTTCAAAACTCTACTAAGTATCAGAAACTAGGATTTGCGGGCAGTTTGGGGCAGGTGTTGGTTGAGGTCCAACATTCTCAGTTTTGATAAACCTTTAGATGATGCCGGCACCCTCCAAGGCTAGAAAAGCAATGTTTTAGAAATTATCTGGGTTTGTGAGTTACTCAGAAGCAGTTTTAAAGTGTTGAGAAACTAGAACAGTGTAGCTAGAAGTACTCAGACAAGTTAAAAAAAAGGGGGGGGGGGAGATCTGGTAGCCAATTTTACATAAAAGAAGAGAATGAATACTGAACTAAGAATCGCTGGAAACAGATGTGTTTCCTTTTCCATTAAATTTCAAAATATCACTTCCATTTGTTATCATCGAAGATTTATGAAAGTGATTATCGAATGAAATTAAGTCAAAATACTATGGTTAAGTTTGCAATCCTCTTCCCCTTTACCCACCCCTGCCCAAACAAAGCAATGGCAGTTTTTCTACTGTTTTGTTAAGTCAGTAAGATGTAACCATGCTAAAAATAATTTCGAACTTAGGGGGAGAGGGAGAGGTGAGCTAGCATGCCTGCCAGACTAAATGAGGAGACTGGAAGGCAGTCTCCTATTATATTCAGCTTTCTCTAGTTATATCTCAAAACAGCCCATTAGAGAGGACAAGACTACCCAAAACAGGTAAACCAGGAGGGCGCTTATGGGTCCAGTAATAAGAGCAGCCCCAGCAGCCTTCTGTGAAAGGACAGATTGAGAACCAACAGAAGGGATAACACGTTGTGGGAGAGGAAAACCCCTTCTATACCTAAGAGCTGGCAAGTGTAAGCTTTAAGTATGATTGGCAAGGATTTAACCATATCCCATCATAACTCATTTTCCTTTAACAGAAATAATCAGAGCAATCACTATTTCCTTCATGTTTCTAATTGTCTAATTCACTCACTGAAGTCATTTTCATCAGACTGTACTTCCTTTCTTGTAACTCCCAGGCAACCAGTGGTGTTTGGTCCGCTTTCCTCCCAGAGTTTCCTGGAGTCTCTTCAGCAGCTCCTGACATCCATCACAGCTGTGCTCTTACGATATTATGTAAATTCCACTTCATTTTCTTCCCCCACCTCGTTCTTTGGTGTTGAGCTGTTGTGAGCATTCCTGTCCCACCTCTTGCTCAGCTGGATTTCATTGTAACCATAGACACTTTTCATCAGCCCAGTCTTCTTCTAGGCACTGACAACATACTGACTCCTTTATTCCTTTATTTCCCCAGCCCCTTAAGTCAGTCTCACACATGCTCTATTAAAAATGCACGTGATGTAGCACACTTAAACATCATATAAAGGCCACATGACTGAGGCTTCGTTAAGTTATTTACTGCTACTATCTATGACTGTCTGAATGGCAGGTGGATCTGCTTGAGTTTCTGCTACTTTGGAATAGATTCTTTTCCCTACTATTTACATGATGCTGAGATATTTTAGCCCAGATTTTTTAATGCTTTACTGATTATATTTCAACTCCAACAAATCTTCCAGATTATGTAAAAGAACACACACACACACACAAACACAAACACACACACACACACACACACACACACACACACACACACACACAGCAAACAAACAAAAACCAAACAGCAAAAAATCCTCCGTCATCTGAGGGATGTAAGCTTGTCATTAACTTCTGCCACCACCTGCTGGTCAAAAAGCTGCATGTCTCTTGAGTTAACTGGAAAAGGAAAAGGCTTTGGGAGGCTTCAACTATTTTTGCATTACAAGATTACCTGGTAGGCCAGAAAGGGCGGGTTGTTTAAACATAAAGACTCCAAAGACTATTTCTTAATGCATTATGAGTTATACATTCTGTATTAGGTAATATTTTATATTACAAACAAGGAAGGCCCCAAAGCCATGTTGACTATGAAATTTTAAGGTGTTGTGTGTGTGTGTGTGTGGGGGGGGGAACATATGATGAAAATATTTACTCAGGCTTTGAAACCATGCAGATTAGTATGAAAATTCCACCCTGTACCTCTGCAAAAGCTTTCATAATTTTACAGGATTTGGGAGGTCCTCAAAATTTTCTTCTCCCCAGTTGTTAATGCAGATGCTGTTGTCCACTTCCCTGTCAGCTCCTAAGGCAGGCATCGCACTTTAAATTTATTTCGTTTTTCACCCTCTTTAAATGTTTTGACCAGTCCTACTAGGACACATGACATTTTTTGTTATTATTTGCTTCTTTCTACTGGAATTTTTCCAAAGAAGTAGGCTTTACTAAAGTGAAAGGTGGGGGAGCCCAGTTAGTTAGAGCTGAAGGTTTTGCATTCATCAGAATGTGCCTTGGCTCAATGATGTTGACCGTGAAGCTGCCTGGGGCAACAGGACTTTCTGTCCTCAGTGTTTCTGCTCCGACGGTTCCCTCCGGCTGCAGCATCCTTTAGCTAGTTTTGTGTGACAAGAATTCCTTACTCACCTTCATGTCTCCACACAAATGCTACCTTCTCAGGGAGGCTTCCGTGCTCTCCTAAGTGCATGCTGTGCACTCTTCATTTCCTTTGGAGATGGTCACAGTGTATGAATTTACTTATTAATTTCGATTTTCTTTTTCTGCGTCTACCACAACAAAGCTCGCTGGGCACTGAGACCCAACTCCCTCACTCCCATCAGAGCTCTCCTGTCCCTACACCTTTGTCGCAGAATAAGCAATCAGTACAACAGCTTAGTGAAGGATTAGTTCAGCCTTGGGATCACATTTCAACTCATTTGTGAAGTCCCTTCTCTATATTAGTTATTCTGTCTCCCTCTAGTCTTGTTTCACTTAATTTGTCATTTTATGTTGGATGAGATTAGTCAAACATAAAGTATTAACACTTAGAAAAAAATTATTTTTTTGCCATATTTAAACTTTATTCTTATGCCTACTTTTTATCTTTTTATTTATAAGTTTAATCCCAATATTTAACTTAAATTCAGTCCAGGTTGGAGTATTAGATGTGACCATCTTCACAGTTTCTAGAACTGTCCATAATAGGATTGGAAACCCTGAGAATGGCATAAATAATTGGAAACAAGCTTGTTTCCAGACAAATGGCACAGAGGTAGATGATCTCCAAATGTCTGGGGTTTGGTTGTTATTCGACTTTAATGACTCGCTGAAACACCCCCCCCCACCCCACCCCCGCTTTTCGAGGGGGTCGCGAGCTGTCCAGCTTGGCGTTATTTTCACCTTTGCTAGTTTTCCTAGTATTTCCCTCTGTTGAGCTAGAGGCCTGGATTTCAAGGAGACGTTTTGATCACCCAATTTTGACAAGATCGAGCCTCTCACAAAAATAAAAAGCTTCCATCACCGAGAAGCAGAACTGGAGGCTCCCGCTCTTTTTGGACAGGCTAGAGGGCCCGAAGAGTAAACTCTGTAAGATGCAGGGTCAAAAATTTGGCTCTAGCTCTCCCGGTTCTAATCTCTTTCTAGCAGTTACAGAATTTCCTAACATCCTTTTCCCCCAGGATTGGAATCTTTACTCCTCTGGGTAATACAGTGCACTTCTACTACTTAAGAACCCAGAACATTCTATCCTCTTACAATGTTTGTTAAGACATTTCTAGATCCCGTTCTATATCACAGATGTCATGGGATGTGTCCCTTTATAGCGAATTCTACTGTCCCTAGCTTAGAATACCATTAGCAAGCCTTCATCCACAGGGTGCCCCTCTACAAAGGGTTGGTTCAGAAAACCACATGGAAACGATTAGTTTTGTAGTACCTTAACCAGGATCAGCCAGGTCTGTCTACCCTCGGTGTCTTTAGCAAATACCGCACAGCAGATGCCTGAATCCAAAGTTACAAAGAACACATGCATCCTTTATAAAGCCATGATTCTACATTCTAGAACACACTCAACAACGACAGACATTCTTAGCATCTGGCGGCAGAGGGAACAGAGACTATGACCTCATAAACTCCCACTGGAACAAAGACTATGACTTCATAGCCTTCCATTTATCAGTTTCCTCAAGAGCAAACGGGTGCATCCGATGGTTAATTCCACTTGATAGTTTCCACTTATGAGGACGTATTCACACCTGCGGAGGAGAGCATTTTTCATGATGCTCAGGCCGGCGCTCACCCTCATTTCGGTAAGCTGAGGAAATGCGGTTAAGACATCAATCAAAGGCTAAGCAAAACTAAAGCTCCTGCAGTGACTACATTTGAGGTTTTTCGTAGGGTAGCGTTTTCCCTAACAGCGGGATCAGTCTCTGCTGCGCCCAAACCCTGCCGAGCCTTGTGCATGAGCTGCACACGCGCACATCCCTCCCAGGTGGGCGGGAATAACACTCACCCCGCCTTCGGAACCAAGTCGTTTCCTAGGTGACCCAGCGGCAGCGGCGGCATCGACGCTCGATTGAGCAGGCCTGGGAGGGGTTCCCAGAGGGCCGTGCGCTCCGGGCCCTGGCGCTGTCATGGCGGGTTTGTTGAAGAAGGTGAGCGGGTGGAGGTCACCGCGGTGCCGTGGACGGGGCGGTGGGCAGCCGCGTCCCCCTGCCGCGTGGGTGGAGGCGCTGAGCCGACGGGGCTGCGGAGGGGACGAGCGGGCTCGCGGTTCCGCCGGAGGGGCGGGGGCGGCGGGGACGAGCGGGCTCGCGGTTCCGCCGGAGGGGCGGGGGCGGGGGCGGCGGGGCGGCCTCTCTGCGCGCGGTGACGGTAAATAGCGCGGCTGTGTTTTGTTTCTGAACAGACCACTGGCCTAGTGGGACTGGCTGTGTGCGACACTCCACACGAGGTAAGTACGGTGTGTGTGCGCGTGTGTGTGTGTGTGCGCGCGTGTGCGTGTGTGTGCGTGTGTGAGACCTTGGTCTTGCAAGGTTGTGTGTGTGTGTGTGTGTGCGCGCGCGCGTGCGTGTGTGTGTGTGTGTGCGCGCGCGCGCGCGTGCGTGTGTGTGCGCGTGTGTGCGCGTGTGTGCGCGTGTGTGCGTGTGTGAGACCTTGGTCTTGCAAGGTTGTGTGTGTGTGTGTGTGTGTGTGACCTTGGTCTTGCAAGGTTGTGTGTGTGTGTGTGTGTGTGTGTGTGTGTGAGACCTTGGTCTTGCAAGGTTGTGTGTGTGTGTGTGTGTGTGTGTGTGTGTGACCTTGGTCTTGCAAGGTTGTGTGTGTGTGTGTGTGTGTGTGTGTGTGAGACCTTGGTCTTGCAAGGTTGTGTGTGTGTGTGTGTGTGTGTGTGTGTGTGTGTGAGACCTTGGTCTTGCAAGGTTGTGTGTGCGTGTGTGTCAAGACACTTCTCTTCTTGACCCTTTTCTTGGCGCTTTCGTAGCGTCAGTTGTATGGGCTGTTCTCAGCGACCTCCAGGTCGGCACTTTCCTTTTCCATCCTTTCCCTGCCTTAAACATTTCTGCTTTGGATTTCACACACAGCCTACCCCACCCACCACCCTAACAGTTGCCTCCTTCAGTATCCATTGGGAAAAACCAAAGCCAAACCAACCTCAACAGAAAATCCTGTCATTTCCCCCTCTTCAGCAATTACACCATTTCTCTCCTTCCCTGTATGCATAAACCTCGAGTTATCAATACTTACTATCTGCACCTTCGTTGCCTCTTGAAAATACCTCAGCCAGACCTGGGCAGAACTGTTCTTTTCGGTGTTATCCATGATACCAGTGATGCTACTGTGGGGCGTTTACCCACCACCCCCACAGCTTCCCAGAGTTTTCTTGAGTGCGAGCAGCAGGAAATATTAGATAGAAGGATTTATAGCGGAGAATCTTGTGGAGATAAACAGATAGAAAATAAAGGATAGCCTCGAGAGGGCCTGGAACCTATTCCAACGGGCCCGGACTGTCTCTGGTCCAGGGTTTTTATAGAGACGCCAAGGGGTGGAGCAAAAGACCTCCTCCCCCAGCACAGCCAAGTGCAGACCATCTCAGACACCTGCACTCAGGCCCGTGGTCCTGATCATCCTTCTATTTGGACCTGCTGGGTAAAGCCACGAGGAACCCCAGAACGGGCTCCCACATGCTACATCTAGTCAGTTCACATTTCTCTTAACTGTACCAAGAGTAGCATTGAAAATGCTTTTTATTACGTTTATTTGTGCATGTGCCAGTGTGTGTAGGTCAGAAAACAGCTCTCTGAAGTTGGTTCTCTCCTTTCCAGTGTAGGCCCTGGGAATCTAACTCAGGTCATCAGGCTGCAGGCCAGCACCTTTGAGTCTCCTGACCCAAGAACAGCTTGTTTGACATTTTCGATGCTCTACACTAAGTACTTTGTTTACCGGTGTCAGGGCTTCTCAGTATCCTGGTTTTTGATTTTTGGGGTTTGGTTTTGTTTATTTTTTCCCCCTAATCCTTTGCCCTTTCCAGTTGTTCCTCATTTCCCCACTTTTATACTTTGTTGTGGTATTCATGACCCAGTTCTTAGACAGTTTTTAGTTTGCTGTGATCTCATTGAGTGGAGATTTCAAGCATTACCTATAAACAGTTAATTCTTCTATTTCTGTATCAAGTCCTGACCTCTCCCCTTATAAAGTCATGTATGTATGTATGTTTGTGTACACACACACATATGCTCTCAGTGAGCATCTTCACTTAGATGTCAGGCAGGTCACCCACACTTAACATATCCAGCTAAGATTTCCCATTTGAAGTGATACTGGATTGCTTTCATTATCTCACATCTCACTTGCTACTTCAGTAAATCCTCTGGATTCGACCCTCAGAATATATCCAGATTTTGTATGTGCCTTACCACCTCCTTGGCTAGAACCACTTTTCTGTCACTCTCCTTACTCCTGTGATAATTTCATTACTTTGGTAACTGCTATTCCCGACTTTTTTTTTTTTTCAGCTGATTTGCAAGTGCTAAAATGTATCGTGTCATGCCACTTCTTTCTTTAAAACCTTCTCAATTTTAGGGCCCTTTTAGGGATTCTCCAGATCACTGTGTAACAGACCACAGTCTGCTGCTGTATCTTGTCTGTCCCAGGCTTCACAAAGATAAGATTTTATTATGTGTTCACTGCTAGAACTCTGACTAGTACATGGTATGTAGTCAGTGCATAGTGAATGACTCTCTTGCATTCTTGTGCATTTGTACTTCAGACTTGCTGTGGGGACAGAAGTCTCGGTTTTCTGTTTCTAAAATCTTTCCTCTATGGATTGTATTTCTCTTGGTGGGCCCCAACTCAGAGTTCGAATGTTGTCGTTGATATTAGAATCTTCTACGTTCATATTTATTCCAATAATGAATTGTGCCGAGTTTTTTCTCTAACAGTCTCGTTTGACCTCCTTCATCCTCCTTTAGTTATCAGTACAGCTTAAGCCCTTGTTCTTGTTTAAACGTTTGCAATAGCTCTATTACTGGCCTTGATTTGTTTCTTTCTTTAACTCATGACAGCCAGGTTAATTTTCCTAAAACCTGACTTAACCGCACCTTTTTCTTATGTCTTTTAGTTCCCAACACAAAGAGGCCCAAGTTCTTTCACTTGGTATGTAGAACTACATGCAGTCTAACTCTTCCTCCTACCTTATCTCCTCGGTGTTTCTTTGGCATACTCATTTCTAGTCTGGTGCTACCCAAATAAATGTGAGCACCAAACGTGTAGGCTATCTTAATGTAATTTTAAGTTTTCTAGAAATTACATTAGAAATTTTTTTAATATAAAAAAACTAAAAGTGGTATATGATTGTCATCGCAGCACTTGGGAGACTAAGACAAGAGGATCTTCAGTTTGAGGGTAGCCTGAGCTATACAGTAAGCCGTTGTTTCAATGGGAAAAGAAGGTTTTTGTTTGTTTGTTTGTTTAAAATATTTTTTAAGATTTAATGTAACATCTGATACACTGTCATTTTAGTATAGAATCAATATGAACATTAATCCTGGTCTGCAGCCTCTTTTCCAGTCTGTTCTTCTTACACCATATCTCCGTCTGAGTGAGGTGCATGTCACGTACTCCACAGCTGTAATGGATGAGCAGCTGCTTACTGCACGGCATAGCTGTGAGTTCTATCCACTTCCTTCGTGGTTTTGGTGGTTTTGCCACCTAGTCCTGTGTTCCTTTGCATGTAAATTGCTTCTTCCAACACCTTCGAGTTTTCAACTCCCTTTCTCCCTCTAAGGTGGCTCAGATGCATCCTTTTTTTTATGAACCCCTCTGCTTTCTTCCTTTCTAGGATGCTAATATTGAGATGGAGACACTCTGTGGCTGGTACTGTTCTGATCTTACATCCTATACATTCTCTACATTTTATGATAAGGAATGAGGGCATCTAGATAGAAGCAGCTTGTCCAGGCAACTAGGCAGTGGAGCTCTGTGAATGTAGGTAATCAGTTCTTAGTGTTGTTTAGTACTACCTCTCTGCTCTGTATCTTACCACAGCCTGCCTTAAATGGATTTTGTGTCTTATGGTGTTTATCATGTTCTCCTCTTGTTGTTGTTGTTGTTGTTTTTAACCAGTCTCTTCTATATAGAAAGCATTTGATCCATGTCCAATCTGTCTGTATATCCAAACAGCACATGGTACTTTACATGGCAACACTGGAAAAATCCATTCTTACTGAGAAAAGAAAACCGTTGTTAAGAAGTGTTGATTGCTTGTGATTACGGAAATGCTCAGGTGGAGGTCTGCATGGATCTTGTTTGAGAGGACTGCTCTGGTTTACATCTGTGTTTTGTACATAATATGTACATAATGATGACATAATGATGTCAGAATCTGCTTTCACTGTGCGAAGTGTCCCAGTTTTGATAAAGTAGATAGACACTTTTTTCTTTGCATTGTCCTATGCTGATCATTCTTATTCTCATCTGAATTTCTGTAAGACTAGATGCATTCTTTTTTATCCCAAAAGATGAATAAAAATTTGTTTTTAGTTTATTTGATACTCATGTTTTGATTGCATGTATGTCGGTGTACACTTGTGTGCTGGATACCAGTGAAGAGGGTGTCACATCCCTTAGGACTAGGGTCACAGATGGTTGTAAACTGCTGTGTGGATGCTGGGAATAGAACCCATGTCCTCTAGAAGGGCAGCCAGTGCTCTTAGACACTGAGCCATCTCATCACTGCACCCACCCCAATCTTTTTTTTTTTTTTAAAAAAAAAACTCAAAATTTTAATCAGATTGAAATTTATTAAAATACTGTATACAAATGAATATATGCACTATATTCATAAATTTGAGAGGATAAGATTTTAAAGGATGCCAAAATTAAGAGTTTAAATCAGATCACAACCTTTCAAATTTCTTTAAAAAATTCCATGTACCGAGTTTAGATCCCTAGCAACCACTTAAATGCTGTGTGGGTGTGGCAGCATTCAGAAGACAGAGGAAGGATCCCCTGAGGAAGCTCCAGCTAATCCAGTCCTGTTCATGAGCTCTGGGTTCAATCAGGAGACCCCACCTCAATAAATAAAGTGGAAAGAGATGGAAGTAGATTCCCAGCATCAAAGTGAGTTCTCCACACACTCAGGGTACACCTACACATCCATAAACACCTATATGCTTACACATGCAAACATGCATACAGATGTATGTATACCACATACACATGTTATCCAAAGTCTCCTAATTATAGGTTCCTGTAAGGTCATAAACAAGTTCCATACTTCCTCATTCCAAGAGGAAAGAACAGAGCACAGTTAGAAACCACATCAAAGCAAAACTAAAACCCAACAGTGTAAATAGCTTAGGGTCTGACATCTGGAATGTACTTAGGATCTTCTGGGCGCCAGAGAGCTTGGAGTAGACCCACTCCTCAGGCTCTGCCATCCACAGTACAAACAGCTTGTCTGGGAGGCTCAGGCTGCTCCTTCCAAGTCTGCTGCTGTCCTTGGTGGTCTTGCCATAGTCCTGGCATCTCTGATGTGCTCTGTACCATTTGTAGTACCCATTACCTCAAGATGAGGAATTCTGCCTTAATAAAGATTTGATTTCCAAAGAAGGCCATTAGCTACAAGGTAGTTTTAATTTAGCTTATTACTATGCTTTTGATATATGTGCACACAATTTTTAAATGTATCACAGCTAGGAAGAATTTCCATGTTTGTATTCCACTTTTCCTTAGGTTGTCAAGAGTGAGATTGAGCATAGATATGAATTTTAGTAAAGCACAGTTTATAATTGTGAATCCTCTTTTAGTTTTTCCTGTGAGATACTTAACCTATGTTCTCTATAATCTGGTGGTATTTTAACTTACTGAAATGTGTATGGTTTGTCTTTTCAGAGGCTAACAATATTGTATACAAAGATTCTTGATATTATGAAGCAGTTCCCTAAACATGTAGCCTACAGAAAATACACAGAACAGATCACCATTGAGAAGCTGGATATGGTCAAAGCGGTAAGTAGCTAAGTGAGTTTGTTTGGGTTGGGTTTGTACATCCAGAAAGACATTTCAGGAATATTTTCAGTTGCTTATTTAGCTCTTAATGTGTCCTCTCCTTCCTTCAGTGCTATTCTGCCATCTTTTCTCCTTTGCATTCAGCAAACCCGTATTTTGACTGGTTTCTGTGTGTGAAGCACTGTAGAGGACAGGAATAAAACTGGATCCATGTCCTGAGGTGACATTGCAGGTGTCCTTTGTACCTCTCCTCCTCTTGCTGTGGAAGCATCCATCTTGATTTCCAGTCAGAGTAGAGAAGAACAAAAGCACAAGAGAGTTGTGTCGTGGTGAGGTTACAGAAAGCTGTCAGAGTAATTATTTTAGAAAGTAGTTGTCCTTGGTCATGCAGGCCTGTCATGAAGATCACAAATTCATGTCACCTTGGCCTACAGAGGAAGCTTAGAGCCAGCCTGGGGAACTTTATGAGACTTTGTTTCAAAATAAAAAGCTGGAAGTATGGCTCAGTGTTAGAGCTCTTAGCATGTATGAGCCCTAGGTTCAACGGCTTTGCTGTACAAGAAGAGGGCCACACTTGGTTTTCTTACCTACTCAAAAGCTCCACTGAAGAGTGTTAATACTGGAACTGAATACTTTGTTCCCAGAAATCTGTATGCCACAGTTATAATATGTAGTATTACTTTATTTAGAAATAAATCATCACTGGAAATAATTGAAGTTAAATAAACTCACAAGGCTGGGACCTTGATGCTGTAAGGACTAGGATACATATAGAAATAGACACCAGACAGTCAGGTCTTGCCCCTTGCCCATGAGCCCAGCGAGTGAAGGATGTAGGAGCGCATAGCAAAGTGCCAGCTGTCTGTGACTTCAGGGAGAAACAAACCCTCACTAGACCCAATTATATTGTCACCTTGACTTTGGACATCTGCTCTCTACAACTACAAGAAAAGTCTGGGTTTTTGTGTGCTTAATGGTGCTAGGGATTGAACCTAGGTCCTCACACAAGTAAAGCAAGCATACCGTATGTATCCCAACCCCTTCCTTTTTCTTAGTGTGTTGACACAGGGTTTCACTAAACTGCCAAGGATGGACTTGAACTTAGCTCTGTATATGACTCAGGCATGCCTAGAATTTGCCGTCTTCCTGCCTCAGTACCCAGAATAGGTGAAGTCACACATCTGTATCATGAGGCCCACCGGAAATTTCTAATGTTTGATTCAATCGGTCTATGTATTTTGTTATAGTGGCCAACCAAATGGAGCCTTCCACAGCTTTAAATCACAGTGCTGGGCGGGAGACCGTGAGAGAACTGCCACTTTCCTAGAACATCAAACTGTGGCTGAGTTTTCACCCTCATGGTTACTTCACAGACTTGGTAGAGTTCAAAAACTGTTCATCTGGGCACAAGTGATAACAGCATATGTATTATTAGTTTATCAAAATGCCAGTCAAAGAGACCTCTTTCTTATAGTTAAACAGCATCTGAGTTTTAACTGATCCTTAGCTTGCTAAGTCTGGAAGTAACTTACAAACTCAGTCTTTGAAGGAGGTTAATGGCAGCTTGATTTGTTTGAGGCACATGAACTGATGTCTTTTTCCCTCACAGAATGAGAATGTCCCTGCTTCTCAGAGGTGAACTGTTCCACCGTGCCTTTGGTTCTTCCTCAGTTTTCCCTCTCAGTGACCTTTGTCTGTTTATCCTGTCTGTCCTCTTGTTCCCCTCTTCCACTTTGTCACTGCTTTCAGTACTCTGAGATCCTTGGCTGGTTCCCATCTTACAAGAAAAAATATATCTCAGTATTTGTTTTCCCTTACTGTGTCTTTATATCATTTCCCAGTCAATGTCAGAGTTTGCTGCCGTCACCTCTTCACTTAGGGACCTGAAACCTTTGCTCTGCTATTTCAGCTGCCTCCAAACCAATTATTTAATTGTAGTCCCATCTTACTGACTTTGTGTCTCATATTGCTTATAAAGAATGCATTCTCAGTATGTAAATCTAACATATTTCTCCTCTTGAAAAATCATCCTGTGGTTTTCTGTGTTGTGTGTCTGAAAGGCTGAGCTTCATCATGAGCTGGGTATATGAAGCCCAGCTTTAACTGATGGATTTAGAGGTAGAGTCCTGGTTGCAGGTTGATTTTGGCTTGGTTCGTAAGGTCTGCTGAGATCTAGCTTTTGTTTATCTTAATCCACCCTGTCATTTCCTGTTAGGACTTACACTTTAGCAGCTTCAGGCTGGTTGGCAGTTCTGTTGAGTCCATGCAGCTTTATTTTTGGGGTCACTTTATTTTCTCTCTTGAATGCTCCTTACCTTGTCTATCTGGTTTGAATATGTCTGCTCCAAGATCTAGGTGTTCCTGGGCATGTAGCTCAGGGCCTCACATGTGCAAGGGCCTGGTTCTGCTTTCCCATACCATCAAAAGTACAAAGTTGCTATCATTAACGCTCTTTTCATTTCAATTCATGGGACAAAACCCACCGGGATAATGACTAAACAGTTTAGTCTATTAGAAAAGGGTTTCCTTAGATAGTCTAGGTACCATAGTATCAATTTTCTTAAAGAATAATGTACATAAAAAATATATAGAAATTGTAAGTGTAGGGCTTGATGGATCTTCAGAATTAACACATTCTGATTAATATCATACAAAAAAGTGACCTTCTATGTCACCAAATCATTTACTCCAAGTTACTACCCTCCAATTGATAGCTACTATTTTGATTTTTAATAGATTCATTTTGCCTGTTTCTAAACTCTGTAGGAATGGAATGATTTTCATACACCCATTCATGTCTGTTTTTTCATACTCAATAGTATATTTGAGGGAATCATCTGGGTTGCTACATATAATTATAATTTGTCCTGTACCATTGCCATATAGTATTCTGTTATATCTCAGTACCATAATTGATGGATCGGTTCCATTGGTGGTGGTCATTTAGGTCATTTCTATTGTGGGGCTGTAATTTGTGGTATTTGTGACATTTTTGAATATATAATTTATTTATTATGCATTGTTTGGTATAGACCTAGCAAAGGAGTTTTTTTCTCATAACATTTTATTGTTTAATTCTTTTACTGGTGGTATAGAAAATATTTACAAAAATAAAATATTTGAAAATTTATTTTAGAAAGACTAAATAATGTATCATATGTCTTACTTTTGCTAAGTATGTCAATATTTAATAGTTTTTAATATTAAGACAGAAGTAATCAAATAGTAGAGAATAAAATGGATTTCCAAAAATCAAAATTTTGGTTGAAAAAAATAAGAGCATGGTGAGAGAAAAACTGCTTTTTTTTTTTTTTTTTTTTTTTTTTTTGGCTTTTCAAGACAGGGTTTCTCTGTGTAGCTTTGCGCCTTTCCTGGAACTCACTTGGTAGACCAGGCTGGCCTCGAACTCAGAGATCCTCCTGCCTCTGCCTCCCGAGTGCTGGGACTAAAGGCGTGCGCCACCACCGCCCGGCTTGGAAGAGCTTTTATATGTGGCTTTATAATATGTAGGATATTAAAATATTCAGATATGCTTCTATGTATAATTTTCTTTTTCCTTTCTCCTTAAAACTGTAGGAACCAGATGTTAAAAAATTAGAAAACTTGCTTCAAGGTGGTAAAGTAGAAGAGGTGATTCTTCAGGTAAAGAAACATTGAACATTTAGTGTTTGGGCATCTCGTGCTGGTCTTGACTTCCAGCTGATGGCTAAGTGAGAACGTGGGTGAAGTTTGAAAGCCACTGTTGGTGATGAAGGGTGGGCTTTATGTCTCTAACAGCTTGTGAACACTAACTCCTGCAGATTTCATTCTCAAGAGTCAGAGGTGACCTTTCTTGGTGGTGACTGTGTGGCTCTGAAGCTTGAATTTTGTAATACTTAACCTTTGATGGTAGAATACCTCATGATTTAGAATCCTGATTGTGAAAATCTGAGTTCTAGTAGTTAACTTCCAGGTGTTACTCTGATAATACCTCTTGAATAATCAATCAAATAATCTTATTTTCAAATTTCCTTTTATAATAGGCTGAAAATGAGCTGAGTCTGGCAAGGAAAATGCTGCAGTGGAAGCCATGGGAGCCACTGTTGGAAGAGCCTCCTGCCAACCAGTGGAAGTGGCCGATATGATCACTGTGTCTGATGGTTGATGCGAATGAAATGTGCAATTAAATGCTCTGTTATGCTAAACTGTGTCCGTGTTATGACATCTTAATTATAGAAAAGTAGTGTGTGTGTCCTACTACCGAGACATACTTAGGAGACAACACTGCATGATAACGGGGTCCTGGGAATCCTTTCACACTGGCTTTCTGTTTCTCTTTTCTGAGGTCACACAATGAGCTTACTGTGCCTTTGTCGTTCCTCACCAAATTTCTCCTGTCGTGTTTGAGCATCTTGGACATTTCACCAACAGTGCTACTATAGCTTTGTGTAGTGGAGGGGACTTCATTGGTGTTTGCATAGGAATTGCTGGTAGCTAATGTGTAAATATGATAGTAATAGTCTCTGACTCTTGAACATGAATACCAGTCACTCTTCTCAGTACTTAACTAAATCCCGCCACTCTTGAGAGTGGGATGCTGTAGTTTATCTCTACTGCTGGTAAGAAATCAGAAGCCACCTGAGTGATGTGACCCTGTAAAATAAGATGTGCTGGAGGAACTGAGGTCATGAGGATACTAACCTTTAGGGTGACATAAGCAGCGTGTCTCTAGAACTCATACTCCTGGCAGGCTCAGTTATGTTGCTCTTTACTAATACACTTGGATACAATAATCACCCAGCCTTGGTATGTTCCAAATGTACCAAGATCCTCTTTCCATTACTTGTCTGTCAAAGTACCAGAGCTGAAGCAGTCACTGGAAATTGTGTGCCAAGATCTTTATGTTGGGCGTAGACAATTATAATAGGAGTAGTTGTCTGCAAGATTCTGTGTCTTAATCTACCCTTTGCACTTGTTACCATTCTAATGGCCCACACAACCTTACACTTGTTTTCAGTCCTTCAGTTCTTTACTCATTTTACAAATATCCAGGTTAAGTGTCCTGATTTCACAGATGGTTCTGTTTGTCTGAGACTTTTACCATTGCTGAATGTCTTCTGGACTAGTTTGAATAGTTTTTACAATGGCTTGTTTCAGTTTTCTCAATAGCTTTCCGATAACTCATATTTAAATTCTTACCATATTCCAGGTGCTTCCAAAGAGAAGCCAATCACATTTAGCTGTGCAGACAAGAAACTGATCTTCAAGCTTGGTATCCCCTGCCCTTGCTTTCACATCTGGACTTAATGCCGAATATTTCAGTTACTGGGCAGTCTTTGTTTTTGAGGGAAAATGGCTTCTACCTAACATAACCAAAGACGTATTAAGCTTGGAATGATTGTGAATGGGTGTATAATGATTTGATAAGGATGACCGGTATATTCAAGGACTATCCTGGAAACAGCATATGGTACTCTAGCAGAGTAAGCTCTGGGGGCTGCCACTTACTGGGATGCCACCAAGAGGCATTTTTCATTGTTTCCTTCCAGCCCCATTCTCCCCTCACCTTTCACTCAGATTTGCAGGTTAGAAGAAAAAACTTGTCTTTTGCTTTCTCCCTTTCTTAAGAAAGAGTAGAGTGAGTCTGAGTGTCTTCAAAATGACAAAAGTCAAAATCTGTGGGGCAATTCTCATGTAAAAGCTGGTATCAGCTGCTTTTTCTTGGAGCCTCTGGTTATACAAGTTATGTCCCTATAGAAGCATGTGGTGGGCCATAATGATAAATGCCCAATTGCTGAATATCACAGGTTTTTTTTTTTTTTTTATGTTCAGTAACTTCAGTTTTCCATCAAAACTTGTTTAGTGAGGTCCTAATTTGTACATTCAGATTGATAATGTATTTGAAAGTCTCTTTGGAGGGCGTCAACTAAAACTGGTTAGTGAAATGAAGTAGTGCAAAGAACTGACTTAGCACAGTCTGTGTGTTCACACGTATGTGTGCTTGGGAGCCATATGACAACTTGGGGTGTGTTGTTCCCTAGGTACCGTTCACCTTATTCTTTAAAAAAAAATTATTTTACTGCTTTTTTGGACAGAATATCTCACTGATCTGGAAAGGTTCCCCCAGCATTGGAATTACAAGCATGTGCCATCAACCCTGACTTCTTTTCTGTAAACGTGGCTTCTGGGAGTCAAATTTAAGGTCTCACAAATCAAGCACTCTACAGACTGCTCTTCTCCCAGGTACTTAGTGTGAAGTCCTTGTTTATTCATAGTACAAGGAGACTCGACAAAAGTGCTCCTAAGAGTTCTACCCGGGAGGGACACAGACTAAGCTGATGCTACCAGAACATTCTTCCATGAACGTGGCTGTGAGGAATTGGAACATAGCAAATCACATGAATAAAGACAAAGTATGTTTGGAAAGTGCCATAGAACTCACAAATTGTGTTCGCCACACTGCTAGTTAATTTTCAAAGCAGTCTTTGTAGTTTCACAGTAGCATAATCTATTATTTTGGTGGCATATCTAAATGTAATTGATGATATATTAATTTCTGTTTTTTTATGACTAAATTGTAAGATATATTACTGGATTTCATGATTCTCAGTTTTTGTTTGTTTGTTTGTTTTGGTGTGGATCTTATATGTTCCTTAGAGATAAACATACTACCTTGTTACAGAATGTCCCATTTTACTCTCTTGAGCATGGGTTCATTTTCTTCGGGGTACAACAGGCCCACAAATCTTTTAAGTTTTAAAAATCAATGGAATAGAATGTTTTCCCATAGCTCATTTGTAAATAAAACAAACCTAAGTCGATACAAGGCTGTTTCTGGTTTATATCCCATTTTAATATGAAGAAGCATCTTTGTCACAGAAGTATTGATGTATTTGATTTGGGCCTGAAGATGTATTGCTTAATACTATGTATGTACCACATTCACCTTCCAAAATTCAGTGAAATGTTGAATCTCAGACATAGCTAATGTACTTCAAAAATTTCAGGAAATTTTTGGCCTTCACAAGTTCACAAATGATGCAAATTTAATCCAGAGATGATTTCCAAAACAATTTTCAGGTCCTTAGTGTTGTAAATAATTAGTCTAATATTTTTTCCTACTTAGCCATTTTTATCAACATGCATTTCCATATGGAGTTACTTTGAAATGCTTGATTTCATAAGGCCACTAGATGGCATCTTTGTAAAAGTGGGAGCACATTAAAAGAAAGATTATACATAAATGCCAAGGTGACTGAAGGTAGATGAGGCATTTTGAACAACAAGATCTAAGCAAGTGCATAGATTTAGGATGAAAAGTAAATCAAAAGCTTTGGTATGGCACTGTTTTCATTTTGTAATTAGTACTATTTTTCTATCACCATTTTCATTCAGGGGACATTGACACATAGCCATACACCTTTATGTGTTTGTGAGAGAGAAAGTGAGTGTGTTCTCTTGATGAATTAGTAAGCTATTCAAACTACATAGACCATCTTAAAAAAAAAAGTACGCTCTAAGAAAGCCTGTTGTACAATTTAGCGGTAAGGACATGAACCTTTCTGCTGCCTGCTTTTTGCCCCATTTCTGACCTCTATTCCTAACCATGGTGCTTTAATTACCGCCCCTACCAGGAGGACAAGGGATGATAAACCTTAGTGAAGGGGTGGGAAAGTGAGTGTTAGTGGAGAGATGAATGGAATTGTAGCAACAAGGTATACAGATGAAGACAGTGACTAGTGTGAATGAGGGAGTGGACTGTATAACAAGTTTTTAGTTTTATTCATCTCTTTAAACATCAGAGGATGTTGAACACAGCAGTACATCGTAGGGGTTTAAAATCTGGGCTGGGTTTAATCCTGGCTCTCTCATCAAAACTTTGTGTATTTTCTCAGTAGTACAGCATTGCTAATAGCAGTTCCTCCATAGAATCATTGCACTGACTATTCAAAATACAGATATGGAGCTTCCAGTAGTGCAGCATTGCTAATAGCAGTCCCTCAATAGAATCATCGCACTGACTATTCAAAACACAGATATGGAGCTTAATGACACTACTTACTAAGCGTTAGCTGCTATTATAAGATAACCACATGAAATCTGTGCAGGAACGTATTTGACCTTTTCTCCAAAACTGTGATTTTAAAACTTTAAAGAATTTGATGATAGAAAACCAAACCAAAACAAGAGCTTTGCTTTTCTTGACTTATAAAGAGAGGAGTATTTAATAGTTCTCCTTTTCCTGTTCTCTCTGGCTGCCAGGAAGCTACAGCAAGGGTCGAAATTGGACAAAAGTAGACAGTCACTGTTGTGATCTTGTATTCTTTTATCATCTCTGTCTCTCAGTGTTCATATTTGCATTTTTAAAGAAAATCATCTGTGAGTTTAGACTGTTACAGACTGCCTTTTCAAAAGTGTAAGAGCTCCCGGAGGAGAGAGGTTAACTTGGAATCATCTTAAGGTCTGGTTCCTGGCAGCTAACAATCCTCACTTCTGTCTTCTCCCCTCTTGCTCTCGCTGGCTGACGGATTCCTTTGCAACTGCGCGGGGGCGGTGCCCTGGCGGAGGAAGCTGCCAGTTGCTAGGATACGGCCAGCAACAGAACATCTAAGCAGGAAGAGGAGGCTTCTGAGGACTGGAGAAACCTTTTGGTCTGTATGTAATAGCTGTGTTTCTTGAGCAGGTAAGGGGACACATTTGGCGTCCCTCCTATAGATGACTGCTGCTTCTAAATGGGGGTGACTCTGATTTATGGACCTTACAGGGGTGCCAATTTCGGTTGGGCACCAGGACTCTCTGGTCAGGAGATACTCCTGAACAAAGAACCTTACAAAGCATCACACCTCTTTTTGCCCCTTCTCTAGCTTCTTCCTCACCCTCCCGCTCCCACCCTCGATTATGATATCTTCAATCAACACAGGGTCAGGATGGGCGGAGTACCTCACCCTGCCTCCTGGGTGATGATCATGGTAATGTTAGAGAAGGAGAGGAAGGTGCCTGGATCTGGCCTTCGATGGAGACCGTTTCTAGTCTGCAAGGAATTCAGGGCCTTTGGACTTTCCTCAGCAGGCACACTGCTTCCCTCCACTCCCTTTCTCGCCTCCTAATGAACACTTCAGTAAGCCTTTCTCGTAGAAGGCCGGACAGGCTCGCTGCCTCACTGGTATTCCAGATGCAGCCGGCTTTAAATGGGAAGAAATGAAATCATACATTAGATGGAGAGTTAAGGTCAGCCTTCGTTATGTGTGATATGCTTTGTCAAGAGGTCTGCACCTCCAGTAAACAGCGTGACAGACAAGTCTGTCTTATTCACTGTTCTGTTGCTGCGAAGAGACACCATGACCAAGGCAACTCTTATAAAAGAAAGCATTTAATTGGGGGCTCTCTTACAGTTTCAGAGATTAGTTCATTATCATCATGGTGGGGATCATGGTGGTGTACAGGCGGGTGCTGGAGCAGTAGCTGAGAGCTACATCCTGATCCACAAGCAGGGAGAGAGAGGAGAGAGAGAGAGAGAGAGAGAGAGAGAGAGAGAGAGAGAGAGAGAGAGAGAGAGAGAGAGAGAGAGAGAGAGAGAGTCTGGCATGGGCTTTGGAAACCTCAGAGCTCACCTCCAGTGACAGTTTCTCTAACAAGGCCACACCTTCAAATCCTTCTAATCCAATCAAAGAGTTCTACTCCCTGATGACTAAGCATTCAAATATATGAGTCTATAGGGGCCATTCTTATTCAAATCACCACATGCTCTAACAATGAAAACTTGAATAGCAAACATCTTTCACCTACCCATTTCCTTCCTCTCCACCATTCATCTTCCAGAGCTGTTCAAAGTGTATGTGTTGTGTAGCTGGCATGAGTGCACACTGTTCTGTGTTAACACTGTATATCCCAGAACAGCTTCCTATAGGTATTTCCTGCTCTGCCTTATTTTTCATACATTTGTGTGGATGCATTATAGGTAGTGATGCTACATGTGAGGCAGTGTTTTTCAGCACATCATGAAACTTGGAAACTCATAAGCAAAAAGATTAATAAATTTTACTACCAAAGAATCCAAAACTTCAGTCTAGTAAAAGACAATAAAACATCACAATTGTTAATACAATTATAACATACAACAAAGGGATATTTAAATGAAGACACTTAATATCCCAATACAAAGATGAAGAGGAATATCAAGGAGCAGCGATATCATGTTGAATTTTAAGAAAACCATTTGGTGGAATTTGATGTAGATCTACATGCATTTTGACATTTTCACCTGATTGTAGAAACTTCTTTTTTTAGTGTGATTAAACTTGTAAATAAAGATGATGTACATCTGTTGCAGCCCTGCTTTTTACTTGTATGAAATTGAACACAGTTGAAATGTTCTTCAGTAGAGCAAGAACAGAATGTAATGTGGCTTTCTTAGCTCTGCAATGAAGTTACTACACAATTGTTGAGAAAAATGAGGTAGAAATAAACGTTTAAAAATGTTAAACATAAGCTGGGCAGTGGTGGTGCATGCCTTTAATCCCAGCCCTCAGGAGGCAGAGGCAGGCAGAACTCTGTGAGTTCAAGGCCAGCCTGGTCTACATAGAGGGTTCCAGGACAGCCACGGCTGTTACACAGAGAAATCTGGTTTCTAAAAAAAAAACAAAAAACAAAAATAATAAATAAATAAACATATAAATAAATAAATGAATGTTAAGAACATATTAAGTGAAAAACAAAACTGCATCAATGTTTAAAATATACAGAAAAGTTTATATATTTAATGATATATGGTTCCAATTATAAATTCATCTATGAACAATTTGCATAACACTGAGAAATAAAACTAGAGTATTAACAATAAAAGGTTTCTTTTACTGTTTATTTTATCCTTTTTTGTTCTAGTAGTTTTATTTTTTTCTTTTAAAGATATTGTGGTCTCTTAAAAACTATATTAACTTAATAATAATTTTATAACATTAATTAAAAAACTTGCAAATAAATAAAAACACCACAAACCCAAATTTAATCAGACTCAAAGTCTATACAACTCAATGCACTTTCATACAGTTAGAGTAGGCATTTGAAATGAAAGATGTGGAACTTTACATTCAACTTTACACTTCTAATATCAAGTACATTTTATGTACTTACACTACCAAACCCAAAATAGTCTAGACAAAAATTAGAATTAGAAGACAGTTATCTTTATATCCTCTTTCATAGCTAATGTTATAAAATTATAGTAAAATTTACAGAGTTAAAAATTAATTTTAAAATCTTCCAAATTGTAGCTGGGATGCCATTGGGACCTATGTAGCCTGGAACATCACAGCACTTTCCAGCTCATCCTGTAATGTGCATGCTTGGTCATTTACAAGTAAAACATGCTGCAGTGAGTGTTTATACATATTCATGTATGCAAGTGGAATGTGTTAATAGACATATGGGGAGTGTTAGGAACAGATATTAATTAGCAGCTTATCTTAGCTGAGTGAAGATCAAAACCTTGTCTATGTTCACTCTACTCTATTTTAACTCATTGCCATGTTTTGATTTGCAAATACAGGACAGTCTCTGATTGTGAAGTTACTGTTTAACAACTGGAGTTGATCAATAGCTTATAGTGGGGCATTCCCCAATCTTGGCAGTCCTAAGACCTTTCCTTCTACCATGATTCTATCTGACATGAGGTGGTACAGCCAGAGGTTCCCTTGCCAGTTTGGCACCATGTTGCTTAGACTTTCACTATTCAGGACTGTGAGTTAAAATAACCACTTTTCTTTCCAAAAACATTTATCTCAGGATCCTAGGATAACTATCTCAATGCCTTCTGAAGGGAAACCCTGATGGCCTTCCAATAGGCTTCATCATTTAAATGTTGGTCACCACCTCCTTGAATCATGGAAGGCCAACCTTGCAACACAAGAACCCCTGGAATCACAAGTACAGCTCGTGGTTACTATAACTTTGACTCCAATTACCTTGCAGCATGTCCTACATTTGATAAGATATCTGTTTTGGGGTCAGAGGTCATTGAGGTCTCTGCTTCTTGTGACAGTAGAGCTAATGCAGAGTGTGTTTTTTATCCAGGGTCATTATCTGATCGGTCATTTGAAAAATTTTAAGCCTTTCTATTGCCAAAATCGTTAATACCACATTAGTTTTATATTCTGAAAAAAAAAAATGAGCTCCAAATCAAAAACAGTTAGGTCCTTTCTTAAAGATGTATACTTGAAAGATTTTCCCCTAAATATTCTCAGAGAATATCATATTCCAAATTCTATTTTAAGGTTCTCTGTTTTTAATTTTCAGTAATTTTTAAATTAAAACCCCATTAATGCTTTAACCTGATGCTCATCACTAGTAAGAAAACCTTTAAAAAAAAGAGGATCAGTATTTCAGGTGTCTGAGAGCTTTGTCTGCATATATGTATGTGTACCACATGTGTGAATGGTATTCATGGATGTCAGAAGAAGGCATTAGATCCTCTGGAACTGAAGTTTCAGACCCTGGTGAGCACTCTGTGGTGCTGGGGAACCAAGCCCAGGTCCTCTGCATGATCAGCAAGTGCTGTTCACCACAGAGACTCTTCTCTGTGGAGTAACTTGAACTATTTGTGTTAATTTAGGAAAATGTCTGACACAGAGGAGCATGTTGATCCTGAGAAAAAAGCCGAGTCCACAGCAGAGAGCGAAGGTACTGCTGATGTCATCAGTATCCCTCGTCCTTTAGAAGAAGCAGAAGAGTCAGATATTACTGTAGAGGAGGAATCTGAAATTGAATTCACCACCGAGAGCGAGGAAACAACAGAGGGGCAGAGTGAACGCACCATTTCAACTGCAAAGTCCTATGAAGCCAAACCCAGGGAAGAGATTGTGTCCCCTGAAAATACTGCATATTCTCAGGAAGAACAGACACTTCTGGATTATCCGAGGCCAGAAGATGAGGAGATGACATTGCTGAGTAAAATAAAAGCTTCAAAAGAGACTTTGCAGAAATCAATAAGTGAGGCTTCAGCAACAGGTATTGGTTGTAGGAGACCAGGCATTTTATTTCTTTGTTTCAAAGGGTAATTTTTGTTTAATTTAAAATTCACTTGTGAGGTTTAAAAGTTCAGTTTAAAGTGTGTGTGTGTGTGTGTGTGTGTGTGTGTGTGTGTGTGTGTGTGTGTGTTTCAAATAGAATAGAAATTAAATGCATCTAGGAACCTTGAAAAATGGGAACAGGTTCTGAGTAAATTTATTTATTTTTTGGCTTGGAGATTTGGCATTAATTATTGTACAAAGCTAGCAAGATACAACATGGAAGTGGAATCCAGATCCTCATTTGCATTGGGTATTTCCTTATATATCATGATGTATATACATTTTGTTTGCTTGTCTTTTTCTGGCTGGTACAAACTATATAGACAGCTCAGGAAAACACATATTGGCTTTCATTGTAGGTCCATTTTAATGACATACATAGAACATGTGGCTGTCATGCTGGTGCTGCCAGTGCTGGTAACAGAGCAGTGGGCAGCGGCACAGTGACTGCATCCATGCCGACTGCTCTGATCCTTCTTTGCCAGTGAATTTTGAGGATTTCCACCCATAGCAAAAAGAACATGGGATCTGACTTACCAACAGTAATAGCATCAGCGATGAGGACACAGAGACAGCTCACACAGTCATCCTCACCATCTAAAGAGCTCCTGTAATCTTTTAAGGGCCTCATTCAACTTAAGCCAAACCAGGTTTTATAACTTCAACACAGAAGGGAACTTCAGAACAAGCCAAAAATGGTTCAGAGTTAGAGAATCTATTAAAGATATTACACTACAGGCTTTAAGCATGGAGGTTAGAAGAAAGAGAGGCTCTCAGGGGAAAGTAAACTACACCAGAGAGTGTGGACATGGACTCTTGCCACAGAGTCCTAATTAATTGTCTTACCACTTGCCATATGTACCATTTTTGTGGCTTTCAAGTTATACTTCAAAAGGTTACTAAGAAACATTTATTTCCTTTTCTCTTTCATTTTAAATTACATTATAGGATGGCTTCAGAGATACATTGGGTAGAATTATAGTCTGATAAAGTAGAACCAGGAGCCAGTAGGATTGCATAAAGGGGTTGATTCAGTGTGTGTCTTTTTCTCTATGTACAGGTTTTCTGGTGGGATTCCTAGAGGACTGCAGGCTTGGAGCTGGGGTGGGAGAAAGGCTGTAAGCAGTTTCAATTGTGCTGGAATCCTTGCTTCTCACCCACTGAAAAGCAGTCTGATAGGTCAGGGACTCCTTTTCCTTTTCATGTCCCTATAGTTTCCCTGTCTTTCTATCCTACCTCAACCACAGGTGAAATGTGGCTCTAGAACACAGAGGTGGCAGTTCAAATGATGTGCCTGCACAAGTCACAAATGACAAGGAACAGGCTGGGAAGATAAAGTGAGCCAAACTTGCCAGACAGAACCCAATAGCTCTCAAATTAGTTACTCCATGTGAATTTTTAGTGCCATTTTGGATATTGCAGTAATTCCTGACACTGTAACTTATACCACAAGCATAATGATTAAAAACAAGCAAAAAAAAAAAAAAACCCATGAAGCTCAATTCTAATTGGTCTTAACAATAAAAACCAATCAGATATGAAGGGTGAAAGCTGAAAGATCATAGAAGCAGAACGGTAGTCACTAAAAACTTCTTATCTCTATGGATCTTCAGATTGAATGGGGGAAGATCTTGTCTCTACAAATCCTGAGACTTAATGGGGAGGGAGATCCTGTCTCCACCTCCCTAGTGCTGGGGTAAAGGCATGAGCCTCTCATGTGTTGGGATCAAAGACTTGAGACTCCCAAGTACTGGGATCAAAAGTGTGAGCCTCCCAAATGCTAGGATTAAAGGCATAAACCTCCCAAGTGCTGAGATTAAAGCTATAAACTTCCACCACTCATCTCTGTTTCTTTTTTAGATTGGTTCAATCTCCTGCAGCCTAGGGTGGCCTTGAACTCCTGATCTTCCTGCTTCTACCTCCCAAGAGCTGAGATGTGAGCCACCACTGCCTGGCCTCTATGGCTAACTAGTAGCTGGCTTCACCCTCTGATCTCCAGGGAAGCTTTGTCAGAACACAAACAAAATATCATACATTTTCTCCTTTTTGTCTAAATAAAAAGCAAAGGTTTTAACTAACACAGAAAAACTGTATACAATAAGTACAATAACAATATACAAATATATACAGGCAATAATTACACTAACAATGTCTAATCCATTGGCATTTGACAAATTCAGAGACAATGCTCCATTATCTAAACTATTTTGGTGAGTCCAAAGGGTTGTACCTAATTCACTTTCATTCTTAACTTGCATCAACAACCCAAAACTATCTTTTTATGTTTCTCAATCTTATGCACTTTATACCTCTTTAGTGTGTTTTCTTTCTGAGTCTGGTAACAAGGAAAACTGTAACTATCTGGTCTTCAACTCCATCAGAGACTTGAGTAAACAGGAAGTATAGAGCAAACAGCTTCCAAAAATAAGAAATGACAGAAACAGCTGGCTGCCTGGAGAGTTACCCAAGGTTCTTCTGCAATGTTGGGGTATCCATCATTGACCAGAATATCTGACAGACTTTTCTATGAAGCAGGATTTTTGAAGGATTGTCCCACTTTGTCTTGGCAAAGTTCTGCAGTCACTTTCTTTTCTGTCCTGCCTGTCCAATTTGGATAGCATACTGTCAGCAGTCAAGGCAATGGCAATTTCTTGCTTGGTGGCTAATTTTTGCCACAAAGAAAGTAAACTCCATATGGAGTTTTCTTTAATGCCCATCATCTTCTCTGAAATAGATTGGTGCTGCCAGGAGCAGACATGTCTCATTGTCATTTAGAAAAAACTTACATTATTAAAACATCTTAAATGCCATATTCTGTAGATTTCTGAAGTGTTTGAAGACCACCTGTTTATCTAAAACATATCTCTTTTTGACCTTGAAAGCATACCTAAAATGACTACAAGTTTGATTGTAATAGGTGATTAACTACTAACCTGCATTTCTTTTTATCCTAAATAGCTTGTAATAATAACTTTCAAGGACTAGAAGTTTATATTACATTGTTAGATGAGCTGTATAGGTACAAGAATAGAAACACATGTACAGTATGTTCTAACTAAAATAACCTTAAGTTTATATCAATATATAAAAATCCATATCAGTGTAAAAATATTTAAAAATAGTAGTTGCATTTTTGGTTTAAAAGTAGATTCAATAATCTACCTCTTTATCCTATCATTTTTATAACATATATACAGTATAACAAAAAAATCTCAAATTTGTATCAATATACAAAAATTTGAGCCAATGTAAAATATTTAAAACTAGCAGTTGCTTTTTAAAAGTAGATTCAATAACCTCCCTTTTTAAAAATCCCATTTCTGTATTCCCCTTTTTCTCTTTAGAACAAGACCCCTGAATCTAATCTCCTTTTTTCAGCTTTTTCCTGGCCATTACCAATAACAACTTGTAACCAATCACCCTAAATGATGACAAATATCCATAACCCATCAAACAGCCAAAAACCAACCACCCAACCTTTTGAGAATGTTGGCATCATGTTCTTAAAATTACTTGCTGCTGTCTAGGGGCAATGGCATCTTTAGGGACCCTGAAAAAAATTGGTGTAACCGCCTTTGTCAAGTCCTGTGAAAGCCAGCTGTATCATTTGTTGTCCAGTCTCTGTGTAAGGGGAAAGTACAGGGCTTGTCTCAAGTCCTAACTAGTCTGTGAGGGTGGATCATCTTAGCCAGCCATCTTGAAATTGTTCTGATCAGTTTGTAGTCCAAAGCTGATCTTTAGGTGGTGTTTTTCATCTTAGCAGCATTACCATAATCCCAAGTGGAATCATAGTAGTGAGTTCCCATCATCTTTTTGGAGACTTCAGAAATTGCATTAGGTCAGATTATTTCTTTTTTTGGTAATTTTTTCTGAGTAGTTTTCCTTTTCTTCTTTGGATGCTTATTTGTCTAGAGGTCTTTAAATTCCTTAAGATGGTTGTTTTTATTTTCCTAGAAAGACAAAAACAAAATCCTCCCCAACGCTAACTTTGAGGAGTTTCCCCTTTGGCAAGTTATATCTGATCAAATGAAAAGCATTTGATAGTCTTATAAGTTAGTTTAGATTGAGTGGTCACACTGTTTGATGAACTATCACCTCTTCTAATCAAGAGGACTCTCTTGTTTAAATCTAATCTTTATCAATTTTGACATGGTTTCTCCTGAAATTTTTGTTTTATTTTCTGAAGCTGTTCTATCATCCAGAACAGTATGTTTTTTTGTTTTTTTTTTACTATAGGCATTAATTCCTTTCATTGTTCTGAGAAGGAGTTTCCCCCATGTTGACAGGAAAAGACCAAATTTGACATGGGGGCCTGTGAGAGGCCCCCTAGGTGTTTTCCAATGGCAAAGGGCTATCTTGTCTGGCCCTTGTTGATCTACATTCACTGGTCCAATGTCTGCCTTTGCCATACCTTCTGCATACTCCAGAAGGGAGAGGCCTTTTGTTTGGATTATTCCCAGATAAAACATTGTTTCTAGGAATGTCCTGTCTACAATCCCTTGGTGACCTTGTTTGCTACAGTTAAAACATTTGGTGTTTTGATTTTTCTTCAAGCCTCTGAAAATCACTTCTCATATCTAAGCATCATCATGGTTATGAGATTCAATATCTGTCATTTGGCAGTTTCTGTAAGGTGACTGGATAAATTAAGGTTGGTTGTTTGAAAACCTTGGGCTGTTCCTCTCTAATTTTATAATGTGATGGTGAGTTTGGTTCTCCTTTAAATTCCTCTGTCTGGGTCTGAATATCTCTATGATCCATTTTAATAAGTTTTTCTAAGGCCGGTATCTTGGCACTTATATCAACCAACTTTTTTAGAGATAAACCAAGAATTATCCAACTCACGATAAAGATGATCAAAATGATAATTAACATTATGTCAATCCTGGTTAAATTGATTATCACCTCATTTAATTGTTTTATTTTTAAATGATGCGTTGCATAAGTATACAGAGATCTAACTCCCTCCATCGTAATAGTGTTTCCCATTTTTTAACATGGAAAAAAAAAAAACCCTCTCTCGCTCTCTCTCTGTAACTAATCCCCCCCTTTAAGAATTCACGATTGTCTCATGGAATCTGCAGACGATGGATGGCAGTGAAGTGTGAGGCTGACTGCTGCTGCATGGTAGCAGCAGTCGAAACTGGAGCAGGTGGCAAGGCAATGACCTAGTGTGGCCCCAGTCTGAGGAGGGGGTCCAGTGAAAGCCCACAACACACTGGGAGAGGGAAGAAGTCAAAGAGCCAGCATCTGCACAGGGAAATGTGCAAAAGCAGTTAACGCCAGTGGTGTTTGGAGCCCAGGTGCCTGTGGAGTTTGCTGCAGAGAGGCTGCAACAGAAAAATCCCAAACTCAGAGGCTTGGGGAAAAAAGAAAGGAAAACCTAGCTGGCAGGCAGGCGGTGATTCTGATGGGAGCCCTTGAGTACAGCTCTGGTGTGTGCAGCCACTAGACTTCTTACCTCTGTGCATCCTCAGAATGAAGGGGGGGGGGCGAGATCCTATCTCCATCCATCTTATGTCTCTACCTCCCTAGTGCTGGGATCAAAGGTGTGCAACACCGCTGCCTGGCCCCTATGGTTAACTAGTGGCTAGCTCTGCCCTCTGATCTCTAGGGAAGCTTTATTTGTCAGGACACAAAGTATCACACAACAAACCCATATCCTACTCTCCCCTTCTCTAGATATAGGTTGTTGATCCTTCCTGTATTTGATGATGACCATTTTTCTCTCTTTTTGTTTACAGTAAAATTTGTACTTGTTCCTGTAGCCCAAGAAATCATAATGCCTGTTAGAGTTGATATTCCGTTTAGATATCTCAAGGAGCACTTTGCACGCCTATTACGTATCCCACATTATGTACTGCAAATAACACATGCAGGTAAGTTTGAAGGCTAATAAATCAAGACTGTTCTGGTTTTAACACTTAAATTACCAAAATCTTTGATTTTACAACTATCTTAGTATTTACTATTTCAGCATTACAATGCGGTTACATCACATTAGTTCATTAAAAGCATTTCTATATGCACATGTTTTAGTCTAGATTCTTTGGATATAACTGAACATTCTCAGAATCATGAAGCATTATTCTTGTCTACAAGTCAAGCAAGCAGGGAAGTGCTACATGGGGGTAGTTTTCACACACAGTGGAGATGCTTTCATTGCAATCAACACTCACACTTGAATATTACAGAGGAAGGAACCTGGGTGGCTACAGGACATTTCAGTCAATAAAAATGAAAATTCTTGGGGTAAGTTCCAAAGGGGTGGGGAAACTTGGTGAAATTTTGAGTGAGTGGAGGGGAAATGAACAAAAATGGGAAGAGGAGGAGGAGGAGGAGGAGGAGAAGAAATAGAGCACAAATACAGTTTCTGAATTTTTTATACATTAAAGTAAATTTCACAATGTAAAATTTACTTACATTTTGTGGATATTGTCGAAAGTCTCTGATTAAGTTATTCAGCCTCTGTAGCAATTAGATAAATTCTTTGTAACTGTGGTAGTGTACATAGCTGCCATATTTATACTGGGCACACATATGAACAAATCCTAATGTTTCCATTAAAGTGTGTTTTTTTTTGTATTGACTTATAACAATGTTACAAATAGTTTCCAGAGAATGAATTTAGTTATAAATTAAAATTTAAAAGCCTAGGGTAGTATGATAGCACAGCAGGTCAAAATACTTGATGCCAAGCCTTAAAATCCTAAGGTCTAGCCCTGGGATCAAGTGGTGGAAGGAGAGAACTGACTCTTCATGTTGTCCTCTGACTTCACTCCTGTGCCATGACATGCACACACATACATGCATGCAAACACACACACAATGAATAAGTGAATAAAAATGCAATAAAAGTTTTAAATCATACAAGAGTGAATGAATGCCAAATGTTAAGATGTATTGAAATAACCCATTAAAGGTTGATTGGGCAGACCAAACTGAAGTATAGAGTGATTGATTATCAACAAAAATGATAATGATAATCACAATGGTTGAGTTCTTAGCATGCGTTAATATGTCTACAAAATATTCTGTTTATTTCATTATTTAATTTACACAACAACCCTTTGAGGGAGATATATATTATTAATATTTGGAAAGTAAACTCAGGGAACTCCTATAAAGTCAATGTGCTAATAAGGGGCTGAGTTTGAAATGTATGACACCAAAGAGGGAAGTTTAAATTCCAGTATATTAACTCAAATGTGAAGTTTAAAATTGGAGGCTATAGAGATCTTAGAGATCAGGTCAAGGATAGTGACACTGTCATTGGTGTTTTATAACTGGTCTTTTTATAGTTACCAGTACAACCTCTGGGTAGCAAGTTCATGTCATCACCAAAAAAAAAAAAAAAAAAAAAAAAAAAAAGAAATGTGAGAGTCTATGCTAACCAACCATTCTGCAAAACAGGTGCCTTTTTCCAGCATAAGAACTGTAGCTCAAGCTTGATGGGTCTGTGCCCACTCTAGAAAAGAAGAGAGGAACGAAGAGGGCTCAGGGAATGTGTGTTAGTTTTCTATGACTGCTGTAATGATTAATATAACTGAGAGGAACAAAGTAAACTTCCTTTGTCGTTCTGGAGGGTGGAGGTCCTATGTCATTTTCAGTGGGATCAAGTTCAGGTGTCTGGGGCTGCTCTCTATCTGGGGTATCTAGAAGGAAATCCACTTGCTTGCTATTTCTGCTCCTAGAGTTGCAGGTCCGTCATTCAGTGCTTCCTTGGCCCTTCATCCATCCCCAAAGACACCTACTTCAACAGACTTTGCTTGTGTCACACTGCCTTTTCCCCTGAGTTAAGTCTTTCTTTTCCCTTCTCTAACAAGGGCATATGTGATGCAGGGCACAACTAGATAGTGAGGATTAGCTCCCCATTTCAAGTCCTCAATCAAATCTGCAGTCACTGTTGCTCTGTAGGGTTAGGTCCTAAGGGTCAGGGCATGGGCTACTCTTAGTGCCACTGTACAACCTGTCACAGGTAGATTCACCCAACCAGGAGTCTCCTGATTTGACTAGACCAGCTAGGGAGCAAGACCCAGGATCCTCCTCTCCACTGCTGGGCTTACAGATGTGTATTCTGGGGATCTGAATTCAAGCCCCCATGTTTGTTGCAGCACGTGCATTGACAATTGGGCCATTCTTAGCCCTTTATTGTATTTTTATATCCCATAAACCAGAAAAGTATTAGTTGCTTAACTGAATACAGCAGTGGCAGTGCAGACCAGGAGAGAATGAGTAGAAGTTGAAGCAACATAACAGAAATATGAAGTGATGTATTGTGAAGGTTGTCTCCATCTGACATTCATTGTGTATGACTCTGGTGGAAGAGGAAGGGAATGAATGATTCCTTGGAATACTAATCAATGCTTTTCTGTGCTGGAGAATGGAATGGCTAGTAGGGACATCTGCTTGCTTGTTATTCCAGCTTCTAGAGTGGCAGATCATGCTTCATCCATTTGGACACGGCCTGTTGTTGTCTTTTGTGTAAACATTTAGTACATGGTTCTGCTCATACTATACGATGGTTTTATTTTCAAGTGTCTATAGAGTTTCGTGGTTATTAGATATTTGCATTTCTGAAGGATTGGCTAGTAGCTTTATTTATAATGCTACATTGCTCATAATAAATCCAGTAACTATTCCTATTATGGAGATTTACTTATCATTTTATTTAGACCTATTTATGGGACACAAGGTGATTACATGATGCATCTACACCATGCAGAGTTAATCACATAATTAGCATTTTCATCTCCTTAGACAGAGTCTCACACTGTAATCCAGCCTAGAAGTCACTATATAGCTTTGGTTGTACTTAAACTCTTGGGTTGGTAAACCTTCTTCCTCAGCCTCTCCCTTGCTAGGATTACAGCCATGAGCCACCATGACTGGATTTATCTTTAATTGATATGTATTTACATGCATATTTGAGGTATGGCATGATGCTTCAACAAGATTCAAAACATGAACCAATTAAAGCAAAACAAATAAAATTTCCATCTATCTTCTTATCTATGCAATATATTAAATTGTTTTAACTATGGTTACTGTCTTGTGGACTTTTCTGTACTAACATTATGGCATGAGGTAGATATCACTAATACTGCATCTAGTAATTTACTGACCTGTGTTCCTACAAGTATTTTTTTTTTCTTAGTGATTGATGGGGAAGGATCCATCCCAACACCCTAGGCTGGTGGTCCTGGGTTCTTTTTTTTTTTTTTTTTTTTTTTTTTTTTAAGATTTATTTATTTATTATGTATACAGTGTTCTGTCTGCACATATCCCTGCAGGCCAGAAGAGGGCACCAGATCTCATTATAGATGGTTGTAAACCACCATGTGGGTGCTGGGAATTGAACTCAGGACCTCTGGAAGAACAGTCAGTGCTCTTAACCTCTGAGCCATCTCTCCAGCCCCCCTACAAGTATTTTTGATACTTTCCATTTCCTTTAAAAATGAATGCCTGGTTGATCACTGCATGTAACTGTGACTATAGTTAACAGCATGTATTACATACTTGAAAATGACTAAGACAGTAAAATTTGAGTGTTCTCACTGTAGAAAGTAAGTGTGTGAGGCATTGGGTTTGTTAACTTGATTTGACCATTTTGCAACCTGGGCACATGTTGATGGAAGCATCATTTAGTACAACTTAAACATACACAATTTTCTTAATTTAAAGTTAGGATGAACAGAAACAACCCTTTCTTTGCCATAAAACATCTTTACACTTTCATTTTCTCAGGAATAATTGTTGGGAATAGTGAAAGTCTAATCCAATACGGAGTTAAACCACAAGAAATTGTGCAAGTGGAGATATTTTCCACACATCCCGATCAATATCCAATCAGGAGAGTGGAAGGCCTGAGTGAGGGCTCCCAGATCATAACAGTCACCATACAGACGGGTGAGTCCGTGGACGTCTTTTAGATGGTGTTTCAGAGTGCCCTTGGGTTGAACTTTCCTTCAGTCTTGGTTTTCATCTCCTCAGGCACTGATCGCTATGAGGAGGTAGCTGTTGAGATAGTAAAATCTGACTTCCACAAGCCATTTCTCGGTGGATTTAGACATAAAACAACAGGAGTAGAATATCACAATGCCGGAACACAAACCATACCTAGAAAGATTCCTGAAAAACCCAATCGGTTTTGTAGGGACACCCAGGTAATATTTTTATTGTCCCATTTATGTGTGTGACATTATAGAATCAGCAATTGTCCCCTCAAAATTTTCTAATTTTGCCACAACCAGAACGGCTTTGGGATTGACTTTATTGGGGTGACAGGTAATGAAGAAATGACAGGAAAACGGTGATCCAGTGATGAGTCTTCTGCTCTAATGGAGATTCACCAGCTGCCCAGACACTTGGTGCATTTATGATATACCACTGAATATGAAATCTACTGCAGAAGGCAGAGGTTTGTTTATTACAAACAGCTGAATAAGGAGTCAGCTAATCTCGTAGGGATCTCTTGGGGAGCAGTGTCGGGCTGTAGTCATCTGGGAAGAGGAAGCTGTGGTTGATGTTTACTATGCATACAATCAACATCATTACTTTGACCAAGGGAAGGCCTTCTTATTGCCCTGAGTCTGCCCTGGGGAGGGATTTGTCATTTCTGTGGGTCTGAGGCACTGGGTCCTTGACATGGCTATGCTCATGTCAATAATACATACTCACTCAGGATTTCATCCACTCTGGACATAATTAATTGTATGACAAAAGAAAGATTAATGTAAACATGTAGAAACACACTCTCCACTTGGAGATGTTTATAAGATTTTCTTCACAATGGAAATTATGCAGTAGGTGCTTATTTTTAATGTTTTTATTTTAGACAGTTTTTCAGAGGAAAAAGGTACAACAAACTACAAATACAACATCCACTCAGATGACTAAAATTGGTGTGTATGTATCAAACATGACTGATAAACTGGTCAAACCAGGGAGGTACTTCACAGCAGCAGAGTTCCACGCTCGGAGATTGAAGGCGGTAAGACAGCATTCACTGGGGTTGAACACTGAAAATTAGATGTATACGCCTGTTCTTCTCTGTGCATTTCCCTAAGCTACGGCAGTTTGAGGAAGAGCAACATGGATAGCATTCTATTGCCACCAAGGCCAATCATCCTGAACATCCCTCCATATGAATAACCAGGCTCCATACAAATAACCAGAATTAGAAATGTTGCTAATTCTCCCTGTTCCCCAAGGAATCTCCTAAGGTGTTTCTGTGTAGCCCTTGGCCATTGTTAGACTTCTCAACACTTCTGTCCCTTACTCATAACCTTTATGCCAGTACAGTCAAATGGAGACTTCCCTGACCAATTGAAGTCAAACTCGATATGGCAGTTTGACTTCTCTGATACTTATGGAATCTTTCCATTATTTTAGTGTTTGGATGATTTCTCTCTTTTTTTTTTTTCCACCCATTTTACGTCCAACCTAATTGATCTCTTATAGATAGCTTACAATAGTGTCTGTCATCTATCATCATTTGGATGTGAGTAAAACACACACACGTATGTATATGTGTGTGTATGTATATATGTATATCAGGTCATATATATATCCTATAGCATAATACACTCACACATATATTTATATATAATGGAATATTTATATATTCTGAAGCCAGGGTCTTTTTCTAGCCTAAGCTGACCAAGATCTTGAGAAATGAACATGGAATACAAAACAGTTCAACCTATTAACTCTTTGCCCCTATGGAAACTCTACCAGGGCCATGTCAGTGCCCAGCTATGTCAACCTGATGAGTTTTTCACTTTTTAGATGAAACGAAGGAAAAGACAGAATGACAACAGAACATTGAGAAGCTTGAGTCAAGTTCTCTTGGCATAGTGAGTGCATAATAAGGCTCTATGTAAATGGTTCAGCATCAACTGTGTCATGGACAAGGTTACAGCTTCCCGGGGGAACAAAGTGGATACTGTTGTCAATGTGTCTGTTCTCTGAAGATTAGCATCTCAGTTATAAATCAAGACTGTGTCTCTTTGTCAAAGGGACTTAGATTGTTTAGGCACTCGTGATGTCTTTCATTCTCACTGATCTCCTTTCAAACAGCAAAGTTCCTGATGGTTTATGATTTTAGAGAACAGAGTTTCTCAGTGAGTAAGAGAACAGTAGTTGTTCAAAGAAAGGGATTGCTATGACATCTTAAAGTTGCAGAGAGTCCTCAGAAGAAATAGTTTCTTTTTACTCTGTAGCTGACTTCATTAGCGTTGTTAGCTAGTCCTGGTTTCTTTTTTTAAATTTTATTTTTGAGATTACAATATAATTACATTTCTTCCTTCCTTTTCATCCCTCCAAACCTTCCCATATACCTCTCCTACTTCTCCTCACTCTCCTTCAAATTCATGGTGTCTTTTTTCACTAATTGTTATTGCAACACACACACACACACCATAGATGTATTGCATATAATGCTACTTGTATGTATATTTTCAAGGCTGACCATTTGGCACCTTACAACCAATTGGTGTGCTCTTTCCTGGGGAAGACCACCTCTCCTGCTCCCAGCTTTCCTCAGTTACCTATAGTTATGTAGGCTTGGGGCCTTTTGGACTTGCCCCCAGCTGTATAAACTGTCTACATGACCACTCCATGGTATGGTTATGGGAAATATTTTTATTGTAGAATTAGGGGGGGAAACAACAGAGGCATCTGGAAGAGTTCAGAGCAGAGAGAGACAGTAGTAGTCTGAACATGTCTTGCAGACTGGGCCTGGCCAGGAGCAGAGGAAAGAGAGAGAGAGAGAGCAGGGAAAGTGAGAAAGGAAGACAAAGATAGGACCAAAAGAGCTTATGGCCAAAATAGTGGTGTTATAAGAATGGGTAGCTGTGGGGAGGGAAGCCCATGAGCTGGAGAAATTCAGGGAAGGGAGGCGGTGAAAAGAGCTGAGAAGAGCCAGGGACTCTGAAATATGTAATAGGTACTTGGGACACTGAGGAGCCTGGAGGCCAGTGTGTGCTTTGGTATGCTAATAGGCACCACAGAGAGCCTTTTGTCCCTTTTGCCAATGATAAGGGAAAAGGCTCTTTTAATAGAGGCGAACTGGCTTCACAAATTCCTGAGAAATGCTGGCTTTTGTCTAACCACCAAAATTTGGGGAAATGGAGTTCCTTTTGCATCTGATATCATCCTCTTTGAATGTCCATGGGTGTCATCCTTGTTCAGCTTACATTTGGGCAGTCATGTTGGTGAGACTTTATGGATGTAGTTCTGACACTACGAGGAGACACAATCTCACATCAAGCTCCCTGGTCGTCTGGCTCTTGTGATCTCTGTCCCATTTTCTGCAACATTCCCTAAGCCTTAGGTGAAGGGATGTTTTGTAGATGTAGATGCAGATGTAGCCATTGCGACTGGGCTCAATAACTGTGCATTTTGATGGGTTGTGATTTTCTGTAGTGGTCTCCATTGCAAAGAGAAGTTTCCTTGATGAGGGGTGAAGACTACACGTATCTATTGGTACAAGTATTGAGAGCTGCTGGTAGCAAAAAAAAAAAAAGTGGGGGGAGATATTGAGAGAAGCTGGTAGCAAAAGGCATGGGAGTATACAGCAGGTGACAACTAGTGTTCAAAGGTCAACCTATCAGAACCAAGGGTTCTGGTAGAGTACTAAGCCATCACTCAAGGTATATTGGAGTTATGGCCTTTTGAATGAATTGGCTGTTTCTTGTTGTAAACTGCTTGTGCAATAACAGCTATGATATTTTCCCATTACTGTGCATCTTCACGTAATATATACAGAGTGGGGAATATCAGGATACAGTTGATCTGATTAGGGAAATCGGAAAGGGGGACCGCTTTAGGAGGGCGTGGGAGGTAAACACTGAAGGAGGCTAAGGAGGAATACACAGATACAAGTGGAATGATAGGGGAAGAGAGAAAAGGGGAGGTAATACAGGAGGAGGGAGATGGCTAAAATGACAACATGAATGTCTGAAAAAGCCACAAGGAATCATCTTACTAACCATTTGCCTTTAAAAAAACTATAATTCATATAGCTTTAATCAATTTTTCTCATCTGGACCAATGGTGCTCTCTCTAAGAGCCAAAGACCACTGAACAAATCCCCCCAATAACAAACATGAGAAGCTGCCTTTTGAGTTGTTGGCCAAGGCTGCCCAGGAGATTCTCAAAACATGCAGCCTATTGATGTTGCCCTGGTGTCTCATGTAAGATCGGGAAAGTTTTTATGTTATTTAAAAAGCTTCTTTTGGATCCTTAACAAGTTTAACATGTTCAAAAACACCTCTTACTAAAATATATCCTATTTATTTACTTAGTTTTAATTTCAAAATGTACTTTCTGTGAACTTTAACTCTTTTATGCTGGCATCCTTCCCTTGACTCTAAAGACACTAACCAAATCTAGCAGTCTTCTTTTTGTTGTGTTTCACGTTAGTGAAAAGGTTCAGAAACTCCAGCTTTAGAATCCAGCGAAGGGCCTGCTGCCGTGCTGGACCCATGTTCCGCACCAGCTCAGGGGTGGCACCTGGGAATGCACGCTGGTGGAAATTTCCAGATACCACGAATGCTGTTAGTGTGAGCACTACTCTGTTAACTGTTTTTACAAGTGATTCTCTCCACAAAAGTACAGTGCTCTTGTCGTTCCATGAGGGGCCTTTTATTTTGTTGGCTTTTTCAAAATGGTCAGTTATTCTTTGGTGTATGCTCAAAGGAAATTCTGATGTGGCCAGAGGGATTAAAACAGAGGATAAAAGACTATTTTCTTCCTTGCCCTCTAAGGTTAATTATCCCAGGGGACAATTAATTTCACGATGTCCTGTAACTGTGGGATGTCACCTATTCTCATGTTCAAGGAGGCCATGGAGACTCCATTGGGTAGACTTTGTCTAGTGCAGGTCAACACAGGTGAAGGTCTACAGAGAGAAAAAAAAATTCCTCCATGCTTCTGAATATAATAATGGTCTAACCCAGTGCTTCTCAACCTTCCTAATGCTGGGACCTTTTAATGCAGTTCCTCATGTTGTCGTGACCCCTCAACCATAGATTACTTTGTTGCTCATCCATAACTGTAATTTTGCTACTGTTATGAATCATAATGAAAATATCTGATATGTAACCCAAGAGATTGCAACTCACAGGTTGAGAAACACTGGCTCTATCCTGTTTTTCATTATAAACATGTGCTGTACTCTCTTGCTACATGTTTAGAAAATACAATTTTGTGATAAGTATGTGTTGAATCTTGTAGGCACTCTATAAGCTGGGGCAGTTAGGGTTTTAGCTGCGGTAATGTTTACTGAACCAGTCTTCACCTGAGCACTTTCCATGCCTGCTGCTATTGTACAGAGAACGGTTAGTCACTGAAAGCCAGACAGCAAGGAAATAGCAGTGTGCTCTTTATTATTAGTTGATTTATTTATTTACAGCACGACTGCAGCCTCACCTCCCTCCTCTCTTCCCTCTCCCTCCTCCACCTGCCCTCTGTACCCCCAATCCACCTCTCCTCCTTGTTTGCTCAGAAAAGGGCAGGCCTCCCATGGGCACCAGCAAAGCATGGCAGATCAAGCTGCCAAAAGACCAAGCACCTCCCCCTGTATTCATGCTGGACAAGACAATGCCACATGAGGAATAGGTTGCCAAGAGCCAGCCAAACCACCAGAGACAGCCCTGCTCCCGTTGCCAGGAGTTCCACAAATAGACCAAGCTACACAACTGTCACATATATGAAGAGGGCAGTCCCATGCAGGCTCTCTGGTTGTTGATTCAGACTTTGTGAGTTTGCATGAGTGAGGCTAGCCATTTCTGTGGATTTTCCTCTGATGTCCCTGATCCTCCAGGCTCCTACAATCCCTCCTCCCTCTCCTCAGCAGGACTCCCTGAGCTCAGCCTAGTGTCTGCCTGAATGCGTCTCTGAATCTGCCACCAACAGTCACTGGATGAAGGCTCTCTGCTGACAAACTGGGATAGTCACCAATCACAGGGAGTGGCCAGTTCAGGCTATGCATCTCCTGCTGCCCGGACTCTTAGCTGGGGCCATCATTGTAGACTTGTAGGAGTTTCCCTTGCATCAGGCTTCTACTGACTAAAAAAAAAAAAAAAAAGCCTCACTTTCCAGTCATTTTTCTCAGTACTTTCCCCCTCCACCTACCATGTAATCTGGTCCCTCAAGTTCCTGTGCCCACCCTTCCCAAATCCAACCAGGTGAACTCCTCTATTTCCCCTTCCTTGGGCAATTCATACATCCTCTCCTTGGACCCTCCTTGTTACCTAGCCCCTCTGGGTCTGCGGGTTGTTCCAAGGTTGTTGTTTACTTTACAGTTAATATCCACCTATGAGTGAGTACATACCATGTTCATCTTTCTGGGTCTGGATTACCTCACTCAGGATGATTTTTTTCTAGTTCCATCCATTTGTCTTCAAATTTCTTGATGTCGTTGTTTTAACAGCTGAGCAGTACTCCATTGTATAAAAGTACCACATTTTCTTTATCCATTCCTTGGTTGAGGGGCATCTAGTTTGTTTCCAGGTTCTGGCTATTACAAATCAAGCTGCTATGAACTTAAGCAACTGTCCTTATGGTATGATTAAGAATTCTTTGAGTAATATGCCCAGGAGTGGTATACCTGGGTCTTGAGGTAGATAATTCTCAATTTCATGTGAAGCTGCCATGTTGCTTTCCAAAATGGCTGTACAAGTTTGTACTCTCACTAATAATGGAGAAGTGGTCCCCTTGCTCCACATTGTCTCCAGCATGAACTGTCACTTGTGTTTTTGAAATTATTCTGACAAGTGTAATATGGAATCTCAGGGTCCTTCTGATTTGCATTTCCTTGATAGCTAAGGATAATGAACATTTCTTTAACTGTTTGTCTGCCATTTGACATTCTTCTGTTGAGAATTCTGCTTAGGTCAGTACTCAATTTTTAATTTGGATTATTTGAGGTTTTTTTTTTTTGATGTATAGTTTCTTGAGTTCTTTATATATTTTGGGTTGGTAAAGACATGTTCCTATTCTGTAGGCTGCTGTTTTGTCCTATTAATGGTGTGTTTGGCTTTACAGAAGCATTTCATTTTCATGAGGTCCCATTTATTAGTTTTCAATCTTAGTGTCTATGCTATTGGTGAAAGTTGTCTCCTATGCCAATATATTCAAGGTTATCACTTGATTTCTCTTCTACCAGGTTCAATGTAACTGGATTTATGTTGAGGTCTTTGATCCACTTGGACTTGAGTTTTTTGCAGGGAGATAGATATGGATCTATTTGCATTCTTCTACATGCCTAGATCCAATTACGCCAGCACCGTTTGTTGAAGATGCTTCCCCCCCATTGTATAGTTTTGTTTTTGTTTTTTTTTCTTTTTGTCAAAAATCAAGTGTCCACAGGAGTATGGACTTATGCTTGGATCTTTGATTTGATTTTGTTGATCAATGTCTGTTTTTATGCCAATATTACGCTGTTTTTATTAGATGCTGTTTTGTAGTAGATCTTGAAATCAGGGATGGTGATACCTCTGGCAGTTCTTTTATTGTACAGGATTATTTTAGCTATCCTGGATTTTTGTTTTTTCATATGAAGTTGAGTATTGTTTTTTTAATATCTATAAAGAATTGTGTTGGAATGTTGATAGGGATTGCATTGAATCTATAGATTACTTTTGGTATGATGGCCATTTTTACTGTTAGTCATACCAATTCATGTGTATGGGAGACCTTTCTGTCTTCTGATATCTTCCTCAATTTCTTTCTTCAATGACTTGAAGTTTTTGTCTTACAGGTCTTTCACTTGCTTGGTTAAAGTTACCCCAAGATATTTTATATTGTTTGTGGCTATTGTGAAGGGTGTTGTTTCTCTGATTTCTTTCTCAGCCCTTTTATGATTTGTATATAAGAGAGCTACTGCTTTTTTTTTTTTTGAATTAATCTTGTATCCAGCAACTTCAGTAAAGGTGTTTATCAGCTATATGAGTTTTTTGATAGAGTTTTTGGGGTTGCTTTTGTATACTATCAAGTCATTTATAAAAAGTGATACTTTACTTCTTTTTCAATTCGTATCTCTTTGATCTCCTTTTATTGTCTTATTGCTCTAGCTACAACTTTGAGTACTATATTGAATAGATATGGAGAGAGTGGAAAGCCTTGTCTTGTTCCTGATGTTAGTGGAATTGATTGAGTGTCTCCCTGTTTAATTAGATGTTGGCTGTTGGCTTACTGTATATTGCTTTTATTATATTTAAGTATGTTCTTTGGAACCCTGATCTCTCCAAGACCTTTATCATGAAGAAATGTTGGATTTTGTCAAAGGCTTTTTCAGCATCTAATGAGATGATCATGTGCTTTCTTTTTCTTTCAGTTTGTTTATATGGTAGACTACGTTGACAAATTTTCATATGTTGAACCATCCCTGCATCTCTGGGATGAAGCCAACTCAATCATGGTGGATGATCTTTTTGATATGTTCTTGGAGTGATTTGCCAGTATTTTATTGAAGATTTTTGCGTCAATGTTCATGAGGGAGATTGTTCTGTAATTCTCTTTCTTTGTTGCATCTTTGTGTAGTTTGGGTATCAGGGTAACTGTGGCCTCATAAAATGAATTTGGCAATGTTCCTTCTGTTTCTATTTTGTGGAATAATTTGACGAGTAATTTGGACTAATTTTGAGGAATAATTTGAGGTATTAGCTCTTCTTTGAAAGTCCAGTAGAATTTTAAGCTGAAACCATCTGGCCCTGGGCCATTTTTGGTTGGGAGACTTTTAATGACTGCTTCTGTTTCCTTAGGGATTATAGGTCTGTTTTAATTGTTTATCTGATCTTAGTTTAACTTTGGTATGTGGTAACTATCAAGTAATTTGTTTATTCCTTTTAGATTTTCCAATTTTGTTGAGTACAGGTTTTTGAAGTATGACCTAATAATCACTGTCTGGATTTCCTTAGTGTCTGTTGTTATGTCTCCCTTTTCAGTTTCTGATTTTGTTAATTTGGATATTCTCTCTGTGTCTTTCAGTTAGTTTGGATTAGGGTTTGTCTATCATGTTGATTTTTCTCAAAGAACCAGTTCTTTGTATTGTTATCCTTGCTTGTATTTTATTCATTTAACCTGCAGTTTGATTATTTTCTGCTGTCTGCTCCTCTTGGGTGTGCTTGCTCCTTTTTGTTTTAGAACTTTTCAGTGTTCTGTTAAGTCACTAATGAAACGTCTCCAAATTCTTTATGAAGACACTTAGTGCTGTGAACTTTCCTCTTAGCACTGCTTTCATTACATCCCATAAGTTTGGGTATATTGTGCATTCATTTTCATTAAATTCTAGGAAGTCTTTAATTTCTTTATTTCTTCCTTGAATCAGTGGTAATTCAGTTGAGAGTTGTTCAGTTTCCATGAGTTTGTAGGCTTTCTGTAGTTTGTATTGTTGTTGAACTCCAACTTTAATCCTTGGTGATCTGATAACACACGGGATTGTTTCACTTTTTTTTTTGTATCTGTTAAGATTTACTTTGTGACTGAGTATGTGGTCAGTTTTAGAGAAGGTTCCATGAGATGCTGAGAAGAAGGTATATTCTTTTGTGTTTGGGTGAAATGTTCTAGAGATGCCTGTTAGGTCCATTTGAGTCATAACATCTGTTAGTTCCCTTATTTTTCTGTTAAGTTTCTGTCTGGCAGACCTGACCATTGGTGAGAGTGGGGTGTTGAAGTCTCCCACTGTTAGTGTATGGGGTTTGATGTGTTATTTAAGCTTTAGTAATATTTCCTTTACAAATGTGGGTGCCCTTGTATTAGGAGCCTAGATGTTTAGAACTGAGACATCATCTTGGCGGATTTTTCCTTTGATGAATATGAAATGTCCTTTATCTCTTTTAATTTTGGCTTGAAGTCTATTTTGTTAGATATTAAGATAGCTACAGCAGCTCTTGCTTCTTAGGTATGTTTGATTGGAAAATTTTTTTCCAACCCTTTACCCAGAGGTAATGTCTGTCTTTGATGTTGAGGTGTGTTTCTTGTATGCAGTAGAAGGATGGATCCTGTTTTCATTTCCATTCTGTTAGCCTGTGTCTTTTTATTGGCTAGTTGAATTAATTGATATTGAGAGATATTAATGACTGGTGATTGCTAATTCCTGTTATCTTTGTTGTTGTTGTTTTGTGTGTGTGTGTGTGTGTGTGTGTGTGTGTGTGTGTGTGTGTGTGTATTTCCCTCTTGTGTGGGATTATCTATTGCCTGTGTATTTGTGGATGCAGCTAACTTCTTTGAGATGGAGTTTTCCCTCTAGTATCTTCTGTAGAGCTGAGTTTGTGGACAGGTATTGATTAAATTTGACTTTGTCATGAAATACCTTGTTTTCCACATCTATGGTGATTGAAGGTTTCACTGGGTATAGTAGTCTGGGCTGGCATCCATGGTATCTTAGAGTCTGCAAGAGGTCTGTCCAGGACCGTGTGTCTTTTAGAGTCTCCATTGAGAAGTCAGGTGTAATTTTGATAGGTCTGCCTTTATATGTTACTTGGCCTTTTTCCTTTGCAGATTTTAATATTCTTTCTTTGTTTGTTATGTTTAGTATTTTGATTGTTATGTAGAGAGGGGGCTTTTTTCTGGTCCAGTCTATTTGGTGTTTTATAAGTTTCTTGTACCTTTGTAGGTATGTTCTTCTTCAGGTTGGGAAAATTTCTTTTATGATTTTGTTGAATGTATTTTTTGGGCTTTTGAGCTGGGATTCTTCTCCTTTTTCTATTCCTATTTTTCTCATGTTTAGTCTTTTCATAGTATCCCAGATTTCCTGGATGTTTTGCATTAGGAATTTTTTTGATTTAACATTTTCTTTTTTATGGTAGACATTAATTTTTTTATTAAAATGTAATCAGGAACAAGTTGATATTCTCACCATAAAAATAATTACTTTTATTAACAATGAATCTAAGCTTCCTGAAAAGCTGCATTGGTGATAATACAGGGGTGACACTAATACAGGGGTGACAAGTTGACAGCCAGTCTTCCAAGCTCTGGCTTAATCTAAAGTGTTGAAGACACTCCTTCCCTTGCTTATATTGACAACAGAAGACTCATTTACCCAAATGTAGACAGACTGGTGGATACATGGTACCAAAGAACACACTTTTAACCATTTTCACTTTATTAAAGTTTTGACAATGAAAAATTCATAAAGTATTATTAAATTCTATCTGCTGTACAGTAACTATCTGTTCTCATGTAGTGAACACATGCTGCAGTAATCATTTTAATATTTACAAAATCATTTTTAATATGTACAAATCATTTTAATATGTACAAAAGCAGGATGACCTGGACAAATAGCAAGCTAGTAACCTAAAGAAACATAGTAGTGGGAAAGATTTTAGAAACACCTCCTGAAGTAACCCAGATGGCCCTTTGTCAGACACTCTGAAGAGTTCAGTTAGGGTGCTGTACACCAGACAGAGCTGGGAGACATATCATGTGACTACAGATGTGCCAGAGCCCCAAGTGACAGTGACTTATGAACTATAAGAAGACACAACACATTCTTCAGGAGTGATACGAGGAGAGCCCCCAAGATCCCTCTGCTGAAGGACAGAAAAGCTTTGATGAGACCAGAATCACAAAACAGGCAGAGATCCTTCATGTGACCCATTAAAGGGTTCCTCCACGTGTAAGTTGAACACAACAACCAGCTTGGAGAACCGAGGGTTCCACTGGTCCTTTCCTGCTACTGTACTTGGCTACTTGGAGCATTTGGGTGCAAACGCTTAACTGGTGCTAGTCGGGAGAGGCCCAGGCGGAGGCAATGACTTGGGGACTTGGTGGGTGCTCCTGCCAGTGAGCTGCTGCTGGAGCTTCTGCTTCTGGAGGCGGCTGGTGGGACCCACTTGGGTCTCTTACCTTCAGCTGAAGGGCTGCACATTTTTGCTGGATTCCTAGTGGCCTCAGAAGGAAGACAACTGCCTCGGGTAAGGATGGAAATCCTGACTTGATGGCAGCTGGAGCCTCATCTGACGCCTCATATTTGTGTTTCGATTTCTTTTCTTTTTCCGTTGCAGGTGGAAATGCCCTGCCTTCTTCTTCGTTTCTTTAACTTTTCTCACTGCAAAGTCTTCATCACTTCCTTGGCTCCCATCACAATTAGAATCGTTTCCTGAATCCTCACCAGTTGCACTGTCCAGTTCGGTGTCATCAGCACTGCTGCGGTCGCTGCCTTCCGAGAGAGCGCCCTCCTCCGCTGAGCCTCGGCTTCAGATGTTGTTTTGTTCCCCCTTCAACACTGCCGGGGTCCCCCTCCTCCATGACCTTGTCCAAATCGGAATTATCAATGGTTCCCCTGCAGGTAGAGGCAGGAGGAGACTTCTCCGTTATCTCTGTTTTCCTATCGCTGTGTTCGTCAGGGCTTTTCTCTTGAGGCTTCTGCACTTGGTTGGTGACCGTTGAAAGTTCCTTCAGAGATAAAGCCAGGGCAACTGGAAAACCTGTCATCCAAAAGGCATCCTTTTTTGGGGGCTTTCTCTGGTAGGATCTCTTCTTTTTGGAGATTCTTCAAGTTAGGTTTTGGTTTGTCCTGCTTTAACTCCTTGGAGATGGTTTTGGGCTTTCTGTTTCTAGGCATGGTCGCAGAAATAAAATCACCACCAGAGTCAACACCAGAGTCCTCAACTGTGAGTAACTGACTGGTTTTTTATGTCTGGTAGGGCGCACCATGGCGCCCTTCCTCAGTTTAGAGCTGGAGAGCTGGCGTGGAGGTTTCAATTCCTGCCCCAAACTAGACATCACACTCTACACCCTTGATTTAACGTTTTCTTAGATGGATGAATCTATTTCTTCTATCCTGTCTTCAATGCCTGAGATTCTCTCTTCCATATCTTGTATTCTGTTGGTGATGCTTGCATCTGTAGTTCCTGTTTGCTTACCCAGGTTTTCCATTTCCAGAATTCCGTGTGTGTGTGTGTGTGTGTGTGTGTGTGTGTGTGTGTGTGTGTGTGTGTTTACTTGATTCTATTTCCATTTTCAGGCCTTGAACAGTTTTATTTGTTTCTGTCAACTATTTTTTTTCTTAACATTCTTTAAGAGATTTATTGATTTCCTCCAAATTTTTGATTGTCTTTTCCTCCATTTCTTTAAAGTATTTTTTCATTTCCTCTTTAAGGACCACTATCATTTTCATAAAGTTCTATTTAAGGCTGTTTTCTTGTGCTTTAGCTGCATTGGAATGTTCAGGTCTTCCTGTCATAGGATACCTGGGTTCTGGTAGTGACACATTGCCTTTTCTGTTACTGATTGTGTTCTTAAACTGGTGTTTAGGCATCTGGATTTGGGGTGCTGTCTAGGTGCTGATTCCTGTGTTTGTCTTTGTTGGGTGGGTGTTTTGTTCCTTGGTTTCTGTTTCCTCTCTGGTCTTCTGGACTAAGTGGCCAAGTGTTATGGTGAATGATAAGTCTTCAGGTCCAGTAGGATGTCTCTGCTGGGGTTTTGGGTGCCTTGGGTCCCTTGATCCGGTTTGGCCTCTAGTAAAGCCAAAGTCTTCTTGGGTCTCTAGATGCAGCCTGGCCTCCAGTAAAGCCTGAGTCATCTTCTGTGGTACTTAGGACCAGCCTGGCCCCCAGTAGAGTTTCTGGGGCTGTTCTTTTGAATGGTGTGGACTGTATGTGGGCTTGTGGCATCTGTTCTTCTATTAGGTGTGGACTGCATCTGTGCATATGGAATCTGCTGGAGTTCCAGGGAAGGGTCGCTTGTCAACCACAAGTGTGAGGGCAGTTGTGGCTGGTCTGCGCCTCAGTGACAGAAGTCCACCGAGGTTGGAGGCAGCATCAATCACAGAACCAGTGATGAGCTGGGATGGCATTGGCCTGGGGAAGGGTCTCAGTGAACAGAATCCAGGGAGGGGGACAGTTATGCTGCTAGGCAGGTCACACAGCCATTCTGGTTTGTGTGGCCAGGGTCTGCTTGTGGAAAGTCTTCTAGGGTAGTGGGGAGGGCCCAGCCTGAGGCTGGGGATGATCTGGGAATGCCTGGGCTTGGGAAATGGTCACAGGAGGTAGAATCCAGGTGGAGGTGTAGTTCCACTGGTAGGTGGGTCATTCACCCATTCTGACAGGTGTGTTCTGTGCCTCAGTGGTAGAAGTCCCCTGGGATTGGGGTTGGGGGCCAAGCAGAAGAAGGGCCAGGGACAAGCTGGGATGGCATTGGCATGAGGAAGGTTTGGGGTGTACATATTGAGGAGGAAGTAAGCACATAAAATGGCCTCTTATAGGAATGTATTCCTAGATTTCAAAGCCAAAGTGGCACATATATAAATAATTGTAGATGCAAGGGTCTTATTAAATAAGAAACACAGAGCCCAATGTAGAATTAAAAGTCCAAGAGGTCAGAGCAATAGCTAAGAGCTGAGACTAAAACCGCCTTCTTACCCCTCGCTGCCGCTGCCGTCCTTCCCCTGAGAAAGAGGCCTACTTCCTGTGTATCTGTCATTTTATTGACTTTCTGTTCTGCCTTCTCATTGGCTGCAAACTCAACCACATGACCTCGTTGTCACTGCCTGTCTATACAGACTTCCAGGTCTCTATGGTTGGTATTGAGATTAAAGGTGGGTGTCTCCATGCTGGTGGTGTCCTTGGACAGAGATCTGCCTGTCATGTGATCGGGCTTAAGGGCGTGTGCTACCACAGTCAGACTTCTGCTATGGCTTGCTATTAGCTCTGACCCCCAGGTCAGAGCTTTATTTATTAACATACAAATAAAATCACATTTCAGCACAAATAAAATATCATCATAAATAATGGCACATTATTTATAGTTTTTACATTGTTGTGCATAGTAATGTCTCAGAAAGAATTAAAACCAGATGGCTAGTATTGTTTTGTTGTAGAATTTGAATGGAAACAATCGTTGTTGTCTCTCTTCATGTTCTGATGAACCAGTCAGTGACACTTGGTTTCCTGTTGATTTGAACCCAGGTGATAGTGATACAGACTCGCTACAGGCAATGGCATGCTAAGCGGTATGTAGACAGTTTAAGAGAACAAAAGAGAAAGAGGCTGGATTGGGAAGAAGAGCAAGAGCTCAAGAAGATCAGAGAAAAGGAAGAGTGGATGCAGATGGACTACTACCGAAGGCACAACCCTAAGACAAGCGAGGACTTTGAGCTCCTTTACAATGCTCTAGAACGTAAGTGCTGCAAGAGCTTTGCAGGACAGACAGGCTTGATGAGGAGAAAGAGAGACACCGTTGATGTAGGGACTGCCTTAGGAATTTAGGTTAGGAAACACACACACATTTTAGTATATTGTTGTACCAGTACGTCAGCCACAGAACTGAAAATGCTGCCTCATTGGGTTGTGGGATGCTTTGAGCAGCTTGTGAATTCAGAGTTGAGCTGTTAAATTCTTAAATCCCACATCCTGTCTGATTATGCTCTTTAACAATTCCCCTTTAGCCCCCAAGAACAACAACAACAACAACAATTTTACCTTATATCCTCTATAGGATGTGTGTTACTTATAGGTAAAGGCAAAGATTCCGTTACTTCCAGTGTTAGGGTCAGCATCGCCTACTCAAAGGCTTCTGTGACAGACAGCATTATGGAAGATAGGAAATAAAGAAGGGCCTTCAAGGAGGGGACTGTTGTATCTACTGCCCTGAGAAAAGAGTTCATGGCCTTTTCAAGTAATGATGTACATAAAAATTGCAAACAAGGAAGACAAACCCAAACAGACAAGTCTGATTACTCCAAGCCCTCCTCAGAATATGGGTACTCAAACCAATGTTCTTCACCTATTGATATTCATGGAAATTCAGATTAGAGAAAATCAGCTGTATCACACTGCTATTGTCATATGATGGTCCTCACTGCACCCCATACTTTCCACTGTCATCGGCACCTTGGGTTTAGCATTTATTTTTACCAGTAGAGTGCAAACTCCATGAAGGAATGATTTATTTATAATTGGGCAATGCCTATTTTTCTGTGCTTAGCTTATATGCCTAACAATAACCACTAAAATGAATTAATGAAGGAGGGAAGGAAGAAAGTCAGAAACAGATGACTATAATTGTCCGAAGACAGGAGTCTTTTCTTATACTGCATATCTGAGAGTTCAGAGATTGGGTTCTTGTGAGAATACAGATTTTCTAAAATTTAAAGAAACCCCAATTTCATTGTGTTGAACAGCGTTCTTTAAGCCAAGAGAATGAGTCTTTGACTTCTCCAATTGTTTATAACATTAAGCATTGTTATCTGTTTTTGTGGTTACTCCGTGTGGTATAAAGATCAATTCTTAAATTGGTGGTTCAATAGAGAGCATTGTTAGCCATGTTTCCTGAAAAAATCCTATAATCGTAAAACTAATATTCTGTTATAGCAGGAATCTATGAGAATAATATTTCAAGTCATATATGAAGTAGCCAATAATGTCCCTGTTAATTTCATCGTGATGATGGGCAATTGTGAAAAGCATCAGAAAACAACAAATTTTGCCTTCTCTACTTGACAGTATTAGGTAACAATTGCTCTCTTCTTGTAAACCTCAGTTTCCTCAACTCAGATTCCACACTTTCAGTTACATCTTATTCAGAAAGCTCAGTCAAGTGAAGAACACAAAATATAACATTTATGGAAATATATGTGTGAGTTCCTGTCCTGAAGTGACTAATCTTAACAGTATTTCTATGTCAAAGTAGAACATGTGCTTTATATATGACTGTACAGGAATTGTATGGCAAAAATGAAAACAAATAGACATTTCTTACACAGGAAATGTATTTCAGTTTTTCCATCTTAAAATTATGAATTAAAAGATTTAGAATAATTTAAAAATCCTTTATTTTGAGGGGAGGGACTCACCTGTTTACAGATCAGTGTTTTATGCCACTCTTCTATTTAATTCTATTTTTTTCATTCCTTCTTCCCAAGTGAGCCTTGTAGTTACTGCCCTCTTGTGGCTCAGAGTGACAATTGTGTGACTTGAAGTACAATTCATAAACCAAAAATTGTTTTTGTAAGACGTTCTTTCCATAGTAATAAAAACAGAATGCCACTTATTTCAGAAGATAAACATTACCATCCAAGATACATCAGGCAAGACTGTCTCCAGCTGATACTTAATGTTGTGTCGCTCTTTTTATTACAGTATAATAGTAGGGTAGATTTTCACTAACCAGAATTTCCCTCAACGCCATTAGGGGAAGAATGTTGGTTTGAGTACCCGAATTCTAAGGAGTAATTGGGCTTGTCTTTCTTGTTTTCAATTTTTATGTAAGTAGAATTATTCAGAATTAATTTTTTATGCCTGCCTTTTAAACTTCAACACTATACTGTGAATTCTGTTTGTGTCATCACACATATTTCAGCTTGTTTGGTCTCATTTCTATAGACTATGCCACTGCAGAAAAGGACCACAGTTTTTATATCCATTTTACTGTGGATTTGTACACAGGCTGTCCCTTTGAGGGAAAACGGAAGTGTGCATTTCTCTAGGGTGTTAGATTTGGGAGTGCAGATCCTTGTTGGACAGGTGTGCGGTTTTTCAGCTTTAGTGGCCTGACAGCCAGCCTTTCAGAGAGAAAACCAGTGTGTACCTCTTGAGGAAAATATAAGCTTTAATTACTTCATCATCCAATCTAATCTCAGGCACTCCTGTCTTCATTTTGCTTTTTCTGGAGATGTACAGCCCCATAACCCCAATTCATTTGACTGAGAACCCAAGAGATTAGATATCAGGATATCAGAGTCAGTGTAAGACATTTTGTCCCCCTCATAAAGGCTTTATAAGAAGAACTAAATTGAGAACTTGCTTTGGCCCATGGACCACTCAGTAAGATCAAAGAAATTAAAAAAAGAAGGAAAGTTATGAAGCAGCTAGTAAAAGTGTTTTTTTGTTGTTGTTTTGTTTTTTAAAGTGAGCCATTACTTTGGAGTAGTTTCCAAGAGGATTGTGAGAGTTATTTCAAGGAGTCCTCCCGGTGGTCTTTGAAATAAGTTCCTTTAGTTTGAGGAAGGCAGAGGACTGGTAGTCACCTTTGTGACTACCTTGTCCTGGTAGGTCAGTGTCTGACCACAACCCAGGGTGCTAGAGATCTGGAAGACAACATTGAGGTGTATACCACTCCCAGGATATTTTGAGCAGAAACACACAGTTGTCCATCAAACCGAGTCTACACCGGAGAGAATGAGTAAACAAGGCCAGTTCCTCCATTGTTTGTTCGGCCAGCCAGCTGGGGAAATGAAGGGATTTTGTCAGTAAGATGCTCAAAGTGAACAGCTGGTACCCTTATAAGCAGCTCCCCGGAGTTTAGACATCTCTCTCAGGGCCAGAAGATTTGGAGAATGGGAGGTCAGCTCAAGTACCCTGGGATAGCAAGCATGAATCACCTGTCAGGCCAGAAGAAGAGGGGCCTCTACTCTCTTAAGTAAGAAAAGTAAGAACTTACCTTCTCACTCTGGGTGTTTTCTGTAGTGAATGTTTTTACCTTTGATAAAGTTCAATTTATCCATTTGTTTTTATATAGGTCATATACTTAGTGTTACATCTAAAAATTCTTCAAACATAGGCTCACATAGATTTTTTTCCTATATTTTCTTTTGGAATCTTGTGGGTTTATATTTTACATTTAGATATATAATTCAATTTGAAGAAAATTATATGAGGTATGAAATGTAAGTTGAAGTTAATTTTTAAATGCTTTTGTTTTAAGTATCTGTAGCTAGAGTTTTCCTGCCTTGCCCACAGTCAGGACAAATCTCTGTCACCCGCCAGTCCCACAGCCGCTCAGACCCAACCAAGCAAACACAGAGACTTATATTGCTTACAAACTGTATGGCCGTGGCAGGCCTCCTGTTAACTGTGCTTATAGCTTAAATTAGTCCATTTCCATAAATCTATACCTTGCCACGTGGCTGGTGGCCCACCGGCATCTTCACATGCTGCTGGTCATGGCGGCGGCTGCAGCCAGTCCTTCTGCCTTCCTGTCCTTTTATTTCTCCTCTCTGTTAGTCCCGCCTATCCTTCCTGCCTAGCCACAGCCGATCAGGTTTTATTTATTGATCAATCAGAACAACTTGACATACAGACCATCCCCCAGCACAGCCAAGTGCAGACCATCTCAGACACCTGCACTCAGGCCCATGGTCCTAATCATCCTCTATGCGGACCTGCTGGGTAACGCCACAAAGAACCCAAGAAGGGCTCCCACAGGACATACAGAACATCCCACAGCACTTCCCCTTTTCTTTTTTTTTTTTTTTAAAAAAAGGAAGGTTTTAACTTTTACATATCTTTAAAGCCAGCTTGGTATATTTGGGAATTTGGGCATAGCTTCTCTTACTACTTCCTGCTGGAGGGGGGCGCAGTATCTTATGGGGATACAAAGAAAATTTTAGGTTCATGGAGTAGTCCGTGAGACTGTATCATCTGAGCCAGTTGCCTTGAAACGATTCTGGATGTTGGATCATCTGGGCCATGGTGTCATCGGAGACCTTTCAGGGGGTCTTGGCTGGTCAAATCTGATGTATCTTAATCTGGAACAAATCCATAGCCTCTGGCTTTCTGTAGAGACAAAAACAGAGCCTCTTTTCCAAAGCAACATATCCTTACATCTAAATTTTGAAGTCAAGGTACCTTTAAAATATACATTTTGGCATAACTCAACAGCTTTTGCAATCAAATGTTTTTCTTCAGCTACAAATATCAAAGAGAACATAATCCAGATTCTCTGTGTGATAGCCATCTTTATGTGGCTTATTTTTTATATTACTTTTACTTTCTCTTTAAAGACTTTATTTTTTTTAAACTTTCTATTTCTTTATATAACTGTCTATGTTCCTTTTCCTCTCTCTTCCAAGCCTATGTACATTTTTACACACATTGTAAAGCATTTAAAGTCTTGTTCCATCTGAATCTGTCTTATTGCAAACTTATTGCTTTAAACTGTAGCCTTCTAAGCCTGAAACGGCTCTGTGTCTGCTGGCTCCGCCCCCTTCAATTTCCCAACTTGGCGGTGGTACATCCACCAGCTCTGGGAGCCATCAAGTCTCAGAAATAGTGGGTCTACACTTTTATCCAAGCAGCGTGTAGCCCAGAAACCTCTTTTTTTGTTTTGTACTAGCAAAGGCTAAATCCGCCACGCAGCTTAATGTTCCATTTGCAGAGGCCTCATTCCCGCCATACTGCAGGTCAAGCGCACACACGCCAGGAACCCGCCAGTAACTCAAACTGGCAGCTGCTGCTCATTTGAGAAAGACAATTAAGAAGCTGTTTTTAGTTCCATTTTAGAATCTTTTTTCTCAAGTTTTAGGTGGAAACTCTTGCCCCATGTTGGGTGCCATTTGTAGCTAGAGTTTTCCTGCCTTGCCCACAGTCAGGACAAATCTCTGTCACCCGCCAGTCCCACAGCCGCTCAGACCCAACCAAGCAAACACAGAGACTTATATTGCTTACAAACTGTATGGCCGTGGCAGGCCTCCTGTTAACTGTGCTTATAGCTTAAATTAGTCCATTTCCATAAATCTATACCTTGCCACGTGGCTGGTGGCCCACCGGCATCTTCACATGCTGCTGGTCATGGCGGCGGCTGCAGCCAGTCCTTCTGCCTTCCTGTCCTTTTAAGTATTCAATTGTTGTGTCTCCACTGAAGACACAGCCTCATCTCCACTGAATTGTCCTCATATCTTTCTCAATTCCTTATTCTTTATAGGCTCCTATAACAAGGTACTGTAGGTTGTGTAGTTTATAAACAATGCACATTCAAGGGTGCAATGCCTGCTTAGGCCTGTTTTGTAAGGGCTTCATCTAATTAGTGAGAATTTCACTGCCAGGACCTCATCATTTCCAGGAAACACAAGCTAAGATCATTGCCTTGAGGATAACAGGTCACATGTGAATTTGGGGGCACACACACATGTAGGCCACAGCAATAATCAGTCACGTGACTGTACATGTATCATGTACATGTATCAGTTTCTTGGCTGATTACTCTTCTCTCTCTTTGTCTCTGTCTCTGTCACTCTCTTCCACTAGTGCTGCAATGTGTTGGTTCTGTGTCTTTATAGTTGGTCTTGAAACTGAGTAATACAAGTCTTCCCATTGTTCTTCTGTCTTTTCTGGCTCCTGTCTTTACATTCAGGTTTTTTTTTTTTTTTTTGGTTTTTTCGAGACAGGGTTTCTCTGTGTAGCTTTGCGCCTTTCCTGGAGCTCACTTGGTAGCCCAGGCTGGCCTCGAACTCACAAAGATCCGCCTGCCTCTGCCTCCCGAGTGCTGGGATTAAAGGCGTGCGCCACCACGCCCGGCCACATTCAGGTTTTACAATTAACATTATTCTGTTCAAAAAACTTTTGCTAGAGGCTAGAGAGATGGCTCAGTGGTTAAGAGCATTGGCCTTTTTTTCAGAGGACCTGGGTTCGATTCCCAGCACCCATGTGGCAGTTTACAACTGCCTAAATATTGCCTTCTTCAGCTCTCCCAGGGCTCCAGGCACACAGGTGCTGCAGACATAGAAGCAGGCAAAACACCCATACACAAAATCTTTGGACCAGGTTGTGGTGGCACACGCCTTTAATCCCAGCACCGAGGAGGCAGAGGCAGGCACGTTTCTGTGAGTTCAAGGCCAGTCTGGTTTACAGAGTGAGTTTCAGGACAGCCAGGGATATACAGTGAAACCCTGTCTTAAAACAACAGTATCAACAACAAAAACCTTTGCTGGGAGTTTAAATGGAATTGTGTTTAATCTCTAGATAAATTGGGATAACTGACATCTTAACAATATTGAACCTACGGACATTATATATCTTTCAGTATCTTAACAATATTGAGCCTATGGACATATGTATATCTTTCCATTTGTTTCAATCTTTTTGATTCTTTGATCAGTGTTTTGTTTTTTGACATATAAATCTTTCACATATTTTATTAATTTTTCCCCCTTCTACCCATTTTTTTGGGTATTATTTAAACAGGAGTAAGGATGCAGTTTAGTGGTAGAGTGCTTGCCTGGGTTAAGTTTCCAGCACTGGAAAAGGAAATTTTAAATAAAACCCCAGGTGCTTGTTTCTAGTATATAGGAACACAATTGACCTATATACATCAATTTTCTATTCTCAGACCTCACTAAGCTCGCTTGTTAACTTTGGATTCTTTCTTAGATTTTATATAGACAATTAGGAACTGTGCTCACTGTGACATAAAGGCAGTTATTTCCCTTAGGAAGTAAGACTTTAAAATTTTCCTGTTGAACTAGCTAGGACTTTTGATATGAATAAGAATGACAAAAGAACATTTTATTTTCTAATCCTATAAAGTTGGCTTACCTGTTGTATGTGTGGAAATAAATTTGTTTTAACCTATTTGCTTTTAGCTATTATTATTATTATTTTTACTGAATAGCTTTTTCTCCATTGAATTGCTTTTTCATCTTTATCAGAAATCAGTTAACTGTCTACTTGTGGCTCTGTCTAGAACTATCTAGAACCTTTATCCTGTTCCATTGAATTATTTGTTAAAGTTTATACCAGTATCACACATTTTTGACTACTGTAGTTTCACAAATCTTGAAACAAGGGGCTATGAGTCCTCTGAGTGTTTTGTTTGGTTCAGTTTATTTTTTTTCAAAGTAGGTTTGACTATTTTAAATCATTTGCTTTTTAAAGTAATGTTTAAAACAAGTTTGTAAATTTTTACAAAAGAGTCTGCTAAGAGTTTGACTTTAGTGACAACTCACTTCTTATCCACATCGAATGGACCAGTGTAATGTTAGGGAGAAGACATCCAGTTTTTTTTTTTTTTATATATAATGAGTGTTATTTAATCATAGCTTAGGTGTTTAGTGATGTCCTTTATTTGACTGAAGACATTCCTTATTATGAATAAACATCTGAGAAGTTTTTCTCTCAGGTGGAGGGATGAATGTTGCATTTTGTCACCTGCCTTTTCAGTATTCAAGAATTAGACAGCTTTTTTGTAGTCCATGACACAGAGATTTATATAAATTATTTTTCATTTGTTAAGCCAATCCAGCATTCTTTGATAAACTCCATTTATTTATGATGTATTACCTCAGTGGTTCTCAGCCTTCCTAATGCTGCAGCCCTTTAATACAGTGCCTCATTCTATGGTAACCCCCAACATAATTTTTTTTGTTGTAATTTTGATACTGTTTGAATTGTAATGTAAATATCTGATATACAGTATATCTGATATGCAACCCCTGTGAAAGGATCATTCAACCCCTCAAAGGGGTCATGACTCACAGTTTGAGAACCATTGTATTACCTTTTTTATATTGCCAAAATTTGGTTAGGACTTTTGTATAGATTCCTAAGAGATCTTGGTCTGTAGATTTTATTTTTTCCTTTTTATCCTATTGTTTAGTTTTGATGTCTAGATAATGCTGTACTCTTTTTTCAACTTTGTATAGAATTAGTATTTTGTTCTTAAAATGTTTCTAATTTACCAATAAGGTCACCAAGACCTTGAGTTTTCTTTGTGGGAAAGCTTGAGATTCTAAATGTAATGTCTTTGATAGATATATCTATTTATAATATAATTTTCCTTGTACTTATATTTGTTAGTTTGTATTATTTATGTGACTTGTTTATTCAATGTATAATTATGAACATGTTAACATAAAGATATTAACAGTATTCTATATTATCCTTTTGCTATCTGTAGGATCTGTTATAATATCCCTCCAAACTCCTAATACTGGTAATTCTGTCTTTATTCTTTTATTCCCGATCAATTGGTCTATGGATTCACAATCTCATTACTCTTTTATTGATTTCTCTATCTTTTTTTAAATAATTTTTTTTTATTTAGAGGTCTTCTATTCATTCCACCACAGATTCCCCTGTCCTCCCTCCCCCCACCCTCTATCCTCCCCCCTCCCATCTCCTCCAAGGCAAGGTCTCTCATAGGGAGTCAGCAGAGCCTGGCACGCTCAGCTGAGGCAGGTCCAAGCCCCTCCTCCCTGCACCAAGGCTGTGCAAAGTGTCTCACCATAGGCACTAAACTCCAAAAAGCCGGCTCATGCACCAGGGACAGGTCCCGGAATAGTTCTTTTGTTTTTATTATTGTCTGTTGCTTCTTTTATTATCGTTTCCTCTGCTTTGCTTACTGTTAGTTCAGTTTACTGCTCTTTTTCTCATCACATGGTAAAAGCAAAGATCATTGTTCTGAGATCTGGATTCGGGTACTGCTGCATGAGCTGTTCCCCAACTTTATGATATGTTGAGTTTGATTTTCTTTCTTTTCAAAATACTTTCTGATTACCTTTATAATTTGTCTTTGACAGATTATTTTGAAGTATGTTGTTTAAAGATTTTTTCATAGATCTTTGTTACTGTTTTTTAATTTTGTTATGGAATATACTTCTACATGACTTGAGTCCTTCTAAATTTCTCACAGCTTGTTTTAGTAGTAAAACAGGTCATTTTGGAAAATGTTCTGTTGCTGTACCTGAGAAATGTTTGTGTTCTGTTGTAGCTTGAAGTGATGGTTGGTAAATATCAGTTATGTCAACTTGGTTGAGAGTATTATGAAAATCTGTGTATTTACTAATTTTTCCCTTATGTGTTTATCAAGTGTTAAGAGAGAGGCACTGTGATCCCAAGCTATCATCTTCAGTTTTTCTTTGCAATTCAATTAGGTATTGTTTGATTCAGTTGGAACCTCCCTTGTTAGGTGAAGGAATATTTAGAATTATGTCCTAATACATACCCTAATGATGGAATGAAACCTTTGTCATTATGAGTTTCCTTATTTCTTGTATCATTCTATGATAAACTTGGACCATCACCAATCTATTCTTTTCCCTTCCTCCTTGTCTCCCCGCCGTCTCCCTCCCTCTCTGCTTCCCTTTCTTCCTCCCTCCCTGCTTATCCCTCTCTCTTTCTTCCTGTTTCCTGTTTTCTTCTATTCAGATAAAGCCTCACTTGGTGACCTAAGCGAGCCTAGACCCTGCAAGCCTGCTGCCTCTGCTGAGATTGCAAGTGTATCTCAATGCCCAGCCCCCGCTTCCTTCAGATCACTGCTCGTGTGATGCACCCTTCAGTATTCTGTGACTTTTTGTTCTTTGGGTTTTCATATTCAGGTATATATATATACCTGAATATGAAAATATATATATACCTGAATATATAATATATACCTGAATATATAATATATACCTGAATATATAATATATACCTGAATATATATATATACCTGAATATATATATATACCTGAATATGAATATATATATATATATATATATATATATATATATATATATATATATTTCAAGACGGGGTTTCTCTGTGTAGTTTTGGTGCCTGTCCTGGATCTCACTCTGTAGACCAGACTGGCCTCAAACTCACAGAGATCTGCCTGCCTCTGCCTCCTGAGTGCAGGCATTAAAGGTGTGCGCCACCACCGCCCGGTGGAAATATAATTTATGTTATCCTTAAAAACCTAATGCCTAATGACCTGTGCCCTTTCATTGGAATGTTTAGATAATAATTTACATTTAATGTGCTTATTGAGACAATCAAGTGCAAATACGTGTTTTTTTTTAAAACTATTTGCTCTGTATTTTTCTATTTTAAAAGGTCCATTTAATTTAGATGTTCACCTGTTTACTGTTATGTGTTTAAATCTGTCCACATTTTTCTGCTACTTTTATCCCTTTCTCCTTCTAGCTTCTCACTTTGACAGTTTTGTTTGGTGTGTGTTGTCTTTTTTCAGGTCATTTGGCCTTCCAGTTTATGATGAGAATTTTATAGTATGGATGCCTGTAAACTGCCATGGCAGACATACTACCGTAGCTGCTGAGATTTCTTCCTTAGCGATAACAAGTTCAAATAAGATGTTTCAGAGTGAAGATGGAATATAGATAACAGCCCGAATTTGTCTAAGAATATAAGTTTAGGGGACAAATTAACTTTATTATCTCCAATTAACCATTTTTCGATATATTTTGCCTCAAAATTATTTGTAGTTACTGGCTTCTTCATTGATTGAAATTGCGTTCCCCCCAAATTCTTATGTTGACATTTGAATTCTTTGTACCTCTAGATGATCATATTTGGTAATATGTTTTTTTTTAAAATAGGTAATAAAGAAAAATCAGTAGGCATGTGAGCATGCCTTAACACGGTAAGGACTGGTGTCCCTATACAAACATTTGATTGTACATAGGTGGAGTATTGGGCAGAGCACTAGGGGAAAATGACCATGAGAAGAGAGGTGCAGGAACAAACAACCCAGACAGTGTTTTACTCTTCGATGGGGCCTCCAGAACTGTCAGGAAATGAGATTTTGTTGCTTAATGCAGCAAGCTCTGCAAGTATTCGTCACAGCAGCCCTAGAAAACTAGCACAACATCTCAGTGCTCCTGACTGTTTTCATTGTCATCTCCAGGGACACATATCACACAAAAGGGGAGGACTCCCTCCTGGTTTCTGTACACCACACCCCCTTGAATAGTTCAGATGTCTCTGCCCTGTGACTTTCTACTCCTCTTTGGTGGTTGGGACAATATACTGATGTATTTTATCCCTTAATCCAGATTTGCTATCTTCATCTAACAGAGAGGTTTTTTTTTTTTTGTTTTTGTTTTTAAATTAAAATGAAGATTCATTGGGTTTTGTTTTTAATTAGCTCTGTAGGGTACTTTCTTTTTAAATGTCATAGCAATAAGCTGACAAAAATGTGAAACTTGGGTCTACATGTGTGTTTGAATATACATGCATATTTCCAGATTTCAACAATGCTTAATTATTGATACAGGAGAATAATACACCCCTCTCTGAAATTTCCAGATTAGTTTGGGTAATAACCTCATAGCCTAAACTTACTTTAGGCTCTGGATGTTTCTGATATAAAGCTGGGAAATAAAATAAGCTCATTGATATCAATCAGCTTTTATTTGCTTTTTTGGGAGCAACTTTGTAATCCTGTGAGATAAATATTCTCAGTTATTATTTCTACAAGCAAACAATTTCCCTTTATTCATCAACTGCCTTTTGTTATATGGGGTTTGTCATTTTTCTTATTCTGGTTGGTAAAGCTACTTTTAAATAACACACTCATCAATCATAGATTTCCATAATATAATTTAGCTCTCAAATTTTACAATTTTTGCTGAAGATAATTTAGCTTTTGCATTTCAGAATCCTCTTGATGGATAGATCAAGCTGGACAGTGTTTGAATAATGTATTCCTAATAAAGGACAGAGTGGATTCTAACGAAGAACAGGACTAGCTGATCTGGATGGTTTTAACTTAAAATATGAGAGGACAAAGAAATATCCCGATAAAATTGCAAAACGTAATATTATAAAAGGTAGTGTCTATAAATGGAAGGCCCAAACCCACACTCAGACATTAGATATTCATTTTATAATTCCTAGTGACTATTAATGTAAATCTGAAATAGAAAGCAAACAGTTTCTAACTATATAAGTTCATATAAGTGAAATAATTTTGAAATATTCCTGCAGCCCAGTAAGAAAGTAACTATGCCCATAGCACCACAGTAGGGGAGTACATATGCTTGAATCATGTCTATAGAACAAGACATAGACTCTCATGTCAAGATGCATCTATTCAAACAAAGTCTTAAAACCCAGTGGTGGAAAATGCTGGGCATTGAATGATGGCAAATGGAAAGAGAAACAGAAACTCTGCGGGTTTTTTATTTTATTTTATTTTTTTTTTTTTAGATTTTTTTTCCTTACCACTTATCCAATTAGAGAAAGGCTAGGAAACGTGTTAATCCCTTGAAGAAGAAAGTAAGGCTGTCTCACTTTGTATATCCTAGCATCTTACAGAGCCCCTTTTTCATTATAACATTGGTGAGTGTTTTTAATGATAAAGAAGTGACAGGACATTGGCAGGTGCAATAACCATACAAGAGAGAAGGTTTTTGAGAGAAGTCCCATGTTCAAAAGAAAGGATAGCATGGTTTCCGCTTCTGAGGGAAGAGTGTATTCCACACAACTGGACTGCCTGAGCTTGGGTCCCAGCACCACCACTCCGTAGCTGTGTGTCCTTGGGCGGGTGTCCAGCACTCTTTCCTTTAGTTCCCTTTTCACAAGAGATGGCAGCTCCTGCTTCGTTGGATTGCTGGGAGATTCAGCAGGCTCCTAGTGCCGGGTGCTGATAAACAAACCCATTTGCCCTTTGACCTGCTTTCTGCAATGTAACATGCACCTACGGCAGCTGTGTTCGCATGTGGATGGATGAAACATGATCACATGATTTCTGGTGTCAGCATCCACCATAGTCAGGTCATTAACTGGATCTTTCACGTCAGGAACTGAGTTTTGAGTTCTTCCGTCACGTTTCTTGTAGGAATGATACAAATTCTGCTTTCGTTTTGCTCATCTTGGCTAACTTGCCATTTCAATTTTGGTGTCACTCTGTTTCAAACATGCCTCCCGAGAATATCATGCCCTTGCAATCACACAAAATCCCTCTATATCTGGTGTTGGTGAAGGGTGTTTACTGCTTTCCCAGAGGACTCGAGTTTGGCTCTCAGCACTTACGGTGTTTGTCCCACAACCATCTGTCACTCCAGCTGTAGGGATCTGTCGCCCTCTTCTGGCCTCATTGGACACTTGCGGCATACATGCAAGACAGACAGACAGACATGCACATAAGTAAAAATAATTACTAGAAATCTTCAAAGTTATTTTATTTAAACTACAACATTAATATGTAAATTATTAATATGTAATATAGTTACACGATAATATGTAAGCAAAATTATCTCATATTTTAAACATAGCTTATTACCCATTGCTTTATCCCCTTTCTTTATAGTTTGTTTCAAAAATTCCTTTTCTCTACAAACCAGCACAGTTACCACTGTTTTCAGCTGTGATTTAAAACATTAGACATTCTCTTTAGACATTTCAGAGACTTTCTCAAGGCATGGTAATCAACTGGCTTCAAAGTCTACCCTTTTCTAGCTCCCAATCAAGCAAATTGAGATTTACCACCTTCTTCTATGAGACCCACTTTCTGAGATGACACTGAAGTAGTTTGAGGAAATGGTGTTTGCATATTTTGGGGATGATTTATTTTTAATTTATGTGGTGATACTTTATTTGTGCTCAAATGTGATATTTTATTTGTACGTTAATCAATAAAGTTTGCCTGGAGATCAGAGGTCGGCAAACCATAAACAATAGTCAGGTGGTAGTAGCCCATGCCCTTAATCTGATCATACGGCAGACAGAGTCTCTGTGTGGTCAAGGACACAGCCAAGCGTGGTGACACGAGCCTTTAGTCCCAGTACCAACCATAGAGACCTGGAGGTCTGTATAGACAGGCAGTGATAAGGAAGTCATGTGGCTGGGCTTAGAGCCAATGAGAAGGCAGAACAGGAAGGCAATGAAAGCACAGGTTAAGCAGGAAGAAGCTCTCTCTGTGGAAGCTACTGTGTGGTGATAAGATAAGGCTAGTCATGGCTATTCGCTATTTCTCTGATCTCTTTGGCTATTACCTCTGTATTTGGCTCTGTGTTTCTTATTTACTAAGACTGTTTAGAAATTCATCTACAAATTTATCCACCCAAACAAATCTTCATTATGTTTCCTGGGAGTTCTGCATGCTATTGGCATATCAAATTCTTTTATTTCCATTGCTGCCTTCTATCTCTCTCCCTCTCCCTCCTTTGTATTTTTGTCACTTCAATCAGGAGAGTGTGGGGTGTGTTGTGTGGAAGCCTCTATTTTGACAGAATTTGACAGCACACTTCGAGTGGTGTGTTAGGAAACAGGAAAAGGTTGACCTGGATGTGAGAGGAAATTGTGTCATATAATGTACAATTTAAAAATGGAAGTGTTTATGTCTTGAGAAGGGAAAATGTAAGAGAGACATGAGACACTACCTTCAGCTGCCCAAAGGGATGGCATGTAGCTCAAGAAATTGGTTCTGTGTCAGGCAAATTATTCCTGTCCAAGCGACTGAAAGGAAGATACGTGCTTGGATGTAGGATTGAGCAATTTAATTTCTAAGGTCATTTCCTATCCTATGCTTCTGCCAGTATAAGCTTGACAGTTTTGAAATGTGAAGTGAAAAAGAATTTTCTTCCCCAAATTTGGTTTCCATAAGGATTTAAATAGAACCTTTATTAAAAACATATGTGAGTCTAGAAACTTTGATTTAAGTTTGACATATGACATATAAATTCATATGTGATGATGTAGGTCTATATTTAGACAGAATGGGCTTACTAAGTCATTGCTCTTTGGAGCTTTATGATATGGTCTTAGAATACATTTATGCAACATCATCTTTACTTATAGTGACCAGTGCTTTAAAATACATTAAGGGTTATTATAGCATAATGCAGTTAATCTAAAATTTGTGATACAATGAATGTGATAACTAATGTAAACTACTATTTTGGGTTCTTAGAGAAGCAGACCCTAAGATGGAGTAAGAAGTGATAGAGAAAGGGGGAAAAGAACAGAGAAAATCAAAGAAAGTCTTCAGACTCGTAGAAGCTGAAAGAGTAAATGAATGAGGATAAGTAGTGGAGGACCCAAAACTGTTAAGAACACTTAGTGCTTTTGAATTACGAGTTTTACAAAATTATTTTAGCTTGAGTGTTGGAGAGCTGGCGCCTGAGTTTGATTTCCAGCAATCACAGAAGGTGGCTCACAATCTCACAATCACCTGTAGCTCCAGCTCCAGAAAGATCCGACACCTCTGCCCTCCAAGAGCATCTATACTCATGTGCACACCTCCCCACAGCCATAATTAAAAATTAAAAATATTAATATAATTAGTTAAATTAATATAATTAAAAAATTAAAAAAAAATCTATTTTTAAAAAAGCCATGGATTTTGACAACTCATGAGCCTTTTACGCCCATCCTCTAGTTTGGCGGCAAGAAGAAATTACACAAATTGACCAGTATTCGAGTCAAGCCGAGAGGAAAGCTGCCCTGTGCGAGCTTTTGGAAAAAGAGACACAGATCATTTCTTCCATCGGGAGACATAGATATATTGCCAATATGGAGCGCCAGGAAGCAGCTATACAACGTTTTCTGGATAAGGTTAGTGAACTTATTTAAACACGAGTGTGTCCTGAGTTTAACAATGTGGAATTATGATCCAAAGGAGAGACTGATACCATAAGAACTTTCATAAAGTTTTAACATTTTGATATTTCTTTAAATCCTGTATAGTTACTCTTTTAATGGAGCTGAATACTCAAACTGTACCCTTGAATAGACTAACAGGGAACATGAGATGCCTGATTAAGGGGATTTGCTCATGGGAGAAAAGGTGGGATGGTTATTTGAATTTGGAGAGTTTCACACGCTGATAGTGTACAAAGTAGTAAAACCTCAGAATGTCTGGGTCTGGGGTACCCAGTGGTCACCAGCTAGGAGATTGGCTGGAGACCTATGTTTATGCTTTGGCTCACCACAGCCCTGGTTGACTGGACAGTTCTGTCCAATAGGATATATATATATATATATGTGTGTATATATATATATATGTATATATACACATATATATATTTACTGAAAAGCAAGAAATCATGCAATTAAGGGGAAAACTAAAGTAATTACCTTTTTGTGGTCAAACTGCCTGTTTGATATTGAAAGCCTGTTTCCATAGTAACAAATTTCCTTTTATAAACCTGATCTTTCCAGACAATTAAAAGCTAATCCATCCAGAAGAGGAAAAGGATACAGTTTTCTAAGATACTTGTTTGTTGTGATTCTACTTCTGTGGTTTCTGTTATTTGAGAACATTTTTTCCTTAAAAAAGTCACGTTTTGTATTACTTTAAATGCCCTCCTATCATCTCATTTGCGCACCCGTCTACCTGACTTCAGACTATCATTGGCTTCAATTTTAGTTCTGGTCTCAGACAAGATCCTTAGGAACTTCTAAACCACGTGTCCAATTCCCACCATCTTCTGCCCTTTGGCGATCCCAGGAGTATCCTAACCCTAAGTCACATCACCTCACTGCCTTTTGCCACCCTTACCTCCATGTGAGTCCTGTTCTGTAGAGTTCGTCTAACCTATCTCTTTCTGTGTGTGTCTCATCTACTCACTTGCTCAGCCCTTCTCAGCCTGTGGGTCACCACCCCTTTGGGAGCCAGACAACCCTTTCACAGGGTCACCTTGGACCACTGGAAAATACAGACATTTACATTACAATTCATAACAGTAGCATAATTATAGTTATAAAATGGCAATGAAAATAATTTTATGGTTGAGGGTCACTGCAACATGAGGAACTGTATTAAAGGGTCGCAGCATTAGGGGTGCTGAGAACCACTACTCTAGATAGAAACGTGGATGTTATTATTGACTTCTCCACCTGCCTACCAACCTGCTTTTTGCTGTTGCTTTATTTTTCTTTAATTATTTATGTGTTCATTTCCAGACTTGCTTTCATTGACTGTAGGAAAACGGCTCCGTTCTGCATCTTGATGATGTTGCCTGTGTCAAGTAGACCATGCAGGCAAAGACATGAACTACAGATGTTGGAGTCTGATTGGAATGCTTTTTAATCCACCTTATCCTAGGAGGGTGGGAGGTCATAACAGCTCCTATCTTCTCCCTCCCTGTCTCTTCAGGGAAATCATTATGGGGGGGGGTTGCCTTTCTTGTCTCTTGTATGTTATAATGGATACTCATTTAAGTGAATATGGGTATCCTTCTCACCTGGATTATTTTGTTTTCACATGGGGCCATTATCTCCAGTCTAAATTCTCAGTGCTCTGTTCTATCATCCAACTGACAACTGGGAAGACCTTACCAGGAATACCTAGAGCCTGTCCTTCTGTACTTCTTTGTGGGAGCAATGATTTTATTCACTTCTTGTCTGCATATCCCTTATCTTATTGTTCCCTTACCATCATCGTGTGTGTGTGTGTGTGTGTGTGTGTGTGTGTGTGTGTGTGTGTGTACACACGTGCACGTGTATGCGCACACGCATACACTACATCTAAATGGCTCCAGCCATGCTCAGTTACTTGCATGTCTCCAGAAAGACCATATACTCCTGATGCTTTTGCATCTGACTTGCCTCTGTGTGGTTTCCTTTCCCAGTTTTCTTAGTTGTCAGTTACTTTCTCTTTCAAACAAGCCTGAATGCTCCCCTTATTCAGAGAAGGAAGGAAGGGTTAATACCGTTCTGACTGTGCTCGTTGCTCTCATGAGACTCATTCTCATCTCCGACTTTATATATGATAGTTATTTTTATTGTATCTAATGTCTTAACCCTTTCTAGGTTATGATAGATTTTCGAGATTTTTTTCTTTTGAGACAGGGTCTTACTGCATAGCCTTGGCTGGCCTGCATCTCATTATGTAGACCAGGCTGACCTTAGAGATCCAAGTGCCTCAGCTTGTGGAGTGCTAGGATGAAATGTGTGTGCTGCCACACTCAACTGGCATATTATTATATTCTTAGGGTAAGAGACACCTCTTAGCTCTGTCCTCACACCTTTACACATTCCTCACATAGATTATCAATACATGTTTATGGAGGAAGGCAGTAAACTATGAGCAGAAAATAATGCTCTGAGTTTCATATTCCAAATAAAGAACAAGTCATGTAGACACCATCATTGTTAAAATTCTCAAATATCTTCATTCCAGGAAAGACAATTGTCAGAAACATTAATATCCATAGTTTTGGTGGTTTGGATAAGAATGGACCTCAGAGACTCATATATTTGAAGGCTTAGTCACTAGGGAGTAGAACTCTTTGATAGAATTAGAAAGATTGTGAAATGTGGCCTTGTTGGAGAAAGTGTGTCATGGGGGAGGGGAGTGGGAATTGAGCTTTCAAAAAGCCCATGGTAGGCTCAGTCTCTCTGCTCCTCTGCCTGAGGATCAGGATGTAGCTCTCAGCTACTTTTCCAGCATCATGCCTTCCATGTCTGCTGCTATGCTGCCTACCATGATGATGTTGGACTAACCCTCTGAAACTGTAAACAAGCCCACAATGAAATGTTTGCTTTTTAAAGAGTTGCCTTGGCCATGGTGTCTTTTCACAGCAATAGAGCAATGACTAGGACAGTATTTTTCACCATCATATTTTCAGACTAAATTTATTGTTTGAACAATTTTATCTTGAACCTGCTTTATGACTAGGAACTGTGATTTCACATGCCTTTTAACCTTACTGGAGGTGATGGCATGGACCTGGTGCAGCCTGAATATTTGCAAGAGTTGGAGGCTTCTGGGTACCAATGGACAAGAAAGACAGGTAGCACTCATGCATCCTTATTTGAAATTTGTCTTCTTCAGGACTTTCCCTTTATGTTACTCTGGCTTCTTCCTATTTCCTGCAAGGTAGTCTAAATTCTACCATAAACCCTTATACAATATATCTTCTTGCTTATGTGTTAAATACTTTGCTACCATATCTTTAGGCCCCATATCTAGCATTGCCTCTAAGCAGTTTTTGAAATTATATGTGTGGATCAAATAATATGTGTGGATCAAACAAACTTATTTGTTTTGGTGTTTTTTTTTTTTTTTTTTTTTTTTTTTTTTGGTTTTTCGAGACAGGGTTTCTCTGTGTAGCTTTGCACCTTTTCCTGGAACTCATTTGGTAGCCCAGGCTGGCCTCGAACTCACAGAGATCTGCCTGCCTCTGCCTCCTGAGTGCTGGGATTAAAGGCATGTGCCACCACCGCCCGGCTCATATACTTATATAATCAGTGGGTCAAAGCACAATATGAAATTGCTTGTAGAGTCGATTGATTACCATCATCCTTTCTCATGAAGTAAATATAACATGATAAGATTTTTATATGAATCTCATCCAAAATAAAGATAAAATGGAGAACTATTGTTCAGAAGAATTTTTATGAGGAAGATTTGGTTTTGATTTCTAAATACTTTGTAAAGAGTAGAGTTCAAAGTCTTGAAGGACTCTAAATATAGGAAGTTCTACCCTGTGACGTGGTGGGAAGGCTGAGGAGGTGGAGTTGGATTTTGATTGTTGTCCTGGGAAGTAGACTGAAGAGACAGTGGGAAGGCAGTGAGGGGATTATTTAACCTTATTATTATGTAAATAAAACATTAAAGTGTATGTGTGTGTGTTGTTGTGTGTGTGTGTTGTTGTTGTTGTGTGTGTATGTATGTGTGAAAAGTTGTAAGGGCAGAGAAAAGCAGATAACTGCTTTGTGTCCAGAACCAATCAAGCTGGCGACCTTGATACCACTGTAATCCAAGATCATCTAAAGTATGTTTTTGTATATGAAGCTGTACCAAATATCTAGAAAAGAAGGTAAATGATGCAGACATTAGCAGGAAGTAGTTATACATGGTCTGTTCTTCTCCATGTCTGTCCATTCCTTATGTCCATCCTGCCATTGTCTCTAACATCAAGGAACAGTCAGTATTCATTTCATAAATGCTCAAGCAACTTATATCATATAGGACTTTTTGATTGCTGATAAAACAGTTTATAGTTATCCCAGAAGTCAGTCAAGGTCACAGTTATTTTAGACATTAAAAGTAACCAGCAAGGGGCTGGAGAGATGGCTCAGAGGTTAAGAGCACTGGCTGTTCTTCCAGAGGTCCTGAGTTCAATTCCTAGCAACCACATGGTGGCTCACAACCATCTATAATGGGATCTGGTGCCCTCTTCTGGCCTGCAGGTGTACATGCAGGCAGGACATTGTATACATAATAAATAAATAAAATCTTAAAAAAAAAAAAAAAGTAACCAGCAAGCAGAGTGGCAATGCAGCATTTATCATCAAAAGCTCTATAAAGTAGATATTTAAAGCAAAATTTTACTTTCTTATCACTTAGAAATAACTACGGAGGATAAACATTTATATTTAGTTTCAGTTGAAATTCACTTAGTCCAATGACTGTGGGATCTATTGAAAACAATATTTTATGTTATTCTGAACATACTATTTCTCTGAATAATGAACGACTGGCATAATTTCATTGGTCTAATCAAGAAACTGAACTAAAGGTCCTTACCTTTAAAGGTTCTCATTCTTAGTAAAAAAAAAATTTCACTCTAAAGTTTTTTTTTCAATTTAATTTAATGTTATTTTATTTTATGTACACTAGTATTTTTGCCTGTCTGTGTGTCTGTGTGAAGGTGTCTTAACTCCTGGAGTTTCAGTTACACACAGTTGTGAGCTGCCGTGTGGGTGCTGCGGATTGAACACAGGTCCTATGGAAGAGCAGGCAATGCTCTTCACTGCTGAGCCGTCTCTCCAGCCCCTACTCTAAAGATTTTTAAAAGCATTAATTAATTTGTAACTTACCACTTTGAGCCCTGACTTCTGCAGGTTATCAGACGTTAAGAACTGACAGGTTGACTGAGGTCAAGGAATTCAGGTCGTGACGTCCAAATGGAAGACAACTAGTTGGTTTCCAGTTTTAATGTTTTGGGTGCATTTTACCAAGCTATGTGAAAAGATCATTTGCATTTCTGTAAGAGATGATCCCTAAAGTTGAGGACATTTATTTCCTTGATTCATACATCATTTCTCACAGTCACAGGCCTAAAAAAAAAACTGCAGTTTTTGTAGCTGTGCCATGTGAATGCTTTTTCTCCATGCTCAGGTGGCCCACAGCTAATGGGACAGGAAAATGCATCTACCTCTCTCTGAGCTGTGCATTTAACAGGGGGTCACTGTGGATGAATAAAACCCCTTTGCTGTATAAAAGAAAGGTTGCTCACTACCCAGCGGTTTTGGGGGGCTTAACTTTATGCTTAATTTGTACCCTTGGGGACCTGAGAATTAATTCCCGAGGAAGAAAGGGCCTATTCTCCCGGAGCAGCCATTTCCCTCCGCACAGGGAGGCCTGCTGCTCTCGAGGCTTTTGTCCTCTCCCTTCCTCCCCTTCCTCCTGCTGTTCTTCTGTTGCTCTGTTCCGCAGCCTCTGCTGTCTCATTTGTTGGCAGCTAAGTGGAATTTATTACGCTTCTATTTCTGAAGCAATTTAAGAACATGATTGTTGTACATCTCTTATTATAGCCAAAGCATTCAAAGAAAAAAGGAACTAGGAAAGAGAAATAAGCAAAGTTGACATTTTCCCTCATCAGAGTTAAGAAAAAAAAATACCGTAAGGCTTGAAATCAAAGAAGCTTGTACTTGAAGATGAAATTATCAGTGTTGGCAGAAGGACAGCCAAAGATAAAAACAGCTTTGCTGAACAGATCTTTATATATATGTATATGTATACATATATATAAAGATCTTGTTGGTGCCAGCTCTTGGGAACTGGGACTTACTTCATACACAGGATTCTCTGATTATATCATTCAGTTCTCTTTAATCTGGCTAACTCCTGTTTATTCTCTTGGTTTCATTGTAGGTATGGCTTTTTTCGTAGGAGTCAAGTGCTTTATAGACAGTGTATCCTTGCCTGTTTACCTGCAGCTATCAACCATGCTCATTCTCTACTTTAATTAGTTATTTTCTTACTTTTATATCCCATGAGATCTGAGAGCTTTTGAAATCAGGACAGCACTTTATTACTCAGTATCCAGGGTACTAACTAGTGTAGACACCATAAATATTTGTTGAATGAATGAATAAGCACTAAAAACCCTGTGAAATATACAGAATTACCTGAGAAATTTACTTTTTATAACCTTTTAGGAAAACAAAATTTAAAATCATAAAAACTTATTGAACAATTGAGATCCAATTTCCTTTGCCATGCGTTACTGAAATAGAGACACTATATACGTGTGTGTGTGTGTGTGTGTGTGTGTGTGTGTGTGTGTGTGTTTATAACTGCAAAAGGATTTCCAATGTAAACAGTGCTATGGATTCCAGCATCTGGTACTAGAGAGCATTTCTTGGAAAATGTAAGGCTTGACTTGGGAGTTAAAAGATGAGAAGCATTTGGATCTCCATTTGGAAAAGCCCCAGACCTTGTTGTAGTATCTTGCACTCACCAGAGCCATAAAAAGCCAGCAATTGTGATCAACACTCATTTGCAAGTAGAATTAAATAGTGTAGCAACTGCCAACATACAATAAATTAGATAAAGTAGACATTTCAGAAACATGTTGTTAGAAGGATTATTACAAATGAAATAAATTACCAGCCTGCAGAGTAAAAGATATTGTCCTTACTAATGGTAGAAAAGAAATTATATTTTATAGAGTCATGCTGAGGAAATTAGCATATGAAGATTAAGATATTAGTTAGACTTGAGGATATTATAGATGAAATTTAGCATAAGTATTCTTTAAAACTTTTAAAATGAGCTTTGAAAGAATCATTGTACTTGAGCAAAATACTCAGTGTAAGGCTCTTTCAGGTGTAGAATTGCATTATTTCCAAGAGATAACAATTGAAGTGTCTTTTTTTGTTTGTTTGTTTTGTTTTGTTTTTCGAGACAGGGTTTCTCCTTGTAGCTTTGTGCCTTTCCTGGAACTCACTCTGTGGCCCAGGCTGGCCTCGAACTCACAGAGATCCACCTGCCTCTGCCTCCTGAGTGCTGGGATTAAAGGCGTGCACCACCACCACCTGGCATTAATTAAAGTGTCTTATTATTAACTCATTTTACTTCTGTAACTCTTCAGCCAGCTCAGCTCTAGCCTATCAGCTGTCTAGCTAACATTACCTATTATTCTATTTCTGATGTGACATTATAAACCAGTTATAGTGCTGCGGCTTGCCGTCCCCAGATCAGAACTTCAACTGAGAATCTGAAGTTTCTACTGGAGGTTACTTGCTCTAAGCAACTTTTATTTTGCTATAACTATAAGGATACTGTTGTTTTGAAAACATATCAAATATAATTGTAAGGGATAACTTTGTATTTCTCAATCTAACATGCAAACAATGGAGGTAATTGAAGCTATAACTAAAACCTTCATCGTAAACTGTCATTCTAAGTGCAGTCTAGTTTCACTATGAGTTTCTAATGATTTGCTCCAACACCTAGAGAACTTCTCTTAAACTGAAAATTAAACCACATCTAAGATTTAAATGATTGCAATTATGTCATAAATCAGGATACAAGGACCCCAAAGCAATGACTAATTAGCCTACAAAAACATCCAATATCTGAAAAGCCAGCAATTGTGATCAACACAGGCTTGCTTCTGAAGGAGTATAATCAGGCAAAATGATAGAGCAGCTTTTTATTCTAAAGTACAAGAGAAAACAAATAGCAAATGATTCCCAAGGGATATGTAGCTGAATCCTCTGCTTTTAAACTCTTGGTAGGAGGAAACAGATCAGTGCTAAGCACAGTGGGGCATCCTTAAAAGCCATCCTGGTGGTACATTCAGTAGACAGTTCAGACACCGTGCTGTCTCTGACTTCCTCGCCTGGGAATCCTTAGTTGAATGTTAGGGCAAGTGAACCCAATTCACCCATCCCTCAATTCAGGAGGTACGCTAGGCTGGGGTACTCTATGCCATATTTGTCAATAGAAAGTGAGACATTTTGGCAACACTTGGGTAGTAGTGATCATAGTACTGCTAAAACAGTTGTCCCTCGTGTGTGCAAAAGATTGGTTCCCCGAGCCCGTGGATACCAAAATCCACAGTTACTCCAGTCCTGTATGAAAGGACGCTATATTTGCTTATAATATATGTAAATCTCTGTGTAGTTTAAGGCATCCCCAGATTCCTTTTTTTTTTTTTTTTTTTTTAAGTCCTGGAGACTGAAATTAAGGCTATATGCTTACTGGGTAAGCACTCTACCACTGAGCTACAGCCCCAGTTCCAGAAGATTTTTAACACCTAATATAATGTAAATACTATGTAAATAATTTTTTGTTGTGCTGACTTGTTTAGGGAGCAATGACAAGAAATGAAAAGGTCTACATATGTTCTATATAGAGACTGAATTTTTGTCCAGCTCACTGTCTAGAAAGAAGCTGGTCTTGAGCTCTTGTTCCTCTGGCCTCCACCTCCTGAGTGCTGGGATTGTGACATGTGGCATCATGTTCAGCTGGAAAAAATTCCCAGTATTTTTTGACCTGGGTTAGTTGAATTTGAGGAGGCAGAACACACAGATATAGAGGGTCAACTGTAGAACTGTTTCACTGTGGAAACCTGCTTTGTGAAGAACTTTGAACTTGATACAGACTTATTTTATGTAAGATACTAAGACATAACTCACACAGCCCCTTTCTGAGATATCTGAAGGTCTTCAAATATTGAGGGTTACCAACCATAGCTGCTCTATGAAATTTGTCTTTAATCAGCAAGGCAAACAACCAAGACACATGAATACATAGTCAATATAGAGCTAGGCAGATAATAATAAAACACATGCTAAATATATGCTGTTCTCCCTATGGAGTCAGTGCATAATTTTTAATATAAATATAGCCATTCACCATGCCAAGTAATATAAATCAGTCCCTAACTCTCAATCTTGGAGATATGTTTTCCCTTCTGCAGACTGAACAAATGTCTATTCTCCCACTCTTTAATTATCTTTATAAGGCTACCAGATGTGGCCACCTGTGCTGCAGAGGTATCTTTAAATGCCTTTAAGAGATTTAATTTTTCAATATGTTTATATGCACGAGTCTATGTGTACCATGTGTGAGCAGGGACTTATATGACCTGGCACCTCTGTAATAGCTGTGAGCATGCCTAACCCATGAGCCATCTTTCCAGGAATCATCAGACTTGGATTTATCATCCCCAAGGAATCATCAGACTTGCTTACATGATATGTTCGTTCAGTGGAGTCCAAGAATGTCTTGATCTGTCTTTTTGTCTCCTCCCTGGCAAGGGTGCTAGGAACAGAGCAGGCTCTGTAAGAGCAGTACACACTCTCTTCAGCCCATAGTAAAATGTCTTAATCGAGAGCTCTGTGAGTTTAGACCTCAATGGTAGAGTCCTTACCTAGCATCTAAGAAGCACCAAGTTCAATCTGCAGTTCATCAATGATGAATAAATGGAAAAATAAATAAATATTTTACTTTTCCATGGTCTAGAAAGTCTTCGATTATCTTCCTTGAATTTTAATAATGCCTTTAGTTAGGACTTAAGACAGATTTCTAGTGGATGGGACAAAATTATTATCTTCAGTCTCTAACTATAATTGCAACAATAATGTTATTTTCAAGTGTTCAGCTCCAAAGACCTGGAGAAACCCTGATGGCAAAATCATTGAAATGGACACACAGTTCACTCTAAGAGCCAGAGAGCTGCAAAGCATCTACAAGTGTGTCATGCTGAGAGACCTCTCTCAGGATGAAAGGCTGGACATACTCCTGACGCTCAAGCACACTGTGAAGGTATGTCGACTGTCTCTCTTAGGTTTGTAGTCAAGGTCACCGTCAATAAAAAGATCAGCTGGATACTGGAGTCCACATGTTCTGTTTCTTTAAGTAATTATAAAGTGATTAATACATGCTTGCATATGTGAAATTGTATAAACAACTAAGTTATTTTGGTAAATTTGGCGATAGATATGACTTCTGAATTAATACTTAACTAAACACTCTCAAAGTCTATGTTGATGAAAATCATGCCCAAAGCTGTGGGCCTGACTTGCAGTGTTGCAAAAATTACATACATGTTTTATGATGACATAGTAAAATGTAAATATAGTATATTCAAATGCAAATTCATCTTTATATAGCCATGTAAGTATATGATTTTAAAAATAATAGAAGCCATGTAAGCCATTATTTTAAAAATGGAATTAAAAAACAGCAATTGTTGTCTACATTTGGGACAGTTTTCAATGAGAAGTTGTTCATAGTCATTACAAATTTTATCCATTTTAGTGTGTGTGTGTGTGTGTGTGTGTGTGTGTGTGTGTGTTTGTGCATGTGTGTCACAGTGCACACTAGAGGTCACAAGATAATTTTCAGGACTGGCTTTCTCCTTCCTTCCTCTGAGTTGGACAGATGGAAGTCAGGCCACCAGGGTTGCATTCCAAGTGCTCTTACCCAGGGAGCCATCTAGATGCCCTGCTTTTTGCGATTGTAAAGCCATAACGATATAAGTATGTTTGCCTTTCCCCCCTTACAAATGATTAATTTTCTGCTTTTAAATGAAAATTAGATAGTGGATGTCACGCGTGGGTCAGGTTTCCTCCAGAAATAGACTCCGAGAAGGGTTTGAGTTCAGTTTCCCCGGGCATGCTGGAATACAGAAAGTAGACAGGAAAAATGTTCGTGCTCAGGAGAGGAAAGCCCCAGCAGCATTCGGACACGACAAGTGCGCGCAATCGCGTCAGCTTCACCAGGACTTTGAAGCTGGGGCTGCCCTGAGGATTTGCCCGTGTCAGAGGAAGGGGCAGGGCTGTTCACAGAATTAAGGGTGTGAGTTTGCCCTGGCAAACTAAGGAGGTCTCTGGAAGCAGCACTCACCAATTGACTGAGTTGAGGGGTGTCTTCCCATGACTCACCAGGAGGGGGCGAGTGAGAGCTTCCAGTCTGGCTACAGAACGCTGGCAGCTGCTGCTTGGATCTGCTTACTTGGCGATCAGTTCCTCCGACTTGGATGGATTTTTTTTTTTTCTTCCTGAATGGAATTATAGTAGTGAGGTTAATGAGAAAAGTACAGACCCTCTTGTATTTATAGGCATCAAGGTCACAGCAGAATCCCCCGTTTCCCCTCTGCTATTCATTTTCATGTTTCCTCACCCTGGATTAACACTGACGGGTTCACAACCTTCCTGTCCATGGGGCTTAAAAGCTCTAGACTACAGGGCGATGTGCTCTTCTCTCAAAATCAAAATCAAGTGTTTACCAGGAGATGCCTAGACCTGAGTGCCAAACACGTGAGTCCTTATCCCCAGGGGGCAATAACACCTTCCATGTCTTTTGAAAATCAGAGTCAGTTACCTCTCTAAGGATATGATGGTCACTCCAGATCTCCTGATTTGAGGAGGATTAGTCAGAGCTCACAGGAGTAGTGTATCCTCTACTGGAAGCAATTTTCACTGCGGAATTAGGACCTCTAAACTTGAATTGCCCAAAGTTTAAGGCACAGGAACCAAAATATCTCGGAGGAGTGAGGCTGTCGCTTCCCTGTCCGCGTCCATGCTCCCACCCCCCACCCCACAAGGGCAGTTTCAGCGGCTTCCAGGTTGTCTTCCTGGTTACACAACCTCACAGCTCAAGGTAGTACGAGCAAAGGAGGCCTGCCAACTCCAGCATATTCCATTCCAAGTACATAATCACAGAAGAGATTAATAAACTCTGACTCTCTCTCTCTGATCCTGCTGTATCTCTTTTGTGAGCACGACCTAGGCCAGCAATCCATTTGCTTTTCCCCCCCCATTTACTCCTGATTTACGTGGAAATCCTGGGGCTTTCTCCCCTCCCCAATTGATTAGTTATTTGATTCAGAATGTCCCTGAGAGGACACTTGACACCAGGCCTTTGGGCAAGACTGGATTTTGGGTTAGTATAGTAGTTACTATCTTCAGCCAAGATGGCAGTGCTTCAGAAGTGGGCAATCCGAGGAGAGAGGCGGGGGGGGGGGTGGGGGGTGGGGAGGGGGGGGATGTGAGGGAGGAAGGGGAGAGAGAGAGGGAGAGAGAGAGAGAGAGAGAGAGAGAGAGAGAGAGAGAGAGAGAGAGAGAGAGAATTAGTGAAGAATTGCTATCTGCCACATGCTACAACTAGCAGTGCTTTAGTTGTGTGTGTGTGTGTGTGTGTGTGTGTGTGTGTGTGTGTGTGTGTGTGTGCGCGCGCGCGCGCGCGCGCGCGCGGTGTCTGGGAAGCGCACTCCCTTTGCCCAAAGGGAGGCGGTCCAGTCTCACTAGAACCAGCAGTGCTCTTGCATTGGACAGCTCAGAGTGAAAGCAGTCTTGGGCATAAATCATTGGAATTGCTGGGAAATTACACGAGGGAGTTCAGCTGCAATGTTTGGTTTCTAAGTTGTGTTTTGAGTTCTTGAAGGTAAGTTCTTGGCAGCTTCTTCCTTAATGTGCCATCAGTTGTTTGTGAGTGATCATCTAGATGAATGAATTAAAGTTTGGACGTAAGTGATGGATTGAATAACTGTGTGGTCAGTCAGTTTTGCCATCAATGTGGCCCACAGTTTCAAGCAAGTACATATAGATATCTCAATAAAAATCAGTGTTTCACTAAAAATGGCAAGTGGAAAAATACTGGCTGTACTTAACTCCATCCAGCCAAACACTAATGACAAGCATGAGAATCTTATGATCGTAACTTGTAGGTATCCCATTTAGGTTCTTTATCCCTTAACTACAAAGAGCTCTTCGGTTGAGAAAAATCAGAACCCCAACACACAAGGGTCTTACGACACACTGCGGAGGTAGGTAATTGGCTCACAGGTTTTGTGTATCTCTGCCTTTTGGGAGAGCAGAGGTATGGGCTGCTTTTCTCTGGGCTACCTTTGCAAAGATGCTCGTGTTGTAAACAGCCTTGGTGGAAACCTCCATAGATAGCAAAAGAGAAGCAAAGGCGAGAGACAAGAAATAAGGATGTTTTTAGAGGATCATGGAAAGACCAGATTGGCAAAGAGAGAAAGAGAGGCCACTTGTAGGGAATCCTCCTACCTGCTAAGTAGGACCAGTTCCTAGTCAATTAAAGAGGCCAGAAATGAATTCTAAAGGTGATGCATGTGCCTGAATTTGTTTAAACTAAACTATTTGGATGAAATTTATTTAACAGTATTTTGAAGAAAGATAAAGGTGTAAACATAACTCAAATTCTGACTCTATTGACTTAATACAACCTTAAATAAACTACTTGTATATGTATATGTACATCTGTCTACTCAAATATGTACTAAATGTATAAAGACCAATAAATTTTAAACCTGAGTATACACTGTAATCACTTAGAATTTCAGAGACAGACAGACAGACAGACAGACAGACACACACACACATGAGGAGGGAGGGAAGGGAGTGAGACAGAGAGAGGGGGGAGGGGCAGACAGACACAGAGAGAAACAAAGAGATTGATTATAAGTATGTGACTATATGAGTAAGAATGTCTAGACACCATTTTAGAGAAGCTAAATTAGATCCTTAGATATGAAAGCCATATTAATGAAATTCTGTTCAGATTTCTCCAAGGCCCTTCTAAAATGCTTCTAGGGTGAGACACCACTGCTTTCAACTTACTCATTTCAATTTACTCATTTTACTGAGTATCTAAAAAAAGTATGAAAAAACGTTGTTCTACAATTACTCTGTTTACCCTTGGTCTTCCCTACAGAAACTGTGTACCATCCGGTTTCCTCCGATAGTGAGATGGACTTACCTCTGTGTCACTGCTTATAACTAGAGTCCTAAGCCCTTAACTCTTACCTGAAGTTTTCTTGTTCTAACTACTCAGTTTCAGTACTTTACTAAAAAGTGTTGGATGATAAAATGGACATGTGGAAAATAGATAAATAGTTTAGCAATGTTATCATGGCATTCCAACCTTGCTAACCTATGCATTTCACACCCCTCTGCACCCTTCTGCACCCCTCTGTGCCCATTTCTTTCCTCTTCTTAGACATCCTTTTGTGTCCTTAAAGTAATCACCAATGGGCAACATCTTTGTTGGGCATCTTTTCTTTGTTTTTTCTTAATGATTTTGCTTCCTCTGTACAAGCCTATAAATAATTTGTTTCAATGTTTTTACTTTTTTTTTTAATGCACAGGTAACTTTATTATGGTTTCACAATGTAAAATAAAATTGTTTTTCAGGAAATTGAATATAAATATAAATATAAAATTCAATGTTTTTACTTTTGACCTTTAGTAAAATTACACTGCATGTAACAGTCTGTATGTGGTTCACTTTGCTGACTTCATAGGATTTAAGCATTAAGATTTACAGCTATCATATTGTCTACTCATTTCCATAAATCCATTGTATTGGTAAACTATGATTTATTTATCTATTCAATTTGCTTGTGAATATTTAGTTGTTTCTAACTATTGGGTACTGTAAACAACAGCTTTTTAGATACATTTCTCTAAAACACTTACTTAAAGAATTGCTAGGTTATAAGTTATACATTATCAAGCCAACTATTCAATGCTAATTTGGTCTCCACTTGGCTGTACCAAATTTTACTCCTGTCACCTTTTAAAATGTTTTGGAACATGGATTCTAGTTTGTTTTGGGTGGTAATTTCCAAAATAGTGATTTAAAATAATTATACTGAGTACTTCTGTGTTTTGTGTAGGAACACGAATGTAAACTGACCCAAGAAATCTTAGAGTTGATTGACAGAGAAGTTGACCTCATGATGAGAGGAGTCAAACCTCATAATCTTGAAGGACTCAGAAAAAGAATTACGACACTCTTTTTTCACTATATCAAAACACCTCTGTTTAATCCTGAAGTTGCAAGATACCTTAAGGTACTCTCCTTACTGTATTTATTTTCAAAATCCCAAGATGTAATATTGTTAATCGAAAGATATTCAAAGTTTGCTTCTATGCTTTACTAGAAATCTAAGCAAGACCATCCAGTCAGTGAGACCTCTGGATTTATTAACGTTGATAGACTAAACTTTCCCATTAACCTCTTCTGCATATGAATTTTCAGCCTTGAATTTTTTTCTAAGAGTTGAATTGAATTTCCGGGTGTGGTGTAGTGTTGAAGACACTGTGATCTCTCACACCCCTTTCTTTGGCTCCCACCCACAATGCTGTGTTCTGTTTGCTCCAGCCAACTCCTATTCATTTTCAAACACTAAACTCTAGCTCCTTCTCTCTCTCATGAGGCCTCAGAGAGAGTTGGCCTTTCCACTAAAATCCTTCTTTTGAATCTTGCCTGTCTTCCTTAAGCATGCAAACATAAGTATCAGTGACCAGATCCATGAAAACAGCCTGAAGAACTCCAAGTGGAGCTTGTAGCTGAGTTAAATCATGTCTTCCCACTCCAGTATCATGATGTTTCTGGAGGATATGTATACCTCATTATTTCCTTACAAAGCTTCTTAACACACTTCAGGAAATTGGGAAGTTTCACTAATGAGTCATTGTTGTAGGATTTTTTTTTTAGAATTATCAAAATGTAGACAAAAATTTAGAAAAACAACATGCTTACTGTTCATATTCTATTTAATTAATTAGAAAACAATTTTGCTGTTCAAAAGACTGGAGGAAAAGTTTACCATTGTATTACTTCAGTTCATTTTTAATTTGTCCAAGCTAGCTCCCTTTTGTTTTTATAGATTTGTAGCACTATAGTAAGAGAATTTGATACTCTGTACCATTACATAATTCTATATCATGTAAACAGAGGCAGAGTTTTCTGTTCTGACTGTCTGGTCCCAAATAAACACACAAAAACTTATATTAATTATATGCTTGGCCAATAGCTCAAGCTTAGTACTAACTAGCACTTACATTTTACGTTAACCCATATTCCTTTTGCATGCTCTGCCAAATGGCAGTACCTTGATTAGCATGGCACATTCATTTCCTGCTCCCTCTGCGTTTGGCTGGTAACTCCCTTGACTCCACCCTTCTTCTCCCCATCATTCTCAGTTTGGCTTTCTTGCCTAACTTTATCCTGTTCAGCTATTGGCCAGTCAGCCTGTTTATTAAACCAATCACAGTGACAAATCTTCACAGTGTATGAAAGGATTATTCCACAGCAATACCACTGCTTTTGAATTTTCCTTGATAAAAGTTCACTCAGGTAAGTTTTGGCAATACATAAAGTCATGTAGCTAATAGTACAGTCCAGATAAAACTTACTCCTCATAGACTTCCCTGATATCAGCTCTTAAACAAATTTTGGTAAATGCTGACCTGTGTTGTATTTTGATAGTTTTATTTATTCCAGAATGTCATATAAATGGAATAATTCTATCATGAATCACACGAAGTCTTATGACATGGACTTCATTCCACTCATTACATTTGAGATTCACCCATGCTTTGATGTATCAGTAGTTTGTTGTTACAGTTCAAAAAACTAATATATAGTTAAGAGATGCAGGAGTTTTATTCTTATCCTTTCACAGTTATAGGAAGTCGGAGTTTGTTAGCATAGGGATTTTATGAATAAAGTCACTCTACATACTCGATTATAATTCTGATATAAATTGATTGGTTTGGGGTTAAATACCAGGTGGTGGTGTTCAGCCACATGGTTAAATGTCTTTTTGCCATTAAGAGAGATTATTAAACTTTTTACCTATATGATCAGTACCAGGAAGCACTTCTTGTAATAGAGATTTATTGTAGAATATTATTTTAAGATGTGTTACTTTTGTCTATGTTGCATTTGTTTAATTCTGTGAAGCTGTGTTACTGTGCCTGTCTAAAACACCTGATGGTCTAATAAAGAGCTGAACAGTCAATAGCAAGGCAGGAGAATGGATAGGTGGGGCTGGCAGGCAGAGAGAATAAATAGAAGGAGAAATCTGGGAGGAGAGGAAGAAGTAGCTAGAGAAGGAGGAGGACTCCAGGGATCAGCCACCCAGCTACACAGCAAGCCATGGAGTAAGAAATAAAGCTATACCGGAATAGAAAAGGAAAAGTACAGAGGCAAAAGATGCATGGAATAATTTAAGAAAAGCTGGCAAGAAACATGCCAACCTAAGGTCAAGCTTTTATAATTAAGAATAAGCCTTCATGTAGGATTTATTTGGGAGTTGGGTGGTGGGCCCCCAAAAGAGTATAGAGTAAAAAAACAGTAACAACAGATATTCACAGCTACTTGGCATCCTCATCAGTGCTTGGTGTTAGTAGCTTTTCATTTAGGAAATTCTAACCAGATGTATAGTGGTATCTCATAATAACTAATAATTTTACATCTCTTCTCATATACTCATCTGTCATGCACATGCATTTGGTGAAACTCCTGCATCTACCTTTTACCACCTCCTTGTTTTGATTGGATTATGTATTTTCTGTGTCAAATTTTGAGAATTTGTTATATATTCCCTGCATGAAGTGCAAGGAACAGAGGAAAGGATACCAAACACATCAGTGGCCAGGGAGAAACAGCAACTTGTATACAGTAGGACAAAAATAAGGATGGCAGTAGATTTCTCACTGAAACATTACAGACAAAAAGACAGTCACCCAGCCTTTGCAAAGCTCTTAGGTCAACAGCAAGGAGATCACCGTTACCCCCTGCCTCTTCCACTTGAATCGATTTATTTCCCTTCCTCATCATGCAGGAAACAACTTTCAATATAATATCCAATGAGATCACTGAGTGCAGATAGACATTCTTTGTTCCTAGTAATAGACAAGCCTCCCAAGTTCTGGGATTAAAGGTGTGCGCCACCACCGCCTGCCAGTACTTTGGTTTTCTAAATACTCTGCCATCATCTATCCAGGGGTGGGAGAGTAACACAGATTTTTAATACTTTAGTCAGGAAAATGATTCTTGCTTGGAATTTAAGTCTTATACAGAATAGTCTGTTAAAAGGAAAATAGGACTTTTTAAGTAACCAATTTTAGAATTTAATTCTAAGCAGTCCTCAGTGTTTCTGTTTAGTATGTGGCTTAGATTTTCATCATCTTTTTTTTTTCTCTATTTAGGTCCCTCAAGACCCACTGAAGTTTTACGATAAGATTTATTTTTGCCACAGTTGCCAGTTGTATTTGCCTTCTGTGGAATTTTCTGTGTCACCCACCTCGCATCGTGTGTACCGCTGCCGACACTGTGTGAACCTTGAGAATGAGACTCAAAAACGAGAGTCGTTTTTGAAGTACAAGTGTTTACTTCAGCGGCTCTACTACTCAGAAGCCAATTATGGGGATGACTCTCAGATTGCTTTCCTCATGCAGGTATGACCTGTGGAGGATGCCAATCATGAAATGTACCAGGCAGAGAGGTTGTCTTCTCGGGGCTGTCTTGATATGAAGTTCAACACATTTGAACATGGTTTTGTCTGGGAAACATTACTTAGGATTTCCTAAAGCAGACAGCTATTGCATTCCTGAGTTTCATGCACAGATGTGCTCTTGATATTTAAATTCTATGCTACACTCTTAAAATTCACTGGTAAATCAGACATCATGTCCTAGAAAAGAAGGCAGATGTTTAAGAGGAATGATAGCAAGGATGGTAGAGTATATAGGGGATGTAATACATATATATATATATATATATATATATATATATATATATATATGGCGAGCTATAGGAGACTGGCACTCAGTCAGAGAATGAGATGTCTGATAGCATATTTCATGATTTCATGTGGGTGATGTTGAAAGATGACAAAGTTTGGGCTGTGGCACAAGAGAGGAAAGTCTTTTGAATGATGTTCCCCTTTAAACATTCATTCAACATGATTTAATTGTTTTCCCAATTAATATGATGGTATTTAAACCACTTATTTAGAAGAAAATAACATTACTGTTCAAACTTATTTTGGCATGTAGCTCCAAGATATTAAGTACTTGACAGAGAACATCTGGGCATCCCAGTCCATCCTCAGTGCCTGGGATGATCTCAATGACCTGGTCATGGTCAGGTGGGATAAGAATGTGGAATGGTCTCCCTGGAACTGCATTCTTCTCACCAAGGATGAAGGGGTAGCTCATCTCAAGCTACAAAGTATTGAGCAGGTAAGATGCTGGACTCTGAAATTTTAATTCAGCCAATTGATTATAACAGACATTTTGAATGCCCTCTGATATACCCAAATGACTGTCTGAAGAGTTTCTGTTGAATCAAAAGACCCATATGTGAGGTGGCAATAGAAAAACATGTGGATGGTGTATGCTGCAGGTGTGAAAATTCAAAGAAAGTTAAGGTTTATTGGGGTAAGGATGAGAGACCTGAATATACAAGCATCTAACATCATCTTACTCTCTTCTAACAAGTTCAAGCACATTCATTTCACAGCGAGTTTTGTGAAGGACTTCATTTGACTTATGTCTTTCTATCCCTTTAGTGCCTATAATAATACCTGTTGAAGACCAGGAGTTTAATAAGTATTTGTTGAATAACTCTTGACCAGGGTGTAGGGGCCACAGCTGGTGGAATGTCAACTGGGTGCGTCCACTATGGAAATCAGTATGGAAATCCTCACATCCTAGAAATAGAACTACTATATGTTGTAGTTCTATTTCTACAGAACTACAGAAGCAGCTATGATACTTCTGAATCTAAGTCTGACAGAGACCTGTACACAATTTTTCTATGGCACTATTCACCACAGACAAGATATGGAATTAACATTGGTCCAATAGGCTGATGAATGGATATACATATATTTGTGTTGTGTGTTTTAGTTTTATTCAGAACATAGTGTTAAAGTAAGTCAGACATGAAAAGACAAATAGCACATGTTTTCTTCTACATATGAAATCTAAAGTTTGAAAGTAAAAACCACATAAAAGTAGAAGAGAGACTATTTGTGGGGAGGGCAGGAGGCAGCAGTAGCTAGAGAAGAGGAGAAGAACAGAGATGGTATGAACATTAGTCAAGTATATGATATTCTTGTCTGAAGATGTCATGAGGAAATTTATAATTTTGCATGTTAAGTTAAAAACACAAGGCCCCAAATAAATCTGTATAATGAATAATGCCTATTATCAATATATACATATTATGAAACCCAGAGTTTGTCCTTTGATTTATCAGCAGGAGTCTGCCTAAAAAAGTACCCAACTGTTAAATCAATTTCATTTGCGACTTTGTGATCTACAGCAGTCATACCGACGAGATTCCATCCTCCCATTTGCTTCCACCTAACTCGGAGTGGAGAAAGCACTGCAAAACTTTACTGCTACTTAATTTCAGTGCCTTACAGGATGAAATCTGTAATGCGTTCTGATGAATCAACTCGAGGGGCTCTTGGAGCATTCCCGGAGGGCCCCATTTGCACTCAGCAAGTGCAAACTCAGGACCTGGCCCAATTCTCTCCCCGTTTATTATACTGCGGTACCTTTAACTCGACACACAAGGTGCAGCTAAAGGAGGACAGAGCAGTGACATCCAGTGCAGCCATTGTGAACGGTGCTGTCCCAAGATGCCACTGCTGCTTGTCGTTTGTTTGTTTGTTTTAACAGAAGGTTCAGGGAATTATATAAGGAGAGGAAACTCGTTACAATTTCAGCCTTTTCCAATAATTTTTGAGTTCTAAGAAGCCGGGCTATGAAAAAATTCACTCTAGGGACTGAAAGAAAGGGCAGAAAGAAATTGAAGCTGTGTTAAATGTTATATTTAGTAAACTAAGCTGCTTCATAAATATTTAATCGCTGGAAGCACAGCCAATACTAGCAATATCATTTCATCTAGGACCCTCGATGAAACTGAAATTCATTCCCAAAGCTGATATTCCGGTTCTTCTTCAATTAATCCACACAACTCCTTTGTGTACCTAATCAAATCACCGAAGTCTCAAATTAAATGTTCCATTCAGGAGCATTTCTAATCTCAGGGCACCAGTACTTCTGAATTCTGCAAGTGGAGCAGAGGCTCTCGCTCTAACACCAAGCCTTTCTCTCTCTCTAAGGCCCCCAGTTTGCACTGTCCTGCAAGCGTTACTGTCCATTCCATCTTGAACAGTTCAAGTTTTTGCAGCAAATCAAAGCATTTCCAGAATCCTCTTAAAGATATAGACACCTGTTTTCCCCGAAGCGATAAGAAACAGAGCAAAGAAACAAACACAGCCACAAAACAGCAACCACCACCACCACCATAACAACCTAACACCTAACAACCCCCACCCCGTGTGCTGCCATCACCACCACCACCACCATAACAACCTAACACCATGACAACCCCCACCCCGTGTGCTGCCATCACCACCATAACAACCTAACACCATATCAACCCCCACCCCGTGTGCTGCCATCACCGCCACCACTAAATATAAAGTTATCTCCGTTCCTTGCAGTGAGGCAGAGGAGAAGGACTCTGTTCTGAGAGGGCAGAGTGAGGAGGACTAAGCTCTCTCTCATAGCATGCAAACTGGCTCAAGTCGGGCCAGTGACTCACTGAAAATCATCTACTATGTTTCTTTCCAGTCTTTGTCACTGTCAAGCTGTGCACACGAATACTTACTCTCTTTGCATTATGAAATTTGAGATTGGCTAAAGATGTAGAGTTAGCAAAAAGAGCAGAAGTTGCACTGACCTCACCAAGTAGGATTGGACCCATTTGTTAGTGCTTTAGTGCTCTCATTTTCTCATCTATAGCAAGGAGATGAGGCTGTCTCACCCTAGTGAAGTTTTGGAAATGAATAGGCCACTAAACGATCTCCACTTAGTGTCTGGCCTTGGTTACTTTGGGTAATAACTGTGTCTATGAAAGCACTGTGAGCCAGGCTATTTCTACTGCACACTTTCTTGTTCTCAGGGCTTTCTTTGATTTTCCTGGTTGCCCTTATAAAGGTTCTACAGTGCAGAATGTCTTACTCTCAGAACACAAAATTTAAAGGAGACATAGGCAGCATTGTGATTGGGTGAACAGACATCTGATTGCGAACATTGAATAGAATAGCTGATATTTATTATTTAGCCAGAACTTATTTTGGATGTGCTAAATACTGTGTAAAGTGCCTAGAAGAAAAAACAACAAAGAAATGAAATGAACATAATTTTTCATTGTTTCGGTTGCATTTGGATTCAACTATATTAAGAGAGTGAGCAAATGTGCCATAACTTAATCAAATCAGGGTTTTTCTTATGTAACAAGTAGGCTGGGGTGGCAGTTCCCAGCTAGGATGGTGTCTCCAAAATGTTTTCAGAAACTCAGGTCCTCCAGCCTTTCCCTCAGCTTCCTCTGACTTCTCGCTTTTCCCCTCATGCGTATGGATTCACAGTGAAAGATGGTAACTTCATCAATCTACTGACCAGGTATGGCAAAAGTGTAAAGTTCCTTGATCCGTGAGTCTTTCTGAGACATCACCATAAAATGCTTTCCTGTAAGCTTTGTTCAAATGTATGTATATGTAAGCCTATGCAAGTTTGCCACTTGTTACATGCTACTGGAATAAAACATAGAAACCTGGTACATTCTACTCCACATCAGGTAACTACTATATATTCAGATGGAGGAAAGAAAGAGTATAGAATTAATAACAGTAGGTTGGACTTGAGAGAGAGAGAGAGAGAGTGAGTGAGTGAGTGAGTGAGTGAGAGAGAGAGAGAGACAGACAGAGAGAGAGTCTTGGTAGATTTTACATTAAAGCACCATAAGAACTAAGCTCTAAAAGATGAGACATAGTGAGAAAAAAAATGTATCCTAGGTTGAATAAACTGATACTCAATAAATAATAAAGCCAAGTTACTAAGACATGGTCATGTTTCATCTGGCAATATATACATATATGGATGGATTCCATAGAATTTTATTTTCTTTTATTTTCAGGGGTATGGACGCCTTTTTATTCACAAGATCAAGCACAAGCATATCCTGGCTAAAAATTATTTTTCACAGATTCCAATGCTTGCTTCACTTATGCTTCAAGATGAGGAAGTAGATGATATCAGAAGTAAATACTGCACAGATAAGCCACCTAAAATTATAGAACCCCATGGGACTCGACCTTAGGAGGTTCAGGAATACCAACCTGATGATGAGCATTTTTGTTCTCTACTAAGAGATTAATACAGAGGTCATGTAATATGGGAACCACTTTTATATTTCCATTTGTATTTGTTTTATTCACAGTATTTTAAGCTATATGACTAGAAAAAAATCTGTATACATGAACCATTGTTGGGTGATTAGTATTCAACAGCCAAACAAAACCTTGGCTTAAGTTTCAATGAAAATAGTTCATTTAACATATATTTTATGAGTGTAATTATTCTCTATACATACCTGTATTTTGATATAAGTGTATTTGGAATTTTTTACTTTTATTGTCTATTTTTACCTTTTAATTGCATAATCCAAGAAAAGAAAATGTAACAAACAAAAAATCTGCATTACATGCCATGAAACAAGGCAAACAGTGGAAATGTTATTTATGGAGGAGACTTCCTGTGGGGCAATGTTGAAGTTCTGTAAAAAGTATGAACTTGATCAAATCAACTGTCAGCCTACTTCTCAATAAACTCAACAATAACCTTGGCTCTATATCTGTCTGGAATATGTGATAAGTGCTGATGCATCCAGAGATGGCACACCCCAAATAGCATGATTCAAAAAGAGTTTATTTGCAAAAGGACCTGTTCTAAGACATACATGATGCCTGGAAACAGAAGGAACATTACTGGAGTCCAGGGCCAGATACAGACATACTGAATCTACCCCACAGTCCCCAGGGTACTTGGGAAGGGAGAAGCCAGGGAACCCAGACAGAGTGGAAAGGAGATAAGTAGATCACTGAGAGGATCAACCAACCCAAGATGATCTCAAGAGTCAGAAAATAAACCATCAATTTCACACGTCTGCTTTGTTCCAGTGGCCTTCTCTAATGGGAAAAATCTCAAAAGGAAAGAAACAGAGACTCAGAGTTCACATGGTTTTAGAGTAAAGGACAGGGTAGGTAGTGGGTAACCAGATACGGAGGACTAACTGGAAAACATTGGGGAAGAAAACAACCGAAAGTGGGGATAGAATCAGATAGTGATATTTCACTTACATCACAGAATCATAAAAAACATGTATTTTATTCTAATCTTTTGTAAATTATGTTGTCCTTTCAAGTTTAGCGATTAATAAATTCATTATAAATATTTGTTCCACATAAACATTTGATATTTTAGCACCTATATCTAGCATATCTACAATTTTCCTTACATAGCAGGAACATGGTACTTGTCATTAAGGGACCAAACATTTAGAAGAAAATTCTATAGTACTGTTTCCTTGTTGATTAATAGTCCAGACAGCTTGAGAACTTTCATAGCAAGAACATTCCAGTTAAGACTAGAATAGAACTAGACTGGTCTTTGATATAATGGGAACAATTTATCATGGACACATGCAGGTTTACACAGGAATGGGAATAACCAGATTTTTGCAACATAGTTCAAGAGAATTTGTCATCTCTGAGAAGAGCTGAGAAGGCGGTGAGAGAGAAATAAATAGGATTGAGTGAAGGATTTTATGGGCCCTCTTGACTCAGACAAGAAGAACAGAGAGAAGAAATAGGCGTCCAAAGCCTGATAACTAGAATTTAGGATATTTATTTCCCCTGGTCATTCTGTTTCTTTCTTGGTATGTTGGTAGTGGCTGTGTTTCTCTAAGATCATGGCTTTGATTGGGTCTACCTCCAGCCTGGTGCAACTCTCCAATTTCCTTCCTGCTTTTCCATCTTTCACTTGAAAGTCTGTTTCCATTTTTGTAAGAAACTTTAGGATGTTTTGCTTCTGTTGATTTTCTTAGTGTCCTCCCTTTTCAGACAATTCTTTTATTAAATGCTTCTCAAATCAAACAGTTTGAATATGTGTATTAGTTACTTTTCTGTTGCTGCAATAAAATAATGGATTCAAAGTAAGCTAGGGAAGAAAGAGATATTTTGGTTTCCAGTTCTAGGGGGGTTCAGTTGATCACAGTGGGGACAGCCTGGCAGCAAGAGTCTGAAGCCAGCCTAGTAGTCAAGAAGCTAGATGGTCTCATTTCATTCCCACATAGAAACCAGAGAAAGAAAGTAGGACATGAGGCCAGGCTATAAAACTTCAAAGTGCTCCCAGTGATACCACCTCTAGCAAGGTTCTTCCTCTTAAAGGTCCTGGAACTTTCTCAAACAAAGCCAGCAGCTGGGAACCAAATGTGGAAACATGAGTCTACCGGGGACATTTGTATTCAAACCACAACTGTGTACCAATGTTCTTTCTGGGCACTGACCACAGCAATCATTGAGCCCTATGAGTAGTCTCAAGAAGTTAAACTGAAAATGTAGTCTTAAGCTTGGATTGTTCATGTGTTTGACTTCCTGTCTTGGGAGGAACAGGACAAAGGTAATACACAGCATAGGGTAATGTTAACAATTGTTTAGACTATCACCAGCTGGCATAGTATGAAGTGTGGATGAGGAATAAACAGAGATACAAGAGATGAAGCAATTAGTAACTATGTTAGTTAACTTCCCATCATTGTGACAAAATACTTCAGAAAACACATCATATCAGGAGATATGTATTTGGAATCATGTTTTCAGAAGTGTCATCACATTTGGTTGACACTGTTACTATAGGCCTGTAGAGAGGAGAACATCATGGAGAAGAAAATGCATTATTGATGTTGCTGCTTACCTTAGTCCAGCATGCATGTGTGTGTGTGCATGCATGTGTGTGTGTGTGTGTGTGTGAGAGAGAGAGAGAGAGAGACAGACAGACAGACAGACAGACAGACAGACAGACAGACAGACAACTATTTTCTCCAGCCAGGTCCCACTTCCTAGATTCCTGCTGATAGTGCCATCACAAGGTGACTTCACCAATGGATCACTGCCCTGATTGTTAGAGCACACACAATTCAGTCACTACCCATATGTCTATCAACTGGTTGCAAAGGCATTTCAATTAAACCATATTAGTTACTTTGATGACAAAGACTTGCATAGCATGAGTATCCTTTATGTTAGAGAAGAATCATAGGAAAATGATAACTTGGATGTGTTTAATGGCCAGATTAATGCCTTGTCAAAAATTTAGAAGGCAGCTATGGAGAAATTCCCTATCTTCTGTCTATATAGGAAAGATGTGACTAAAGTTGAAACCTGCAGTGTTACTGTAAAATTTACAAGGCAGTACGTTAATTAAATGAATACATATGTTAGAGCTGATACTAAGATTAGGATCTTGGGTAGGAAAATCAGCGTGTGATCTGTTATGAATTAGCCTGTACACTAGAGGAGTTGCAGAATCATGACATTTTTTTAAAAATCAAGTATGAGAAAAGTATGCATAAGAGTACATTTTATAAGGATTTCATAACTGTAAAATATAAAGATAAATAAAGCTCAACCTATGTTCTTGTCTAGTATTCAGGATTTGATGTGCTGTATTGAGGCTGTGAACATTCCCAGATATATTTAACTGAATCTTATACTAAATATGGCCTCTACCAATGATGATGTGTGAATTGGAATGGCTCTATATGTGTGTCTTAGGGTTTCTATGGCTGTAAAGAGACATCATGACCACCACAGCAATTCACAAAGGACAACATTTAATTGGAGTGGCTTACGTTTTTAGAGGTTTAGTTCATAATCATCATGTTGGGAAGCAAGGCAGCTAGGACTATGGTGGCATGCAGGCAGACAAGGTGTTGGAGCAGAGAGTCCTACATCTTGATCCCAAGGCAACAGGAAGTGAATTGAGATCCTGGGTGTGGCTTGAGCATATGAGACATCAAAGCCCACCCCCACAGTGATACACTTCCTCCAACAAAGCCACCCCTCCTAATAGTGCCACTCCCTGTGAGCATGTGCAGGCCAATTACATTCAAATCACCACAATGTATAAACTTTAGATACTGCCTCAAATGGTTTCTTAAGACAATTTACACTCAAGGTACAGAGGCTGGGAGATGGCAAGCTTGATGTCAGTGTGGGTTATATAACAAGTTCCAATGTAGGTGGGCTTCATAATGAATCCTTGTCAAGAAAAAAGAAAGGAAGAAAGAGGGAAGGGAAGAAAGAGGGAAGGGAAGAAGAGGGGTTTGGTTAGTAGATCTTTAGCATCATAGAAAATCTCTGGGATTGCTGGTCCCTATATTTTTGAGGTGATAATAGGAAGATAATCTGATAATCTAGTTTGATGGGGGATGCTTTATGCTAGAATACAGGGAGTTTAAACTTAATGTAAGAGTCTTAGGAGCTATGAGAAACCTGAAGCATAAAAGTAAAAAAAAAAAGCAAATAAATACAAAGCCAGTATTGATGAAAGTTATATAGAAACTAGAGCCTTGAACTCTTGTGAGAATGCAAAATGGCTCAACTTTTACAAAAAATAATATGAAACATCCTCAGAAACTGGAAGTAGCCAAGTATGGTGGTTCACATCTGCAATTCCAGCAATCAGTCTGAAGCCAAAGGGATTACAATGAGTTTGAGGTCAGCCTGGGCTGCTCAGTGAGTTCCAGCACAGTCTAGACTATAGAGTAAGGCATTTTCTCAGAAATTGAGAGAAGATTGACCCAGTCATCCTATTTCTGGATAATTAGGATCTCAAAGAAATATTGGTTCTTCCCAATTCAGCGAAACACTGTTTACAATAGTTAAAATTAGGGAACAATTTCAGTGGACAATTACTCAGCCTTTAAAAATGTTCTACAATGTCCAACTATATTAATGAAACTCGATGACATTTTGTTAAGTGAAAAAAGTCATTCATAAAAGACAAAAAATATGCAATTCCAACTATATGAGGTATCTAAAATAACTACATTCAAGCAAATTACAGAACTGCTCTTGTCATGGGCTGGAGGAGGGAGTGGAAAACTAAATCTGGTAATCAATGAGAATAGAACTTCATTGATGAAAGATAAGTTATTTCTAGATATCAGCTATACTACATTGACCCTATAATTATCAATGTGATATTATATAGCTAAAATTACATTAAGATCTAATTACCAAAATAAAATGAAAAGAGAGGCCCCAGAGGCAGAGTGATTTGGCTTCATTGAGACTTGTAACAATGACAATGGATTACTTATAAGACTGATAATCAGAGCCACACAAATTAAATGAGTAGCTGTATTGGTTTCCCAGGGATATCATAGTAAATTGACATGTATTTGGCAGCTTAAAACAACAGAAACATTTTTTTTTTTTTTCATTTTAAGAATCCAGAGGTCTAGCCGGGCGGTGGTGGTGCACGCCTTTAATCCCAGCACTCGGGAGGCAGAGCCAGGCGGATCTCTGTGAGTTCGAGGCCAGCCTGGGCTACCAAGTGAGCTCCAGGAAAGGCGCAAAGCTACGCAGAGAAACCCTGTCTCGGAAAAAAAAAAAAAAAATCCAGAGGTCTTAAGGTGTCTGCAGAATTGCATTCTCTCTGGAATCTTATTTCACTTTTGAGTTGTTCAGAATCAAGTTCGGGGATTTGTGGATCTAAGTGAGCTCTCCACACTTCGCTCAGCCTCAGGCCTCCTGTGGAATCCATATGGGACATCAAACTTTACCTCTTGGCACTCTCTGGTGGCTTTCAACACCCCTTGGTTTACTTGCTGTATTTCCTTGATGGCCTTCTTTTTCTGTGTTCAAAGTGCACCCTTCTTTCCACATGTTTATGCCTTATAATGACACTTCTCATTTGATTTGGGGCCTACCTACCTAGTCTAGAAGGATTTCATATCTAAAGATTTATTACTTCTATTTTACATGAATAAATGTTTCTAAGCATGTATGTATGCACAGCACTACGTACCTGGTGTCCGAGGAGGCTAGGGAAAGTCATCAGATCCGTTGAAAATGAAGTTACAGGCTGTAGTGAGCTGCTATGTGGGTTCTGGGAACCGAACCCCAGTCCTCTGCAAGAGCAGCAAATGCTCTTAACTGTTGAGTCCTGATAACCTATCTTGATATCCAACTTGGTTTTACTTATAAAGACCAACCTTATCCAAAATAAGGTTGCATTCATGATGTCTGAGTGCTAAAACATGTAAATATCTTTGTGGGAGCTACCATTCAACCCATTATATTACAGTTTGCTATAGTTCTATTTAATGTATCTGAGCAGAAAATATTTTAGTCCTGAAGGGTCAAATAATGTGTTCAAGATACTAGAGTGGAGAATTACAATCATTCACAACATTCTCGGGTGGAAGCCTCTTCACACACAAATGGAGAGGCATTGGAGGATGTTTACTGTGAATGCTCATCCAGGTCTCCAGCAGTAGCTGTGTTCTTTACCAGGCGGGAATCCTTTGGGAAAATGTAAATGTCCAGAACTGCTGGGGGATTCTTAGAAATAGGCTTTCAAATGACTCTGATCCCTAGATTTGAGGTATTAGGGTCCACTGGTCAGAGTATCAGCCTTTGATAGATAGTTGAAGGCATTGGCTGGCCTAATGCCTTCATTAATGAAATGGTAGACTCATCCTGTTTTCATTTTCCCATTCCTAGAATACAGAGCAGAAATACTTGCAGTTGCTGGCAATATGCCCGTATATATTTTCTCTCTCCTGTGGTGAACATTCCTATTGTTAAAGTAGGAAAGGCCAGTGAAAACCCTAGAGAATACCCCTGCACCTGCTTCTGTAGAAAGAACCGAAACAGCACCACATCCATAGCATAACTGATGCCATCAGTGGCAGGATAGGTGATGATTCTGACTGTATTTCCTTCTACCTATTATTGTGGAATAATTGTACACTGTGTGAAAATGTTTTGCTGTGATTGGTATAATAAAAAGCTGACCAGCCAATAGCTAGGCAGCAGGTATAGGTGGGACTTCTGGGCAGAGAGAATACTCTGGGAAGAAGAAGGTGGAGTCACCAGCCAGAGTGGAGGAAGCAGCATGAGCAGTGCAGAGAGATGAGGTAATGATCCACGCGACAGAATGTAGATTGAAATAAATGGGTTAATTTAAGTTATAGGAGCTAGTGGGACAGCTTAAGCTAAGGCCAAGCTTTCATAATTAATCATAAGTCTCCATGTCATTGTTTGGAAGCTGGCTAGTGGAACAGAGAAAGACTTGATGCAACCTATGCTTTATGTTGATATAAATCCTACTCAGGTCTCAAAGGAAGTTAGAGTATCAAGGGGCATTCAGATTATGGTGCTAACTGTAGTGACACTTACAGATGGGGCGTCTTTATTAAAACAAGTCAGCAGTATCTCCACTACTTGATGTATACCTGCTGATCATGAATGTTTTCAATGTTTAAAATGTATCACAAATATTCAGGCAGAGGTACCAACCAGTTTTTATTACATTATCTCAGGTCTCTTAATTTCCCTGTTTCTTCTGATAATCCAGAGGGATTTTGATTGACTTTATATATTCCACAGAATGCCCTGCTGGTCCATTACATTACATGCTATATTGGCTTTAGTAATCCTGAAACAGCAAGCACCCTTCAAGTCTTAGTAAGATGTCTGGATGCTAGAAAGTGGAAGATAAATATCATGGGAGTTCAGTAGCTCAGTTCACAGGCTGGAGTGATTAAAACTAAGTTTTAGGTAGAAATCATGCAGATGTTTCACAGTGAGATATGGCAGGCAGAGTATAAACTTTTCCTCCAAAGCAAAGGTAAATTGAAAACTACAGCGACCAAATATAAAACAAGATCACTGGGAACCCAATTATTCAGAAATGAAGATTTTTATTTCTACTAGCAGGTAGAGAATTCTGACTGTTGTGGTTGGCTGGGGACAAAGAAAATATGGAACAGTTTGTGGAAAGGGGACATTATAGATATTAGCTAGGCATATGCCACCATACTCAGCTAAGACTGGCATTCAAGCAAGGAAAAGGTGTCGTAGTCACACCAGCTTTCTTACCACTTGGGAGATGTGGCTGAGCAGATGAAATAGTTTTGGCCATAATCTGTAGAAGAGGGAGATGCTGAGCAGAGCTTCTGACAAATTCCAGTAAGGACAATAGGATACAAGAGTGTGGGAGGAAGCCCTGCTTTCTGCTGCCCACAAACATTCTCATTCCTCTGGTCTTCTTTTGGATCATGATAGAAACTGAATACCTAGTCATGATTCACTGAGTGACTGCACTACTCATAATGCCCATAAGAGACTGTATACTGTCAGATTATTTAATCATTACGCTGACTATGCATAGTGTCATTGCATATAATCTAGAAATTGTGTATTGGCAGGTATATGGTAGATAAACAGATAGATGATATCTTAGATGGCATAGATATAGACTCATTGATACTCTGTTAGGTCTGAAAGTTATAGGTAGATTGCAAAAAGCAAGTAGTTCAGAGTCTTATTGCATACTATGCTTTTTTTTTTCTCAGTTTTCATTTGTTTCTCAAATAGTAGCTATGGTTTCCTATAGCCCCTTAATGAAAATGTGAAAATGAACTGCTTTGCAGAAGATTTGCATACTCTGTCAAGAGAAGGTCTGGTTTAGGGTTGGGTCTGCACATCTGCTGGCTATTATCTTCATCTACAAATGAGGTCACCATGGAAGACAGAGACAAAGACTTTAGGAGAATCTTTTCATGAGACAGTGCCAATCTCTATATCTGGTACCTATATTTTTGTGGAATGGAAAGTGATTGTTGGTATAGATCCATAGGGATCTGTGAGACTGATTGACAGTGTACCAACTGGCTACAATTGTAGAAAGAAAACCAGAAAATTTGGGGTAAGGAGTTGAGGAACAGGGGGTAGACATGCCCTATGTAAATGTATTTCAGAGGCCATTACTGCAGAGGAAGGTGTTGTTCACTAAAGCAGTGTTGTTCACTAGTGCTTGTTCTCTGGCCCATTTGCAAAGTCAATCTGCCGGTATAGATGGAACTTGTTCATGGGCTGAACAGAGAAATGTAGTTTTTCTTCACAAAGATTGACTTTGCTCCATTCACAGTTGGGTAGCCGTCTACCCACAACACAGGGCAGTAATAACCCACATGATGATACTGTTTCCCTTGGAAACTAGCATGTAATCTGGTGGCTGATTTTATTAAATCTTTTCCATTAGAGCTTGGATAGAAATTTGTACTCATGAAATATTTAATATGCACTGATTTATCTTACAGCTTACAGTATCTCTGCTCACACAGTAGCCTACAGAAAGCCTTGTTCATTATGATTGTGTCTCATGTTGCATTGCCTTTGACAAAGAGCTCATACTGCAGCGACGGAAGTGAGACCATAGGCTTCTTGCACAGAATTACTAATTTTACTCTGCTTGTGTATCTCAGAAGTATGTGTCTTGACAAGAGGAAGTAAAACAGTCCACTAAAGAGCCAATTTTGCACCACCTAGTTGTCGACACCCCAGAACTGGAATTCTGTCTTACAGGAGGCTGTGGATGACTGAAACCATGGCTCAATACATAGTGCACAATGGGCAAAGCTCTCCACTTCATGTTGTTTTCTAGCCTATCTTCAGAACACAGACCTATGTCTCGGTTACTTTTTCTGTTGCTGTGATAAAAAATACACCGACAAAAGAAAGATAAGATGTCTTAGTTAGGGTTTCTGTTGCTGTGAAGAGACATCATGACCATGGCAACTCTTATAAAGGAAAACAATTAATTGTGGTGGCTAAATATCACTTCAGAGGTTTAGTCCATTATCATCATGGCAACATGGATGCAGACATGGTGCTGGAGCAGGAGCTGAGAGTTAACACATTTTTACTTGCCTGACTCACTGGACATGGTTTGAGCATGTATGAGACCTCAAAGCCTGCCTCCACAGTGGCACACTTCCTCCAACAATATCACGTTACTCCAACAAGGCCATACCTCCCATTCATGCTACTCCCTTTTTGGAGGCCATCATTTTCTTTCAAACCACCACATCAGGGAAAGGGATTTATTTTAGCTCACAGTTTGAACTTCTATTATTGTTGGGAAGCCAAAGTAGCAGGAGCTTAAGGCCTTTGGTCACTTTGTGTCCACTGTCAAGAGGCAGAGGTAAATGCCTGTAGCTCACTTTCAATCTCTCTCTCTCTCTCTCTCTCTCTCTCTCTCTCTCTCTCTCTATCTCTATCTCTATCTCTATCTCTATCTCTATCTCTATCTCTATCTCTTTCTCTCTCCTTTTCCCCTGCCCCCTCTCTCCCTCTCTCAGTCAAGTATCTCAGCCCAGGGAATGGTGCTACTCATAACGTATAGGTCTTCATGTCTCAACTCAATCAAGACAACCCCTATCAGGTGAGCCCAGAGGCCCATCTCCTAATGGAGATGAACCATTATGACTTGGAGTAAGAACCCACGTGAAGAATTTCCATTTCCCAGTCCATCAACCTTGGGACCAGTTGCTCCAGAGAGTATTAATGTTCAGGGAAGAAATTCCTCAACATAACACAACAATATTTCCATTGAATTAGGAATTGGGACTCCAACATAATTCTTTAGAGACCTGGTTAAGTAACTGTTTTCCAAGAGCAGATTATAATTTCCATTTCCCACAGGTTGATACTTTCTAATATCTGATTGAAAAATAACACATTTTCATTTTTTTCTTACTACAGCTTATTTTATTCTCATCATTTTATAAGTCACAGTCTATGGGAAAGCAAAAATGATATCTCACATGATGTGCTACGGTATCCTGTTAGGGCAGCACAATATGTCACTTTACTGGTTCCAAGAGAAGCATATAGGGGAAATAATGCATCAGTATATCATAGGCATACTTAACCATCAGTTTAGACTTTAAAATATTATAGTTTGCACTGTTTCAGTAGTAGATGTTAAAAAAAAGAGTTCAGCCAAGGAAATAGTGTATGAAATGATCTTGGCTTAGAGAAAATTTTGACAATATTTCTTTACCAACTTAATGTTATTCATTGAAGATACAAAAATTAATTGGTTATATTATATGCATATAAGTAAGATACTAAAATATTATCAATTAATGACATTATATGTGGATACTGAAGTTTTAGTCTTAATGACTCAGAAGGAAAAATGCATTTTTGTAGTCAGGAAAGGAAAACACATACTCAACTGTGAGCCAAATCTTTCAGATATGAACAGTTCATGACATTGACAGAATCAACGTCTTCCATGGCATCATGAAGATAGCTGTTTTAGGATGTTTATGAAACAAAGACTGAATTTGAGTTTTCTTACCCCTATGTACAGAGCAGAACTAAAAAAATACAACCCCAACATGCACACAGCAACACTGATTGTTCTAAAATTCCAGAGAGCTGACATGTCTATATGGTATCAAAACAAATCAACAATGTATCAAAGCTCAATTCAGAAATCTTTAGTCATTGGTGACTTGACTGACTTGGTGTGAATCAGAATATGAGGGATGTGGAAACTTTGGACAAGTGCTGCAGTAGAGTCTTGTGCAGTTTCATGTTTCAGGTTCTGCATGAAACAGTTTGTTGGAATTTGGTATTCCATGTCAATATTAGACTTGTGAATTGATTTAGACACAATCCCAACTATTGAGAGGAGACTGGGCTTTAGAGGCTGCTGTTAATAGTCTTGCTATCACCTGGTGGTGGTGGCACATGCCTTTAATCCCAGGCAGAGTCAGGCAGATCTCTGTGAGTTCGAGGCCAGCCTGATCTACAAAGTGAGTTCCAGGACAGCCAGGACTATTACACAGAGGAACCCTGTCTCAAAAAACAAACAAACAAACAAACAAACAAACAAACAAACAAAAAGTAGTCTTTTATCATAGGCATTCTGGGATTGCCTTTTGTTGCTGTTATTTTTTGTTTATTTATTTTTAAAATTTATTCTTCTCTCATATAATACATCCTGACCACAGTCTCCCCTCCTTTCCTTATCCCCCCTCCTCTCCTACCACCCCCCCCACTTCTCCTTTCCCCCAGTTCCACTCATCCTGTTTTCCCTTAGAAAAGAGCAGGTCTCTCAGGGATATAAACTGGACATAGAATAACACAGCATAGTAAGATGAATCCAGCATTCTGGGATTACTGTTCCTCTGCTTCTGCTCATTCTAGTCCTTTGGGTCTGTCAAGGATAGTCCAACTACACTGCACGTATATATTATGTATGTAATATGGAATAGCAATTATGTCTTGACTGTGATGTCTAGTAATATATTAGTCATATGATAAAGAAAACCAGGTAGAAAATTTTATGTAAAAAATTTGCATTCTTTCCATACTTTCTTATCTGTGATGTGAGGTTAGTTATACTTTAGCATCAAGCTTATAAAAAAGTTAGAGATATATGTGTGTGTATATCCATATATATTGAACACGGGCCATGTATTATACATGTTAAATGAATGACTATAAGCTTGTCAGAATAATTTTTATTGTTTTGTTTTGTTTCTGTGTTTTTGTCTTTGTTTGTTTTGAGACAAGGTTTCTCTGTGTAACTGCTCTGGAACACACCCTGTAGACAAGGCTAGCCTCAAACTCTCAGAGATCTGTCCATCTCTGCCTCCTGAGTGTAGGGATTAAAGGCATGAGCCACCACTGCCAGGCATAATTTTAATTGTTTGATATACAGCATGTGTACAATAGACTGAAGTGAAATGTTGGGTTCACCTTCTAGTGGTTGGCGACCTCCTCAGTGATGTGTGTGGTTGCCTACTGCAGACTAATACCATGGCATCCTGGAAATTTCCCCCAAAGAACCTGTGTCCTGCTTTACCTAAGGGTCCTCCCTTGTCCTTTCAAAATATACAAAAACTACTGAAAAGAGACAGTGAGTTTCAAAGAGAAGTGAAGTTTCCAGGTGAACTGGCTACAAGGGAGCTGCCCGTCGTCCACAGCTCAGATAGCTACACAGACTAAAGTAGTTTTCATGAACTCTCTACAGCACTTCCTCAGCAAAAACTTCCTCAGCTTCTCAAGAACTTTATCTGCAAATGGATTGTTGGGTCTCTCCTCCCCCTCAGCTTGGCTCCCTGCTAATGTTTCTGTTTGGCGGCCTCCAGTGGTCTCCCTAACCTGTATTTATCTTTCCCTAATTAGAGGCAGCTGGGCAATTTTTGGAGACAACTCACTAATCTCTTTGCTAATTTGCAAAGCCAGTAATTCTTTCAAACTTCAGGAGACTGATTTCCTTTCAAAACAAAGAACTCTAGTCTTAAACTTTCTTAGACTTTACTATTTTACAAATATTCTGTAACAATGTATATATATTAAAAATATCAATGATCAGAATAAACATTATATACAGTTCCATTTGAGGCTGTGTCTGAGTTGAACAGAATCCACCCATCAGGGCTGCCTCGTTATTGAATGAAACTGTTTACTTACTATTCTGCACCACAAATACCAAGAAGTGCATTTGTAAAATTGAAAAAAAGCCCTTTTCATTTGTCTTAGAATAAAGAATATAGAATTTCTGCCTGCTAAAGAAAATCTCATCCATTTTACATTAACAATACATTTTTTTGCAATTATCTTTTTTTTTTTTTTTTTGACAGGGTTTCTCTGTGTAGCTTTGCGCCTTTCCCGGAACTCGCTTTGGAGACCAGGCTGGCCTTGAACTCACAGAGATCTGCCTGCTTCTGCCTCCCGAGTGCTGGGATTAAAGGTGTGTGCCACCACTGCCCGGCTGCAGTTATCTTTAATGAAGAAAATTCTAGAGATATTAGCAATCTCTCTAATAAATCTGATGTCTGAAATTTGTTTCCGTCTTTTACATTACGTCACTTGACTCATTTAGACCTGCCTTTTGCGTGCGGGGCACATGTGAGTCCGTTTGCTCTCATGGGGTGCCTGTATATGTGTATATAGGTGCATATGCCCATGTTTTTCTGCCTCTAGTGTTGCCTTGAGACAGAGCTCCGACTGAACCTGAAGCTGGCTGCCTGCCTGGGCAAGCTCTTGGGATCTGACTGCCTCCACCCTATAACACCGCTTTAAAGTCACCATCAGCTATGGCGATTTTGTTGTTGTTGTTGTTTCCTGTGTGTGCTGGGGATTGGAACCCAGGCACTGATTATTGCAGAACAAGCACCCTTACCCTCTGAGCCACCTTCCCAGCCCCTTTGATTTGCCTGTCTAACCATCCTTTATATTTTAGTCTTGAGTGATTCTTAGGGAAAAAAAAATTCTTTAAGTAAGCTAAAATGTCAGGCTGATCAGCTTTCTCCAGCAGGAACCTGAGGATGGAGATGGAGAAAGTAGCTCTAATTATCTGACACATCATAAAACCACTTTGTTTAAATAATATTAATGCAGTGTGTATACTACAAGTAATACATGTGAAATCATGTCAACTGAAAGGGAATGAATGCCACTCAAAGATCATTAAATTACGTGAAACAAAGCAGACTTTGTGTGTGTGTGTGTGTACATGTGAGTGTGTGGATTTCTGTGTATATGTGTGTGTAAATGTGTGTATGTGATTGTATGTCTATGAGTGTATAATTGTGTGTATGCTGTGTTCATACAAGTGTATGTGTGTGTATGCATACGTGAGTGTGTGAATCAATGAGAGGAGGAGGAGATCTTAAAGGAAAGAGAAAGGGGTTATGAATATATATGACTTATATGTGACTAGGGCAGACGTGGTAACTCTGGTAGGAAGAAGAGACCAGAAGAGGGGGCAAAGGTGATGGCAGAGGGAGCTAGGATAAAGGAACAACGTGTAGTGACATAAATATGTGAAAATTCCAGGGTGAATGGTATGGTAACTCAAAAATAAAAAATGATTGATTAAACATCTTTAATTGCTTGAGTTGAGTCCTCAGATTCGCTCTGTGCACATTATGGTCCTCAGATTCACATATGAATTAAAGGCATATTTCTGGGAAGGATAATTTGAGGCAGAGTTTTACTCATATGCAATTACATGTGTAATGCATAATTTAATTTTGGCATAAAATGACTTCCTCTGAAATAATTTATACGAATATCATCGACTGGATTTATTAGATTTCAAAACTACTCAAATAAAAATGTTAACTTAGAGTAGATTTATTTTAGAAGTTTAATCAACTATAAATCTAGATGAGAAATGTTTTAAAATCATATCAATATGTTCCAGACCACTGTCATTTCCTTTCTCACTCCCTATTCTCTCCTTTTCTCTGGCTTGTTCTTATATTGCATTGTGGGAGAGGCTAAACATGCCTCAATAAATTTCAGACCTGTTGGAAAGATCAGTTATATCCCTGAGAAGGCAATTCCAGTCAGAAACAAAGCCATAAACTGTGAGAGGTCTGGATTTCTATTTTCTAGTATTCCTCAGGGAAGCAAATGTAGCCCCATCTCACCCACCCTGAGAAGGGCCACTGGTTATCATCTTTGGTGTTAATGATTTTATCTCCATATGTGAGTGTGAACTCTTGGAGATTTGTTATTTGGGAATACTTGTTTTAACTACTGCTTCTGTTTGACATTCTCTCTCTCTCTCTCTCTCTTTCTCCTAACATACAGCTATAATTATATAGGGGGATATATTTTGGTTTTATTTCTCTGGAAAAACCTTGACTGATACAGAGTCTCATACCAAGAATGGGAAATCTATTATAACAAATAGAGGTGTGGACGTGGCTTTGGAACTGGCTGATGGGTAAAGCCTGGAAGGGTTTTGAGATACATAGGCATGAAGGAGCTGTTAGTAGGAATAGGAACAGGGCCACTATCTTAGTGAGTTAAGGAAGTGGGACATTGAACCAACAGTATTATTACTTGTAAGATGAACAGGTTTGCCTTCCTAGGTTTGTTGTAGGGAAGTGTAATGGATATTCTTGGTTGTCAGCTTAACTACATCTGGAATTAACTAAAACCCCAATATGGAGGGCACTTCTGTGAGGGATTTTTGCTTAATTTGAAGTAGGAAGATTTCACTTTTAACCTGAACCTTTGATGTAGGAAGACAGGCCTTTAATCTAGATCATTTGAGCTAGGAAAAACCCACCTCAAATCTGAAACATACCTTCTGCTGGAAGCCTACATAAAGACATGGAAGAATGAAGCTTTTATTCTTTGCCTGCTTGCGCTTGCCTTCTTAGCAAGTTCATTCTGTCATAGGCATTGGAGTCTAACTCTTTGGGACACCAGTGTAGACTGAAGAGAAAGAGAGAGAGAGAGAGAGAGAGAGAGAGAGAGAGAGAGAGAGAGAGAGAGAGAGAGAGAGAGAGAGAGCTGACTAATAGAGGAAGTTTGCCTGAGGAAGTCTGTCCAGGTTCTTAGTCTCATCAGTAATGGAATTTATATATTGTCCCAGCTGGCCAACAAATGTTTTACTTAGAAGAGGAAGCAAATGTATGTACACTGGAGAGCCGTGACAGTGACCTTGAGTTACTGATGACATAGGGATGGGACAGGACCATGGAAAGTAGAGATGAACATGTCATGAGTTATAAAGGTTCATTGAGTAGTATTCTGGTAGAGTTATTTGACTATTTCTTTCTTCAATATAAATTAGGTCTTAAGATTGTATTATTGGTGAAATTATTAAGGCCACTCCACGTAGTTAAAAGGGAGATTTATTTAGTGGGTAACTTACAAATGAAGGGATAGGTAGGTGGTGGGTTCTGGAAAAGACACAGCACAGTCTCTGGAGAACTCTCCTTGGTCTACCTCTAGCGTCCAGGTCCAGGAAACAAGAGAGCACAGCTGTCCCAATCTCGGGTCTGCAGGGCCTTCCCTTGGCCCCACCTTGTAGGCATGATAGTTATGGAAGCCTGAATGGGGGTTGAAACTTCCAGGCCAAAGCTGGAATCGCTACCCACTACATTGTATCAAGGTAATCAAACTCATGGGTTCTGGTAATTGACATCTGGGAGCCATGCCCAGTGAGATCAAACACCACCAATGGAAAGCCATGTATTTGTCATCTCGTGGGAATCTGAGGGACTCCACAACTTTGTGATTTTTGTGGTTGGTAGTGATTTCAAAGATCCAGGGAAATGAAAACTTTCCTTTTTGTTTAGAGAGGAAAAACAGTCTCTTTTAGAACAAGTCAAGGAGAGGATAGTTTGAGTGGGGTGGGGGTGAGTGCCCTCTTCTTTGGCTTCCTTGTGACATTTTACTCACGCCCCTCTGCTGTTTATCTCATTTGGAATGGGAAATGCAGCTCTTGTGCTTTATCCAGGGAACTTGTTCTGCAGCAGATGGAGACCATTACAGAAAACCACAGCCAGTCAAAACGCAGAGAACAAGTGATCGTATCGTATGGTACCCAGTCCTCAGAGCTGGATCTGCAACACAGCTTTGCACGTGAGGCTCAAGGAACATCTCAGGAATGATTCTAGGAGCCAGAGGAACAGGGAATCTACTGTGAGATTGTGTCCCCTGGAACTGTCAGGGAGGCTATGGCCACGAATTCTCAACAAGCTGTGTCTGCTCCAACAGTATCCAAACAAAGACACCAACAATAGACATGTTGTAAACATGTTGTATGTACATGTTGTAATATGTAACATGTCATGTTGAAATACTCTTTTCAAAATTTCAAAGTATAGATTTAACTTAGTTTGAGACAGTTATGGGACAAACCTCAAGGAGGTAGTGGAATGTTCCAGTTGCCTGCCACAAAGTTTACACTTCGGCTGCCCTACCCTTGGGTTGCTCTCAACCAATGGCAAGACTAGTAATGCTGGCCCCAAGCAATACATATGAAGTGCGCTACCCAGACTTTCTCACTGCCGAGTCGCTGTTGGACACTGCTCATTCAGTCTCTTTCTCCTCTTCTTCCACATGTGTCAGAGTTGTGCTGTGGTATACCAGCTGCGCTGACATCGCCCGACCCTTTCTCATTAATCTTCACAGGAGTTTTCCCCCAGTCAGTCTCTTACACATATAGTCTTGTCAGGTGTTCATTGGAGAACACTAACACAAATTTTTGCATATTCCCACTGTCTAATATGATTTTTAAGAATATTTTTAATTTCTCATTTTTTTTGAGATTATATAATCTGCCCCTACTCTTCCTTCCCTCTAAACCTTCCTACATAGTCCTTTCTTTATCTCTTTTAAATTCATGGCCTCTTTTTTCTTAATTAGTTGCTGTAAAATGCATGTTTGTATAACATGGTTTTTAAAAGCCAATCCTCATATTCAACTTAATCAGGCAAATTGGAATTTATATCTTTCAGAAAAGTGCAGCTCACCATTTTACATAAAATTGTTAATAAGATTTTTGCAATGTAGTAAAAACATCTAAGATAAATTTTGGGCTATATTTCATAAGATAATGTAAAAATAGCAAATACAATTTATATGATAAAGGAACTAATGGAAATCAGCACTTCTGTCACCTGTCATAATTCATGTTTTGAGGAGACTATTATTATGAAAATAACACTGATAAATATATATGTTACTATTCATTACCTAACTTTCAATAATGCATTGCATAAGTAATTAAAATAATCATTTATTTACAACACAAAGATCATGATAAAAGGCATGCTCTCTCTCAACTAAATTAGTGCACTTGCATATATCAGGGTGATGTTCAGCTTTAGGGAATAATTAAAAAGAATTATGTATGAAAAGTCAGAAAGAAGTGCATTAACTTCAGAAGATGTTATAATTAACTTCTCTACATATTCAAAGGCAAAAAAGTATGCACTCTAAAATGTTCATTCAGCAGCTACTAGCATTTTTATGTATTGTTACTAGAGCATGGTGGAGAGTAAATATTTTATAAGATGAAATAAGAATGACTATATTTGGAATAATGAGTTTGATACATAAATATTACATATATGATGTTGATATATATTTTACTAGGTAGTTTTTTTCTAATAAGAAGTTAATTGTATTAATGTGTTTTAATTTTATCAAGTTTTTATTTTCATGTTACTTTTGCACCTGCAAGTTTTTGGTGTGATTAGAATGATGAACCTGTATCTCCCTTCTTCACTCTTTGGAGGGTCTCCCCATTCTGGCTAATGAGCTTTCTGAAGATGAATACTGAGGAAAATGGAAGAGAAATACATTACCTTTAAAAGTTTATTTTTAAAATTAATTAATTAAATAATTTTACATTCTGACCACAGTTTCCCCTCCCTCCTCTCCACCCAGTCCTTCCCTTCCACCTCCTCTCTGTGCGCACCCCCATCTACTCCTTCTCTGATTCTGTCCAGAAAAGGGCAGGCCTCCCATGGATATCAACAAAACATGGTGTATCAAGTTGCAGTAAGACTAAGCACCTCCCCTTGTATTAAGGCTGGGCATAGTAACCCAATAAGAGGAATAGGGTCCCAAAAGCCAGCAAAAGAGTAAAAGACAGCCCCTGATAGCACTGTTAGGAGTCCCACAGAAAGACCAAATTACACAACTGTCACACATATGCAGAGTGCCTAGGACAGTCCCATCTATGCATGCTTCCTGGTTGTTAGTATGGTCTCTTTGAGTTCCTATAAGTCCAAGCTAGTTGATTCTGTGGGTTTTCTTGTGATTTTTCTTGACTCCACTGGCTCCTATAATCCTTTCTCCCCCTCTTCAGCAAAATTCACCGAGCTTCTCTGTGGTGGTAATCTAATTGTACTGAAATGTGATTTTGATTGTATGTTAATAAATAAAGTTGCCCGGGGGTCAGAGCTATTAGAGCCATAGCAAGAGCCGGGCAGTGGTGGCGCACGCCTTTAATCCCAGCACTCGGGAGGCAGAGACAGGGTTTCTCTGTGTAGCTTTGCGCCTTTTCCTGGAACTCACTTGGTAGCCCAGGCTGGCCTCGAACTCACAGAGATCCTCCTGCCTCTCCTTCTTTGTTGGCATCTGTATAAAATGTACGAACTCCAGATATGGGTTTTTGCCGTACAATTCGAGGCAAGATCCAATCAGCTCTCTTTATAAGATCAATTCTATTGCTTTTGGGATATTTGCTGTTAATTTCTCCCAAGCTCTTTGCCAAGGTTCACTTTCTGTCCATAATTTTTCAATGTCCTCCTTAGTTAATGGTATGACAATTTCTGCTGGGTCTATGCCTGCTAATTGACGAAGTATCAATTTTCCTTTGTAAATCAAGTCAGAGATTTTTTTCCACATAAGTTTTTAATTTTTTATTTGGTTTATTTGGTAAAAATATCCATTCCAATATAATATCTTCCCTCTGCACTAATATTCCAGTAGGAGAACGCCTAGAAGGCAAAATAACCAAGAGATTGTGGGAATGGCTGACCAATGACTAGTCCAGCCTCAGATCCCTGCCATGAGAGTGTGTTCACCTTGACACTGCCTGGAGGGCCAGGACCCAGAGGTGAGATGGCCCAGAAACCTAGGATAGAATCAAATGACTGGAGGAAAAATATCAATGTAATGATGTCTAAAAGTTTATTTTTAGTATATATATATATATATATATATATATATATATATATATATATATGTTTCTACTTCCCTGAACAATTATTTGCTGATAGCATAAGGGTATTAGGATTGAGCTATGAAGAGAAAAACAATAATCTACAATATATATAATGTTAGACGACTGTAATAAGCTAGAGAAATACCCACTTTTATAATTCTTGGTGCATGTTCACATAAGATAGAGGAAAACAATGTTATTTACAGTGACATGAAACTGCTTTTATTACTCTTCAGAGGGACTTCCCTGATAACAATGTTTCCAATTTACCTTTAGGCAGTTTAAAAATATTTATTTATCTATGCATTGTTTTAATAATGTGGAAGTTGCTACTCTTGGAGAAATGTCCTACTGAGTGATTCCTAATGGCTAAAGTTATCTTAGAATATGGAATGTTACAATAAAAGAAAGAAATAGATTCACTTTATGGTAGGAAAAGATACAAGAGTACTTCAGGAGTATGAGAAATCATTTTAAACCACCAGCTTCCTACGTCTCTCCAAAGTCTCCCTGTTTTCTGATATCTTTTTCATTTTCTTTCTTCAGAGGCTTAAAGTTCTTGTCATACAGGTCTTTCACTTGCTTAGAGTTACCCCAAGGTATTTTATATTATTTGTGGATATTGTGAAGGGTGATGTTTCTCTGATCAATTGTATATAGGAGGGCTACTAATTTTTTTGAGTTAATCTTGTATCCTGCCACATTATTGAAGATGTTTAGTTGTAGGAGTTCCCTGGTAGAATTTTTGGGATCACTTATGTATACTATCATATCATCTGCAAATAGGGAAAGTTTTACTTCTTCCTTTCCAATTTGTATCCCCTTGATGTCCTTTTGTTGTCTTATTGCTCTAGCTGGAACTTCAAGAATAATATTGAATAAATATGAGGAGAGCAGACAGTCTTGTCTTTTTCCTGATTTTAGGGGAATCACTTTGAGTTTTTCTCCATTTAATTTGATCTTGGCTCTTGGCTTGCTGTAAATTGCTTTTATTATGTTTAGGTGTGTACCTTGTATCCCTGATCTCTCTAGGACCTTTATCATGAAGGGGTGTTGGATTTTTCAAAGGCCCTTTCAGCATTTAATGAAATGATCATTAGTTTTTTTTCTTTCAGTTTGTTTATATGGCGTATTAAATTGACAAATTTTCATATGTTCAAAAATGGAAAGTTCTTCCATGCCCATAAATAGGTAGGATTAACATAGTAAAAGTGGCAATCTTACCAAAAGCAATCTACAGATTCAATGCAATCCCCATCAAAATCCCAACACAATTCTTCACAGACCTGGAAAGAACAATACTCAACTTCATTTGGAAAAACAGAAAACCCAGGATAACTAAAAGAATCCTGTACAACAAAGTCACCTCTAGAGGCATCACCATCCCTGACATCAAGCTCTACTATAGAGCTATAGTAATAAAAACAGCTTGGTACTGGCATAATAACCAACATGTGGACCAATAGAATCGAATTGAAGACACTGACATTAACCCACACACCTATAAATACCTGATTTTTGACAAAGAAGCCAAAACGGTACAATGGAAAAAAGAAAGCATCTTCAACAAATGGTGCTGGCATAACTGGATGTCAGCATGTAGAAGATTGAAAACATCCATATCTATCACCATGGACAAAACTCAAGTCCAAGTAGATCTAAGACCTCAATATAAAACAAGTTACACTGAACCTGATAGAAGAGAAAGTAGGAAGTAGTCTTGAATGCATTGATACAGGAGACCACTTCCTAAATATAACACCAGTAGCATAGACACTGAGAGAAACAATTAATAAATGAGACCTCTTGAAACTGAGAAGCTTCTGTAAGGCAAAGTACACAGCAAATAAGACAAAATGACAGCCTACAGAATGAGAAAAAAAATTTCACCAAGCCCACATCTGACAGAAGACTGATCTCCAAAATATATAAAGAACTCAAGAAACTAGACATCAAAATACCAAACAATCCAATTAAAAAGGGGGATATAGAGCTAAACAGAGAATTCTCAAAGGAAGAATTTCAGATGGCTGAAAGACATTTAAGGAACTGCTCAGCATTCTTAGTCATCAAGGAGATGTAAATCAAAACAAATCTGAGATACCATCTTACACCTGTCAGAATGGCTAAGATCAAAAGCACTGCAGACAGCTTATGTTAGAGAGAATGTGGAGCAAGGGGAACACTCCTCCATTGTTGGTGAGACTGCGAACTTGTACAGCCACTTTGGAAATTAGTGTGGTGGTTTCTCAGAAAATTGGGAAACATTCTTCCTCAAGGCCCAGCTATATCACTCTTGGGCATATACCCAAGGAATGCTCACTCATACTACAAGGACACATGCTCAACTACGTTCATAGCAGCATTATTTGCAATAGCCAGAACCCAGAAACAACCTAGATGCCTTTCAACTGAAGAATGGATTAAGAAAATGTGGTGCATATACACAATGGAGTACTACTCAGCAGTAAAAAAATAATGACATCATGAAATTTACAGGCAAATGGATGGAACTAGAAAATATCATCCTGAATGAGGTAACCCAGACTCAGAAGAACAAACATGGTATGTACCCATTTGTAAGTACATGTCCTCTTACAGCCTTGACGCAGGGGAAGGGCTTGGACTTGCCTCTACTGGATGTGCCTCTCCATGCGAGGCCTTGCCTTCTTGTGTGTGGGGGGATTGGGAGAGTGGATTGTGGGGAAGGCCTGGAGGAGCAGGAGGAGGGAAGAGGGGGGATCTTTGATTGGTGTGTAAAATGAATTAAAAATATTTCTTAATAAAAAAAGAACTGCAAAAATAAAAAGTCTCTCTGTGTGCTCCTCCCCCATCTCTGGGCTGTGCATTCCAGGGCAGAAGATTTCCTATTGTCCTTTCTCATGTTTTTGCTGGTCCTTAGTTACTCTTAGGTAAAGAAGAAATTCAAGCTTGTAAGTCCAAAATACAGCCCAAGGAGGTATGGAAAAAAAAAAAAAGAAATGGACAGACAGAAAAAACAAAAGGATACTATTCAAATATCAATTTATTTATTAAGAGAGAAAATAATACCCATAATATACACATGGAATAAAGAAAAGATGACAAGACAACCATAAGAAAATGTACTGGTTTTTTTTTTTTTAGATTTTTGTTAATTTATTTTTATAAATTTTTATTTATTTTACACACCAATCATAGAAACCCCTTTTCCCTCCTACTGCCCCTCCAGCCTTCCCACACTGGAACCCATGCCCCATTGCCCCCTACAAGAAGGTAAGGCCTCCCATGGTGAGTCAGCAGAGCCTGTTACATTCAGTAGAGGCAGGTCCAAGCCCCGCCCTCTGCATCAAGGCTGTGCAAGGTGTCCCACCGTAGGTAATGAACTCCAAAAAGCCATCTCATGCACCAGGGATGTATCCTGATCCTACTGCCAGGGGCCCCTTAAGTAGATCAAACTACACAACTGTCTCCCCTATGCAGAGGGCCTAGTCCAGTACCATGCAGGGTCCACATCTGTTGGTCTAAATGTCATGAGTTCCCACTAGTTTGGTTTGATTGTTTCTGTAGGTTTCCCCATCATGATCTCAGTGCCCCTTGCTGATAGAAGCCCTCTTCCCTCTCTTCAACTGGACTCCTGGAGCTCTGCCTGGTGTTTGGCTGTGGATCTCTACATCTACTTCTATCAGTTACTGGATGAAGGCTCTATGATGACAGTTAGGGTAATCACCAATCTGATTACTGGGGTAGGCAAGTTCAGGTACCCTCTCCACTACTGCTAGTAGTCTAAGCTGGGATCATCCTTGTGGATTCCTGGGAACTTTTCTAGCACCAGTTTTCTCCCTATTCCCATGATGTCTCCCTCTATCATGGTATCTCTTTTATTGCTCTCCCAACTCTGTCCCTGTTCCAGCTCAACCATCCTGTTCCCTATGTTCTTAAAATGCTTGGTTGAGATTACTTTTTATTTTGATGTGAATATTATGATGACTTATAACTTTCTCTTTGAAGTATCCATTGATCTAGTTGTTTCCCAGTAGAGCATCCATTAGAATCACCAAAGAGACTTTAAAAACTATAGAGTCTGACCTCATTTTTAGCTCTACTAACTGCCAGTCTGATTCGGGGTAGAATCCTGGCATATTTGAAGTTACAAGAACAACACTCATTTTGGTGTGTATGAATACCCCTACATAAGTAACTTCAAGGCTCAGAAAACTATAAACCCAGTGTGGAGACATTACAGGAGGTTGACAGGGAAAGGGGGAATCCAGAAATTTCTAGGATTTAACAAATGAATAAATAATGACAGATTAGATTTTCCAAAGCCTATTGAAGAAAAGAACCAAGAAGAGACCCATAGCTTGCAGATCCCCTTCTATCTGTGAGTTTCGAAGGATAGAAATGAGGGGCACTTAAACAGGTGTGTCAGAGGGCTCAGGGACAAGTTGAACAGTAAATAGGTCCCAGAGGTGGAGATGGGGAGGCTGGCAAGGAGGGTTAGGACCTCAGTCAGAAGGCAGAAAGAGAGAGAAGATTGGAAGGCATACTGTGTTGCCAGCACACTATGTCTCCTAAACATTTCTAGAGCTACACCTCCCAGTACATTCTGCCTCTCCTCTCTTCTAACTTTGTTCCAGGAGGAGCAGAGCACCTGGGTCCATCCCTGCTCTCATCCCATCCAAGCTGCTATCCCCAGGGCCTTTCTCTCATCTACGCATTGCTCCTGATAGCACAGCTCTCTCCTCATTATTCACTGTTACCTTTCTCATGTGGTACTTTCCCCTCATTTCTATAGATGCTATCATGATTCATTTTGAACTTTCTTGACATTGGGTAGGACACAGCACAGGATTCTGTTCCCCACCCCCAGTTCAGCTTTATCACCTTAAAGATGCCACAGGGCTGTGCGGCATCTCAAGGGGCAAAATAGGCTGGTGGGACATTTACTGCCTTGTGCCTTCGTTCTTCTGGGAGTACTGAGTCAGAGTCGGCTTCATGGTAAATCTCCCTCTCAGAGGCTGATTGTTCAGAAAGAATATCTAACATGACACGCAGCAAAGTCTTTCCAGCAGAAGTAATTTCTCGAACCTCCATTTGCCTATTCTTCATTCTAGCTATTAGAATTCACAGCGACGACTCTGTGGATGCTGCATCTATGTGGACTGGAGGTAAATTTAGGCCTTAATGGAGGATGTCACTCACAAAGCGAGATAATTTAAGGATGGTCTCTTTGCATTTTCTTCTTAAAACTGAAGCAGGAAGAAAGAAATGTTGCAGTGTAAATTTATGTACCAGTATGGCTTTTGAGAAATATCTTTAGAATCAACATATGGATCACAGAGTGCCTATAATAAACTTGGATAATGGAAGATTTGCTTATTTTTATTTCAGTTTATTTGTGAAGATGAATTTATAAATTTTAATTCCTTAAGGAGCCAAAATTATATTTCCATGGAAGGAGGACATGTGTGATAAAACAAAGCTAGAAGCCAATTTTATTTTATTTTATTTTATTTGCTACCAAGCTTAAAGTTACAGGAGAGTCTCGTTTGACCTTTTGGGAAAACAAAATTAAACGAAGAAACTCTGAACAATGGCTACAATCTGGAGAAATAATTGTTTCACTTTAATTGTCTGTTGTCTCCTAGGTAGGCTGACAATAATAATACAGAGTTAATCTTGGCACATACAGGCACTGAAATAGCTTAGCAAGTGTGGGGAATGTTAAGATTATCTCCAAGTGATGTAGCCAAAACTTATTTTTCTCCCTTTCTTTATATAGCTAAGATTCTTTGTCATCATACCTCTCTCCTTTATGAACATGCTGTAGGCTGCACCCAAGGAATTTTCAATAACTTGTCATTGAATGATGATATCATATTATTCAAATTAATATTACTTGAAACACAACTAGAATAACAGTCATAGTTAGACTCAGCTACAATTAAACAAAAACTTAAATAAAATGAAATACAGTGTCTTCGATAAGGAATACACCTTTTTCATCTAAAGGTTTAGAAATAGTAGATGATTTGAATGGTAGATTGGCTCTAAGACATTGAGGTAGTTTGAAAGAAAATGGCCCCCATAGGCTCACAGGGAGTAGCAGTATTTGGAGGTGTGGCCTTGTTGAAGTAGTTGTGGGGTTGTTGAAGGGAATGTGTTTCTGGGGGTGAACTTTGAGGTCTCAGATGCTCATGTTAGACCTACTGTGGCTCTTTTGCTCTTTGTGCTGCCTGTGGATCCAGATGTAGAACTCAGTTACCCCTCCAGTACCATATCGCCTGCATGCCGTCACACTTCCTACCATGACAACAGTGGACCAAACCACCGAAGCCAGCCACAATTACATGTTTTCCCTTATAAGAGTTGTGGTCATGGTGTCTCTTCATAGCAATAGAAACGCTAACTAAGACAGATGTCCTTTGGAACATGGGTTCTGGACATTGTGACTCTTGCCCCAGTGGCCCACGATAGCATCTAGGAGGCAACAGCCATATCATGTCAAAGATTCAGCTAGGGTGATAGAGGGAGAGAGGAAGAAGGTATAGCTGCTACCTTGTAAGTAATATCTGTTTATGTTGTCAGACATTACTTCTACTTTCTCTCTTGGACTAGAGCTTAGCGACATGGAGAAGCCCAGCTTCAAGGTAACATGGAAAGCACAAACTTCATTGTGAAGGATGGAGTCTCCCACTAAAGTTGGCAGTTTCTCTACCATAGGAGAGGGGACAAAGTCTATTAGATGATAGTTGATACTGTTTGCCATAGGTGATATACAATTTTTCTTGCTTTGTAGTCTAATTTCTGCACTTACTGCTTTCCAAGTGTTTCTGTTCTGCAGAACAACACATAGTAAGGATTAGTGGTAAATGACATCAGATGGGAACTTGGGGGATGATGACTGTTCAGCCTCAGATGGATGGAGCAGTGGCATTCAGTAGAGGGCAGTGTAAAAATTCATACAGCTATATTACCAAGATAGAATTTATTGTATGTTAGTAGAAAACTAACCAAGAGGAGTGGTAGACTGACCTGTGAGAACTTATATCATCTCAACTGCTTAATAATATGGTAAAAAATTAGATTTCCATATAAAACGGCTATGCAGAACAAAGTTCTCAATGTTCCTTTAGGTGGTATCTGAGCATAAACATTTGAAATCTCTCCGCTTAAAGGATTTGTTGCAAATGTCTCCACCTCTCCAACCCCATGATTTTTTTATTCAGTTGCATTTTTATTTATGTGGCTTGGAGTTGCAGTTGGAGACTTTTTGCAGGGTAAGTGCAGTTCTAAACCACATGGGGACTGCACCATTGTGCCAGGCAGATGAAATATCAACAGTGTGTGAGCATTCATCAATGTGAACAAACTCACCATAGGTACCAGGTAACAGTGGAACCAGCTTGAAATTCGGGCAGCAACTGCTATGGATAGCTTGGTAGTGGTGGGGCAAACTTCCAATTTGTCCAGAGTAGCCAAAACAGCATGTGCTTATTTACATTCTTTCAGGTTTAAATGTTGGAAAACAATCCCCTGTAAAATGCCATGTATGCCAAACAAATCCCACATGCTTGTCTTTGGCCTTATTATTTTTTATTTGTATTCTTTTCCATTGTCAACTTTTTAATTAAAATTCTTTTTCATAAATATATTTTGATCATATGCTTTTCCCTCCCCTAGCTTCTCCCAAATCCTTCCTACCTCCCATCCGACCCAACTTCATATTCTCAATGTCTCAACAAAAACAAAGACAAAAACAAAACAAACATGAAAGTCAAAAATAAATCAACCAACAAACAACACACATGATGCATGTATGCACGCACACACACACCCAAACAAAACAAAACCAGATAATACCCTCCCCAACAAAACCCTACAACCCTACCCTTGTGTTGGTCAGCTACTTTTGGGCATGAGGCCTGCCTTGGAGTGTGGTTGATATACTCAGTGTTATGCATGCCATGGGAGAAATTTGATTTTCCCATTTTCAGTAGGCATCAATTGCAAATAGCATTTTCATTAGGGGTAAGAGTTAATGTGCACCTTCCCTTCCCAGTGATAGGAATTTTTCTGGTTTGAATCTGTGAAGGTCTTATGTGTGCTGTCACAGTCTCTGTGAGTTCATATATGTATCAGTGATGTGTTGTGTGTGGGAAATGCTATTTACTTGGAGTTATTCATCACCTCAAGTTCTTAAAACCTTTCTGCCTCTTCCATATAGACCTGTGAGCCTTGAGGTGGGGCTATGATAAAGACATCCCGTAGAGGGGTGAGTGCACCAAAGTTTCTCACTCCAGACATGTTGTCCAGTTGTGACCTCTGTGTTAAATACCATCACTAAAAGAAGAGCTTCTCTGGTGAGGGTTGAGCAGTGCACCTGAGCACCAGAAGAGTGTAGCCACTGGGGGTCACTGGTAGTAAGTTGTTCTGCTGGTAGGCAGGAGCCACAAAAAATGGAGATAGGCTAGAAGGAAAAGCTGAAAGGGTGGCAAGAATGAACAATAGGGACTTCGGGTCTTCACTAAGAGGTTGAGTCTCTAGGGGATGGAGGTATGCTGGGAGGAGGGCTACTATTGATTTTCTTTACCTGTGCCCTCTTAGGTAACCAATGTATACCTCTTAGGTATAGATATTTTTTATTTGTGTGATATTTATATATGCAACTCATTCTTAAAGTTAAAAACAACAAAGCAAAAACCAGTGAAATTTTGTATTTTATTTGCAAATAATTTAATAGTTTCAGTGTTGATTTAAAAAATTGCCACCTTTGGTTTTATTTTATTTTACTTTATTCTTCTCTCACCTATTACATCCTGACTGCTGTTCCTGCCCACCCCCGTCTCTCTCCCCAACCTCTCCTCTCTCCCAGATTCACCCACCTTTTGCCTTCCCTCAGAAAAGAGCAGGCCTCCAAGAGACATCAACCAAACACAGCATAACAAGCTGCAATAAGACTATGTATATGCCATCGCATCAAGGCTGGATAAGGCAACCCAGTAGGAGCAAAAGGGTCTCATAAACAGGTAAAACAGTCAGAGACAGTCCCGCGTAACACTGTTAGGAATCCCACAAGAACACCAAGCTACTCAGCCATAACAAATATGCAGAGGACCTAGGTCTGATCCCTATACTCTCCCATCTCTGAAATCACCCATGAATCTCAAGTTAGTTGATTCTGTGGGCTGTGTTCTCCTGGTGTCCCTGAACCTTCTGGTTCCTCAGACCCTTCCTACCCCTCCTCCCCAGGACTCCATAGCTCTACCTAATGTTTAACTGTGGGACTCTACATTTGCTCTCATCAGTTGCTGGATGAAGTCTCTCTGGTCTCTCTGATGACTATTACCCTAGGCTCTGGTCCCAGAACACCCTGCAGGCAGGACAGACTGTAGGTCAAAGGTTTTGTGACTGGGTTGGTGTCCTAATCCCTCCACTTTAGGCCTTGCTTGGTTACAGAAGGTGACTGGTTCAGGCTCCATGGTCCCCATTACTACAAGTCTTTGCTAGGGTTACTCTTATAGATTCCATAGAGTTTCCATTGCACCAGATTTTCACCTCATCCCCAAATGCTCCCCAATTCCAGCTGTTTCTCCCAGTATTTTACTCTGTCCCTCCCCCGACACTTGATACCCCTGTTCCCAACCACATCCACACTCATTCCACCCAAGAACTCTATTTCTCCTCCCCAGAGAGACTCTTGTGTTCCCCCCAAGCCCTCCTTGTTACTTAGTCTCTCTGGGTCTGTGGATTGTAGCATGATTATTTTTTACTTTATAACTAATATCCACTTATAAGTGAATACATACCATGCTTGTTTTTCTGGGTCTGGGTTACCTCACTCAGAATGATTTTTTTTCTAGTTCCATCCATTTGCCTGTAAACTTCATGATGTCATTGTTTTTAACAGCTGAATAATACTCCATTGTGTAAATGTACCATATTTTCTTTATCCTTTCTTTGGTTCAGGGACATCTAGGTTGTCTCCAGTTTCTGGCTATTATAAATAAGGCTGTTATGAACATAGTTGAGCAAGCGTCCTTGTGGTAGGATGGAGCATCCTTTGGATATATGTCCAGGAGTGGTATAGCTGGGCCTTGAAATAGATTGATTCCAAATTTTGTGAGAAACTGCCCTATTGATTTACAAAGTGGCTGTCCAAGTTTGCACTCCCACCAGCAATGGAACAGTGTCCCCGTTGCTTCATGTCCTCTCCAGCATGAACTATCACTTGTGTTTTTGATCTTAGCCATTCTGACAGGTGTAAGATAGAATCTCAAAGTCTCTTTGATTTGCATTTCCCTGATAGCAAAGGATGTTAAACATCTCTTTAAAGTGTTTCTCAGCCATTTGATATTCCTTTATAAGAAGTTTGTGTTTAGATCTGTACCCCATTTTTAAATTGGATTATTTGGTTTGTTGATGTCTAGTTTCTTGAGTTCTTTATTTGGATATCAGCCCTCTGTCAGATGTGGAGCTGGTAAAAATCTTTTCCCATTCTGTGAGCTGCCATTTTCTCCTATTGACTGTGTCCTTTGCCTTACAGAAGATTTTCACTTTCATGAGGTCCCATTTATTAATTGTCAATCTTAGTGCCTGTTCTGCTCTGGAAGTTGACTCCTGTGCCAATTCGTTTGAGGCTATTCCCTAATTTCTCTTTTATCAGGTTCAGTGTATATGGTTTCACATTAAAATCTTTGATCCACTTGGACTTGAGTTTTGTGCAGGGTGATAGATATGGATTAATTGGCATTTTTATACATTCTAACATTCAAGATGCTTTCTTTTTTTCCACTGTATAATTTTGGCTTCTTTGTAAAAATAAATCAAGGGTCTATAGGTGTACGGACTTCTGTCTGGGTCTTAGATTCAATTCCATTTATCTACCTGTCTGTTTTTATGCCAGTACCATACCATAATTATTACTATAGCTCTATAGTAGATCTTGAGATCAGGAATGATGATACCTACAGAAGTTCTTTCATTGTTCAGGATCATTTTAGCTATCTTGGGTTTTTGTTTTTGATATGAAGTTGAATACTCTTCTCTCAAGCTCTGTAAAGAATTGTGCTGTGATTTTGATGGGGATTATGGTGAATCTGCAGATTGCTTTTGGTAGGACAGCCATTTTTATTATTTTAATCCAACCCATTCATGAGGACAGGAGATCTTTCTGCCTTCTGATATTTTCTTCAAAAATTTGAAGTTTTTGTCATATAGGTCTTTCATTTGCTTGGTTAGAGTTATCCCAAGATATTTTATATTATTTGTGGCTGTTGTGACAGGCATTTTTCTGATTTCTTTCTCAGCCTGTTTGTCAATTGTATATAGGAGAGCTACTGATTTATTTTAGTGAATCATCTATCCAGCCACTTTACTGAAGGTGTTTATCAGCTGTAGGAGTTCTCTGGGAGAACTTTTGGGGTCACTTATGTATACTGTCATAGTATCTGCAAATAAAGATACTTTGACTTCATCTTTCCAATTTATATCCCCTCGATCTCTTTACTTGTCTTATTGCTCTAGTTAGAACTTCAAGTACTATATTGAATAGATATGGAGAGAGTGAATAGCTTTGTCTTGTTCCTGATTTTAGTGGAATTGCTTTGAGTTTCTCTCCATTCAAAATCTGAGTTTCTCTCCATTTGATATTGGCTTTTGGCTTACAATAAATTGCCTTTATATTATGCTTAGGTATGTTCCTTGTATCCCTAATATCTCCATGGCTTCTATAATGAAGGGGTATTAGATTTTGTCAAAGGATTTTTCATCATCTAATGAGATTATCATGTGTTTTTTTTCTTTGTGGTAGATTACATTGACATATTTTCATATGTTGGAACAGCCCTGTGTAGCTGAAGTTTTCCTGTGTCCCGGCCTGCTGGCAGTGGGGACAAATCTCTCCTACTCACATCCCTCAAGTAAACACACAGACTTATATTACTTATAAACTGTATGGCCGTGGCAGGCTTCTTGCTAACTGTTCTTATATCTTAAATTAACCCATTTCTATAAATCTATACCTTGCCACATGGCTCGTGGCTTACCGGTATCTTACATCATGCTTCTCTTCGTGGCGGCTGGCAGCGTCTCCCGACCCAGTCTTCTTCTCCCCAGCATTCTCCTCTCTCTTGTCCCGCCTACACTATACTTCCTGCCTGGCTACTGACTAATCATTGTTTTATTTATCAATCAATCATAACAACATATATTCACAGCATATAGGATATCCCACAGCACTTCCCCTTTTCTGTTTTTTCAAAAAGGAAGATTTTAACTTTAACATAGTAAAATTACATATAACAAAACAGTTATCAATCAAGAATTACAGTTGCAATATCTATTTACAATATCTAGTCTATTTGTATTTGGCAAAATTAAAGAAGATATTCTATCTATCCTATATTTGTGAGTCTAAGGTAGTTAAAACTTCCTTGGCCTGGAGTTTTACTTCTAGTACCTTCTGTAGGGAAGGATTTGTGGATAGATATTGCTTAAATTTGACTTTGTCATGAAATATTTTGTTTTCTCCATTTATAGTGATTGAAAGTTTTGTGGGTATAGTAGTCTGGGCTGGCATCTGTGGTCTCTTAGAGTCTGCAGCAGTCTGTCCAGATGCTTCTGGTTTTTAGAGTATACATTGAGACGTTGGGTATGATTCTAATAGGTAGGTATAGCTTTATACATTACTTGGCTTTTCTCCCTTGCAGCTTTTAATATTCTTTGTTTGTTTTGTAGGTTTAGTGTTTTGATTATTATGTGATAACGGGACTTTCTTTTACGGTCCAAGCTAAGTTTTCTGTACATGTCTTGTACCTTTATAGGAATGTCCTTTTTTGGGTGAGGAAAATTTTATTTATGATTTTGTTAAATATATTTTCTGGGTTTTTGAGCTGGTATTCTCCTTCTATTCCTATGATTCTTAGGTTTGGTCTTTTCATAGTGTCCCAGGTTTCCTGGATGTTTTGTGTTGGGAATTTTTTAGATTTAACATTTTCTTTTACTGACAGATCTGTTTCTTCTACAGGATATTCAATGCCTGAGAGTCTCTTTTCCATCTGTTGTGCACTGCTAGGGATACTTGTGTCTATAGTTTCTGTTTAAGTACCTAGATTTTTCATTTCCAGAACTCCTTCATTTTTTATTTTCTTTATTGCTTCTATTTCCATTTTCAGGTCTTGAACAGTTTCCTTCACCTACCTACCTCCTTGGCTTTCTTGGCATGCTCTAAGAAATTTATTATTGATTTCCTCCATTTTTTTGCTTGTCTTTTCTTTGATTTCTTTAAGGGAATTTTTCATGTCCTCATTAAGGACCTCTATCATCTCTATGAAGTTCGTTTTAAGGTTCTTTTCTTGTGCTTCAGCTGTGTTGGAATATTCAGGTCTTGATGTACTAGGATAGTTGGACTCTGGTGGTAACATATTGCCCTGGCTGTTGTTGAGTGTGTTCTTATACTGGCATTTAGGTTTGGGGGCTTATAGGTCTAGGTGCTGATTTCTGAGTTTGTCTTTGTTGGTTGCGTGTTTTGTTCCTTGGTTTCTTTTTCCTCTTTGGTTTTCTGGTCTTTGTGACCTGGATTTCTGGTGACCAGAGTGAACTGTGATCTAGTAGGAAGTCTCTGTCCAAGTTGGGTTCTGGACTTCTGGTAGCTAACTTGGCCTTGGGTGAAGCATTGCAGCTCTGACAGGTTGGGAATTACTTACAGTGATGAGGAGGGCAGTGAGGATTGAGGGTACTCAGTGAGTGGAGAAGGGCATTGGTGGGCCACCTGTCTGTGGTTGCTGGTCTTCTGATTGGTGTGGCATGCTCCTGGACAGCAGAAGTTCACTGAGCTAGGGCCAGAGGTACAGCAGCAGAAGGGGACAGAATTGGGGCAGGGAAAGTAGTGGGTTGGATCTTTCAGGACTGAATTTCGGGAGTGGGACCGTTCCACAGGCAGGAGGGCTACTGTTTTTCTGACTGGTGTGGCCTGCACCTGAGCAGTGGATAACCATCTTTTAAATAATAGTAACATTTTCTATATGGGAAACACATTAGCTTCCATATTAAATAAAAGGAATCATTTTATTACCAAAATAATTACATGGAGTGTGTGCTGGTGCTAGCTGATTCTACAAGGAAACAGGCTTTAAAAAGGGTGTATTACTTACTAAGCTTACAAAGTTATTTTTTCTTTGAAGTCATGTTCCTCATTATAACATTAAATATAAGTGTCTATAGGACAGAGTTGTATACACACACACACACACACACACACACACACACACACACAGACTCACAGTGCCCAGTTATATTTGTGCATGTTTGTATATTTGTATTTGTATTTATATGTTGTACTTTTTATCTGTCAAACCTGGCAACTGCTCCACAGAACTTGACTTGTCCGATTTATCTGGCCATGGGTAGAGAAATGACGAGAACTTTTACTAGACTTGAATCAGAAAGACTATTCAGATTATTATGTTCTAATATACATTCCCTCCTCCAACACATGCCTTTCATTCCTAAAAGCTGTAGAGCACAGGCAAACAAAGACCAGGCAGGACATGGTGAAATTCATTAACACTGTTTTAATTTCGCTGTCTTCTGTGCTTATCCACATTAATAATTTATGCCACTGTTGTGATTGTGGCAAGACAAGCTGCCTGTCTTATGCTCCAACCAACTGGCAAAGCCTTGCTAGAGCACTAGCAGAAGGAGTACTGTTTCCTGATCTAATGGCCTCAGTTAAGTGTACTAAATTTTAATACATTGATGACATCTAGATGCTGATCGTGTTAAGTAAGCATTCAGGAAAGCCAGCTGCTCAGGTGGGTTCATTCTCAAGGAGGATGTTGCATTTGTGTGCTCCGTTAATGTTTATGTGGAATCTGCATTTTTGTTGGCAAGGTGCCAAGGAAATCAAGCCCAGGTCAAGAATGCAGGGGACTGGAGTGGAAGAGTACGGGCTGATGGGTGGGAGGAATAGTGGAAAATTGCAGGTGGCCATCTGGAAGTTCTCTGGAAAGGAAAATGGCTGTGCCTGCCTTCTCCAATCTCTCACCCAGCCAAGGAACAGCTGTTGCTGCCTCTGCTGGTCATGCACACTTAGATCCCAGCTCTTCTCTCTTCCAGATGATGATCTTACTTGCCATGTCATCATTCTTATTTTTATCTCCCTCCCCTCCTTTCCCACCCCCTGTTTGGAACTGACACCCTGATCACCACACATGTCTCCAGGAGAGTTCCCTGCAGTTACTGTGGGTGACTGTGATTGCAAAGGGGAACTGGCTAGGGGATTTCACAAGTCAGTCATTCAGCCAGAGTTCTGGGATATATTTATCTTTAGCATAATTTATTCTGGCCATGGTATTTAGAAGAAAGCGTATGCCTCCATTTTTTTTCCTTTTAGCTCAAATTTGATTGATCCTATGTCAAATTTCCTCCTTGCAAATCTCATGGACATACCAAAAGTGTTTCTTATTGCACATAAAAGCCAGTCATTTGCCAGAAGGCTAGTTCCAGGCAAAATTCACAATCTTTTCCTTTTGCCTTCATCTTCTATGTTGGAACTTCTGTAATTTCAAACATCAGAGCCTGATATCCTAATATTGCTGTCTCTTTTCCTATAAGGGCTTCTGATTTCACTTTTGTCTTCCTATTCCCCCCTAAACAGGACTGTCATCCCATCTGGGCCTCTGGCAATCTCCGTCTAGTCTGTGGAAAGCCTTTCTGAACAGTGTCTTTGACACTCCTGAGCACCTTCCTCTACTCCTCCATTTCCTTGTTCAGTCACTTATTAGTTTGTTTTGCAAGTAGCTCTTGAATTAGCAGATCGAGTGTGAAATGTCCCATGTGGACTAAAGTGGAGGAAGTCTTGTTCCGATGCCAGGCACCTTCCCAGTGTCCCAGCACAGCTGCTTCGGTGCCAAATGAACACCAGGCTGCCCAGTATGAAGCAGTGAGGACAGCTCCTTCTCAGTCAGTGGAGAGTCTAGGCCCCTAGCTCTGCTTAGCAGTGGTGGCAATTCTCGGGTCCTTGGCAATCTTTTCTTTATCATCCTTTATAATACATCCATTACCAACCCCCCAGACTGAATTGGTTTCTTAGTAATATCTAGAGTAGTTTACAGTTTCCCCATTTCATGCTGACAGATGAGGCATGGAGTAGATCATGTTTCTGGATTGACAAATCTTCACCAAAATCTAGCTTAAAGTCACATTCTTCTATCATTTGTTTCTAAGTTATACAATATGTATACTGTCATTCAAGTTAAACAACATCCTGCTGATTGCAGAGTTGTTAGATGTGTTGAGTTGTAAGCAGGTCCAACAGTAAAAGGAACTATAAACTAAACACTAGTAATGTAAATGAATGGCCTGAATTATGTCCTTACAGCCTATAAAGTAAAAATAAAAATAAAAGGCCTAAAAAATACAGGAGGTAATTGTGACTGTCTTTGCTTCAGAGCTCTCTGGTATCTGGGGATGGAAGTGAAATGTTGTGCAAGTCTTCCTTCTCTCCTTCATGTAGATGTTGGACATCAGTAGACGAGGGACTACTTAACTGGCTTCGTGGCCATGGAGTCTGACTGAGTACAGTTCTGATGACAGAATTATTTGTAGGTGAATAGTAGGTGGATGATCAAAGGTGGGAGTCACAGTGTGTTGAGAAGTGGTTCAACTTCTTGGAGATGCATACATGCTTATTACCTTATTACTGGGAAACAACGAATCAGGAATTAGTGAAGCTAGCATACTTCCCAGCTAACACTGGATATGCAGCTGAGAGGGAGTTTACATATATTAATCCTTGATTCTTCCCACTTGGTATTTCCTTCTTTTTTCTCCTTTTTCTTTCTCCTTTCTTCTTATAATCAATAATCCAAACACATAGTATGTATCTACCAGGAAAGATACATAACAGAAGTTGAGGGATTTAATGTAAATTTAAAAAGTCTATTCACACACCTCATCAAATGGAAACCTCTTAGGAGTAGTTGGGGAGAAGAATTATAACATTCTGCCAATATTTTCAAGTCAAAAGAGACAAGTTAGTATGTCCGATTTCCTTTGCTTTTCTCTTTCTCTGTGCTCTGTCTCTCTCTGTGTCTGTCTGTCTCTGTGTGTATGCATACTGTGCAGTGTGCAAAAAAAAAGCAGTTAATACAGTAACTTTTCTTATAACTTCAGCTAGAGCCAACTTAACAGACACTTGAAGAAATGAACAGGGCTGCAAGATCAGAATGCAGTTTACAGAGTGCTAAAAAGAGGTCTAGCTATGAGGCACAGAATAAGATAATAAGATTCTAGATAAAAGAATGAGAAAGTCAGGTCGATCTATGTTACAGAGATGGTGAGGAAGAGCCAAAGATGAGCTTCAAGCCAGGTGCCTGCACTTATTAAAATAGGGAGGATGTACAGAGCAGCAGCGTTGTAGGAAGGAGGAGCTAGGGTGTCTTAAATGCCTGCGGTTTCAGGAGTTTCTAATGAATTTCAGCAACTCTCTTCACTAATAATGGAAAAATCTGCTACTGAATTGGTTAGCTATGATTTCCTGTGCCATACGCAAACTCATCCATCTTCACTCCCTCTCAGGAGCCCATTGCACAAGCTTTCAAGGAGGCTTCTTACCTGTAAAGGCTTGAAGCAAGGACAATAGACTTCATGAAATTCAGGAAGGCATAATAAAGACGATTTACTTCAAAAGCATCTAGAAGTCTGTAGACATGCCGAGGGATTTTCTCCTACTGTGGGAATTGTCTGTAACTGCTAATTTCCAGGTTTAGCAATTCTAATGCTCACAAATTACAGTTCTGAGTAGGAAGAAGGCAGGAGGCTTGTATTAGAATGGAAAATTTGCTTGCAAGATGAGGGTATTATGAGTAATGATGGAATGAGCATTGGAACATTTAAGCATGAATCTTTTTGAGGTTTGTGTGGAAAATTATTCAAAATACCAACAATCAAACCAATGTCTGCTTTTTGTATCTTTCTGAGGATTATATTCTGTGTAGCCTCAGTTATTGTAGATCTGTGGGAAAGGATGTCTCATTTCTTTCACATTTTTTGGCTAGTTCCAAAGATTGAGATCATGGCAGGATTTCATTTGAATTTCTTATCCCCTGAAAGCTCCTTTAGAACACAGGCCAATAACTGTCTCTAACATGTTTGAATTAATTTGAGGCTTTGTTTAAATCATAGAGAAGTGATTATTAAAACTGAAGACTTATAACCTGCTATAGTAGTACGTTTTTATAATTCTATAACTGGGGAAGCTGAGGCAGAAAGCCTTCAAGTTCAAAACCAACCTACGGTACACAGTTTATCCCAAAACATAATAACAGACAAGAAGATGTAATTTATTTTGAGCAGTACAAAAATTTGTAAAGTATCAATGATAATGTTTCTTAGCTTTAACTGTGAACTTGATTCAACCTAGAGTCATCTGAGAGTTAATTGTCCTGTCAACACATCTATAAGGTATTGTCATGTTAGTTCACATAGCAGGGCCCTGCCTACAGTGGGCAGCACCACACCTACCCGGAGGTCCTGAGTAGCATAAGAGGGGTTGTTGAGTATAAGCCAGAACTAGCCACAATTAGCACAGGGACTAAGATCAACAATTAATAAATTGGACCTCATGAAGAACTTTTGCACAGCAAAGGATATAGTCATCCAGACAGCGACAGCCTACAGACTAGGAAAAAGAATTTTACCAACTGCACATCTGATAGAGGGCCAGTATCTAAAATATATTAAGAACTCAAAAAACTGGGGGAGGGGAAAAAAGAACTCAAAAAACTACATATCAAGAAAACAAATAACCCAATTAAAAATAGGATACAGATCTAACTAGACAATTTTCAAAAAAGGAAACTCAAATTTTCAGAAAGTGAGAAACACTTAAAGAAATGTACAACATCCTTAGTCATCAGGGAAATGCAAATCAAAACTACTTTGAGATTTCATCTTACACCTGTCAGAATGACTAAGATCAAAAACACAAGTTCATGCTAGCTGGGGTGTGGAGTAAGGGAAACACTTATCTATTGCTGGTGGGAGTGCAAACTTGTACAACTACTATGCTTCAAATTTATTAATTGGTAATGGTTTATGAATTATATCATATAGTCAAATTGTTATAAAGATGTGACAGTTGATAAACTTTAATGTTTTATTTTGTTTGCTTGACTAATTTATTTATCAAACCAGTTGTTAGTGAAATCTGGAAACAGATGTAGATTTGTACAATAGATATACATTGTACCTTAGAATTGCGGTTCATGTTTAGCCATTTGCATGTTACCATGGTTTAATGTAAATAATGGATTCAATAGTATATAGTACATGCACATTAGAATTGCTCTTCATGCTTAGATATATGACCTATTTCCCTTTATCCTGGTATAGTATGAATAATGGATTCAGTATTTATTTCTTCTCAGTAATTCAGTTGCTGTATACTTACTAAAACTCATCTTTGCTTTGATTTCAGGTAATGTCCTACCCAGGTACAAGAGTTCATATCTGCTGAGCCATAGCAGCTACTAACTCAATCTGTTTATCTGTAGATACCACTGAGTTCTTCGCAGATATTTTTAACATGTTTTGAGTTCAGTATGCTTATCCTTTTTCCTAATTTTTTGTAAGTTTTTTCCTTTCTTATTTTTTACATTGTGTGTGTGTGTGTGTGTGTGTATGTGTGTGTGTGTGTGTGTGTGTGTATACACTGCACACATAGAAGGCATATGTATAAAAGTCAGAAACAACTGCAATAGTTGGTTCTGTTGGTTCTGTCTTTCTTGCATGTGGGTTCTGGGGATCATCAGACTTGGTGGCAAGCATCCTTCTCAGCTGAGCCATTCCACCAACCCTTTATTTCTCTTTGATGTAAGACTTTCATGTACATGTAAATAAGTCACAAGTGAATTCCAGGCTCAGTGTGAGCCTGTTTATAGTTCAAACATTTCTAAAACTGTTGGTATCACACTCTCTTGAACCATAATAAATTTTTTGTTTTTTATTTATTTATTTATTTATATATTTATTTATTTTTCCTTGTGAGGTTTTCTTTCATGTAGGCAGATTTTCTTTCAGCCTATACTTCCACTGAAGGGCCCTTCTGTAGAGTCTGGATCCTTTCCCTTTCTTTTCATTTTGTAGAAATCCAAGGCCCAAATCAGTGGCTCACACACAGAGCAATGTTAAAATCTCTAACTCTAGGCTCTCATAAATTCTCATTTGGCTGAGTTTAGACGTCAGTGGCCTAAAGTAAAATCCTTCTCCTCATGGAGAAATTACTTTTTATCCTGCCATGTCCTGAAGGAGCAGCCAAGCTGATTTTCAACTGGGGAAATGGTGGCTTCACACAAAAGTGGACTCCAGCCACCAGAAGTGGACTCCAGCCACCAGTCACTAGTAACTGCTTTTCAGAGGTGCTGACTGTGCACTCTTAGGAGGAAGTACTTTTCCTCTGTTTGTGCCTTCTGCAAGACACATTTTCCCAGACCCTGTTATTGCCCTTGCTTGGTTATTACTGTTATCTCTACAAGATGCTGACTTGCGACATACCATGTCTACCTGGAGCTTTGATCAAACCTTCCAATCCTGAGACTTCCTGGTTTTCTGACTGCTTCATTAAACCAAAGCATCCAAGGATAGATTGACCTAAGTCCCATGAAAAATCGCTAGTTTCAGAATAGACTTAACCCTCTAGATTTGTAAGGTTTTATGCTACACAGGTTTTAGATTTCCTCTGACTTTCATTTTCTCATGAATGAGGCTTTGCAGTAAAACAGTATTTTCTTGGGTACTCTGAGTTGATTTGAACTAGGGGGTAATGGAGGCTGTTGCTGCTGCTGCTTCTCCTTTCTCTCCTCCTCCTTCTTGTTCTTCAGTCTTCCCTACTAGGAAGTAGGGAAGCTTTATTTTAGCTACTCTGAGCCATGCCATTATTTCAAAAAGAAAAAAAATAAAGCAACAAAGGAAGTACATTTTGTAAGGTATGATAGACATTTGAAAATGTTCTGGCACGAATACCTTCTCTGTTACTAGAAAATCTGTGTCTGGTCAGCTATGCCAAAGGACATTCAAGGATAAAAATTTTGGCCTTCATCCAAGATGATAGTTATGCAGATGTATTTTGGAAGGAGAAAAAAAGAATCCTTTTTTTTTTTTTTTGAGATGCTGTGCATCTTCAGGGCTTCCTGCCCAGCCATTTATGATCCTATTATGCTGATATTGGTGAGTGGAGAAAGGTAAGTGCCAGATCGGAAGAGAGTTGATCAATACAGACAACCATTCCTTCCGATGATAAATCTATATCTCATAAAGATATCCAGCCCTCTTCCTTGGTGCCTGAACAACATGGTAGGCTCCATGTTTTGAAATAAAAATGATTAAGGTGAAGGGGCTGATGAGAGCTAATTGCACATAAATCGTGGTGGCGTCAGGATAGAGATGCCGGTATGTGCTCATGATGAGTGCTTTGTGCTGTGTGGTGCTGTTCTCTTTTATGTTTAAACACAGATATGGCAGCAGTTGAGGAGTGTCTACTTTAAGAGTTCTGTGTTTCCTCTGTTTTGCAAACTTCCATGCTCCTATGACTCCATCCCAGGGGAACTCTGGGTTAACTGATGAGAACTGATCTTGGCTCTGTTCTGTCTTCTCTTCGCCAATGATATTCTGCTGCTCACTGCTCTACCCATATGTCTCAGCAAATGTTGCAAAAGGATTGATGGGCGATGTGTGTGTGAGATCTTGCCGAAAATGAAAGTCTAAAATACATTGTGAGAAAAGCAACAGTAACCACATTTTGGGCATAAGCAAAGGTGACAGATGTTAGGAGGGGGACTATATTTTTCATGCCTACGGAGCACCCTTTGCTGGGGCCAACATTATGTTCCTTCCTAACACACCATGTGTCAATGACTCCAAATTCCCTTTCTGTGACACAATAACAAAAGCTCTGATCCTCAGGGCTGTGACCGCCCTGGCTGTAACTGCTCTTGCTAAACACTCTGCTCCATTTGAAGTGCTTGCCTTGCTGGTTGGTCTGTACTTCCACAGTCATGCAAAGGCTCTGCTTTGTGCTGTTTCCAGGGTTTTATGCTTACATGCCAAGTTGCTGCTCTCCCATTCTGAGACAGCTGGATCAAGAAAGATCTGTGAGATGTTGGTACTGGCTTGGCCCCAACACAAAACTCTCTACATGGGGTCAATACCCAGCCCAAATACAATACTCTTCAGATTGAGTCAACATTAATTATTGTTGCCTTTCTTTAAGGAAGAGAAGATATGCTAAATTATTTTTAATTTTCACTGATTTTCTTGAATATATTTAAATTCCTCCTGATATTTTTTCCTATCATTTCCCATATACTTTTTTTTTTGTTTTGTTTTGTTTTGTTTTTTTTGAGACAGGGTTTCTCTGTGTAGCTTTGTGCCTTTCCTGGAGCTCACTTGGTAGCCCAGGCTGGCCTCGAACTCACAGAGATCGGCCTGGCTCTGCCTCCCGAGTGCTGGGATTAAGGGCATGCGCCACCACTGCCTGGCTCCCATATACTTTTATTTAAATGAAATTTGACCCATATTGTTTTTAAAAGCTCGTTCTGGTAACATTCATCAAATTTCTCTTTGAAATATGTTCTGGAGAGATCTTCTCACCAGGCAAGGGCTGCTGCCTTTAAAATCTGCTCCCTCTTTTCTTGCTGGCAGAGCAGAAGCTGGGTTTACCAAGAGAGGGGAGTGTTCTCAGGTCTTGCAGAGAAACACAATCAATTGTGATTACAGAACTTACATAATAGAGCCTTCTAGTTACCTGCTCCATTGTGTCTTTAATCCCCTCCAACTCTCTGGTAGTGCAGATCCTGTATCTGTGTTCTCTTACTAGGAGCTAACACTTCCCCGTGTTCCTATAAGACTTCTCAGAGGGGCATTCTGGTTCTTGCCAGGGCATGTGATTCTGTCTCACAGGAACATGCTCCTGTAGTGATACATTGCCTCATGCAGCCTCTGCATTCTGCAACCAGCTCCAAGACTCTAGCTCACTTCCAGGTACCAGAAACTTATCCTTGACGCCATCCCATATATTATAGCTGGTGTCACTTCATAGAAAAATCTAATTGAGGAAGACAGTAGAGAAAAGAGAATGAGAAATTATAATAGAAGGTGGTTTTTGAACAGTCTAAAGCCAGCATGATGCAATGAGAAATGAGGATTGTTTCACAGGTACTGCCTGACCCTGAGAAAAAGGAAGGGGCTTCTGGACCCATCCAGTTAATGACTGGCCATTGTCAGTGAGGCAACTGAGGGCAAGTAAGCTGCAATCGTCAATATCCATGATACTCTTCAAGAGTTCTTTTAACTGTTGGCCAACACACTAAAAGTTTCTAGGGCACATCAACAAAACATATGAGATGGAGTGGCAGAGGTCAGCGCAAGCCAGCCAAATTGTCTGTCAATCATTTGTTTAGTGTTTCTACTGCTAGGCTAAAGATCAGTCAAAAGCACAGTTCCTGGGCTGTCACTAGTATTTCAATCAGAATGCATAATTCATTCCATGTTTACAAGATGCCACTTATACCTCTATTTAAAACTGATTTACAATTTTAGAGTTCTAGTTGTCTCTTATGTAGCTCTAGCTTATTCTGATGCTAAACTATCTGGTAGCAGTCAGTTATTCTCTATAGGACCTTGCAGAGGGAAACATGTATTCTTAAACAGTTTTTAAAAGGTGTTTGGTGACATGCAATATAATTGGCAGGACACATCCTATAGCAATCCTTTTAATTTTTATAAAGAAAAATATCTTTTAGAGAAATCTGAACTTCTATATGTCATTTTTTTTTTTTTTTTTTTTTTTTTTTTGGTTTTTTGAGACAGGGTTTCTCTGTGTAGCTTTGCGCCTTTCCTGGATCTCACTCTGTATACCAGGCTGGCCTCAAACTCAAAAAGATCCGCCTGCCTCTGCCTCCCAAGTGCTGGGATTAAAGGGATGCACCACTACAGCCCGGCAATATGTCATATTTGCATAGTGACTATATGTCAGCAAAAGGCTTCGACAAAAGATGGTTATGTATGTGTAACCTCAGCAAACTTGAAACTGTGTCGTGTTCCTGAGAGGCAACCAATAATTCTACCTTTAGCAAAAGCTGAGGTCATATTCTCAATGACATCCTTAAAGAAGAATTAATTACAGTGATCATGAAGGTCAAGTTTACCTAGGTAAAATCTATAGATGCCTAGAGAGAAATTGAATGTATCTAGGGAATTGTCCACTCTAGAATGGAATCTACCTCCAAATAAGAGAAGAACATTAGGAAACAAGCAAGGAAGAACAATGTTTTTACAACAAAAACATTAAAAAAACTGGAAGAAGTTTTTTCAATCATTAAGAGACAGATGGGATAACAAATGAATCAAAATATTGTCTTGATATAAATCCTTTTTAAAGAGTAAAGAAACACAACACCTTCATTAGTTTTTTCATGATTGATTCATTTTTCAACTTGATTTAAAATTTTCTTCACATAATTTTCCTAGTTCTGCTCTTCAATCTGTTTACCTTTCAGACAAAACCACTGAGGTCCATGGTTAAGTAGGTAACTCACCAAACAATTGGAAGAGTGGCCCTAGCTTCTGGGACTTACACCATACAGAGGAGCCCATTCTTGGACAGCTTTTGTAGGCTCTCTCATCTCCAATAAGACTCAATAAATAGCCACAATTGTCTAATCATGTTTGAGTCTTGAGAGAGTTTGTTTTTTAAGTTAAATCTTAATCTTCATTTTCAAAGAAAAATTAAAGGGAATGCCTGAGTGCAGTATTTCCTGTGCTAAAACCATGTTCTTACTAGGCATTCCAGAAACTGTCACTGAATGGACAAATAAAAGTGCCTTCAGGTGACAGTAACTTTATACATAACTATATTGATAAATACTTTATACTACTATGTGTTGTGTGACTTTATTCTCCAGGCGACACAAAAATATATTTATTCACTGCAGATAAGGAACTGATGAAAGACCAAAGTCAAGAGATTTTAAAAGTCCAACTTGGAGAGCCAATAAGTTAATTGGCATTACTTACAGGAGAATGGATGAGGAATTACTTACAGAAGCAGATGATTAATAATAAGTTAATTGGCATTACTTACAGAATGGATGAGGAATTACTTACAGAAGCAGATGATTTAAAGGTAGCTATGTCACCAAGGGTCCCATTCCAACATGAGAGGGTTCATGAAAGCTGGAAAACTTGAGTTCACTGCACTATATGCAGCAGGTTGGAGAATGTCTCTTTAGGCATGTCAGTTGGTCTGAGTCTCTTTCCTACAGCTCAGCTGGTCTCTGCCTTTCCACGTGGCTTGGATGGTTTTAGCCTCTTATTAGTAGCTTGTCTTGAATGAGAGTATTTCTCAGCAGTTACTGCTGTTTGTATTAAGTGTGGTAGTGTGAAAGAAAATGGCCCCATAGGCTCATAGGGACTGGCACTATTAGGAGGTGTGTTCTTGTTGGAGTAGGTGTGGACTTGTTGGAGGAAGTGTATCACTGGGGGTGGCCTTTGAGGTTTTAAATGCTCAAGTCAGTCCAAAGCCACTCTCTTCCTCCTGCCCAATGATCCAGATATAGAACTCTCACCTACCTTTCCAGAACACCAGCTATTTCTACAATGTCTGCCTGCATACTGCCATGCTTCCTGCTATGATGATAATGAACTAAACCTCTAAACCTGTAAGCCAGTCCCAATGAAATGTTTTCCTTTATAAGAATTGCCATAATAGTGTCTCTTCACAGCAATAAAATCCATACTAATACATTAAGCTTTGGAGGGAGGAGCCTAGTGAATCTACTCAGTTTCAGGCATGTCCAGAAGCTTCTGAGTTGTTTACTTCCTGATTATTAAAGAGCTTCCCTGAAGGGTGGAATGTTTCTCCTCTCTTTAGACCATCTTGCTTATTAAGCAGCTTCCAAAATGGAAGGTTTTAGCTTAGAGGAAATTATACTCAACTCCATGTTATTTAAAATATTCTTCTCTTCCTCCTTCTCATCTTCTTCCTTGTCCTCTTCTTCCTTCTTCTTCATAAATTTTGGGATAGGGCTTCACTCAGTTGCCTAGGCTGATCTAGAATTCACTCTGTAGAAAGGAACTCCTGACAGTCTTTCTGCACCAGCCTCCTGAATGCTGTGGTTACAGACACAGGCCACACCCCCAGCATAAATTTCTAATTTAAATTACTTAAAATGAACAAATATTAGGACATGGAGATTATTATATTTTGGAAGAGATGATTAAATATACATTTTATTTAACTGAACATATTTGAAAAGGTCTTTAAAGCTCATGAATATTTTTTCAATGAAGACTAAATTAGGGCTACCTGTTAATAAGTATCGGGCAAACAAAAAACTGAATCTTTTGCCAACATTCATTGTTTCTCACACTTTGGTCTTCTGTTGAAGGTAGATATATTCAAACCTGCTGTCAATCTTTCAAAGCTCTTTGATTGCTCTCTCTCTAGTGTGGCAAACACTCCACTTGCCCACTTCCCCACTTATATACTAAATTATAGAACTCTAACAAACTTATATGCGCTGTGAGTAGCTGTAGGAAATAAATCATACATAAGTGAGGCAAATTTCCCACGTGTCTCTTTTTCTTGGCGTAGGATTAAATAACAGCATAATCATTTTAATATCACTTTGTCCTCACTTTAACTTTATAAGAAAGACAGCATTGTCTTCCAACTTCTACTGGAAGCTATCTGTGGGTTAACAATTACCCTGTTAATATAAAGTGCAGCAATACAAAACCAAAACCAAAACCAAAACCAAAAACCAATAACAAAAACCAACAACAAAACAAAACAACTGACATTAGCTGAGCAGGCCAGGGGAACAGATAAGTTAACTGAAGACCTTCAAGACTCCCCGCCGTCCTCCAAAGCCGATTCCCCAGTCTCATCCCTAGTTCTGCAAGAGAATACTTGCTGCAGCCTTCCTTCTCTTCCCTCCCCCACCCACATCTCCTGTGGATCCCACAGACCTTCCCCTCTTATCCCCCTCCTCCCACTCATTGCTTTATCCCAGCCCCCAACTCTAGCAGACACCCTCTGCTAACCCTCAGGCCACTCCTGCCAGGTAAGCAGGTAGGCTGACTGTAGATCTTCCCCTCTCCTTCTGTTCCTCCATATCCAATCCCCCAGCCTCATACCCAGCTCTATAGCAGACCTTCTGCAGGTGACCTCTCTTCATCTACCCCCATTCCAAGGAGACTAAATAAGCAGATACTGGTGGAAGACACTGTTCTCCTCCCTCCTGTGATCCTCTTCAGATCCCAAGTCTATCTGCATTCCTAAGTGTTGCTCCCAATACTCAGAAACACATTTATTTGGAACGCCCAGTGACCATGCCTATCAGGTCCATGAAAAACTTTCCTCCATGTGGGAGCCCTCAATAATTCCATCTTGTGGTTTGACTCAAGGTCAGAGAGTCAGAGTTTATGTGACCCTCCAAGGCTGCATGATAGGGTACAAAGGTATGGTTACCAGTGTCTAATACTTCAAGGCCTAATCACAAGATGCTTTGTTGTGAGGTGTGGTTACCAGGTGCTTTGAAGGTCTATACTTGTTGGTACTTTGTACTTTGGTCTTGAAAGAGGGAGGTCTTTTGCCTTTCCCCTTACTAGTGTATAAAAATCCCATTAGAAATAAACTCAAGGCTTCTGGATATTGAGCAAGGGTCCTCCCAAAGCTATCCTGTGTCTCTATCTTTTTTCTTTGTCTACTTCTATATTTCCAATCTAGTTCTCAATTCCTCACTCCCATTTCAAGGAACCCTTTGATAGGTCAGGGCTGAACCCCAACACTGAACCCTGACACCTCCCAGGCAACATACAGCCACCACAGTCTGAAAATCCAGAGAGGAAACAGGAACCAAGGAATAAAACACCTACCCAACAAAACCAAAACCATATATCAGCACCTTGACCTATAATCACCTCAATCCCAGATGCCCAGAAGCCAATATAAAAACAGCTGGGACAGTATGTCTCTACTAGAGCTTAGCAACACCACCACAGCAGGCCCTTAATATTCCAACATAGTCGAAGCCCAAGAAAAAGACCTTAAACAGCTTTTATCTATAAAGATGATAGAGGTCCTTAAAGAGGACATGAATAAATCCCTTAAATAAATTCAGAAAAGCACAAACAGTATAAAGAAATGAATAAAATTATTTAAGACCTGAAAATGGAAATAGAATCAATAGAGAAAGTCCAAAGTGAGGGAATTCTGGAAATAAAAAAGTTTAGGAATTCTAAAAGAAACTACAGAGGCAAGCTTCACCAACAGAATGTAAGATATGGAAGGAAGAACCTCAGGCATTGAAGTCATGATAGGAAAAATACATATATCAGTCAAAGAAAATGTTAAAGCTAAACACCCCTGACACAAAACATCCAGGAAATCTAGGACACCATGAAAATATCAAGGATAATAGGAAGAGAAGAAAGAGAAGAAACCCAGGTCAAAGGACCAGAAAAATTTCAACAAATTTAGAAGAAAAATTTTCTAACCTAGGAAGGAGATGCTTATAAAGGTAAAAGAAGCATAGAGAACATCAGATAGTTTGGACCAGAAAAGAAAGTCTCTTCAACACAAATAATCAAAACACTAAATTTACAGAATAAAGAAAGAATATTAAAGTGACAAGAGAAAAGGACCAAGTAACATATAAAGGCAGACTTTTTATAATTACACCTGAGTTCTTAATGTAGACTCTAAGAGCCAGATGGGCCTGCACAGATGTACTGCAGACTCTAAGAGACCACAGATGCCAGTCCAGACTACTATACTCAGCAAAACTTCTAATCACCATAGATGGACAAAATAAGACATTCCAAATTCAAACAATATTTAGCTACAAATCCAGCCATACAAAAAGAACTAGAAGGAAAACTCCAATCTAAGGAGATTAATTACATCCAAGAAAACATCAGCAAAATCAAAAGAAGGGAAGCACACACACCACCACCATCACTACCACCACCATTACTACCACCACCATCACTACCACCACCACCAACCATCACTACCACTACCACCAATATCAGGAACAACAATTACTGGTCATTGATATCTCCCAATATCAATGATCTTAATTCTCCAATAAAAGGGCACAAACTAACAGAATGAGTGTGAAAACAGGCTCCATCCTTCTGAATCCAAGAAACACACCTCAACATCAAAGACAGATATTACCTCAAGGTAAAGTGTTGGAAAAAGATATTCTAAGCAAATGGACCAAAGAAGCAAGCTGGTGTAGCGATCCTAATACAAAATAGACTTCAAACCAAAATTAATCAAAAGAGATAGAGAAGGATACTTTGCTGTGGGATGTTAATGTATGTCCTGTGGGAGCCCTTCTTGGGTTCCTTGTGGCGTTACCCAGCAGGTTTGCATAGAGGATGATTAGGACCATGGGCCTGAGTGCAGGTGTCTGAGATGGTCTGCACTTGGCTGTACTGGGGGATGGTCTGTATGTCAAGTTGCTCTGATTGGTCAATAAATAAAACCTGATTGGTCGTGGCTAGGCAGGAAGTATAGGCGGGACTAACAGAGAGGAGAAATAAAAGAACAGGAAGGCAGAAGGAGACACTGCCAGCCACTGCCAGGACAAGCAGCATGTGAAGATGCCGGTAAGCCACCAGCCGCGTGGCAAGGTATAGATTTGTAGAAATGCGTTACTTTAAGATATAGGAACAGTTAACAGGAGGCCTGCCACGGCCATACAGTTTGTAAGCAATATAAGTCTCTGTGTTTGCTTGGTTGGGTCTGAGCGGCTGTGGGACTGGCGGGTGACAGAGATTTGTCCTGACTGTGGGCAAGGCAGGAAAACTCTAGCTACAATACTTCATAGACATTAAAGGAAAAATCTACCAAGAGCATATTTAAATTCTTAACATTTATGTCCCAAACACAAGGACAACCAAGTTTGAAAAAGAAACGCTACTATAGCTTAAATCACATTTTGGCCCTCACATACTGATAGTGGGAGACTTTGATGCCCCACTCTCACCAAGAGACAGGTGAGGTAGACAAAAACCAGACAGAATTGCTGAATATTATAAACCAAATGGACCTGACAGATACTTTTTTTCCTTTTTAATTAAGGAATTTTTTATTCATTTTTACGTACCAATCACAGATCCCCCTCCTCCCACCCCTCCAGCCTTCCCACACAACCCACCCCACATTTCCTCCTCCACTAAGATAAGGCCTCCCATGGGGAGTCATCAGAGTCTGGTACGTTCAGTTGAGACAGGTCCAAGCCACTTGTTCTGCATCAAGGCTGTGCAAGGTGTTCCACCAAAGGTAGTGGGCTCCCAAAAAGCCAGCTCATGCACCAGGGATGGATCTTGATTCTACTGCCAGGGAGTCACTTAAGCAGATCAAGCTACACAACTGTCTCTCTCATGCAGAGTGCCTAGTCCAGTCCCAAGGAGGCTCCACAGCTGTTGGACTAAAGTTCATGAGTTCCTACTAGTTTGGTTTGGTTTGGTTGTCTCTGTATGTTTCTCCATCATGATCTTGAAGCTCCTTGCTCATAGAATCCCTCTTCTCTCTCTTTGACTGGACTCCCAGAGCTCAGCCTGGTACTTACTTGCCTGTGCATGTCTGCATCTGCTTCCATTAGTCACTGGATGAAGGCTCTATGATGACAGTTAGGGTATTCACCAATCTGATTACTGGGGTAAGCTAGTTCAGGCACCCCCTCCACTATTGCTAGTGGTTTAAACTGGGGTCATATGTTGTGGATTCCTGGGCACTTCCCTAACACCTCGTTTTTCCCTATCACTATGATGTCTCCCTATATCATGGCTTCTCTTTCCTTGCTCTCCCACCCTGTGCCTGTTCCAGCTCCACCATCCTGTTCTCTTATGTTCTCATCCCCCATTCCCTACCTCACTCGCCCCACATCCACAGTTTACTCATGGAGATCTCATCAATATCCCCTTCCCAGGGCAATCTATGCATCCCTCTTAGGGTCCTCCTTGTTAGCTAGCTTCTATGGAGTTATGGGTTGTAGTCTGGTTATCTTTTGCTTTACATCTAGTATCCACTTATAAGTAAGTACATATCATGTTTGTCCTTCTGAGTCTGGGTTACTTCACTCAGGAAGGTATTTTCTAGTTCCATCCATTTGTCTGCAAATTTCATGATGTCATTGTTTTATACTGCTAAGTAGTACTCCACTGTGTATATGTACCACATTTTCTTTATCCATTCTTCAGTTGAGGGGCATCTAGGTTGTTTCCAGGTTCTGACTATTACAAAGAATGCTGCTATGAACATAGTTGAGCATGTGTCCCTGTAGTATGATTGAACATTCCATGGGTATATGCCCAAGAGTGGTGTAGCTGGGTCTTGAGGAAGATTGATTCCCAACTTTCCTAGAAACCATACTAATTTCCAAAGTAGCTGTACAAGTTTGCACTCCCATCAACAGTGGAGGAGTGTTCCCATTGCTCTACATCCTCTCCAACATCAGCTGTTATCAGTGTTTTTGATCTTAGCCATTCTAACAGGTGTAAGATGGTATCTCAGAGTCGTTTTGATTTGCATTTCCTTGATGACTAAGAATGCTGAGCAATTCCTTGAATGTATTTCAGCCATTTATGATTCTTCTGTTTAGCTCTGTAGCCCACTTTTTAATTGGATTGTTTGGTATTTTGATGTCTAGTTTCTTAAATTCTTTATACATTTTGGAGATCAGCCCTCTGTCAGATGTGGGCTTGGGGAAAATCTTTTCCCACTCTGTAGGCTGTCATTTTGTCTTATTTACTGTGTCCTTTGCCTTACAGAAGCTTCTCAGTTTCAGGAGGTCCCATTTATTAATTGTTGCTCTCAGTGTCTGTGCTACTGGTGTTATATTTAGGAATTGGTCTCCTGTGCCAATGTATTCAAGACTACTTCCTACTTTCTCTTCTATCAGGTTCAGTGTAACTGGTTTTATATTGAGGTCTTTGATTCGCTTGGACTTTGTGCATGTCAATAGATATGGATCTATTTGCAATCTTCTACATGCTGACATCTAGTTATGTCAGCACCATTTGTTGAAGATGCTTTCTTTTTTCCATTGCACAGTTTTGGCTTCTTTTGTCAAAATTCAAGTGTTGGTAGGTGTGTGGGTTAATGTCAAGGTCTTCGATTTGATTCCATTGGTCCACACGTCAGTTTTATGCCAATACCAAGCTGTTTTTATTACTATAGTTCTATAGTAGAGCTTGAGGTCAGGGATTGTGATGCCTCCAGAGGTGGCTATATTGTACAGGATTGTTTTAGCTATCTTGGGTTTTTTGTTTTTCCATATAAAGTTGAATATTGTTCTTTCCAGGTCTGTGACGAATTGTGCTGGTATTTTGATGGGGATTGCATTGAATCTGTAGATTGCTTTTGGTAAGATTGCCATTTTTACTATGTTAACCCTGCCTATCAATGAGCATGGGAAATCTTTTCATTTTCTGATATCTTCTTCAATTTCTTTCTTCAGAAACTTAAAGTTCTTGTCATACAGGTCTTTTTCTTGCTTAGTCAGAGTTATCCCAAGGTATTTTATATTATTTATGGCTATTGTAAAACCTGATGTTTTTCTGATTTCTTTCTCAACCCATTTATCATTTGTATATAGGAGAACTATTATTTTTTAAATTTAATCTTGTATCTTGCCACATTACTGAAGGTGTTTAGTTGTAAGAGTTCCCTGGTAGAATTTTTGGAGTCACTTATGTAGACTATCATATCATCTGCAAATAGGGAAAGTTTGACTTCTTCCTTTCCAATTTATATCCCCTTGATCTCCTTTTGTTGTCTTATTACTGTAGCTAGGACTTTAAGTACTATATTGAATAGCCATGGGGAGTATGGACAGCCTTGTCTTGTTCCTGATTTTAGTGGAATCGCTTTGAGTTTCTTTCCATTCAATTTGATGTTGGCTATCAGCTTGTTGTAAATTGTCTTTATTATGTTTAGGTATGTTTCTTGTATTCCTGATCTCTCCAAGACCTTTATTGTGAAGGTGTGCTAGATTTTGTCAAAGGCTTTTTCAGCATCTAATGAGATGATCATGTGTTTTTTTTTCTTTCAGTTTGTTTATATGATGTATTACATTGACAGATTTTCATCAGCTGAACTATCCTTATGTCTGTGGGATGAAGTGTACTTGGTCATGGTGGATAATTTTTTTGATGTGTTCTTGGATTTGGTTTGCCAGTACTGAGTATTTTTGCATCAATATTCATGAGAGAGATTGTTCTGTAATTCTGTTTCTTTGTTGTATCATTGTGTGGTTTGGGTATCAGGGTAACTGTAGCCTCATAAAAAGAGTTTGATAATGTTCCTTTTATTTCTAGTATGTGGAACAATTTGAAGAGTATTGGTATTAGCTCTTGTTTGAAATCTGGTAGAATTCTGCACTGAAACCATCTGGTCATGGGCTTTTGTTTTTGGTTAGGAGACTTTCAGCGACTCTTTCTATTTCCTTTGGGGTTACAGGTCCATTTAAATTGTTTATCTGTTCTTGATTTACCTTTGGTATGTGATACCTATTCAAAAAATTGTCCATTTCTTTTAGATTTTCCAATTTTGTTGAATACAGGTTTTTGAAGTATGACCTCATGATTCTCTGGATTTCCTTATTGTCTGTTGTTATGTCTCCCTTTTCATTTCTGATTTTGTTAATTTGGATGCTCTATCTCTGCCTATTGGTTAGTTTGGATAAGGGCTTGTCTATCTTGTTGATTTTCTCAAAAAAGCAACTCTTTGTTTCATTGATTCTTTGTATTGTTCTCTTTGTTTCTATTTTATTGATTTCAGCTGTCAATTTGATTTATTTCTTGGCATCTATTCCTCCTGGGTGAGTTTGCTTCTTTTTATTCTAGAGATTTTAGGTGTGCTATTGAGTCACTAGTGTGAGATTTCTCCAACTTCTTTATGTGAGCATTTAGTGCTATGAATTTTCCTCTTAGCAAGACTTTCATAGTGTCCCATAAGTTTGGCTATGTTGTACATTCATTTTCATTTAATTCTAGGGAGGCTTTAATTTCTTTCTTTATTTCTTCCTTGACCCATTGGTGATCCAGTTGAGCATTCTTCAGTTTCCACGAGACTGTAGGCTTTCTGTAAATTTTGTTGTTGTTGAAATCTAACTTTAAGCCATGGTGGTCCAATAAAATACAGGAGGTTATTCTAATTTTTTTGTATCTGTTGAGATTTGCTTTGTGACTGAGTATGTGGTTAATTTTAGAGAAGGTTCCCTGGGGTATATTCTTTTTTTGTTAGGGTAGAATGTTCTGTAGATATCTATTAAGTCCATTTGAGTCATAACTTCTGTTAGATCCCTTATTTCTCTGTGTAACAGATACATTTTACCCAAACACAAAAGAATGCACTTTCTTCTCACATGTCTGGGGACTTTCTCCAAAACTGACCTATACCAGGACACAAAACAGCGCTCAACAGATACAAGTAAATTGAAGTAACTCTCTGCTTCCTATTAGACCACCATGGATTAAAGCTGGATTTCAATAACAACAGAAAAAACAGAAGTCTTCAAACTCATGGAAACTGAACAGCTCTATACTGAATGAAAAGTGGGTCAAGACAGAAAAAAATAAGAATAAGAAGTGGATGACAGGAAATAATCAAACTCAGGGCTGAAATCAATAAAATAGAAGCAAAGAGCACAATACAAAGAATCAATGAAACAAAGAGTTGATTCTTTGAGAAAATTAACTAAAAGGCAGAGAGAGAGAGAATCTGCAAATTAACAAAATCGGAAATGAAAAGGGGGATGTAACAACAAACATAGAGGAAATCCAGAGAACCATAAGGATATGCTTTCAAGACCTGTACTCTACCAAATTGGAAAATCTAAAAGAAATGGATAATTTTCTCAATAGATACTACCACTAAATTTATATCAAGACCAGATAAACAATTTAAACAGATCTATAACCACTGAGGAGATAGAAACCGTCATTAAAAGCCCCCCCCCCCAAAAAAAAGCCCAGGGCCAGATGATTTTAGTGCAGAATTCTACCAGACTTTCAAAGAAGAGTTAACACCAATAATCCTCAAATTATTCCACAAAACAGAAACAGAAGAAACATTACCCAATTCACTTTATGAGGCCATAGTCACCCTGATACCCAAACCACATAAATACCCAACAAAGAAAGAGACTTACAGACCAATTTCCTTATGAACGTTGATGCAAAAATACCCAATAAAGTATTTGCAAACCAAATCCAAGAACACATCAAAAAGATCATGCAACATGATCAAGTTGACTTCATCCCAGAGATGCAGATAGGTTCAATATATGAAAATCAATAAATATAATCCACCATATAAACAAACTGAAAGAATATAAACACATGATCATCTTATTAGAAACAGAAAAGGCCAAAATCCAATACCCCTTCATGACAAAAGTCCTTGAGAGATTAGGGATACAAGGGACATACCTAAACAATAAGGCAGTTTATAGCAATCCCATAGCTTACATCAATTTAAATGGAGAGAAACTCAAAGCAATTCCACTAAAATCAGAAACAAGACAATGGTTGTCCACTTTCTCCATACCTATTTAATTTAGTACTTGAAGTCTTAAATAGAACCATGAGACAACTGAAGGAGATTAAGGGGATACAATTTGGAAAGGAAGAAGTCAAAGTATCTTTATTTGCAGATGGTATGATAATATACACAGGTGACCCTAAAATTTCCACTGGGGAACTCCTGCAGCTTATAAATACTTTAGTCAAAGTAGTTGAATACAAAATTAACTCATAAAAATCAGTTGCTTTCCTTTATACAAATGACAAAATAAGGAAGAAATCAGTGAAACATTTTTCACAATGCCTCAAATAATATAAAATACCTTGAGGTAACTCTAAACAAGTTAATGAAAGACTTGTATGATAAAACCCTGAAATCTCTGAAAAAAATTGAAAAAGTTATCAGATGATGGAAAGATCTCCCATGCTCATTGATTAGTGTGCTTAACATAGTAAAAATGGCCATCCTACCAAAAGCAAGCTCCAGATTCAACGCAATCCTCATAAAAAATTCCAACACAATTCTTTATAGATCTGGAATGGATAATTCTCAGTTTCATCTGAAAAAAAAAAAAGGACAGCTAAAACGATTTTTGAACAATAACAGAACTGCTGAAGGTCTTACCATTCTTGATTTCAAATAGTACTTCAAAGCTATAGTAATAAAAGCAACATGATATTGGCATAAAAAACAGACATGTTGATCAATGGAATCAGATTAAAGACTCAGACATAACATTCACACACATGATTTTTCATAAAGAAGCCAGAAACACACATTGGAAAAAAGATAGCATCTTTAACAAATAGTGCTGGTCAAGGATGGCTGCATGTACAATAATGTAAAAAATATACCCATGCTTATTATCCTGCAGAAAACTCAACTCCAAATGGATCAAAGAACTCAACATAGAAACAGATACACTGGACCTGATAGAAGAGAAAGTGGGAAATAGCCTTGAACTTACTGGCTTAGGAGAAGATTTTCTGAACAGACCACCATTATCAGAGACACTCTAACCAACAATAAATAAATGGGATCTCATGAAACTGAGAAGCTTCTTCGAGGCAAAGGACAATGTCATTTGGACAAAGTGGCAGCCTATATAACGGGAAAAGATTTTTACCAACTCCACATCTGATAGAGGACTAATATCCAAAATACATAAGGAACTCAAGAAACTAAATATCAAAAAAACCAAATAATCTGATTTAAAATGTGATATAGATCTAAATAGATAATTCTCAATAGAGGAAACTCAAATGGATGAAAAATACTTTAAGAAATGTTCATCAGGGAAATACAAATAAAAACTACTTTGAGATTTCATCTAACACCTGTCAGAATAGCTAGGATCAATAATACAAGTGATAGCTCATGTTGGTGAGGATGTGTTTGAATTTATGTCTGTGTGAATTTATGTGTCAAAAACACTCATCCATTGCTGGTGCGAGTGCAAACTTATATAGCCACTATGGAAATCAGTGTGGGTGTTCCTCAGAAAGATGGGAATTGATCTACCTCAAGAACCAGATATACCACTGCTGGGCATATACCCAAAGGATGCTTCATCCTACCACAATTACACTCAGTCAACCTTGTCCATTGTGGTCTTATTTGTAACAGCCAGAAATTGGAAGCAACCTAGATGTCACTCAACAGAAGAATGGATAAAGGATGGGGCTGGAGAGATGGCTCAGCAGTTAAGAGCATTGGCTGCTCTTCCAGAAGACTCAGATTCAATTCTCACCATCCACATGGCAGGTCACAACTGTCTGTAACTCCTGTCCCAGGGCTTCTGACATCTTGACACATACACACATGCAGATAAAACATCAATGATCATAGAATTAAAAAAAAAATGGATAAAGAAAATGTGCTACATTTACAGAATGGAGTATTACTCAGCTAATGACATCATGAGACTTACAGGCAAATGGAAGGAAATAGAAAAAATCATCCAGAGTGACATAATCCAGACCCAGAAATATAAATAAGATATGTATTCACTTATATGTGAATATTAGCCATTAAATAAAGGATACCCAAACCACAAACAGTAGAGCCAGAGAGGTTAGGCCCAGATGAAGGTGCTAGTGGGGACCCATGGATCTCCCTGGGAGGGGAAAATAGAACAGATTTTATGGGTGGACTGGGACTGGGAGGATCAGGTGGAGAGGTGTGGGGTCTCTTTTTCTTCATAGTCTATTGGCCACCAGACCGCGAGGACAAAAAGAGCAGAGGTGGCTAGCAGGGCTCTGTCTGGCCTGTGAGCATGACAGAAAGAGCCTTCCAGGAGACGATTTCAGTGTCACAGCTCCACTTTATTCCAGAGTAAGGGAGATATATAGAGTAGGAACAGCAGCTAGAGCATCACCTAGTCTGCATTTGGCAGCACAGTGCTACCATAAAGCTCCTAGCACAATGTCTAATTACCATATGTAGCAGCATGGGAGAACTATGTCAAAGGTCACACCTCAGATAAGTCAGACATCCAGACTCAGGGGAAATCTCCAAATAAGGTCAGACCGAGAGCAGGAAGCCCCTGTGATAGGGAAGGGAGTCCTCCATCTTTACCTGAGCTTGGAGAGAGCTGTCTTTATATGGTAGACAACCTTTAACTAGCAGGGCCTCCCAACAGAGAGGAGGATGGAGATAGGGTTCAGGGAGAGAATGCAGGGAGAGACAGCTAGAATTGAGGGGTATTTGAGAGATGTTATGGAGACCTAATGCAGCGGAAACTTCATAATTATATGAGGACAATCTTAATGAAGTCTCCAAATAATGAGGGAGATAGAGTCCCAACTGACCATTTCTTATCACCACATGGAGCTTCCAGTACCAGGACTGGGTTACATATAATTTAGTTGTTGGCTAAAAGGGTTCCATGAAAATCCCCAAACTACCCAGGCTGTTGCCAAGGCAAGAGTTAGGTTTCCACAAACTAACAGCAATGTTCCACTGCTGAAGACAACACCCATACAACTCATCGAACATGGTGAGGTCAAGCTGGTGCCTATATAGCCCTACATTCTAGTATCTTTGGTATGGGAACATACTCTGCAGGCTACCAAAAGAGAAATGTAAACACCAACCCAGCCACAAAACTGTTGATCTACAATCTGTCCTGCCTGAAAAATATGCTAGGGCATTGGTGGCACAAAGCTTGTGGGAGTAACCTACCAATGTCTCATTTGACTTAAGGTCCACTCAATGAGATGGGACCCAAACCTGGCACTGCTTGGGTGATCAAAAATCAGAGACTAGATAGCCCAGAGACCTAGGGTAAAACCAAATACTACTGGTCTAAAAAAACAAAAACAAACAAACAAAAAGGAACAATAAAATGACTCCTAATGCTATACTCTCAAGTCAGTGCCTTATTTAACTATCATCAGAGAAGTTTTCTCCTGTGAAGATGGGAACAAATGCAGAAACCCACAGCCAGACAATTGGTAGAGAGAGAGAGTCCTTGAAACACACAGTTCTAAATAAGATTTCACCACCAAATCCCTCCCATCAGGGCTCAGGGAACCCTGCAGAAGAGGAGCAAGAAAGAATATAAGAGCCAGAGGGGATGGAGGACACCAGGAGACTAAGACCCGCTGAATCAACTAAGCTAGGCTCATATGAATTCACAGAGACTGAAGCAGTAAACACAAGACCTACACTCCTGTACACTAGGTCCTCTGCATATACAGTATAGTTTCTGGATTAGTATTTTTATGGGACTTCTGACTGTATGAATGAGCAAATCTGTTTCTTGTGCCTTGTCTTAAGAATTATTTCCTTCTGTTGATTTGACTTGTCAAACCTTGTTGTGATAATTTTTGTTTTATCTTATATTTTATTTTGTTATGTTTTGTTGTTGTCCCTTATGAGCATGTTCTTTCCTAATGAGAGACAGAAAGAGAATGGATCCAGACTTAATGTGAGTTAGGGAGAAACTTGAAGGAGTAGAGGGAAGGGAAACTGTAATCAGGATATATTGTGTAAGAAAAGAATCTATTTTTAATAAAAGGGGATAAAACTTCAACCTTCTTGATATCTTGGCAAATGGGATATTAGTCCCTCATTTTATAGATAGAAAAAATGGGATTTTTATAAGTTTATAACAGCTGTCTTTTTAAATATGTAGAACCTAGATTTAAATTGCACGTGCATGCATGTGTGTGTGCGTGTGTGTGTGTGTGTGTGTGTGTGTGTGTGTGTGTGTGTGTGTGTGTAAAATAGATCAGGGGTTGCTGCTTTGCTCTGAAGCCATTAACACCTAGCTGATGAGCTTAGGAATTTTTGACAGTTCCTCCTACTTCTACTTCTGAGTGTCAGAACAACATTCTCTAGATCTTTCCTTTGGCTCCTTAGAGAAGATCCCTTATGTGGCCTGAGGTTAACACACATATCTTCTGCCATGTTGTTCCTAATAAAAAGCATTTTAGCTGATGATTCTACAACCTTTCAGAAGCACATATGATAGGATAGGTCAGCTTTCAAGTTCTCAGCAGCAATTCCTTTCCCCAACTCTCACAGGAAATCATCGAGTTATAAACCACTGGATGGCCAATTTTGAACTCAAATATCAGGCAAATGTACTGATCCTTTCCCTAGAAGACTCCCTTCTCCTCTATTCTCAATGCAGGTCTAGGGTAGCACATCTTTTACATCAGGAAGGCCAGAAAAGAATCAGCCCTTTCCAAAAGAGAAAGGAAGGACATTCCATGGAAGTAACACAGATAAGGAGTGAGTTATAGTACAAAGGGCAGTTCCAGAGATTACTTCCCACCTCAGGAGGGCAGACACAGTGCAACACCAGACTATACTGTAATGTAGCAATCTCCAACCCCAACTTCAAATACCTTTTTTTGAAAAAAGCACCGCCTACTCCTACTAAAAGCTTAGTGACTTTAGTTGTCTTATTTAAGCAATGCTTTGCTCCTGTCAGGTCCCAGAATTCACTGGTCCTATAATCTGTTTGCTATCCTGCATAGTCTTGTTGGCTATGCTTTTCTGTTGTCTCAGCTTAAATCTCAGCTCAGCCGTATATTATTTCTTAGGATATGCTCAAAAATTCCCTGTGATTTTTTTAACTTCACCACATTGGTCCTCTATGAGAAGAAAATACGAGAAAATTTATCTGTGCCACTACAGCTGTGCAATGATTGGTTTTAGGGTTTTCTTGATTTTGTTTATTAAGGTGGGAAGACACATCCACCGTGGGTGGCATCATTCTCTGTGCAGTCAGTCCTGGATTGTGTCAGAATGGAGAAAGTGAGTGGAGTAGTACCATGCCTGTGTTAATTCATTCCTTTTTGTTTTTGACTGTGGCTGTGATATGACTAGCTGCTTCAAGATCCTGGTACTTTGACTTTTCCACATGATGGAATATAAGCTATTTTTATCAGGATAGTTCATCACAGAAATAGGAAATAAAATTAATACAATGAAATTAACACAATTAAGGAAGTATAATAAATTTGTAAGTAGTGTGACTATACTTATGAAAATAATTATAGCCAATATTCCACAAAATCTGAGAAAAACACCTACTAGATGACTTTATGCCCTTTTACTACCTGATTAAAAAGAGCACAGTATTGAAATTATCAACTATCACTGTGTTGAGACCAATCTGTGGTCTTAGATTCAACAGCATTTCCTTTATGAAACTGAATGCTCTTGTGTTTGGAACATATATGTTTAAGATTGTAATATCTTGCTAGTGGATTTTTTCTTTGATGAGTTTGAAGTGTCCTTTCTTATCTTTTCTGACTAGTTTTGGTTTGAAGTCTATTTTGTCCAGTATTAGAATAGCTATGCTTGCCTATGTTTTTTTTTCTCAGTTCTATTAACAGATCTACCACACTCTAGTAAAAGGTTCCAAGAAAATGTGGGCAGTGAAATTAGGCTCAGTGGGGTTTAAAAAAGGACACAAGTTGTGCAGGGAAGGAGGGGTAGATCTGGAAAGATTTGGAGGAGAAGGATAGATATGATAAAACACATTGTATGAAATTCTTAAAGAACTAATAAAAATATTTGAGATTTCTCTTTTAGGAAAAGGTAAGAGGATTTCATAGTAGTGCTGTGATTCAAACGCCATAAGAAGGCTCTGATGAAATGTAGGCACCTTTGCATTAGATCATTCAGCCTCCAGAACTATGGGACAATGTCCAAAAAACATAGTTCAAATGCAAATCTGCTCATTATAAATTGTGTTTTGATAATAATACAGACTAAAACAGAAAATTGGTTCCAGAGTAGCAGAGGATAACAAAGCATATGTATGTATAAGTGGCTGGCTTTAGAATCCAGGAGTGGGCAGAGGCTGGGGCAATCTGTAAAGGAAACCCCCCCATTTGCATAAAAGAACCATTACAAATAGTTTCAATGATGGCTGAGGAGAGGTACACAAAAAGCTTAAAACTTCTTATAGATACTTAAATGACCATTATCAGAATTCGCAGGAACATTGTAATAAAGATCATTATGAGGAGGGTTTGAGAAGAAATGAGAAACAAAGTATAAGAAATTAAATAATGGTAATATTTTGTAAAATTTGTCAAAGAACTTGCCTGAATTTGGCTCAAATTCTACAGTGCTGTGGAAGAGAGAAATTGGGAGTAATAAACTAAGATGTATTGTAGGATAACTATCCAGTAACAAAGCATTCTGGGTGCTGCACATTTTTCTTGAATTGCACATAGTCAAATGAGAGAATAAGAAGAGACTTAATTTGAAAAAAAGGGGCAAGAACAATACCATATGCCCCTCTGTCATGAGTTTTCATCAAAATAAGACATGCAAGAAAAAAAATTAAAAAAGAAGGGACTTTAAGATGAAACCTGCAGCTTTAGTGAAGCAGAATACAAACATTTGAAAAACTTGAAGCCTCACCAGTTAAAAAATAAGTAAATATTGAAGGGTGTAGCCAAGTGACCATTTGATAAAAGGCTTGATGTGCATACAAGGAAGCCCATGGCCCAAATGACACACAAGACACTTAGGAGCTCTTTGATGCTGTTCTTCCCATCATGGGTCAAGAGCTCTGGGAGAACAGAATGGCTTTAGGGGTTGAACTGGGGGCTCCACCCATGACTGCATCCAGACTCAGCTCCCTTTGCTTTAGGAAATCATTTCTTGGCTGTCACAGGGAAGGGTCCCAGATGCTGTTTGAACTACTTCCGTAGAGGAGGCAAGTGGTTAGATTAGACAGTCTGTATGCAAGTGTACTGTTTTTAGAGTCATGATGGCCTTCATCTGGATTTGGCAGGCAGCTGAGGACAGCCCCATGAAATTAAACAGGGAAGGGTCCACTGCACATAATCCTCACTAGAGTAATACCTGGCAGAGCCACAGGGGTAGAGTCCCAACTAACATGCCAGAACGGTAGATCTACCATCGTATAACACCACCCAAAGGGAGCGGCATGCATGAGATTTTAACCCCTGAGAGCAGCTGTGTTGGCTGTATCTAGCAGAATCATTTGAAGGCCAGTCTTTGTACCCTGCATCTGATCTGCATCCTATGTGAAGGTCATTCTGGAGAGTCATTCTGGAGTGTTACTTAAGATCTGATGTTACTCCCTCACTTAGGACCAGTTGCTCCTCTTTTGCTGACTTGTGCATTTGAAATGACAATGTCTGTCATGTGCCTTTCAAACAATGGTAGTTAGGAAGTAGATGACCTGTTTTGATTTCACAGCCTCAGAGCAGGAGAATTTTCTCAGGATAGTCAGCGTTTGAGTCTTAACCTTTCTCATTAGAGGGAATGTTGGACCCTGAATGTTGGTGCTGATACTGGAATAAAGTTGTGGGTGCTATTGGGATAGAGTGAACACATTTTGTATAAAAGAGTGACCTGAGTTTGTTGGACTAGGGATGAAATACTACGGCTGAGTGCTTGGCTTCTGCCTGACTTCTATTGTGATAGTCCAATTCTCTCCCTGCTCACTACTTTCCTTTTGTTCCTTTGCCTCCCCAACCTCTAGGGCTGTGATCCAACAGATTTCAGCTTGTTACCAAATGCCCAGGCTTGGTAATTCTAACATAACTACCCAAAACATTAAGACAAACAGGCTCAGAAACTGTCAGGACTCGGTTTCTCTTTTACCACCCTCTGGCCACTCTTGCTTGGCCCTTCTGTCCGTTGTCCTCCTTCACTGATGCCGGTTCACTCCCAAGAATGGCCTCATTTTCCTGGAGGGTTGTTGTTTTTTCTCTTTAAGCATGGAGTGGCTCTTGTCACCAGTTTTGACTAATCCAACTCATCTGAGCTGCAGATCATTCGATATGTGAAGCTTTCCTTGAGCTGCTTCCCCTCCTCACCCCTTCCCTAACCCAGGGGTCATTCCACGGGGCTCCCACACCACCTGTGTTCTCCCTCATATTCCAGTCTAATTGCCTCAAATGTGCTTTTCCTCAGCCATTTCAAGGGCGAGATGCTGCATTTCATTCATTTCTAAATTGATTTTTTTTGTTATCTGTGTGCCTGGTAAAATGCTTGGTGCTCAGAGTATGTTTATGTAGTGTCCTTGGAATAAATAAATTCAAAGATAAATGAAAATATGGAGTCTTTTGCTAAAAGTTATTTTCTCCTCTTTTGAGCTAAAGAGGGTGGGATTATGAAGTACACCTTAATCCACATTTTAAGACATTTTAGCCTTTATCTTTTTAGATGTGGAAAGAGTAAAAGGTCTGTATAGGTACAAGACACCACAAGACCAAGTTCTCACCACAAAGGAGATTTACTTGCCCCAAAGGGACAGTGGGCAGGGAATAAGAGGCAGAGACAGGAGATACAGGACAAGGGAGAAGGGGAAAGGAATAAGGGAGAGGGGAATGAGGGAGAGGAGGGAAGAGATATCTACCCCAGAGGGGAACAGATGTGGCCCATAGGCAAATGGCAGTTTATAAAGATAAAAGGGGAAACCCCATGTTAGGATTGAGAGGACCGAGCAGACACCATAACAGACTACTCTGTTCTCTCAGAGATCAGGCTTCAATTTCAGTTTCCTGAGACTGAACAAGCAGTTTCTGAAAGAGCCACAAACAAAGAACAATTAACCACTGGTGCCCCTGATCACAGGGACAAGGGAGCTGGGACACACCAAGCCTGGGCCACTGAACTAGCCTCACAGTCAGTGTCTACTAGGCCAGCCAGTCTCCACAGCCACTCAAGGACAAAGCCTGACTTTTGCAGGCCTGTCCAAAAATGGAAAACTGTAGCCATGACCAGCCCCTGACTAGTCCTAGCCAATTAGAACACACTAATATGATTGCTTAAGCCAATCATATCCAAAATGACCTAACTGCTCTAAGATTTCCCCTTAGCTGTGCTTAAAAGGAGCCCACACGTCCCTCTCGGGGGTCATCGCCATTTTGCCTTTGTGTGGGATGATTGGTCCCAGTATACTGGAATCTTTCACAATATAATAAATGCTCTTTCTGATTGCATGGTGGTTTTTATGGGACTTAGGGAGCCTAACAAGGATGAGGTGTTTAACTTTGATTGGACAGGTTAATTGGGGTAGCCAAGAGAGAGTTTTTGATTGCTGTGCTTCAATACTTCCGTAGCTCGACCTTGGTTGTCAGCCTCAGGAGGAGGAAATGGCCAAACAAGGGAACAGACTTTGGTGGCTAGCTTTAGGTACGTAATCTAATGGTTTTCAGCAAGAAAGAGGAAATGGGAGAAGAGCAAGACCAGGTAGAACCATGTTTGTCATGCTTGAGCCTGCTAGAGCCCCTTCAAGGAAATTGAATTACTATTTTTAAAGGAGTCGGGATTTCATAAAGTTTGAGCTTCTTAAAGTCCCCTTTTACAGTTTTTCAACATGTTTTAAGGTAGCACAAGAAGTAATGCTTTCTACATAGTTCCGCACTGTTCTTTTCTTGTTCTTCCTCTCTTTCTACCCTTCATTTCTCTGCCCCACTTCAGCTGGTTGTTGTGCGACAAAACTCTTCCCAGAGAAATGCAACACACACCTAGTCACTAACCCAGTGGTTCTCAGTCTGTGGGTTGCGACCCGAAAACCACCAGAGAACACAGATACTGACATCACGATTCACAGGTACAAAGCAGCAGTGAAAATAAATTTATGGCTGGGGGTCATCAAAACATGAGGAACTGTATTAAAGAGTCGCAGCATTAGGAAGGTTGAGAACCACAGTCCCCAGATTGGGAGACCATAACAGACCACAGTACAGACACAAAGTTCGGTTTGGTGAACCAGTGGGTTTATTGGGGTTACTTACAGAGTATGGGTGAGGGGTTACTTACAGGAACAGAAATGACTCAAAGATGGCTGCATCACCTAAGCCCACCCCAGCGTAGGAGACAACTCCCAGAAGCTAGGAACCTGGAGTAGACTGCACAAGCAGCTCAACGTGCAGTGTCCCTTCCACGCCACTCACTTGATCTAAACCTCTTCCAGGGAGCTGGCAGGGGCGAGGGGTGGGGTGTTGTATTTTTCCCAGGCATCTGGTCCCGGTGTCAATTTTTTTCCCCCTGTCTTTCTTTGTCTGAGAGTCTTTGCAGTTTAGTTTGTTTACTCTGGCAGCGAGGGAGGGACTTAGTGAATGGCATCAGTTTCAGGGACTTTCTGATTGAGTTGTTTACCTTCCTACTTAAGGAACTTCCCTTCTGAATGGAATGTTGCGATTTAGGAGGAAACTGTTATACAACACTGGTCTTTCCCAAATCTAGTGATTTACATTAAGAATTCCACACGTGCCCTCACCATATACTAAAACCTATTCTTCTTCTTATTATGCATATTACTTGCACAATTTAACAAGTTCTGCGGCGATGTTGTGGTAGATGCAGACATCGCATTGATCATGTCCATGTTCCTTTTTACCTTTGCGCCCATTCTAGCACTCTTCCTAGTATCTACTAATTCCTCCTCTTCAGGTTGATTATTTAAGATGTTTTAAAAATTCCACACATAAGAAAGAGCACAAGGTATTTGTCTTTCTATGTCTGGCTTATTTTATCTAACAATGATCTCTGGTTCTTTTCATTTTGCTACAACATTTCATCCTGCTTTGTGGCTAAATAATACTCCCTTCATCTGTTACTGGTACCTGAATCAACCTACAGTGCACTGACAAATACAAGCAGGTAGGTATGACGTCTGTGTTCTGACTTCATTTCCTTTAGGAATATGCCAAGCAATAGTTGGATCACACGGTTGTACTATTTTCAGTTGATTGAAGAATCTCCACACCATAAGTGTTTTTTGACTACATCTATGACAGCATTTGTTAGTTTTTGCTTTTCTGGTAACTATATAAACAATTTTCACATATTTATTGGGTATTTGTATTTCTTCTTTTGAAAATTGTCCATGTATATCATTTGCTCATTTTTATTGTATTGCTTGGTTTTTGAGTTATTTACATATTCCAAGTAGTAACTCTTCAGATATTAACTTTTCAGTTCATGCCAGTTTGAAAATTTGATTTAAACTAATTTTTTTAATTTTTGCTTTTGTTTCTTGTGCTTTTAGAGTATTATCGAGGAAATTGTTACCTGTGCCAATGCCGTGAAGAACCTGATTTTCTCTTGTGGCTTCAGCTATTATCCATTCTGAGTTCATTTTTGTATAGAGTGATAGACAAGGGTGAGGTTTCAATATTCTGCATGTGTATATTCAGTTTCCCAGAACCATTTTAACACTAAACTATTTAAGCCTGAGTTAGAGATGAAAGTAGGCATTGTAAACCAATATTTCCGAGTCAGAAAACACAAACATGGCACTACCCAAGGAGTCTAAGAATTCTAAAGAAAAGTATATTTTTTTCAGTTTTGTCTTCCAGGGAGAGGGGCAGAATCAAAAGACTACCAAGGAGCTCTGAAATCTCCATGGTTTTAGGGAAGAATTGTTGAAGAGGATTGCAATTTCCTGGTTCAGAGATGTTTTCCATCAGACCACTCCAGAACAAATGCATCTGTGTACCTCGAGGACTGAGAATCACCATGGTGATGGTCTGCAATAAGCATCTCCCGAGTTCTTAAAATTCTAGTACAGTAATCATTAACACGAATCATGTCTTTTTTCATCTATCATTGCTGAGCATGACAATATTTTCATGATAGAAAATCTGATACCTTTGTTAATTTTTTCTTTTGCAGAGATTTTAACCAAATGTGAACAATTTGTTTTCCATGCTCAGTCTATTCTCTTGTTTTTATCTTATAAGTATTTAAAATAATTGCAGGTATATATGTGCACATGTGGTCTTAATAAATGGAATCCTATATCCATAATCTACAACAACATTAAATTCAAACTACAGTCAATAAGGAGACACATATAAAGAGGAACATTTTACTACAATTTATTTTGATTTTGGTTGTCTTCTGTCAATAGAAACTACTTTAAAAGTTGTTTGAGTCTATTGATTTTTTTTAGAGCATACATGGAATATACATAACCTTGAAATGCAATTACTTATGAAATTTGCAGAAATCATGGTAAAATTGGGGAAGAAAATCTCTTTAAAAATGTAATTAGTTTGAATAAAGTTTATTTTTTTAAAACAAATTGATATTGTGACGTTTGTTACTTAGTCTCTTAGCAAATACATTTGACACAGATTCGTTTTAAGTGCAAAGGTAATTCAAACACAGGCATTGCTTTTCAGTGAGTCACGGTGAACAGAATCAGACCCTGGGAAACAATTGAGACAAAGTACAGTTAAAGCTATAAGCCGGCAGGTGCAAGGAACTCTGGGAGACAGATATTAACACACACATTGCACAGGAGGCATGTGATGGCCACAAAAATGTGGTGTCATTTTAAGAAAGCATGAAAACTTTTCAGATCGGTATAGGTAAGAACATTACAGACTAAGGAAAGACGAGCAAAGTGCTGTGTGTGCGCATGTGTGTGTGTGTGTGTGTGTGTGTGTGTGTGTGTGTGTGTGTGCCTGTGTGTGTATGTGTGCACACACACGCGTGCGCGCGCTGTGTGTGTGTGTGCCTGTGCGTGTGCGTGCGTGCGCGTGCGTGCATATGTGTGTGTGTGCGTGTGCGTGCCTGTGCGTGCCTGTATGTAATTAGGTCTGGTTTGGTGGCAACAATGTGGCTAGGGTACATGATTTAAGTGGTACAGGCAAGAAAGGAGACTGCAAGGAAAAATACGTTGGAGCCAAACTGAGAAGACATAGCACATTTGTACAGGAACTTGGCTAGTAGAAGGTTTTAGAAAATATTTGGACCAGAGTGTCCTGAATAGTTCTCTTTAAGTTATTGTACTTACTATTTATAGAATCCTCATAACTAGAATCACCTAGGATTTTATCTCAACAATCCTATGAAGAGATGCTGAAGTATGAGAAGATGGTGAATGCATATGCCCCTTGGGAAGCAGAATGCATAAGATTGGATAATATTTAAAAAATTGAAATGTTTGGTTGGAGAAAGAAGCCTGATGCTTTCAAATTTGGAGACCCCATGGAAAGCAACGCCACTGATCATTGTTCCTGGGAGATCATAGAGCTGCTTTTCACAGCTTCTCCACTGAGTCCCCTGTCTGGCTATGTTCAGCAGTTCAAAGCTTAAACAAATCTCCAAATGCTTTTTACCTCACTAATACCAAAATGAGTTTTGGAGTAATGACTCTTACTGCCTCTGAATGTCATGATTGTCATTTGTTTGTTCTCTGTATTGAGCAGAGGTTTGCTAGTCAGAAAACTCAGGTACAGTGGTTATGGAAAATTGCTTGTGTTTTGTTTGCTATCCCCATGGTGAAAGGGCATCCATTTTATTGGGACTCTAATTTAAGAGACCAAAAGAAAGAACAATGTGATTCTATAATGGGAAGAAGTCAGATCTCTGAGTCCTTTGAACGTCTTTGTTCTGAGGTGTTTTCATTGATCTCAGTTAAAATGAGCCAAGTTCTGGACAGACAAAAAATGGCCCCACAAGCTGTTGTATTGTAGGCTTGGTCTCCAGCAGGTGGTGATATTCAGAGGTGATTGGATCATAAAGGTACAAACTTCATCAGACTTACTCCATTGTTACATTCATAGCTGAAATGGCTACTTGGAGGTGGGGCTGGGCAAAGCAGTCAACAGGGAAATGCTTTGGGGGTATGTCTTGTCCTCACTACCTCTGTGTTCTCTCTCCTTGCCTCTCCTCCTTCCTTTTCCCCTCTCTTCCTCTTTCTCTTTTTTCCTTATTGTCTGCTGCGAGGTGAAGAGCTTTGTCTTTTATGCACTTTGCCATGGTGTGTGTCAACCAGAACCAATGTAACCAGCAAGCTATGAACTGAAAACTCTGAAGCCATGATGTCAACTGTTGCTGATCTATACAGATCTGTCTGAGACACCTGGGATTTGAGGACCTTAAAGAACGGGGTGGGTTATAGTCTAATGCTTCAGACAACTTTGTTTCAGCTTCAATGTACTTTTATACATGAATGTAACAAAGAAAGCAATGATCCGAGGAAGGTTGTTTGAGTTCAGAAAAACATGTAAATAAATACCAGTAAACACATAAATATGAACAGAGCAGCCCTTTCCCAGAACATTCTCAGGAGAGACCAATTTAAACACAATTGCTTGGCACATACTGTAGATTATATCTAAGAAGCATGAAAGCAAGGCAGAGGACCATATGCAGATTCAGGGTCCACTGAGGACAGCACTCAGCACATTCTTTCACCAGATTGGGTTCTATAGCTATGTTCTAACAGCCAACAAGAATAAACAAGTCTTATGAATTGAATGTAAATGCTTGTTGCAGGAAACACAAAATCACATTCAAGAACAATCCAGGGAACAAAATGCCCCTGAGGTAAGAGGCCCCTTGCCGCTCTTCCTGGAGCCTCTCTCACAGTTCCCCATGACACTGTTCACCATGCGTCATTCTTTTGACTGTGTCCCAACATCATGAGACAACATATATTTTCTCTTTTAAGTTGATTTCTCTTAGGTATTTTGTTAGTGATGAAAACTGACCACAACAAAGAGATTGATTCTGGTAGATCTTTCTAGTTGCAAAGACACAGCCGAATACTGCCAAGAAATTCTGAAGTATCTTCAGTTTTATCATTACCAGGTCAGCCAGCCTTTCTTCTGCCTTCTCCTAAATAATCGTTACATCAATATGGAGGTTTGGTTTTCTGCAAAAGTTGTTAAAGACAGAATGCCCTTTAATCTGTACAGAGTGAAGATTATTAGCCAGTGTTAACAATTACTTCTGCAGTTAAACATGGAGGGGTTTTACTACGGTACAATCTTTGATTTACAGCTACACACACACACACACACACACACACACACACACACACACACACATATATATATATATATACGTATATGTACCAGGCTCGTTGAAATTTTCTTTCTGACCAAAGGCTTCAAGCTAGAGCGAAGCGGTGGTGGCGCATGCCTTTAATCTCAGCACTCGGGAGGCAGAGGCAGGCGGATCTCTGTGAGTTCAAGGCCAGCCTGGGCTACAGAGTGAGTTCCAGGAAGGGCTCCAAAGCTACACAGAGAAACCCTGTCTCAAAAAAATAAAAAATAAAAAAACAAAACGAACAAACAAACAAAAAAAAAAACAAAGGCCTCAAGCTGATGTTGTTAGGCACATTAGTTGCTCTTCTCATTGCTGTGACAGTCACCTGACAACACAACTTACGGGAGGAAGTGTCTATTGTGGTTCATAGTTTGAGAATAAAGTCCATCATGCCAACAGGAATGTGAGGTGCCCAGTGATACCATTACATCTTCAGTTAGAGTGCAGAAAGAGATGAATGCTCGTGCTCAGTTTACTTCCTCTGTATTATTTAGTTTGGAATGCCAGCCCACAGGGTGATGCCATCCACATTTAAGATGAGCCCCTTCTTAATTAACCCAGTAAGGAACACATTCATAGAGTCACCTACAAATGTACTTCCATGGCGATCCTAAATCCAGTTAAGTTGAAAATGATCGTCCATTGTATTAGATGTTCTCCGGAATCACATGACCAGTCGAGAGGAGAGAGCTTCTAGGTATTTGGTCAAGCTGGCAAATATAGGAGCTAACTTTTGCTCAAGACCTAAAGAACAAGAAGAGGCAAGCCAGAGGCACAGGGTAACATGCTTGTGTCTTCATGCTCTTTACTTTGTCCAGCTGTTTTATGGATTCACTGCTCTGTTTTCCAGCCCTCTTAACATACACTCATCCAATTCTCAAAACTGCTCGTTGCCTCACTAGTCCTTGGCATGCATGTAGCATTTTTTCTTTGTTTTACTTTGTTTTTATTTTTTAATTAGGAAACTTTTTATTAATTTTACATACCAATCACAGATCTCCGTCTTCCCTTCTCCCACCCCTCCAGCCTTCCCACCACAATGCATCCCCCATTCCCTCCTACAAGAAGGTAAGGCCTCCCGTGAGGAGTCAGCAGAGCCTGGTACATTTAGTTGAGACAGGTTCAAGCCCCTCTGCCTGCTTCAAGGCTGTGTGAGGTGTCCCACCATAGGCAATGGGCTCCAAAAAGCCAGCTCATGAACCAGGGGTGTATCCTGATCCTACTGCCAGGGGGCCCCTTAAGCAGATCAAGCTGCACAACTGTCTTGTTTATGCAGAGGGCCTAGTCCAGTCCCATGGAGGCTCCACAGGTGTTGTCTGAATTTCATGAGTTCCCAGAGGCAACCAAACCAAACTACTGAGAACGCATGTAGCATTTGGATATAATTTTCTAGTGATCTGACTAAAAAGATTGTTTCTAAAACTCAGTTATATTAATATCAGTTCTTCTGGTGAATTTGCCAGTATCTTGGTTGATTAGATTCAACTATAATACAATAGAAAGTGTGTATTGCTATATTGTGTACAACATACAATGCCTAGTATGGGGGAGGGACCCTAGAGCTAAAGACAACAGGGAAGTGTTTTTCATGATAATTTAGCCTTTGCAACAAAGTTTCCATCAAAACAGAACTGGAACATAACTCAGAAATATTTCGTACAAGGGAAACCTATATGCTATGTCCTAAATTTTTTGCTACCAAATTTAAGTGTATTGAAATCCTAACTGCTATCTGATGCCACTAGAGATGGGAGGGACCTTTGGGAAATAATTAAATTTACATGAGTTCTTGAGTGTAGGTTCTTGGGAAGAAAGAAAGAGATCTGAGAATACCTTCTTCTCCCCTCCCTCCCCCTCCCTCTCCCCTCTTCTACTTTCTTCTTTGATCCTACCTCTCTTCTCCCTAGCCTCCCTCTCCCACCCCCCAGGTGAATAGGCAACAAAAAGGCAGCTGTCTGCAAGGAAGGAAGAAACCGTGCACTAGATCCCACAAAATCAATGCCTTGATTGTGCATTTCTTGCCTCTAAAAAGGCTATGAGAAAAAAAAAAAACCCAAAAGAGTATTTCTGTTGTGATGAATGAGAAGGGAGGGAAAGGAAGAACAGGGAGGGGTGGAGTATGGTTTGTGGAGAGACAACAGTAGCCTTCTAATGGAGTCTTGACAAAAGGAGGAATAATTGCAGAATCCCGAGAAATGTGATAAAAACATGAAGGCCAGATACAATTAGAAACAGAAGAAATCTGAAACCTAACCACTGTATAGTTTATTTATATGAAAAGCAGTAAGATCAAACATTCTTACCTCCCTCAGAGCAGCTTTGAATTTTGATTGCTATTTATAAAAGGATCATTTTTCAGCTCATGATGAATAACTGGAAATACTGCTATGACCAACATTGTTCCCTTGTCCACCCTGGACATCTGGGAAACCAGAGTTCTTAGTAGCTAAGAGCTTACCTGGGCTCTCAGCTCTAGATTTAAGCCACATTGAGCTACTGACCTAATTAGGTGCCAGAAAAGTTAAGGATGTTTTTTGCATGCTGTTTTTCCCAACTTCAAAATGGAGATGTCATAATGCTGGATAAAAATCTTGACGTTGTGCTCAGTGCCTTGAGAGCATCCAGTGTCAACCACAATGCCACATTTCTATTTCAGAGCATCATTTAGGAGTTTTCAGAGTAAATGTTTAATTTCTCCAAGTTTTTAAAAGGAAAACTGCATGGAAGCAACCTAGTTTTAAATCTTCTCTCTACTGCTTAATAAAGGATGGCCAACGCAGTATGACAATTCTTTACAGTTTGTTTAGTGACATTTAAAAATTATTCTTTCCATGAATACATTTCTTCATAAAATTTAAAGTGTTTTCTCCAAAAGTTCAAAAACCCTTGCATAAAGAGGAGGCATTAAAAGTAAATTGAAATTTATTTCGAAATTACCAACACTTCACTGTCATATATTTTTCTTTTACTAGCTGTTTTCATAAAAGTAGTTTGGCTAATTATAATGTCTCTGCAGATACATTCATTTTTAAAAGTCATGATATACTATTAACTTTTAGTGTTTTATTGCCTGTCACACTAAATTCTTTACTTTGGGAATAATTAAATGAGCAAATTGCTAGTTTGTTTGTAGTTCATTATGGGAACATTAGTCTTCATTTTGCAAAGGGCACACACCAAGGAATGAGTAGGATATGCCTGTGTAGCCAGTTTGAATGCAGATTTCCATCATGTTCTTATTTCTCACATGGTAGTGGAATGTGTCTCTGTCACCACCCTGAATATAGAATTCCAGTACTTTCTTGTGTTACTCACATATGACAGTGGTATAATCCCCTAATTAGCCTGAATGCAGAATTATAGTACATTTATGTGTCATTGACTTATTATTATTATTATTATTATTATTATTATTATTTACTTTTTTGTAGGTTAGGAGACTATTCTGATTAATGATTGGAACTATACAGTTCATGCAGGAAATCCAAGAGATTTCCTTATGACAGCATGTATAATTTTTTTTGTTTGTTTGTTTGGTTTTGTTTTTCGAGAAAGAGTTTCTCTGTAGTTTTGGTGCCTGTCCTGGATCTTGCTCTGTAGACCAGGCTGGCCTCGAACTCACATAGATTTGCCTGGCTCTGCCTCCTGAGTGCTGGGAATAAAGGTGTGCGCCACCACTGCTGAACCAGCAAGTACAATTTTAAGCACTTACTTCTCATTATGCCATATTTTAGTGGATTTGAAAATAATTTTAGAGTTGAATTGTAAAAATTATTTTTCACTAGCAAATGCAAAATTTGTATTTGAAATTCTGTCTGAATTGAACTTCTGTGTTATTTATTATGTTACATAACATACACTATTAAAAGGATCTATTGAATCTTTCCCAAAGGGGTATCATCCCAAATATTCATGAGTTCACTGCAATTTGTATAGACTTAATTCTACAAAAGCTTGGATCTAATCTTAAAACTTGCCTTAAGGAGAAGTAGTCTTCCTTTTTGGGTAAATAAATAAGGCTGATTGAAAGGCAAAAAAAAAGTTAATTCTGAAAGTTCAAATACTTACTGTGACTTAATATAATATAGGGAAATGTTATATAGTTGAATCCTTGAAATAATGTAATGAATCACACACTCTGAGAACTATCTACTAAGAAAAACTGATACTGGCTCAAAAACCTTTGATTCAAGGTCACTGACTCACTTAATGAAAGGACCCAGAATCAAAGTTTTTCCTGGTTTGGTTTATGTTTAAACATTTAGTGAGGCTCTCTTGAATTTGTTGGAGGACGAGAAGATTGGTGAGACACTTGGTACTTTGTCCATTGTTGTCTTGGCAAGGACACTAATCTGGCCACTAATATGTCAGATGCCAATCTACTTGTGAGCAGACACAAGGCCTCATACCACCTTACTGAGTCTCTGGCTCAGTCTTCCTCACTCATGTCAACAATTCCTCCAGACCACTCATGTAGCATGAATGCAGACATCTGAATGAATGTCTCTCATGCTTGTTGGAATTGTAGATTAAAATTCTATTGGCTTCAGTGGCTGAGATAATAGCTCTTATCTAAAAATAGGAGGATCATTTCATTACTGGAGCTTTAGCTGTGTAAGTGTGATGAGAATAGAACAGATGAATACATCAAGAAGTGGAGTAGAGTTCAACTGTAAGAGAGATCCAAATATCACCTTAAACCAGTCTCAAACTTTACCCTACTTTCCATATTCTAAACTGCTGTGGGATGGTCTGTATGACAAATTGCTCTGATTGGTCAATAAATAAAACACTGATTGGCCAGTGGCTAGGCAGGAAATATAGGCAGGACTAATAGAGAGGAGAATTAAGGGAACAGGAAGGCAAAAGGAGTCACTGCCAGCTGCCACCATGACAAACAGCATGTGAAGATGCCGGTAAGCCATGAGCCACATGGCAAGGTATAGATTTATAGAAATGGATTAATTTAAGCTATAAGCACAGTTAGCAAGAAGCCTGCCACGGCCATACAGTTTGTAACCAATATAAGTCTCTGTGTTTACTTGGTTGGGTCTGAGCAGCTGTGGGACTGGCGGGTGACAAAGATTTGTCCTGACTGTGGGCAAGGCAGGAAAACTCTAGTTACACTAAACCAGCATGAGTGTCTGTACACATACATTTGGACATCTGCATATAAAGATATGTTGTGTATGATCTGCTGAGTTTTTTCCTGTTACTTGACCACCCTCCCCAAACCCCTGTTAATAAACTCACGAACAAGGTAGCATTATTTTCCTGTTCAGTACAGGAAACTAAAGCTTAGGTACCAAGGTGAATGGCTAGCAAGTAATGAAGTCCTAATGGCCTTACCCATTTGCTCCAGACCTGGGTTCTGAAAGGCAGAGCAAACACTGTATAATGAGACTGTGGCGGCTGTGCAAACGGCAACCCTTCCACTCTGCTCTGTTGCTTGGGGCAAAGGGAAAGATACACTAATGTTGGAAGATTTCCTGTGTCCTCCCCGGCCTGTGGTCGGGACGGATCTCTCCCATTCGCATCCCCCAAGTAAACACACAGAGACTTATATTAATTATAACTGCTTGGCCATTAGCTCAGACTTATTGCTGACTAGCTCTTGTATTTAAATTAACCCACAACTCTTATCTATGTTTAGCCATGTGGCTTGGTACCTTTTCTCAGTTCTGCCTTGTCATCTTGCTTCCTCTGTGTCTGGCTGGTGACTCCTGACTCAGCCTTCCTCTTCCCAGAATTCTCTTAGTCTGCTTGCCCTGCCTATACTTCCTGCCTGGCTCCTGGCCAATCAGCATTTTATTAAACCAGTGTACAACAGCGTTTTGCCACAGCAATATACCTTAAACTTCCCACTCATTTTAGTCTCTTTTGGCATTTTAGCATCTATGTATTTGTTCTTGTTCTAAGGCCCTTAAAGGAAGGCAGCATTGGGAAAGAGATAATTCATATTAGTAGAGATAATATATCACAAGTCTGGCTTTTATGGGACAATGCGACATTGGTTCCTATTCTTTCCTACAATGAAGAGAAAAGAAGAGAACATTTGTTTAAAAAGGAAAGTTTCTTAAAGCCAGTGGGAAATGAATGTATTTTAAAAAAGGTTAAAAATCTTCTTTGACATTTTCTGGTATGTTGATATTTTCTGTGGTGTTTGGCTGTCAGTAAGACCTTTTCTGTTTTGCCTCATTTTTATTTGACTTAATATTATGCCCTTTGTTTTAGAATATTTTTCCCATTTTCTAGGAGTATGCATTTCCAAGAAATATTGAAATACCTTTATTGTTTCAAGGTTAAAATACAGTTGTCAAAATGATTTATGCAGCTCTTTTTTGTTTAAAAACCGTATTAGATATATATGTATTCCAGGATATAAATTTATTTCTGTGTTTTAAAGGAACTTAAGTATTTAACTTCTGAAAAATAAAATAGTTTGAAGATCAATGAAGCCGTGTTCATGTACTTTGTTTTAGCTATTTTTATTGAACTGCGTTTTCATAGGAATAACAGATAATTCAGGCCTGCAGTCTTTTTGGTGAAAAGAAATGTCAATATAATATTTTACAAAGGAGCACAGGTACAAGCTTTCTAGCTCATTCTCCAAGGCTCCTCTCCACATTCCCGCATTAGTAGTTATAAGGATCCAATTGTGTGGTTACCTTCCTGACTGTGTAACCTTCTTGGTCTAAGGTCAAAGAACTACAAGCATTATGGAGACCTTTCTCTGTGGCATTCTGCATTTATGAAAGAGAATGTATCTTGTGTGATTATCCCTTTTTTGAGATTATAATATAATTACATCATTTTCTCTTTCCTTCTTTTCCTTCCATATGCTCCTATATACCCTTTCTTGCTTTCTTTCAAATTCATGGCCTTTTTTCCCCCATTGATAGTTGTTACATACGTGTGTGTGTATTTGTCTCAACTTTTTTTTTTTTTTTACTTTCCCAGGGCCTTTAGAACACAGTGCTGCAAACAAGGTGGACTCAAGACATAAATATATTCTCATTCTCTCCTGAAGTTCATCACCAACATCTACTGATTTAGTTTCTTGTCCATCCTCTCCACTTGCCCCTGGTATTTTCCAGTTAACCCTCAGTGTCCCTTGGATCACTGAGATCTCTGCCTCCATATTGATAGGTTTCTCTTCTGAATCTGTATTTGCTCAAATTTCTCTCTTCCAAGAGCAGTGGTGATTACATTATAGCCCACTCTCACTCAGTGTGACTTTACAGTGCATAGCTATCTCCTCTGGATTTCCTGGAGGAGGAAGAGAAGCCTCTATGAATTAGGAAGCTCATGAAAATTTTAATATTCCTGAGGCTCCTCCCCAAGTTTATAGAAAGAGAGTCAGTTGTTGGAGAGAGGAGATGTTCCTGTAGAGCTGCCTGTAAGTGGGGCTGAGAGTTCCAGACTGCACCTTTTGTGAGTCATCACTCATGGGTTGGGCTATTTGGTGATGCAGCTTTCTTTGAGAAACACATGCTCCTATAGATGACCCCAATAAATTTAATGGGTCACCAAACCAGACTTGAGTGAAATAATTTCTTTCATCTTTTTGTTAATATTAATGCCCTTTATCATGTGAATAGATGCTGTTTGCTCATGTATCCCCAAGAAGAGTCATACAATATCTCACTTTAATTTTGTCACCCCTGTAAAGACCTCATTCCCAGAGGCTGGGGTGTGCTGTCTGGTTTTATGTAAAATTGAAATAAGCTAGAGTCATTTGGAAAAGGAAACTCAATTGAGAAAATGTCTCCAGCAGATCAGCCTGTGGACATCAGCCTGTATTGCATTTTTTTGGCTGATGACTGATGTGGGAGGGTATAGTCCATTGTGGGATGTGCCATCCCTGGGATGGTGGTCCTGAGTTCTATAAGAAAGTGGGCTGAGCAAGCCACCACGAACAAGCTGATAAGCAGCATCCCTCCATGGCCTTTGTTTCAGTTCCCAACTCCAGGTTCCTTCCCTGTGAGTCCAGGATCCTGCCTTTCATCATTTAATGTCCTGATTTCCTTCAGTGATGGACTGTACCAGGAAGTGTAAGTGAAATACACCCCTTCTTTCCCAAGATGCTCTTAATCATGGTGTTTCATCATGGCAATAGAGACCTAACAAAGACATGGGGATAGGATATTAACAAGTCTTCTGGGATAACATAATTCACTTTATACTCATACTCAATATGACTAGAAGAAAAGTCCTACAGAGTTAATGATGGAGTGAGAAGTCAATGAGGTCTACTATAGCATCAGTTTCATAATCAAGCATCTTAAAGGACTATTAAAACATTTTATTTTATCTAGAATATTGACTTGAAATGGTTCAGCAGCAGATCGGCACACAACAATTTCATATATCATATTATGATCTCTTATTATAGATGTTTATATAGTGTTTAAAAGCTGGTGTTTTAGAGGTATGGGTAGATGTTAAGAGAATAAGTCAGGATGTATGTGTGGCCAGAGGAAGGATTCTGAACTCATACATTTATTCCAGTCCCCATGTTTACTTAAGGAAACTGAGGAGGGTCCCTAAGGGCATGGAGAGAAAACTAGAAAGGAAATTGAGATTTGGCACTAAGAGTACAGGGCAGCTTCACTCTTGGGCAGGGTCAGGCACAATGTGGTATCTTCAGACCCGAGGTAGCTGGAGACTGTGGAGGTCTGCATATTAAGACTTATCCTTTGGAAACACAAAAAATAGAACAGGGTAGGAGGACTCCGTTGAGTTCAATGTTATGACAATAAAGCAGAAATTAGTCTATACCCTTTAAACAATCCACTGAGAAAGGAGAACAATGGTACTCAATGAGGACCCGCCACAGCATGATCAGACCCTGCAGAACTTTTTGACAAACTATCATTTGCCTGATGAAGAAACATGAGTTATAATTTACCTTTTCTGTATATGGGGTCATGCCCTTGTATATTAGAATCTAAGGATAACTTTCTGGGTGCTTGATGGAGAGATTGCCTTACCTGTATTGCGGGAAGATTGAGCTAAGGAAAGTGTTTATTCAAATGAAATAGATTGAATCTCCAGTACTAAGGATAAATCAGATTGCTCTGTGAGACCTGTAAAATTTTATGTAATATTTCACATAATTTTTTATGTGCATGTTTTTTTTGAGATTAAAGTTCACAATTTTCAACTGACAGAAAGGATAAAAATATGTAATTTATAAGAGTATATGATGTGCAGTCCCATGAAGGCTCCACAGATGTTGGTCTAAAGTTCATCACTTCCCACTAGTTTGGTTTGGTTGTAGGTTTCTCCATCATGATCTCGATGCCCTTGCTTGTAGAATCCCTCTTCTCTCTCTTCAACTAGACTCCTGGAGCTAGGCCCTCTACCTAAGGGAAACAATTGTGTAGCTTGATCTGCTTAAGGGGACCCTGGAAGTAGGATCAGGATCTATCCCTGGTGCATGAGCTGGCTTTTTAGAGTCTACTACCTATGGTGGGACACCCTGCACAGCCTTGATGCAGGGGGAGGGGAGGGGCTTGGATCTACTCCTACTGAATGTACCAGGTTCTGCTGACTCCCCATGGGAGGCCTTACCTTGTTGGAGGAAGGAATGGGGGGTGGGATGGAGGAGAAAGCTGGAGGGGTGGGAGGAGGGAGGAAAGGGGAATCTGTGATTGGTATGTAAAATGAATAAAACATTTCTTAACTAAAAAAAGAGTATATAATGTGACTCCTGTTGACTCCTACTTTTTTGACTTTGATATCTTTCTAATCTTGGAGTTACATGAATGCTATAGAGTTTATTTCACAAAAGTCTCCACGTAGACTTTTCTTCCACCTGGAATTTCAATTCTTTCTGGATTTTTCAACTCCATGGGCTTCTCAGACCTTATACCTTAAAGTACTTCTCTTTTGCATTCTTCACTTAAAGTAGATTACCTCCTTTCTGAATATTCTCTTACTCTCAGCTCTATAGGCTTCCTTATCAACATCTGTACTTAAATTACCCTGTACCAAAATTTATTCTGTCTGCCAAAGGTAGCCTGTCTGTTTTACTTCCTTCCAAACTCCAAGTGGCTATTATAGTGCCCAGGAAATACATTGGAGTACAGAATTCCATAGATAAATACTTTCTAAGGTGCACTAGACATACAGAATCATATCCTAGAGACACATTTCCTGATAATCAAAATTTTAATTACATTGGCAATTGTTTGTGTTAATGAAATCAGTGACTGTGCCAATAATTAGAGCTCAATTTCTCTTTCAAAAGAAGTGGAGTTTCCTAAAGTTCTCTTTTTTTTTAAAAAAAAAAAGTAGGAAATAAACCCAGGTATTAGCAATCAGAAATGAAAACTCTAAACTAAAATTAAATTTTGGGAAATTCCTTTCAAAATTCAACATTCAAAAAAGTATACAAACTATTTTTTGATACCTATGTTCCAGCTCCTTGGCACATATAGTCACAGTGTACTGTGTGAGTCCTTATAGCTTATGATCTCAGGCTATATGCATGTTGACCTCCAGAATAGTCATTCACAAAAACATTAAGAGAGAGAGCCCATGTTGTTTCATTGACAGGTTTCAATGGCTGAGCCCTTCTGCATCCATTTTCCTGAAAGAGAGATCTATATCTGCTAACAGCCAATGCTTTCCAATGCTGACTTTCAAGACTGTCACACCTCTGCATTCAGACAGGCTAGGTACCACCCATCTTTGTTCTTACCCGAGTTCAGGCTTTTGCTTTAGCACCTCTTGAATGCCGTCCATGAATGATTTGAACATTCATCCAAGGAAATTCCTAAGCTTAGAGTGTGGGCACTGACATGGAAAGTTTAGCTTTCCACTAATTATTTTCATTTCACATAAAATATATTGTAAATGCATCAGAAAGAAGTATGTTGAAGCCTGATTACCCAAGGACTATTTCATGGGAAGGTTGTTTTCCAGTTTCTTGCTCTAAGGAATGTTCTGATTTTTCAGTGAAATGAAGCCTAAACTAATTGTGTAATTTGCTTAAATTATAGACCTACCTGTGGATTTCTGAGTTCAAGAAAATATTTTTGAAGCAAAATTTACATTGATTTATTTTTCCTGACTTGATTCTCTATAGATAATATAAAAAATTACATTAAAAAATTAAAATAGTATTTTTCACTGACAAAAGCATTGCAAAACAAGTATTTAAAATATTAAATATGCAGAGAAACAAACCAAAATGAAAAACAAATGCTCTAGTCAAACTATATGTGACATCTCTTTAGTGAAATAGCTTACCAATTTGAATTCTTTCTTTTCTTCCCTTTATTTTTTGATTGACACATACTTACATTGTATAATTGATGTCAGGGTTTTGTTGTTGTTGCTAAAAGTTTTACCTCAGCCTCATCAGATGGAAGACTGAGCCAAAAACATTTAGGGAAGATTCATATTCAAACCACCACACATATTTGTTGTATGTTTGGTGAGAACAATTAAAATCTACTATCTTAGCAAAAATTCCAAACATAAAACAGGCTGTTAGCAACTATATTCACCCTGAGATACAATTGATCTCTTGAAATAATTCCTGTCTGAAACGTTGTGTACTTTGACCAGTTTTCCTCATTTCCTCCACCCCTAGCTTCTAGTGGTGACTGTTTTACTCTGTTGCTTTTACTGGAATTGTTCTTTAGAATGAATTCCAAGTGTTGCAAATTTTAAGTATATTATGCTTGAACCTATATATGGATATTTAATTGTTATGCATAAATCAAATTTAATGTTCCTTAGTCAGAAAACTATTACATTCAATAATGTTATGGTTGTTTTTGTCCACTTGATACAAACCTAGACTTTTGGCATCCTCTTCTGTGAGCCTTAAGTACAGGAGTTGTGTTGTAAATGTGTCTGGGTCCCCCATGATCAGTTGTTCTCTGTGTTTTGACCAATATCTGGGAGGAATCTCAGTTGAGGAATTATTGCCATCAGATTGGCCTATAGGCAAATTAGGGGGCGGGTCATTTTCTTCTTAATGATTAGTGTGGGAGGCCCAAGACCACTATGGCTGGTACCACCCTTGGACAGGTGTTCTTGGCATGTTTAAAAACGCAAATGCAGCAAGCCAGGGGGAGCCACCTAGTAAACGGTGGGTGTTCTCTATGGTTCCTGCTTCAGTTCCTGCTTCCAGTTCCTGCTTTGACCTTCATGATGGACTGTGATCAGAACGTATTAGTCAAATAAACCCTTTTATCCTCAGAGTAGCTTTTGGTCAGTGTTTTATCACAGCAATAGAAACCTAAAACAAATAATAAAGCCAAATAAACTGAAAAAAAATTGGAAATGAGAAATTACTCCGAAAACACCTTACCCATGGATGAAAAACCTAACTCAGTCATTTAGATCATGTGAGCATAATTGCAGAAGTGGTTGAATGCCACGATGGCCAAGTCTTTTAGACTCGTTCACTACTAATATCCTATTCTGAGAGCAGAATCTGTAATAATATAAAACAACCATTTGTTAAATATTAGTTGAATGAATCACTCAAATAAATAAATGTGAGACAGCTAAGATTTGCATGCAATTTCCAGCTCTTTTTGGCAGTTAACAATAAATAACCAAAACTCATTTATCTTTTGTAGAAATTTGTCTCTAGTTTCCAAATAAAGAAATAAAATGAAATGGCTGCCTTCACATCTTTCCTTCTTCCATGCTGCGATTTCCTGTGAGCTAAGTTAATCCTGGGTTGTTGAGAAAACTCAAATTCTACAAAGTTCAAATTTTACCTTCTGCCTGTCCAGTCTCCCCACCCTCATTTCTCATTCCCAGTAAACAAACAAACAAACAAACAAACAAATAATGTCTAACAAAATGGGAAAAGAAGCCATTCCTCAGTCTCATGAACCATAATGTTATATTTCCTGTTACTTCAACTCTGACATTATATTGAGTTGTGCATTTAAATTAAGTTACAAAAATTTTTTGTCCTTACTAATAATAGATTGCATTATTGTCTGAGTTCTCCAGTACCCTGAATTAACACCACATATTGACACCTCACAAAAAAGATAGGGCATCCCAAATCTTGACTTTAGGCTTGGTCATTTCACTTCCTTTGCTAGTGGGTTGTCATCTGTAAGTGTGACCTGAGTCAGACCTCGAGATGTGTTTACACACTTCAGCTGCCCTTGTTGAAGGTTGGCCTTCTGCATTCTTGGACTCCAAAGGAAGAATAAACACCTGTGTAGATGTTATACTGGAGGACACGTTAGGAGACGAGGAAGCTGCCTGACAGAGCTGTGCACACCAGGACTTAATCTAGATCACCCAAATGTCAGCCAACCGGCACACAAGGAAGGAACAGTCATGTATTAATGGTTTTCTACTCAGGCTTCATGTTGTTGCCACAGCAGTCATGGATATGTCTTCCTCCTTTCAGAATCAGTCAACCTGCCATACAGGTTTCCACTCTTAGTGTTGAGAATTACCTGCAGCTCTTCATTTATCTTATCATCATCATTATTAACAATCGTAACAATTAAACCCTAATCCTGCTTTATGTCCCTCATCACTTTCCTGTTTGGACTCAGGCTGTCTAGTGCTGATTTAAAATGAGCCTGTATAATTTCTGATGAACGTCTGTCACGGGCATGTCTTGGTTCTTATACCTGATGTCTCTGGACCCATTTGAAGGCTGGACTTCTTCTACAGTGTGTGTGTACACACAAGGGTTGGGGGTCAGAAAAATTTAGGTTTGGATTACAGCTCTGACATTTATTTCACGTGTGTGTGTGTGTGTGTGTGTGTGTGTGTGTGTGTAAAAATACCTATATGTGCATAAATACGTACATACAATCAACTGATCTATTTAGTGTTGCTTATATGTATATGATTTAAAGGCTGACCACTTGGTATTCAATAACTAATTAGGGGTCTCTCCCCAGGAAGACAAGGTTTCTCTTTTTCAGCATATTTTAGTTACCTGTAGTTCTTAGTGTAGGGGTGGTGCCTGATGAGATGTCTCCCTTCCATATTAGCCTGTCTATTGGTGATGTCGTTGTTTAGGGCTTGCTTAGGTAGCCATAGTGTGGTGTTATGAGTGTTGCTTCCCTGCCATTTCTGGAAGACACACTTTCACAGCAGACTTCCTAGTTCCTTGGCTCTTAGAATCTTTTGGCACCCTCTTCTGTGAGCCTTAAGTACAGGAGTTGTGTTGTAAATGTATTCACTGTGTCTGGGTCCCCCATGATCAGTTGTTCTTTGTGTTTTGACCAATTGTGGCTTTCTGTGATGGTCTCCATGGCTGCAAAGAGAAACTTCCTTGATGAAAGCTGCACTTGTCTGTAACTAATGAGGAAGAGCATTTAGAATGTAGTTAGGGATTATTCTGGTTTAGTAAAATAGTAGTAGTAGTAGGTTCCCTTCTAAGATCTATGACTTCACCAGTAATGGGTTGTTGGCTAGGTTGATAGCACCAGGCATAATGCCCTCCTGTTTTTGTTTTTGTCTTTTAGGAGAATGAAGGCTAAGGAATCTGAAGAACACTGGACAAATGAGGCAATTGAAGAAAAAGGACAAATCATCTGTCCCAGGAAAAAGAGTAAAATGGCCTATTGGTATATCATCTACAAAATTTTCATACTTATTAAATGTTTGTTTCTGCTCTTCTCTAAAGAAGTGACATAACTTCCTTTAATATATTCATATATATATATATATTATATTGAGGTATGTATGAACTAATATGATCCCCTAAGGCTTTTTCAAACATCTTTAGTATTATTTATCCCTTCTCTGTCCCTCTTGAATACCTTCTTAACTTAATCTTAACTTTTGAAAGCTGTGATGAGCATGTGCCACTGTTCCAGCAACAATAATAGAATTTACTGAGTGCTTAGCCTCTCCAGACTTACTTGCTATTATTTTGTCCTCTGCTTGAATGACTTCATTTAAACCTCATAACTAAACCACGAGGAAGCTGCAGCTCTCTTCTCCATTTTAATGACAGCGAAATACAGTTTAAGGGGCATTGTGTAACTAAGTTACACTCTAAGATCTAATAAATAAAGGATCCAATATTGAAATTCATGTACTTGATTTTAGATCCTATATCCTTACACATTGAATAAACCAAAGTCACACAGTACCAATATAGAATAAATAGAAGAGCAGCTTAGTTCAGCTCCGGAGATGTCCAACATCATTTTTAGAATTAGCTATCACATGGGAATTGTCATCTCCATGAAATAAATGGAGGCAGTGTTTGTTTTCTGAGAGAAGGTGAGCTGGGCATTCTAATTTTCGGTTAAGCAACAGAACATTCTTCTTTCTTGTTAAAACTATCGAAGTTTAGCCCATCCCAGAGAAAGCATTCTTGGCATGTCTTGGGGAAAGGTTTTTGTTTTTGTCTTTTAGGAGAATGAAGGCTAAGGAATCTGAAGAACACTGGACAAATGAGGCAATTGAAGAAGAAGGACAAATCATCTGTCCCAGGAAAAAGAGTAAAATGGCCTATTGGTATATCATCTACAAAATTTTCATACGTCTTCCTAAATGTTTGTTTCTGCTCTTCTCTAAAGAAATTTAATACTATTTAACACTATTGGTCTTTTTGTAGTCCCAGTTAAATTAAAATTTACAGCTGACTTTGGAGTTGGAGAATGACTCTCTCCTTCTTTAAACTCAAATATGTTGTTAAAAGGAAAATGCAAACTCCCCGTATCATGCCAGAAGAAAGAGCCATCTTCTGATATGGGACAGGAGAAAAACCAAATTAATTAAGGGACTATTCTATTACTACTAATCTCAATTCTTTGATTCTATTCTGATTCTTTAAACTTTTCTTAAAGTATGAATTTTATATCACATTTACATGATTAATATATATATACATATACATATAATGTATACATATACATATATATATACATTTTAAACTTTGTTAAGATATTAATGGTCATATAGAGTACTAACTAATTCTAGAAAAAAGGCTTCAATTAGCTGCCTATACATGTCTTTGTGTTCAAGTCTCTTATCAGTTTTCTACAGGAAATCATGGCCAGGTCTAACATCAACTGAAGTCTCCAGGAAGAAGATGGGGTCCCACAACAACAACAATTCCACGTGGACAATAATAATATCAATAAGCTGACAAACGTCATCTACAGATCAGCTTTGGACTACAAAGTGCTCAGAGCAATGTTGAGAGGGATAGCTGAGATGATCCAGTTTCAAAGACTACTTGAATAAGGACTTGAGATAAACCCTGAACTTTGGCATTATACACAGACTGGATAATAATGAAGGATATAGTTACCTTTCCTAGAATTTGATGATTAACCCCAAATTTTTCTTTTCAGAATAAAGATACCTTTGCCCATACCCAACAGGAAGCAATTTTAAGAATATGATGCCCACATTCCCAAAGAAGTGGTGTGGGGTGGGTGGTTTTTTTGGTCTTTTAATGGGTTTTGGGTCTGGGATAATTTTCATTGTTTAGGAGGGTTGGTTACAAGTTGTTGTTAAGGGTTAGAAAGAGGGCTAGGCAAAGGAGATTAGATTTAAGGTGCTTGTTTTTAAAAAAAAGAAAGAAAAAGAAAAAGAAAAAAGAGAATATAGATATGAGGTAGATAATTGACTCTACTGTGAGAAAAAAGATGAAGACATAATAGAATAAATGGGTAGATCACTGAATCTACTCTAAAAAGAAAAAGGGGAAGATATAAAAATGACAAAAAGGAAGATTACTTAATCTATTATGAAAAGAAAAAAGAGAGAATATGAATATGATAAGATAAAAAGGTCAATTTTTGAAACTACTTTTAAAAAGGAACTACTTGTTTTAAATAGGATAAGTAATGGAATGTTTTTGTTTGAGTTTATCAAATGTTACTGGACTGGACATTGTTAATATATATATAATGGGGTTTTTATCTGAATCTGTCAAATGTTAATGGACTAGACATTGTTAATGTAATTCTTGACTGTATATATTGTATATACTTATTGGATATAGGATTTCTTGTATTAGTTATAAGCTTTTTTAATTTTAGACAAAAAAAGGGGAAATGTGGTGGTATTGTGTTCCACAAAATATTGTGCACACTAATAAACTTATCTGGGGTCAGAGAACAGAACAGCCACAATATTAAACATAGAGGATAGGCAGTGGTAGCACACACCTTTAATCCTAGCATTCCAGAGGCAGAAATCCCTTTGGAATCTCTGTGAGTTCAAGGCCACATTGGAAACAATCAGGCATGGTGACACACGCCTTTAATCCCAGAAAGTGAGCCTTTATTCCCAGGGAGTGATGGTAGAAAGTAGAAAGATATATAAGGCGTGAAGACCAGAAACTAGAAGCATTTGGTTGATTAAGCTTTTAGGCTTTTGAGCAACAGTTCAGCTGAGACCCATTCTGGATGAGGACTCAGAGGCTTCCAGTCTGAGGAAACAGGATCAGCTGAGGAACTGGCAAGGTGAGGTAGTTGTGGCTTGTTCCACTTCTCTGATCTTCCAGTATTTACCCCAATAACTGGACTCAGGTTTGATTTAATTAATAAGACCTTTTAAGATTCCCACTACAGAATGTAATGTGAAGAAAGTAAATGCTTTTTATACTGGCATTTATACTGACAAAGATTATTTACTGTTACTTTTCTATGTCTCATGGACAATTTATAGAAGGATGTCTCTAAAAGAGTATTTTTGAAGTAAAAGTGTTTCATGAAAGTGGTTGATAATGAAAGTATGTAATAAATTGTTTGTGACAGGTGCATTTAACTTTTCTTTCTAACCTCCTGCCCCTGACTGTGTTCACACAACAAATTTCCTGAATAAATACTTAGTTTGGAGGCTATTCTGCAAAGTAGAGGTCCTGATGTACTTGGTAACTATAGTTACAGTGGTCTCTTCTTATTCATGGAATGTAAAATAATACATCATCATCTCAGAAGTCATTTTTGAAAGCTTTAGTGAGATAAACACTCATTTTTCTAGGCAGTATTTCTATTGTTCACTGTTGGTCATAATTTCCTCCTCTTAATGACACAAGTGATATGTAGCTACACAGTAGATACAAGGCATGAATACTAATGTCTTACAAGTTGGAGAGAATAAATACATTAATTAAAAATATTCTCTTGAAAGATGTTTTTCTTCACTTCATTAAAATAAAACAACTAATTTATTTAATTAATAATTACTTGAAAAGCCACTTGCAGATAATGATTATATTAAATTTTAATTTAATAACCTATACAAACTTGGCAAAATAAGAAGTATTGAACTGATTCCCAAAACACTCTTCAAAACTGAAGCGTTTCTGTCAATGCAGAGAACAGCTGTAACAAACAGAAAAGATGGACTTTTAGTTCAGTGGCTTGGTGTGCTGGCTAGGTTTATGTCGACTTGACACAAGCTAGAGTAATTTTAGGAAATTTCAATTGAGAAAATGCCCCCAACAGATTGGCCTGTGGTACATTTTCTTGATTGATGATTGATATGGGTTCAGCTCACTGTGGGCAGTGCTACCTCTGGGCTGGTGGTCCTGGTGCTGTAAGGAAGCAAGCTGAGGAAGCCATAAGGAGCAAGGCATGGGAAGAAAGCCAGGACACAGAACTCCCCACCTGGCTTCCTTATCAGTTCCTGCCTCCAGGTTCCTGTCTTCACTTGCTTTGAGGATGGACCATCATGATGCGGTAAGATGAAATAAACTCCTCCCCAAGTTGTGTTTGATTATGGTGTTTTATCACAGCAATAGAAACTAAGACACTTGTTAAGATCAATCACACCGTCCCCATACTGCTGTCTTTTATGGGAAGGGGACCCTTTCAGTGGTTTAGAAAGAAAGAGATTAATAAACCTGTTTTCCTAGTTCTTACTTGTGAGAAAGCTTTATGAGATGATGAAAAATTTTAATTATACTTCAGGTCATATCTTCAGTAATATAAGAAACATGTTTTTAAATGTGCCTCACAGTATGCTTTGTCAGTCTCTATTTTGTCCTAGGTGCATCTTTTCTTCTCAGTAAACACAAGATGTAATTATGACAAGTGGGATTCTTCTCCAGCTTGTTCTGTGTTCATCTGGGTCTGTGGAACGAGCTTGAGCTGGGAGCCAGTTCGTGGGGGTTGTTGATACCTACTGCATACTGTTGTGAGCATTGTAGACACTGTGAGAACACACTTGCCAAGACGCATGGAATAATCACCATCAAACGTGACATCTGAAGTGACTTTAAGAATACTTTTTGTTCAGTTATACATCTCTTAGGAATAGATGTCTTAATGAATGCTGTGCTTTCTCATGGTTTTTGTGTGTGTTTCCAATGCAAAACATACAACAAATACTTGGATTTAACAGTATTTTGGAAAAAAATAAGTTTTAGATCATTTAAAATATCATTCACTAAAATTTTTCCCCCTTTTTAGAAAAGAGTAATTGCCATCCTTGGCAAATAATGAACATTCTGAGTAAATGTATTTGATTTTATTTCCCTAAACAGGTAAACATTAAACTCTTACAAAGTGGAACTGACTTTGAAACTCTCAGATAAGGCCAGACTCATGAGTCTCAGCTGTGAAGCCCCAAGCCTCCTGTCTTAGTTCTGTTTCTGTTGCTGTGACAAAATACCTTGACAAAAGAAACTGAAGGAAGCATCTATTTGGGCGAACAGCTCTGGAGCCAGTCTGTTATGGGGACGTCCTCGCGGCCGGAGCTTGATGCGTTTGGTCATGTCAAATCAGCAGAGAACATTGGATGTTACTGTTCACTCAACTTTCTTCTGTTTATGGATTCTAGAACCTAATTAAGATAAACTCTCATTAGCATTCCCAGAGGCTAATCTAGTCTAAGTAATCCAGATGTGCCCAGATGTTAATCTAGGCTAAATAATCCAGATGTGCCCAGAGACTTGTCTCCTAGCTGATGATGGAGTGTGGCAGGTTGATAACTTTTTAAGTAGTGAAGGCTTTAAAATTCACATTTATTTATTTATTTGTTCATTGTAGTGGGTAGCCATTCCAGCTTGGTTCTGGAAGTTCCAACCCCCATTGAGACTCTGGCAACTGTCAAGCCTACGAGGCGAGGCGGGGCGAGGGGAGGCGCCTGGGGACCCGAGAGCTGGATGGGCCAGCGCTCGCTCTGGGCGCTCTCTCGGTGCCAGAACGCTGACGCTGACCGGTGCAGATTGACTGTGCAGAGCTCCGGAGAACACCACTGGACTGCATTACACCTTCCCCAGACCCTGCGACCTACCCATTACTTAATTTGTGAGTTACGCCATTTAATAAATATACTTTTAACTACGTGGAGTGGCCAAAGTAATTTCTCCAATATCTGGCGCTCACGTGGGGCAAACTCCAAAGGCCTGGGCGGCTCCCGCCGTCTCCTCCCTAGCTGGCGGGTACCTAAACCCGCCTGCAAAGTTCCATATAACCAGGGAACACCTACACGGTTCCATTCCCGAAAAAGGGAGCAGCTAGTCTGATCTCAATTCCCTAGCCTAGCCCCAGACCAGCGAAAGAGGCAGGAGAGTGCTAGCTCCGATTTCCACCATCTCCCTCCGACTCCAGCCAAGATCGCCAGCAGGCCCTGTTTCGGAGCTGTACCAACGCCACCTGCTGGCTGAAAAGTGCTACTACACGAAAGGTAAGCATATTGTTTCAAGTAAAGGTACTTGATAATTTTACACCTTAAAATTGACTAACAAATTTTGAGTAATTCGTGTAATATGGCCGACAACATTACCTCACAAGAGTTTAAAAACCTTTTTGCCTGTATGATGAATGACATCTTCCTGGAAATATACGACATTCCTAAGGCATATCTGGGCTATACCATTTTGGTATTCATCATAATAATTCACACAGTGTTCAAACACTGGTTTAAGAACAAAGATGAGTCATTATTGGGACTGATACAAGCTTTAAAAGACAGCAATGAAGGCTTACAGAAAAAGATTCTCTCTCTGGAATCTGCTTTCAAAGATAGCAATGAAGGCTTAGAGAAAAAGATTCTCTCTCTGGAATCTGCTTTCAAAGATAGCAATGAAGGCTTAGAGAAAAAGATTCTCTCTCTGGAATCTGCTTTCAAAGATAGCAATGAAGGCTTAGAGAAAAAGATTCTCTCTCTGGAATCTGCTTTCAAAGATAGCAATGAAGGCTTAGAGAAAAAGATTCTTTCTCTAGAATCTGCTAATCAGGATTTACAAAACAGGCTTGTACCCAAAATTGATTTTATTGATAATAAATATGAATATTTAATGGATAGAACACTAACTCTCCAGAGTGAAGTTGTGGCTACTCAGACAGTATATAAGGAAGAAAGATTATCGTTAATTGATAGGATAAGGTCCATGGAATCATGTGTTTCTGAGGAACATAAAAACTTCTATGATTCCATGAGAAATATGGAGTCCCTTGCAAGAGAGGAGGTTCACTCCCTAGAACAGACCCTAGGTGCTCGTTTGCAAGCCCTAGAAGAAACTCTCAGTAAACATGACAAGGGAACTAATAAGCAGAAGGTCAAGACCATAGAGGTTGTAACATCTCCAAATGGCTCTCATACAATGGCTTATCCTGTTATTGTCCATGAGAAGCCAGCAGATGACACACACCCCGAGCCATATATGACATATTCATTACAACCAATTTCAACAAGGGACTTTAAAAATATAAAGGAAGCAGTAGTTACGTATGGGATACAATCCACATATGTAAAACAGATGTTAAATTCGTGGTCTACCTCACATAGAATCATTCCAGATGACTGGCATCAGTTAATTTCAGCTGTTCTAGAATATAGTCAGCAGTTACAGTGGAAAAGCTGGTTGAGAGAAGAGGCAAAAAATTTAGAACAACAAGGTAAAATCAGAGGTTTTGTGATCTCCCAAGATCAAATACTTGGTGAGGGATGTTTCGCTGACAGGAATGTACAAGCCACTTATGATGAGCATACAATATCCCTATGCCGTACAGCAGCTCTAAATGCTTGGGAAAAAATTCCAGAACCTGGAAAACCAACTGAGGTATACACAAAGATATTTCAGGGACCGCATGAACCCTTCACTGATTTTTTACAAAGACTGAACAGAGCTATAACAAGAGTTGTGTCAGACAAAGAATTAAGAAAAGTATTAACTGAGTCCTTGGCGTTTGACAATGCTAATGCAGAATGCAGAAGAATACTTACACCATTAAAGATCAGATCAGCTCCTTTGGAAGAATGGATTCAATATACTAATGGTTTTCAGTCTCTTAACTACAGTAATGAGGCTTGGATAGGAGAGACAAATCCCAGAGGTGAAAGAAGGCCCCGTGTTACCAAATGTTTTAAGTGTGGTACACCAGCTCATATAAGTAAAAACTGTACATGGGGTACTCCTAGAAGCAATACTCCTTCTAGGAATAGCCTAAACAGGAGACCCCAACCACCTCCTGGATTATGTAGAAGATGTGGCAAAGGCCGACATTGGACCAGTGAGTGCAGATCAAAAATAGATATACAAGGCAACCCTTTACTGGCGGGAAACGCCTCAGGGGGCCTCTTGCAGGCCCCCAAACCAAACGTAGTACGAACATTCCCTGCCACTGTGGAAGAAATTCCTCTCCAGGACAACTGAATAAACCAATGCCTAATGTAAAAACCGATACTGCAATGGATGATAAAACAGCTTTGATAGCTGGATCACAGTTTACAAAGAACACTATAAAACAAATATTTTGGCAGACTTCCATAAATGAACAAAGACCAAAGCTTAGAATTCGAATTAATGGCCTGGTTCTGGAGGGCCTGGTAGACACAGGTGCAGATGTGACTATAATTACACCACAATCATGGCATCCGAATTGGCCTCTTCAAGAGGTAGATGTCCAACTGTTAGGGATTGGCACCCTATCTCAGATAAAACAGAGTTCGAGATGGGTTGAATGCATAGGGCCAGAAGGACAGAGAGGAAGGTTGAAGCCTTATGTAGCAAATGTAGCAGTAAATCTTTGGGGCCGAGATCTGTTACAACAGTGGAATACCCAGATTAAAATTCCTACACTTTCAGAAAAGGAATACAGACCAATGCATGTTTCTAGGAATAATATCATAACATGCTATAAAAATCAGTCACCAACCATTCAGGCTGTTCACAAACAGAGCACGACTGTTGATGAACTCTCAGAAGTACCAACTGCCTTACCTTTAAAATGGCTAACTAATAAACCTGTCTGGGTTGGACAATGGCCTTTGACAAAAGAGAAGCTACAAGCTTTAGAACAGCTGGTTCAAGAGCAGTTAAATGCTCAACACATTGAAGAATCTACCAGTCCTTGGAATTCTCCTGTATTTGTTATTAAAAAAAAATCTGGTAATTGGAGAATGCTGACAGATCTGAGAGCTATTAATAAAGTAATTCAGCCAATGGGCTCCCTACAGACTGGGATGCCCTTGCCCTCTATGCTACCAAAAGAATGGCCTATAATAGTTATTGACTTAAAAGACTGTTTCTTTACCATACCCTTACAGGAAAATGATAGAGAAAAATTTGCCTTCACAGTACCTAATTATAATAATTCTCAGCCAGTCAAGAGATATCAATGGAAGGTACTCCCACAGGGAATGTTAAACAGCCCTACTTTGTGTCAATACTTTGTGCAGAAACCATTAGAGATAATTCGTGTAAAGTTTCCACAATCCATAATTTATCACTATATGGATGATATCCTATTAGCTGATCCAAAGTTAGATACATTGGAAAGCATGTTTGAAGAAGTAAAAAAAGTTTTGCCTCGCTGGGGACTGCAAATTGCTCCTGAAAAAATACAAAGAGGAGATTCTATTAATTACTTAGGATATAAGATAGAGCTACAAAAAATTAGACCCCAAAAGGTACAACTAAGAAGAGATAGATTGAAGACTCTTAATGATTTTCAAAAGTTATTAGGAAGCATTTCCAACTTACTGGGTATCATGGGAATACCCAAAGATGGACTACAAAATTTGGCTAATACTCTAGAAGGGGACAAAGAATTAAATAGTCCAAGAGAATTATCAGCCGAAGCTGAGAAGGAATTGGCTCTAGTAGAAAAGACAATTCGAGAAGCACATGTGGATCGTGTGGATCCAGAACTTAAATGCATTCTTGTCATATTCCCCTCCAGACATTCCCCAACAGGTATTTTGATGCAGAGGGAAGATATTATATTGGAATGGATATTCCTACCACGTAAACCAAATAAGAAATTAAAGACTTATATAGAAAAGATCTCTGATTTGATTCAAAAGGGTAAATTAAGACTTCGGCAGTTGACAGGAATGGACCCAGCAGAAATTGTAGTACCATTAACTAATGAGGAAATTTCATCACTATGGAAAGATAATGAATACTGGCAGAGAGCCTGCAGTAACTTTTTGGGAGAGATTAACAACCACTATCCCAAAAGCAAGAGAATAGAATTCATAAAGAAGACTGAATGGGTCCTTCCTCACATTGTACGACAAAAGCCAATTTCTGGAGTCCTCACATTCTATACTGATGCAAATAAATCAGGGAAAGCAGGATATAAATCAGGAGACTTAAGTAAAGTGGTGCAAAGTCCATATAGCTCTGTACAAAAGGCAGAACTGTATGCCATTCTTATGGTACTGATGGACTTCACAGAACCCCTCAATATAGTCACTGACTCTCAATATGCAGAGAGAGTTGTTTTACATATTGAAACTGCTGAATTTATTCCTGATAATACAGAATTAACTTCATTATTCATACAATTGCAGGAAATCATCAGAAAAAGGGAACATCATATATATATATATATATATATATATATATATATATATATATATATATATATATATATATATATATAACACATATCAGATCCCATACAGGTCTGCCAGGACCTTTAGCACAAGGTAATGATGAGATTGATCAGTTACTAATAGGTAATGTGCTAGAAGCTTCATAATATCATAAGAAACACCATATAAATAGCAAAAGTTTGAAGAAGGATTTCTCCATCACTTGGCAACAGGCTAGGGATATTGTGAAAAAATGTCCTACTTGTTCCATCTATAACCAAACTCCATTACCTGCAGGGAGTAATCCAAAAGGTATACAAAGAAATGAAATTTGGCAGATGGATGTGTTTCATTTTGCAGAATTTGGAAGATTAAAGTATGTACATCATACCATTGACACCTATTCAGGATTTCAATGGGCAACTCCTATGAGTTCTGAAAAGGCTGATTCTGTGATTACACACCTATTAGAAGTTATGGCCATCATGGGAATACCTGTACAAATTAAGACAGACAATGCCCCAGCATATGTCTCCAATAAAATGAGACAGTTCTTTGCTTATTATAATATAAAACATGTTACAGGTATACCACACAATCCCACAGGCCAAGCAGTCATAGAGAGATCCAATCGAACTTTAAAGGATATGCTAAATAAACAGCAACAGGTAACAATGACTCCTAGAAATAGACTGCATAGTGCTTTATTAACCTTGAATTTTCTCAATGCTAATGAGAAAGGAACAACAGCTGCGGAGAGACATTGGACAACAGACAAAACTCCTGAGCTAAACCAACCAGTTTATTTTAAGGATGTGCTGACCTCAGAATGGAAACCTGGATATGTTCTACGTTGGGGAAGGGGTTTTGCCTTTGTTTCTGCAGGAGAAGAAAAGCTATGGATACCAACAAAATTAATAAAAATTCGATTCGAACAGGAAAAACCCCTTGATGAAGAGAAGTAAAAGATCATCCACCAATGTGACATCTCTACAAGTTGTAAGAAAAATTTAACAATCAAAGGGTGGGGTAGGGTTCTGTTTTTGTCTTTCCAGGATAATGGAAATACCCATCTTCCAAAACTCATAAGGCCTTGGATATCCGGATGTTTACAGCAGAAAGGAAGAATCTATTGGTACCAATCTACACATGGTAAAATCTCACTGTCTAACATCTTTCTCTCTATCAATCTAGAAAAGTTGTGGTTCCAATTCAATTATAGCCAAGCTGGCTTTGGAGATGGAATTGGCTCACTCCTTCTCTAAACCCAAGCATATTGCTAAAAGAAAAGTTTAAGAGATTCTTCAGTCCCATATCAGAAGAGCCCTCTGGTATGAGACAGAAGGAAACCAATAAAAAGGGACCATTGTCTTCTAAATTCTAATTCTCTCCATGCTTACTCTTGATTTCTCAGAATCCTTTCTTACATGCTATGTCCTCTTTAAATCCAAACCTCCCATTTTTGATAACAAATAAGTTTTTCCAATAGCAATCTCAGAAGTCACCAGAAGGAAGATGGGGCCCCAACAACAACAACTCTACCCAATCCAGAATGATGCCATGGTAATCATCATCATACTACACTTCTTGCCAGAATTTCAGACAATCTTACCTATTACTCTAAAACTTGCTGCAGAACCTACAGATAGTCTAACTGAGATTTAACTATCTGAGCTTTCTCACAGTACCCAACAGAGATAACATCACCCCCTAAACGGCAGGAAGCAATTCTAAGAAAATGACGTCCCTTCTCCCTTAGGTTTCATAATTCTCAGGGTTATGGATGACGGTTATAGGGTTGGGGGTGGAAGAAAATATTAACTCAGGATTGTAAAAAAAAAAAGGGGGTGGGGTGGGGGGAGAAGAAATGGAACAGATAGGTATATGATATGATGGTAAATCATTGTATATACTAGTAAACAAACTTAGTAAAATAGCAACCTTAAATAATTTGCACTGTAATTTGTACTGTTATAGATTCTTATATGTTGATACAAATGTAAACTATTTTTATACTTCTGTTTAAGATAATTTGTATATTGATACAAATACAGAACTATATTTGTTATAATGTACATATATTTCTACTCTTATTTGAAACATTTTTATATTGATACAAATGTAAATTTATATCTGTCATACTTTATATATGCTCTACTTCTGTTTAGGATATTCGGTATATTGATATATATTTAATATTATTGTCATATTGCATATCGCACTATATATTCCTACCTCTGTTATAAATATCTTGTGTATTGTCACAATTTTGAAGTCATCGTTCTTCACCATACATTTGCTTATAGACTGTTTACCTTATTTATGTGAAGCCTTAGTCCTTAGGTTATTTCAATAGATAAGATTTATAGATTTATAGTCGCCTATGCCTGTCATCTCTATAGTTACGTTAGTTAGGTTATCCAGATTTACAGATACATAGGTCAGATGGGCAGGTAATCTTCAAACACTTCATAGACCTGGAGAATATGGCATTTAAATAACTTAGAATTCTGTTGACGTGAGACACAATTGCTCCTGGCTGCACCAATCGATCCCGAGAGAATGTTGGGCTTCTAAGACATTTCCATTTGGAAGTTTGTCCTTTGGCACAAAATGGCCTACTGGGCAAAGATCTGCCCTTGCCTTGATGGCTGACAGTACAAATGCAATGCTCTCCTTTCTGGACAAGCGGGACACAAGGAAAGCGACCACTGTACTCTGCCAAGACAGGGTAAGATGGTCTTTCAGAAATCCTGCTTCTGAAAATGGTCTGTCAGATACTCTAGGCCTGTAGCCAATTTGAATGCACCAACAATGCTGAGAAACATTAGGTGACTGTCCAGGCTGCCAGCTGTCTTGGTCTACTCTTGCAAGATTCCCGAAAGTTGCTTGCATCCATCTACCATTTCTCAGGGACCATTATGTTCCTTCTCAGGTCTTTGATGGGATTGAAGACTAGCAGTTATAGTTACAACTTAGTATATATAATATCTTAGATAGAACATATTAAGTATTAGGTTCAGGTTCTTTAGGATAGGACACCTTTGAATGATCTTTATAACATGCTGTTTACCTATGCTCTATACTTCTCTGGATTTTAGTATGTGTTTCTTGCTTGATATTGTTTGCATTGGTTGTAGTTACATCTTATCTAGGTCATTATCTCTCATTATTTCTGGACAATATTTGATAACCATTCCTTTGTATATAGTCTTGTATTAGTTTAGAACCTTCTTATTTAGACAAAAAGGGGGAGATGTAGTGGGTAGCCATTCCAGCTTGGTTCTGGAAGTTCCAACCCCCATTGAGACTCTGGCAACTGTCACGCCTACGAGGCGGGGCGAGGGGAGGCGCCTGGGGACCCGAGAGCTGGATGGGCCAGCGCTCGCTCTGGGCGCTCTCTCGGTGCCGGAACACTGACGCTGACCGGTGCAGATTGACTGTGCAGAGCTCCGGAGAACACCGCTGGACTGCATTACACCTTCCCCAGACCCTGCGACCTACCCATTACTTAATTTGTGAGTTACGCCATTTAATAAATATCCTTTTAACTACGTGGAGTGGCCAAAATAATTTCTCCAATAGTTCATTTGCTTATTTATTTATTTATTGTTGGGGGTGGTGCATACATGTCAGTACCCTTATGGAGGTCAGCAGACAACGTGGGGAGAGGGTTGGTTCTCTCCTATTATGTGGGTGCCAGGATTAAACTCAGGCTATCAGTCATGGCTGAGGCTTTACCTGCTTGTCATCTCTCTATCCCTGATAATTAATGTCAGCTATCATAGTTTTTTTTATAAAAATATTTCACAACAATTCTTCTCATAGCTTTTGTAATTTTATTAGTGAGTTTAAAAAGATGAAACTATAGTAGCCATACATTTTACAAATAAATCAATAAATATTTTAAATATAAATGATAAAAGGAAAGTGATTTATAATAAATATCTATGTCAGTATGTCAATGATCAAGCTGTGTTAAAAAAGAAAACATGTAAGTAATGCAGGCTGATCATCTTTCATCTGAAACCTGAAATACTCCAAAATCTGAAGTGCATTGGATGCTGATGAGACAGAACTGGAACATGTGAAGCCTGACCTTATAGGATGGATCCCAGTCACAAAGTGTGTGTACTGTAAGTGTTGCATACAAATTATCCTCAGCCTATGTACACAAGTGTCCATGAGACAAAATTGAGTTTCATGTTCAGACTTGGGTCTCACAGTAAGAGTACAGCCCATTATGCATCAGAAGATTTCCCAAAGCTGAAAATTTTAAATTGGAAAGTGTCAGGTCCTAAGAAACCCAGGACAAATGGCTAACTGGTGGTGCTTATTAGCGTAGCAAAGCACATGCTGGCCTCTGGCTCTCTCAGTACCTGTGGCTCCTCTCAGCACTTCTCACTCCACCACTCACTACCTTAAACCTCTCTAGCCCAGGGGCTGGGCTTTGCTTCCCCCAGCTTCTTTCCTGTGTAACCCTGCCATTTCCGCCACACCCTCTCTTGGTCTCTCTCCTCTTCCCTCTCTCTCTTCTCCTCTCACCCTCTCCTTCCCCTTAGTTCAGTCTGGACCCTTCCAGATGGCTCTGGCTGTACTTTCCCTTATATCCACAATAAAAAGTTTTTCTCTTCAACCACATCTTGGAGTGGTCATGTCCTCATTTCATTCAGAAAGAATCCTGGTCCCAAGCATTTCTGATAAGGGGTATTCAAAGAGAATAAATGTGCTTACATAGAATCATCACAGATAGAATAGCAACAAATATAAATGGACATACATTTTGTTGTAGTGATTTAGCTACCATAGAGAAAGAATTCTGTTTAAAAGCCATTCATGTGAAGTAATGAATAAAACTCTATTAGGATCTCAAATAAACCAAGCAAAATCATTCTCTTAATTTGCCTGGTAGCATCCTTATAAAATCTGACATGAATAAAATTATATAAACTATGTTTCAAGTGTTTTATCATCAGGAAATTAGTTCTGGGGTTAACTACATACGAAATTTCCACAAGTATTAACGTTGGCTACAACTTGCAAGAGTAGCATGGGATGTAGACAGATTTTTAGTTTGCACAGTCCTAGTTTGCATTCAGTAAATTTCAATACTACCTTTTTATCTGACGGGAATTTTTTCCATAGCATTTCAGAACATCCTATGGCTCAGAGCCACTGGCTCAAACAAACACTAGTGGACTCAGTAGCTGTGATGGAGCCTGAAGTCTGCCTGTTCCATCATACATTTCCTGTACTCTTAAATGCTTTTAGTACTTACTTTTTAAATTGTTTTTATTTTGCATTCCAACCATAGTTTCCCCTCTCTCCTCTCCTCCCTTCCCCTCCTGCCACCTCCCTTCTACCCCATCACTCCTCCTCCCTCTCTGCTCAGAGAGGGTAAGGTCGGTCTCCCTTGGGAATCCACAAGGCATGGTATATCAAGCTTGGTCCTGAGGCAGGACCAAGCTCTTCCCCCCTGCATCAAGGCTGAACAAGCCTCCACAAAAGACCAAGCTACACAACCGTCACCCAGATGCAGAGGGCCTCGGTCTGTCCTATACTGGCAATAATCCTTAGTCTCTGTGATCCCCAAGGGTGAGACAACTTCATGAATTGGGCACATTTGTAGAATTTAAGGAATTAACATTTTTTATGTGGGATACTATACCTCCTTATGAAGGTATATCCAGACGGATTGTTGCAGTTAGAAGTTAAGCTGGAGGATTTTGATCCTGTCCAACAAGGTGAATAAATGGGGGAACTGGATGGCAAATCCAAAACAGAGATAAAATCCAGGTGACAAACAGATCATTCCATTCATATAATCAGAGAGAGAGAGAGAGAGAGAGAGAGAGAGAGAGAGAGAGAGAAAGAGAGAGAAAGAGAGAGAAAGAGAGAGAGAGAGAGAAGAAGAAACAAGACAGAGATAAAATCAGGTACAGACAAGGCTGGCAAGGTGGCTTAGGGGGTGAAGGCTGTTGCCAAGACTAACAGCTTCTCAGTCTCTGTGACCCACAGGGTGGAAGAAGACAACCACGCTGAAAGTTGTCCTCTGACTTCTACACACATCTTGTGAGACTCATGCACCGCCCCCCCAAATATCAAGGTGAAAAAAAAATTAAAAAGAGATACAGAGGGGGAAAGACCCATGTAGAGAAAGTAAAAATACTTTGTCCTTGTTACCCCATCCCCACCCCACACTTTATGTGATGGAGAAGGAGAAGAGAGTTGCAATGTGACATTTTGGTTGCATCAAGCATCACTGTTTTCTCCTTCCTATCTGTGACTACAGTTCCATTTTAACATAGATTCCCCCATGGACTTGTGGAAAATCTCCATCTCATTTAGCACCTAGTCACCAGAGGCTGTTTACACTCTCCCAGGTGCCCAGTACCAAGCCTCTGGAAGACACTAACAGATTATTCTGAGCTCTACCTCTTTGCTTCAGCCCAAGGCAGTAACCTTCAAGCAAGGCAGCCCACAATCTGGGGTCACTGTGGGGCTTGTATTCTTCCTATCTTAGGAATGGAAAAATGGACCTTGGTAGTGAATGGTGGAGGTGTGGTGTGGTGGGTTTTCTTGCTCCTGGAGATTTTTAAGTCCTTCAGGGAATTGTTGGTTCTAGGCGCTGTAAATTCTCTGATCTTAAATATGAGTGCCCAGTGCAATGGGCCCAGAAGGTGCCTGAGTAGTCAATTCCTGGAGAACAGATTCCCATGTGGCTGCTGACACCATCCTATTTACATGTTTCTATCAGAACAACACTTCAGCATTGTAAGGACTATCGGTGAGCTCTGAGTAACATTTCTTCATGTTAATTAAATCTCAGTAATTAGTTTGTGAACAAATTGACTTAATTAGATGCAATTTATAGGCTTGTGTTTTGCCATCTTAGGGATCAAAACATGTGAAAAATTTCATAAAATACCATGAATCAATTCATCCCTATCAGTGCTACATAATCCTTAAAGTCAACCTTGTATTAGACACATAAAAGTAAGCAGAGATTAGGATATGAGTCCTGAATTCTAGACTAAGAAAATTTAATGTCTTCCCAGTCATCATCAGGGATAAAATAAGAAAATGTGGGTGAATTATCATTCTTTCTAGAGCCTAGAGTGAATGAAGTATTAGCCGTAGCGTGTGAGTAGGTTAGAAATTCCAGTCAGCTGGAATTAAGGATTGAATTGTAAACAAAAACACTTGGAATTATCTTTCCTAGAATAAGATCTTATTTACAATAAAAAAATTCCTTCATGAGCTTATCTTGATCTGGGATAGGTTAGTGTATATACAAATTTGAAACCTTGAATACAATCCAGTCAACTGTTTCGACCTTTCTGCCGTTCTTACAACAACCTCTAGAGGTCAGGATTGAGTCACTGTGCATAGCTAAGCTTCCGGGTTCACTACCTAGGAATACCATCAACAATGAGAATTTTGGTTCTCCATATGGTGACATTCATAAGATGTAAGGATTTTTTTTCTCCATAAGATTTAATCCTGATAACAAGCTGATAGGCAACAATAATTCACTGCTATTAGACATTAAATTTTTTTTTTTTTTTTTCGAGACAGGGTTTCTCTGTGTAGCTTTGCGCCTTTTCCTGGAGCTCACTTGGTAGCCCAGGCTGGCCTCGAACTCACAGAGATCCGCCTGCCTCTGCCTCCCGAGTGCTGGGATTAAAGGCGTGAGCCACCACCGCCCGGCTAGACATTAAATTTATGTGTTATTTATATACGTTGTCCATATAGATTCCTTTTAAAATGAAGAAATTGAGGATATAAAGTCATTTAAACACTTACCTAGACTTTGATATATGCAAGAATTTATAAAATAATGTGCCTGAAGATTTAAAATACTTCAACTTTAAAAAAATAGAGTTATTTTAAATTTCTGAATGTTCCTAAAATTTAAGGTTGCAATCACTCTCTTAATTCAAAAGCATTTGAAAACTCTCCAAATAATACTGAAATAATTTGGAACAAGACAGAATAATTTCCCATTATTATTGCACTTTAGTGGTTTATCAGCTGCAGTTCAGAGGATGGCAGGCAGCCAAAAGGCCTTCCCAAAGTTTCTCTGGAGCACTACAGTCCAGGGTTCAGGGACTGTGGTGGCCTTCGCCCAGGAACTCGGCAGAAAGCTCATCCAAAAGACTCCACACACATTTCTGGAGCCAGCGAATTCCTGTTACTTGCTTATTTTCTCTTTTGTTCCTCATTTTATTTATTTAATTTTTATTTGTTTATTTTCAACAATGCTTCCAGATATCTCTGAAAGGCAATGAAAATGTTTTTAATACTGATGTGAATTAAAATACTGTCTTTAGTGACATGGTCTTGAGCTGCCACCACATATGATCATTAAGGAAGAGTGTCCCCTGGTAATTCCAGGTGTGCCCAGACACCTGCTATTCCTTCGAGTCCCTTCCTCCATTCCTTTCTTGACAGGCAAACCCCATTCCACTATCACCCTCCCCACAAAGCCCCCACAGCAGTCCCTGCTGGATTCTCTCATGGAGCCTTGTGTCTATTACATTGTCATTCACTCAGTGTCACGTTTGTGAACTTCTTCCCTGTTCCTAAAATTTCCAATTACAACCACGGAGGAGGAAGAGGATTTTCAGACCCAAAAGACACGGGTACCAACCAGTCAGAAAGGAGCTGGCTCTCGAGGGCACTGCTGTAACGGGGATGAGAGTCCTTCACCTCACCAGGTCGTTCAGGGAAGGCCGCCTCTGCCCCTGCACCGTGCATTCACAGCGTCTGGAGATGCCAAGGTGGTGTACAGTTCACCAACAAATATTTTGTGAATGAATGAATGTGATACCAGGAAATTACTCCTTTATTCCTGAGGAGATATTCAAACCCTTGGTCACTTCAGGACTACTTGACGCCATTTTGCCTCAGTCATTAGTTTACCCTCGCACAGAAGTGTTGTTCTTTAAAATAAGTGATTTTACAGATACCCTTCACGGAACCTGTGCGTTGAGTTGTCCCAGAAAACAAATTGCCCTTAGCCATCTGCTTGCACTCCCATGCTCCTACTTTTTTCTTTTTTTTAATGAATGGAATGGGTTAATCACGTTGGTTTTGTAGAGGCAGAGTGTAATAAACAAACTCATTTCCCAAATAAAATTAGAATCTATGATACCATTTAAAAGATAACCTTGACTTCATTTATTCTAAAGGTATCAGAAGACATATTTTGAAGACTGCTATTCAATTCTCTTTGCACACATAGAGGAGTCATTCTTTGTTAAATGTCTACTTGTTGTGGAAAAGATTCTTTGGGTAAGATTAGGACTATTTAAAAATGAAAAAATACGTATTCAAATTTGTCTCGAGATAGCAATTCTCCGGAAACATTTCTTTAATCTAAACAAACAAAAAACCAACCAACCAAAAAACAACAAAACAAAACAACAACAACAACAACAACAACAAAAAACCAACCCTAAAAGTAAAGAAAGGGTCCTTGTCAGCTTGGTTCCAGCTCTTTCCTGAGGGAGATTTCTTTATCTTGTCAGTTGGGATGGCTTAGTGCATTCCCACAATGTTTCCTAGTTGTTGGAATTTGTTGCTCAACAGTACAGTGATACCTTTCCCTCTACCCCCAAAAACTAGATGCATGAACCCACAAACAAGAGGGGAACTCAATGCATTCACTTTTAGAGAAGTTGGAGAGAATAATGACAATCTGAGGACAACAGCAGCTGATTTGAGGCCAATTATACCTATTCAAAACAGTTGCTTAACTGTGATTAATAAAGTACTTCTAAGAGATGAATCCGTGAGTATGAATGGAAAGAGTTTCATCGCTCTGTGAAAATTAGAGCGAAGGAGGGTGGGGCTATAGAAAACTCTTGACAGACAGTCGTGAAGTTCCAGATTACTCCAAGGAGACAAGGATAGAAGGTGTTAAATTAATTTGAATTTGGGAAAAGGAGCCCTTCCCTAAGGACTGTTGCCTGGCTTAGCATGTACAGCAACTGCAAGCGCTTTAATGCAGATAAGCACTTTTGCAGCAAACAGCTGCATCTCTACCGATTACAGCTAGTGAGCTCTTTTAACTTACAGGCAGCCAACTGACCCGAGTAAGGCAAGACTGAACAGTAACCAATTAAGCTCACCTCCTGTCTTGGTCTCATTTCCATTTTCTAACAGTAAAGACTGCCTCCCCACGTTGCTGCCTAGAGTTCTTTGAACTCTTCTGGGTGAGAGGGCAGCCTGACTCTAGAACTGCCAATCAAAGCTAAGTCAGACCTGGAAACTCACTGTGTTGTCATTTTGTTTTTTGACCAAGGTAGATCCTGGAGCTTCTGACAAGGCCTTTTCTCCTCAGAAATATTAAGCAAATGGCTTAGCTAACCATTAAAACATCATCTGGCTTAAAATTCCTTCAATTTTTAAATAGATGAGAGGCCATGGGTTTTAGGAGTTATGTGTAAAGAGGTTACAAATTAAGCATGTTCTATCTACCGGGAAAGAATCTGGCTTTGTGCCCCAAGTATAACCCCTGTTTGTGTTGTGGAAGCTCATGTCTCTTTTGTTATTCCAGACTCTGGAGTTTTTGGAGGTACTTTCTTCCTTACTGATTGATGTATGTGTGCTCTCTTCTCCAGAATGCTGCCTAGCACATTGATTCAAGTTAAGTGGACTACAAACTTACTCTCTTAGAACGTCTATGTAAATCTGTGAGTTATCTATCCTTTCTAACGTGAATCCAAGAGAGCATAAGTTAATTCTAAATATGCATGTGGGAGAGACAGAAGTCAACATGTTTAATTTTGAAAATTAACATGCTGAAGTAACTGGGAAGTGTCTAGAAGTAGGGGAGAGAGCCCCCCAAAGGCAGAGAGGTGAGGGACAAGGGAGGCTTGGGCTTGAGAAGGAGGAAGAGGAGAGAGATGGAGGGAACGAAAGAGAGCTAGAGGGAGAGAGACACAGAGAGAGAGGCAGGGAGGGAAACAGAGAGAATTAGAGGGAGAGGGGGAAAGAGAGGGAGGGAGAGAGAAAGAGAGACGGAGAGAGAGAACATTTTGGAATCTGAATCTCAAAGAGATCAGCACATCTTTTCTTTTACACATTCAAAAAATCTAATTTTCTCAGTTTGTCCAAATATTAAAGATTTTATAGTTAAGAATTGTTGATTTCTAACAAAGATAGCAAAGAAGTGAATCAGAAGTCCATGTTGTCAAGTAAATCATGTACAGCACAGGAAACTGTTTTTACAAAGACAAATCAATATTGCAAGGCCACTTGATGAGTCAGAATTGGAGAGTATTATAGTTTGGATGTGAAGTGCCCTCCCAAAAGGCTCACATTTTAAAGATGTGGTACGAGTTCAGAAGTCATCTATGGAAATGTCTGGCTTCCTAAGTCTCTGAACAATGATTTAGACAGACAACGAGACCACTTATTAAAGAGAGAAACACATCCAGGATGGAAATGGGCCAGAACTGGCGCCAAGTTTATGTTCAAAGCCTGGAAATCATGCTATCATGCCCCCCCCCACCCCTTTGGATTTTTGAGACAGGGTTTCTCTGTGTAGTTTTGGTGCCTGTCCTGGATCTCCCTCTGTAGACCAGGCTGGCCTTGAACTCTTAGAGATCCGCCTGGCTCTGTCTCCAGAGTGCTGGGATTAAAGTCAGGTGTGCAACACCACCAGCCCGTTTTGAGCATTGTTTCCACTAAGCATGGCCTCCTCCCCCTTGGGAATGCAAGGACTTTTCTTCCACATTCTCTGTCTGTCACAAAGAGCTCTGGATAGGGGAATTGTTTTGAATCTTTCTACCAACTAACTTCTTTCATATACTAATCTTGGTAACTCTTTCCATGTTCTGTTCTGTTCTCCATTCACAAAAAGTTTTCTCTTTAGCTGTTGAATCCAATTATCAAAAGGTCAAAATTATTTTGAGGCCTCTAATCTAACAAGTGGATCAATACATTGATTGATTTACAATTTCATGACAGTTTTGTTATGGTGGGCCTAGTTGAGGGAAGAAAATCAACAAGGTGTGCCCTGAGACTTCTTTGTCTCTCCATGCTTCCTGTCTGCTGTGAGGTGAGCAGCTGGGCTCTGCTATGTGCCTTCACACAGTCTGATAACAATGAAGTCAAGTCCCCGGGACCTGATACCAAGAGTAAAAATTAATCTTTCCTCCATTTAAGTGGGTTCTGGACTCACTTTGGCAGCTTACAGACTGAATGATTTCTCTCAGGGTTTTGTCACAGGGAAGACAGTATTATCACTGTCTCCACTCTAGGCTTTTATTTCTAATTAGCAAGTCCCTGAGACAGGGATGGAGACACTTTGGAGAATGTTTTTGTTTTGTTTTTTTCGAAACAGGATTTCTCTGTGTAGCTTTGCGCCTTTCCTGGAACTCACTTTGGAGACCAGGCTGGCCTCAAACTCACAGAGATCCACCTGCCTCTGTCTCCCGAGTGCTGGGATTAAAGGCGCCCAGCAGAGAATTTTTATTACTGAATTTTTACATTTATAATGACTCATCAGTCCCTATAAACTTTCCTGTGCTACTCTATTTTCTCTTTAAAGATGCTGTGTTTTCCAATATCATTGTTTTCTCTATTAAGTACACACCAATAAGTTTTACTTATTTTAGAATACATCAGAAGTTGTTTGTTTAGATCTAGGAAAGGCAATTGTATCAGGAAACTACTTACAAACCGTTCTTAAACAATCTGTGAATCCACTCATGTTTGTTGACTATAACTGGCTTTTGTCTCTTACTAGTGTTTATAATTTCAAAGCTTATAATTACTTTGATCTGGAGCCCTTGTATGAGTTCATGGAGATAAACTGAGGTTGGATATACAGACAAATTGCTTAACAGATACACAATGCCTTAAACATTTCCTCAGAATTTTAGGAGGATGTAGGTCACTAGGGACATACTCTCAAAGTGTATACATTGTCCTCAACCATTTCTTGCCTCTTTCCACTCTTTGCTTCCTGGATGTCATGAGGTAAACCACCTTCTCTATCTTTTTTCCCCACGGAACTTCTGTTTTGCCACAGGTCTGAAAACAATGGCCAACAATAGAATGAAGCCCTGAGACTGAATCCAGATAAGCTTTCTTTATTTAAAAATGTTTCTCTAGGTATTTTGTCATAGTTTCAAGAGTCTTACTAACACAGCCAGCAATTGAAAAATGCAGTGAATGTTTGAAGAGGAAGCCAAGGTTAGTTCCTTTTAAAGTAGGAAGACTAAGTTACAGGCAGTGTGCTGCTGTTTGTTATTTACTTTAAAATGTTTAAAAAAGGTCAAGTTAGTTGCTTGGTTGAAAACATTAATTATTAATTATGTTCATCATATTTTAAGATAAAATAAAACATTTCCTCCATCACTTAGGTTTAGGAACCGTTGCTGTATGGTACAGTCTGAATGATAGCAAGTACAATAAGCAATCTTTTGGAAATTAATTGTGTGATTTTAAAAAGTAACATTGGTTTAGCCTAACATGGATGTCTAATACTGCCTTCAATAGTAATTCCCTGTAAGGTTAATATACATATATTTTTTAATCTGAAAGAGTATAGTTTTAAGTTTGATTTTTTTCCAAGTGAGAGCAGAGTGCTAAGAAGGGGAAAATTGGACTGATAAGTTTTGAGAGGAAGAGAACCAAAGATGTTGAGCATAAGTTGTTGTGCATATTCAAGGTAGGTCTCGGCACCTGGTGACCTTAGACAGGAAATGGGACATAAGGAGTAAAAGTAAGGGATCAGGACAGGGAATGGAGCCATTGATATGCCCACATAGACACAGGCATCTTTACATTTTTGTGAAACTGACTCCTATTTTTGTAGTTTAATGTATAGGACCTCTGACAGTGCTATTGTCCAAACTGTCTCTCCCTACTCTACCCTACAGTTGCCTGGAATTCTCATTGTATTTTATTTTGATTATTTGCTTTTTTTTTTTCATTAGCCTAAAAGACCCTTTTCATCAGCTCTCATCAGCCTAGAAGAGCATTCTATTTCCTTGAGTCTCTACAGAGCACGAATCATAGTGATGTGGATGTATGCTAGGCAAGCTTGAAATGTAAAAGACAAGGGCTGCCTTCATTTCTAGATGTTAAGGCCTCAGCTCTTGAAGGAATATCTGAGGGGACCGCAGGATGAGAAAAGAAAAGTTTTGGTGGAGGTTAAGTAAAAATGAGCGACCGTTAGGGAACTCTGAGCCATACTTGTTTGCTCTTGATTTTCTTATTAACGGAGGGCTAATTGTAAAGGTGTTTTGTTGATCAGATGCCATGGGAAGTTCTTTTGTTGTTTTTCAGGAGACAGCTGTGTGGGAGAAACGGGGGCTTTAGAAGCAGAAAACGTAGAATTGATTCCCAGTACTGTAATTAACCAGCTGTGGGACTCGGTTCATGAAGCAACCTCTCAGCTTCACTTCCTGACCCACACAATGGATAAAACAGAAATCTGTCTTGGCCTCTTAGAACCCAATTTCCTCTCTAGCTACCTACTAATTATGTCTAGTCAAGTTCATGCCAGTGTCCACCTGTTTTTTAACACCTCACATCTCCACCATGCCAACCCCACCTGATCATGAGGGTCAAGGACCAGAATAGTAGGGGAAAGAAAGCCTATTGTTACATCCTGATTTTTCTTTCAAACAACATGATTATAAACACAGATCTAGCCCTTAAACAAGTTTCAGATTAGTGTAGTGTGGCTTAAAATCCTATTCTCTGTCCTTCAATAGTAATTATCCAGTTCCCTGGGACATTTTGAGGTCAGCTAACACTCACCTAAGCACAGCTTTAATGGTTACAATATGTAGACTTGTAATAGGGTAGGTTTGTAAGTGTTCCAGTCCTTAACTTTTCTGATTATGCAAGATTACAAAAGAGGTAGATTTTCTTGGCTACAGGATAAAAAGCAGAGCAGAGACATGGATTATTACTTTTTGGTAGTTTAGTTCCTCTGTGTTGTGTATTATTGCTTTTTGCGGCTTTTGTATTGTTTCTATTGTTTTAAATGATCTTTTAATATTTTATTTGGTGTGATATATTAAAAAGCCACAATCAACTATTTAAATGTGAGAAACTGAAAAAGAATAGATTCAAAAATTAGGCGCTAAAGAGATGGCTCAGGGTTAAGAGCACTTTCCTTCCTTCCAGAGAACCTGAGTTCAGTTCTGAGCATGCACACAATCAGCTTCCATAATTTTAGCTTTAGGGGATACCCTTTCCTGACCTCCATGGGAACCCATTTTCTCTCTCTCTCTCTCTCTCTCTCTCTCTCTCTCTCTCTCTCTCTCTCTCTCTCTCACACACACACACACACACACACACACACACAATTAATTTATTTTAAAAATCTTTTTTCTTTCTTTTCTAAACTCAGTAAAATATGTTCTCAACTTTCAAAAATGTATTTCCATGGTAATACTCCTGATTCCATGTTGTAGGGTGAATAACTTTCCTCCTATCTAAATTAAATTTGTAAGAGCAGGGTCCTGAGTACATTTGTCAAGTGCTCAATTTGGCGATAACCATGTTAACGAGTAATGTTTGTTATTAATTGCATCAATGAAAACATCATAATATTAGAACTCTGTTTTGAACATGATGGAATAGGAGGTTTGAGGGATGAATATTCCCAATCAACTAATGGGCCATTCTTTAGGAAAAAAATTGCTAAAATATCATTCTAATAGCCTGTTTGCATCCTAACCCACAGTCAAATCAAACCATCTCTAGCCGAAAAAAAAAATCATTTCCTCAAAATTAAATCCAATGAACTTGTCTCTGCAGAAGGTCAAGTAATATATTCTCATGAAAGAAAATGGTTTCCCATTTAATGCATCAGTTATTAAAAGGGTGTCTATTTTTCTGTTTGGGTTCTGTATTTATTTTCACTGCATATTCAAGTAATTGTCTTGCTAAGATGCAAATGATATGCCGACTACACATGGCTGGAATGGCTGTGGTGATGAGAGGGCCAGGCAGACCTATCAGCTACATTATTAGGTCCAAACGATGGGAAATCACCGAGCTTCTGGAATTTTCCTTTGATTTGTATTTTTGTGACTCACAGGAACAAAATTTAAAATATGGTCTCTTCTTTTCTTTTTAGAAGATATTTCAGGATTTTAAATAACGTTAGCTTTTGGCACCTTCATTTAAGTGAACCAACTCATATTTTTAAAGCATTTTTGGAGGGAGAGGAAGAAAACAATGAAACAAACCAACAAACAAAATACCGCAGAGTGCTAGACCTTCTCTGTCCTAGTGACAAATGGAGTGATTGGCCACTGAACGCATCACCTGATGTGGCTAGACACTATGTGTTGCATGACATTAATTCACACCATCTTCTATTCATACTTGTGGAAACAAAGGCTTGTCTCTCTATTGACTTCTCCAAAATTATTAGCTGATAGTGGTAAACCATGTATCTTACTGATTTCTCATTTCATAGTCATTTCTAGCCAAAGGCGTGTGATGTTTAATTTTTAATTTAATTTCTGTGTCCTAAAGAAAAGAGCCGGCAGCTTATTTGCTGCAGAAACATTTCATCTGGGCTGGTTGGAATGATTCTTTTCTTCTTGTTTCTCCTGTTTTGACCCTTAGGTAATGAGTTTTCTCTAAACATAAGGGAAACTATAGATGATTGGGTATGATTAAATAGGATCAAGGGCACTATTTCTCTCTGTCTCTGTCTCTGTCTCTGTCTCTCTCTCTCACACACACAAACATGGGAGGGAAGAGAGAGAGAAAAGAAAGAAGGTAAGGAAAGGGATAGAGAGGAAGAAGAGGTTTACTTCAGGTTACAGCTTTCAGGTTATGCTCCATCACTGAGGGAAGTCAGGGCAGGAACCTGGAGGTAGGAGCTGAAGCAGAAACCGCGGAGGAGTACTGCTTATTGGCTTGCTTGTCTTGGCTTACTCAGTCTACTACGTTGTTTTTACCATCCAGGCCTAGGAGTGGCAACACCCACAGTGGGCTGGACCCTCCAACATCTATCATTAACAAAGACAATACCTCAAAAATTTGCCTACAGGCACATTTTATGGAGGCATTGTCTCAATTAAGAGTCCCTCTTTTCAGATATGTTTAGGGTTGAGTCAGGTTGTTAAAAATTAACCAGTACTATGGTATTCTGTGCATATTTAATTAATTAATTAATAAGATGTTGGGTCTGGGGAGATGGCTCAGTTGGCAAACGTGTTTACTGTACAAATATGAGAATCTGAGTTTAAATCTCCCAGTGCCCAAATAAAAAATCTAGGTGTGGCTACATATTCTTGTAGCCTCATAATTGTGGGAATAGCAGAGGTAAGAGGATATTAGGGCTTTATGAGCACCAGACTAGCTCCAGGTTCACTGAAAAACCCTATCTCAAAGGAATAATAGTGTTATACTACATACATCCAGCACACCCACACAAACACATGTACACGAACACTGAAAGTGTTAATAACATATTTACACATAAAATAGGCATTCCCTTAGTAGAGTTCCCTCCACTTTTTTTTTTAGGGAAAGAAAGGGTTTATTTTAGCTAGTATATTACAGTCATCTTTCATTGAGGAACAATTTAGATGTAGGGAAAATAATTGGGAAGAATAAGTGTAGATAGGTAATATAAAAGTGAATGGTAGAGAACTAAAGAGATTTTAAAGATCTATGGACTCCGATATACAAATGGTTTTCTTATTGCCACGGTCAAATAGACCCCTAGCTTTTTTTTTTAAAAAAAAATATGTTTTTATTTTATAATTAACTTGATTTCACATATCAGCCATGGATTCCCCCCATTCTCCCTCCTCCCACTCCCAGCTCCTCCAATCTATCCCCCATTCCCACCTCCTCCAAGGCAAGGTCTCCCCTAGGGAGTTAGCCCAGCCTGGTAGACTCAGCAGAGGCTGGTCCAGTCCTCTCCTCCCTACACCAAGGCTGAGCAAAGTTTCCCAGCATAGGCCCCAGGCTCCAAAAAGCCAGCCCATGCACTAAGGACAGGTCCCGGCTCCACTGCCTGGGGGCCTCTTCCCTTTTAATTTTGTTGTGGTTAAATTGTTTAAAAAATTTGGATATATTAAAAACATACAATGTTATGACTTCACAAGCATATAAATTGTAAAATAATTACTATAACCAAGTTTATTGACATGTCAACTTTTATATTAATCCATATACAGGTGCTAAGAACATTTATAATCTGTTATTTTAGAAGTATTTGAGTAAACAGTTGATTACTATTAACTCCATGGATGGACTTATACTCTCACTTCCCTTTAGTGAAATGGAGGGTCTTTAAGGCCACAGAAGTTCAGATACCACATCCTTAAGTCTATTCATTGCTATAATACTTGCATACATCTTTCATTGTAGTAATTCGTATCTTAGTATTACCAACTGTCCAGTAAGTTTATTGAGATCATATGTTTATAATCCATATATGCTGCTGTGAGGAACAGCTTTCAGCAGCTCCGGAGTTGGGGGGAACCACAGGGTGGGTAGACTAATCACTCAATTGACTTTTTATCTCAAGGAATAAAACTTAATTCTCTGAGGCTGGTGAAAAAGGGAAAACACACACACACACACACACACACACACACACACACACACACACACACACCTTCAGGATCTCTGTCTCATCTCTATCTTTATTTTTCCTTTACAGCTTATATATCCCAACAAAATCTTTCAAGCAATATAAAAATTATAATGTGTTACATTTTATTTTTCAAGTGAATGACTATAATGAATGCAGATGAAAGCAACATGTTTCTCATTTCCCTTACACGATTAAACATTTTACGTATTACAGGTGAAAAACAAATCATTCCCAAGAGCATTCATATCCAAGCAACTTGTTATAGATTAACAGTATGTAAGCAAGCAAGGTATTTTTCTCAGCCAGTTCTTTTAATGGCAGGCTGCATTTAGCTGTTACAAAGAAAGGATCAATCGTTTTATTATTTATCTCAAAATGTAATCTTACAAAAACTCTTTAAAAATCACAAATCTAAATTTTTATATATAAAAAACAATCAGTCAGCTCTACTTAAATCCTCACAGTGCACACCCATTCATCAACAGTTTTTTTATGTCAGGAAGCTGAGGTTAGAAATGGGTACAAGTAGTTAATTATCACTGTTGATCATCAACCCATCCTAGCAAGAAAGGTAGATCAGCCAGCAATAGCCAGGCTGCCATTGCTTTTGTTCCCTCAATGAGTTCCTTACTCAACTATTAAAAGTGTGTCTTTCTAAACTTTAAATTGTTCCCCAAGATTTTCTACCTCAAAGCCATCAACAAAAACATCTTAATCTAACCTTGTCACTATTTAAAGCTCTGTTTCAGTTATGATGTACACCGAAAACCATGAACACATCTCCTAACATTAAGATTAAAAGAACTTGAGCTAGCCTAGCTTCTGGGATACAACTGTTTTTCTTAACCATTAACTAAGTCACAATCTATATGGCTCCTCAAGAGAAACTCATAAGTCCTAGCTGTGTGATACATCCTTGGTCCTATTTTCTATCCTCTGTAGCCCTTGCTTTATCAGGGACAGGAGCAACACTATATCCTGCCTTTACCTATATTAATTCTCTCACTTAACTAACCTCTAGCAATAATTCCTTACCATATTTGTTAAAAACCCTCAATCATCAAAATTCTATTTAAAATAACACTATTATTATATACAATCATTGCTTCAGTTAAACAGTATAGCTTAAGAGGAAATCATCTTCATAATAATCCATAGGTAAAAATGCCCAGTACAATGGGCTATTTCCATGAGATAATCACACTACATTAAAGGCAGTGGGGATCTCCCCACACCCATTCATACCAAGCTAGATACCAGAGAAAAATGGCAGTGGCAAACATGTAAACAAAGTCACAGCAAGCCAGGCAGGCAGTGGTGGTGCACGCCTTTAATCCCAGCACTCGGGAGGCAGAGGCAGGTGGATCTCTGTGAGTTTGAGGCCAGCCTGGTCTCCAAAGTGAGTTCCAGGAAAGGTGCAAAAGCTACACAGAAAAACCCTGTTTTGAAAAACAAACAAAAGAAAGAAAGAAAGAAAGAAAGAAAGAAAGGAAGGAAGGAAGGAAGGAAGGAAGGAAGGAAGGAAGGAAGAAAGAAAGAAAGAAAGAAAGAAAGAAAGAAAGAAAGAAAGAAAGAAAGAAAGAAAGAAAGAAAGTCACAGCAGTAGTAAGAGACATTCTGGAGCCAAAGCCCTCAGGTACTTGCCTATCCAGGATTCACCCATCACTCCTTTGCTTCCTGGTGGGTCTATCTCCCAAAGCTCAATTGCCACCTGCAGCTCCTCTGACATGGGCATGGGCTCATATAGATCTAGTATAGACCTTGACAGATTGTGTTTTATATTTGTTGCATGTAAGAATGTGCAGAAAGAGAAGTAGAGAAAAGCAAGAATTCACAGAACACAAACACTGCTCCCCCCTTATGAGATTAATTCAAAGCATAATTAATCACTTATCTCTTAGAACCTACCTATGGAGAGAACATGAGTCACCACTTGTATATCACAGGACACTCTATAGACTCTGTAACAGCTCCTCTGTAACCTCTCCATTGTTCTGTCTGCTCTATTTTTCTTCTCTCAGATCTTCCCTTTCTTCTCTGCAGAGTAACTTTGCTCAACTCCAGGCTTTCATCACTGCTGACTCTTCCTTCAGCAAGAATGGACATATTCAGTGCCATAATCTACGCTTGTTAAAAGGTAATGGGGGCGAACTATAGTTTATCATGAAATAAAAATGTATTCATTCATTATCTATTATAATTTCCCCTAGCATACCAGTAGGATGGAAAGAATGTATGAAAACGGTCTCATCCAAGGACCTGAAAGAACTATAACATATATGAGAGCACACTAGAGATGATAAAATGAAGCAAAAATGGAGAAGTAAGAAATAAGTACATCTGGTAAAGCCAGTACTTTTATGAATAAATATGAGAGAGACTTGTCAGAAAGCAGCAGGTTGATTTAGCACTTAGGGGCCCCCATATTGCAGAATTTGAATGAAACAGAGAGCTGAAACAAAATGCTTGGTTAGAAGTTGCACTGAGAGGCAACTAGACCTGGGGATCATTTCTCCATTACCTGTATCCAAACAAAACTAAGCAATAGGAAATTTACTTTCTGAAGAGCAAATCCCTGATTACAAAGGATTATAACTGAGTGGAGATTCTGCAATAAGACAATGATAACATAGTGATACAGATGATGTAGGAAACTTGTAGGCCCACCCTATTGATCACTGCTTCGTCTAATGATCAACTGTCTGTCACAGTGACAAAATACCTCCCAGAAATCACCTTAAAGAAGAGAAGATGGATTCAGCTTACAGTTTCAATCAATGGTTACTTAGCTCCATTGCTCTGGGCTTGTACTGTAGTAGCAAGTTATACTGAATAAGAAATTGTAGAGTAGAACTCTAAACTTCATGGCAGATGGGAAACTGAAAATGGAGGAAGAGGCTCTGGGAACACAATTTACCTTTCAAAGTCATGTCTCCAGTAAACTACTTCCTCCAAATATGCCTATATATTAAGAACTTTCTCAACTATGAACTTATCAGTACATTAGTCCACTGATAAAGTTAATTCCCTCATGATTCAATTACCTCTCAGTAGCATTTCCTTGTGGGGACCAAGAATTTAAGACATGACCCATTGATAACCTTTTATATTCAAACCTTAATAGCTTGAAGTAATCTTTAGTCAAACATATGACTTTCTCATTTCCTGGAAAGTGATTAGAAGACTCTTCCTATAGAAACTGAAGCATTCTGACGAAAAGACCCATTCATCATCAATGGTTCACAATACTTTTGGAGGAGCTGTTTATATCATCTGAATAAATAAAGAAGAGGCAGCTAGTCATGCTGTTTGTGGTGGTCAATCTTCATTCTCAACTTGACTGGGTTTGGAATTGCATAGGAGATACACCTTTGGGTATGTGACATTCTAGCAAAGAATGGAATTTGTAAAGTGCTTAAATCAGTACTTAATATAACCTTCTTAATACTGAGACCCTTTAACTCAGTTCCTCGTATTGTGATGGCTCCCAACCATGAAATTATTTTCATTACTGCTTTGTAATTGTAATTTTGCTACTGTTATAAATTGTAATATAAATATATTATATGCGGGATCTCTGATATGCAACCCTTGTGAGGATTGTAACCCACAGGTCAAGAACTGCTGCCTTAAGTAAATAGAGAAGGTACATCCTGAATATAGGCAATACCAACCCATGGGCTGGGACTGTGAAATGAATTAAAAGTGAGGACAAAGCCTATGGAAAACCAGCATTTATCTCTTCCTGCTTTCTGACTGTTGACACAGTGTGGTGATATTGTGTCCCCAATATATTGTGCACCCTAATAAACTTATCTGGGGTTAGAGAACAGAACAGACACTAGACAGACATAGAGGCCAGAAAATGGTGGCACACACACACCTTTAATCCTATCACTTGGGAGGCAGAGATCCATCTGGATTTCTGTGCGTTCAAAGCCACACTGGAAACTGCCAGGCATGGTGACACTCACCTTTAATCCCAGGAAGTGATGGTAGGAGGCATTTAGGCTTTTAATCTTTTAGCAGCAGCTCAGCTGAGATCTATTCAGATGAGGACACAGAGGCTTCTAGTTTGAGGAAACAAGATCAGCTGAGGAATTGGCAAGGTGAGGTTGGCTGTGGCTTGTTCTGTCTCTTTGATCTCTAAGGCTTTCACCCCTATATTTGTCCCCATGTTTTTTATTTAGAAATTCGTCTACAATACAGTGAGACAAATTATCTCACATTTCTGCCATTGTGTTTTACACTGTGATGGTCTTCACCCTTATACCATGAGCTAAAGTAAGTTGTTCCTGAAGTTGTGTCTTGTCAGGTTTTTGGTCACAGCAAAAAGAAAAGTAATTCATAAAGAAAATTGGTACAGGAAGCGGAGTCATTCCTGAGACTGCCTCACCAGTTGGGTTCTAGAGTTGGGATTGGTTTGGGGGAAGGAATTTGTAAGAGTTTGGGGCTGTGGTTAAAGAATCCCTTTTGTGTTAAAGGAAGGGCTTAATGGTCTGTCCTGGTACAAATGTGGAAGATCACAGTAGGAGTTGGTTGTCAGCCCACCTTGTAGGAAAAACTGGAGCAGTGATGGGTCAGTGATGAACAAGACCACACCTGGACCAGGACTGCTTAATTATCTGTATCTCTTGTCTTCTATTTAAACACTATCCTTATGTTAAGACTCTGAAGATGGACCTAATTATAGTCTCTGGATCTTTGTCCTTTTTTCCACTGTAGTTACATTGAATCAATCTTCTTTTCCTACTGTTTTCTATTAGTTTTTAATTGGCTAAGGATAGACTGATGGTGGTACCCAATTTATTGGGATTGTCAGAGTCCAGACTAAGACCCCCTAATAACTCTGGTAATGATCTGATATTGGTTTTCCTTGTCTCTAACTCATGGAAAATAAATTCTGTTGTTTCTAACACATCCAGTTTATTGCATTTTGTTATAGAAGACTAAGAGAATCATTTAGAATTCAAATAGAGAGTAACCTTTCCAGACTAAAGGAAGAAGATAGAAAATTAGGATGGATGATTTAGGAAAAAAAGGTCTAATAGTCTGATATGCTTGAAGGTAGTGGCCAAGTCAACTATGACATTGTCTTAGCATGACTAAACCTTTGATGGTTTCCCTCTGACTATAGACTTCTCAGCTCCCCTTCCTTAGATCATACATTTTAGAAAGCTTGCTGCTGTAGGTTCTTTCTCTGTCTCTTTTGAAATGTAAATCTTCTAGAGTATTACAACCCAAAAATGTCTTCTCAAAAGGAGCTATCCCTTTCAAATGTACCCATCAAGAAAGGTTAAAGTTCCTCTCTCCCAGTCTCTGAGTAAGAGAAGGAGCCTGGCCTTTAAGTACCATTGGCAAACACAGATGATTTAACTGCATGGACCAATCTTCCTATCTTCCTCTACCATTCTTGTGTTAGTTAGGGTTTTCATTGCTGTGAAGAGACATCATGACCATGGCAACTCTTATAAAAGAAAAAATCTAATTGAAGGGGGTTGCATACAGTTTCAGAGATTCAGTGCATTATCATCATGGCAGGGAACATGGCAGTATGCAGGCAGGCATGGTGCTAGAGCTAAGAGCACTGCATCTTACAGGCAACAGGAAGTCAACTGACTGTCACACTGAGGGAAGCTTGAGAACAGAGACTTCAAAGTCCACTCCACAGTGACACACTTCCTCCAACAAGGCCACAGCCCCTAACAGGGCCATTTCCTGTGGCAGCCATTTTCTTTCAGACTACCACACTTGTCTGACAGCATCAGTTGATTGACTGATTCCAGGGCTTAAAATCTCCACTGTTTTTGCATTAGAGGAGGAGATCCCCACTGTTAAAATAATTTGTTGAATTTCTTCTTTGCCTTTCTTACTTCTGTGCAACTTTTCTTTGACAGCTTGAAAAAAAGCATAGCGAGGCATAAATCACTCTGTTGGAAAGTTTGGGAAGAATTAATGACAGTGGAACAGAAAACCAAAGGAAAAATTAACTCTTAAATTGAGTGTCTTATGATCCTACCTGGTATGGTTTCATTATAAAATGTACCCTACAGTTTCATTTGGTAAGTGCCTGATCCTTACCTGGTGATGTTATTTGGGAAGTTTGGAAACACAGTAAGTGGGGAATATCTGAAGAAGCAGAACACTGGGAGGCATATCCTTGAAGGGGTGTCCTGCCCAAACCTCTCTTCTTTGTAATATCCATCACATGCTGAACCGCCACAAAGTTCTCTGTTGCCATGAAGCCAGATCAAGGATGGTAAGAGCTTAGACCAAAATATCTGAGGCTGTGAGTCAAATGAAAAAATTCTCTATTTGCACTTATCTCTCTGACACATTCTTCACATCAACAAAAAGCTAAGACAGTCCCGTCTGCTACTCCTAAGGACCTTTTCTCCAGGAAACTGCACTCCTCTCTGATCCACAGAGTGCTTTTGTGCTCATTTATTTCTCATACAGTATTTTGCTCTCTAGCAATGGTGATGTTTAAATTTTCCCACCATAGCCTGCAATAAGCCCAAGCTTTCTAGTTTCTTTATAGTCCTGATTGGAACAGTGACTTAAACGTAAATTGTACTTCATGACCTATACCATGTCCTTAAGTGGCCATCCTTATGAAAACCATGCAATGTTAGGCTGATGCTGAACTTACATCAACAGAGATAAAAACATAAATCTAGTCAAATTTTGCAGTATTTTTTGTTGTTGTTGCTTTTGTGATTAAATAATCATGACCAGAAATAACCCAAAGAAGAAAGCATTTATTTTGGCTTAAGTTTCCATAAGGAGAATCCATAATGGCAAGGGAAAAAATGAAAGCAAGTGGCTGGACCAAAAGTGTGAGCGATCACATATTCCACCTCTAGGGGAAAGCAAAAGAGAGTGAACTGAAGTGGGACAGGGCTGTAAACTCTCAAAGTCCTCCCCAAGAATTGTACTTCTTATAGCAAGCCTCCACAATCTCAAAGTTCCATAATCTCTCCAAAGGGTGTAGCCATGTGGGGACCAAGGGTTCAAATATACTATGAGAGACATTTCTCATTTAAACCATTACAGCTGTCTCAATCTCTCTAAGGGTCTGTAATTGTCTAATTTTCAAGTGAGGTTGAGGGACTGGAGAGATGGCTTAGCAGTTAAGAGCACTTGCTGCTCTTGCAGAGGATCTGGTTTGGTTCCCAGCATCCATGTGGCTCACAACTGTAAATACCTCCAGTTCCAGAGGGCCCAATACCCTCTTTTGGCTTCTGTAGATGCCAGGGAAGGATGGGGTGCATATATATGTATATATGTATGTATGTATATACACACACACATATATATATATATGTATATATATGTATATATATGTAGCAAAACACTCAGACACATAAAAATTAAATAAACATTAACAAATTAATAGTTTGAAAAATAAATCAAGCATGAGTCTGGCATAACTCACAGAGAAGTTATAAAGACTGGCAGACAGATCACATATGTGTCTATCAGTTACTTTCCTCATTATTGTGATGAAGTAGATGACTAAGGCAACTCCATGTGTAGAGGGTTTGTTTTACTTCTGAGTCTGAAGGTCCAGTCCGTCATGGCAGGGGAAGGTATGGTGGTTGGAGCATCTTCAGTTCTGATGCTAGTCATGTGAGATGGGTGGTCACAATGTGTCCAAAGTCAAGAAGTAGAGAGATGAATGCTGGAGCTAGGTTAACTCCCTTCACTTTTTATTTTTATTCTGTCAAATTAGCCAGGCTCTGGGAAGTTATGATCCACATTCACTAAAACCTCCCTGGAAACACTTTCAGAGACATGCCTAGAAGTATGTTTTACAGATGATTCCAAATTCAATTCAGATGACAATAAAATTTCACAGTCACAAAGTGTTTTGCCAAATATATAATATATGCTCAACAAACCCAAAACAATCACTCTGTTGCTTTATAAGAGAAGAATAAAGTTAAGAGCCAGCCGAAGAAAAGTTCAGAGAAACCCTGTCACAAACCCTCAACAAAAGAAAGAAAAGTTGCTATATTATAATTCAGGGACTTAAAATACTGTTGTTTGGTCTCAAAAAGCAATTCTTATACACTAGTTTATACTATCTCTCTATTATGTACTTTTTATACAGTTTTAGACCGTATTAATTCACAATGATAGTTTCAATATTTAAGATGCAATAGGAATGTTTTCAAAGTGAGTGTGGTCTAGAATATGTTGGAAAGAAAGATGAGACATGTTAAGAGGATGTAATACTTTCTAAGGGTTTGGGGCCAAGGGTTAAGCATTATTATTAGATAATCTCACTGTAGAAGAATGTTGACTTCATGATAGATCTTTGCTGTAAGCACTACTTAAGCTTTTTCTTTCTTTTTTAAATTACTGAATCTGTCAGCTATGGGCAGTTTGGTTGCTTGACTGACAGCTTTCAGAAAACTTCTCTATGTCTGGCAGGAATTAGAATCCAACAATTATTCCATGTTGGGCCCGATTGGGAGCTACTTTTCATACATCAAGCAGCTCTGAAGTCCAGTGGAGCTGTAAATAGCACTGCTGTCACTCCCGGAGATGAACAGAGGACAGCAATAAGCTATCAGTCGCCCTGCTCTTCTTATGGAAACCAAAGGAACTTCTGACAAAGCTGCATTTCTTCAGATTCAGATATAGCTGTCATCATGGAGGTTATAGCTGTTTAAACATCTTAGGCAATCTCTCCAGACTCTGAAAAGACATTGGTTCCAGTCACAAGAGTCTGTTGCAACTTAACTTGAGGCATGTCAAGTTCAGATGCTCTAACTTAAAACCATTCCTGGTGATTCCATCCATATCTTCCAGATGTCTACCTAAGCTGTCCCCAGTTTGTCTAGAGGAGTACCTCTTCTTCTCTCGGGCAAACAGGCCTAGCATGCTTACACAGGACTATGTAAAGGGTTTATGCTCGTCAGATAGGAGCCTGTGTACAAACCTGACCAGCTATTTAAGCAACTGTCCTCTTATTCCCAGAGTAGTCTAAACAACCAACTTCCCATGCTTCTGCTCTACATTCCTCCTATCTTCCGGGCAGCCTAGACCCCTGTAAAGCTTTTTTTTTGAAGTTTTTCACCTGAAGTCTTTATTGTGAGTCAAATTGGCCAAGCTGGTGACACAATGGTCAAATAACTCCAGAGGAGACCAGCCTCTAGGTGTACCCAGAATCAGCAGCCAGAAGACGGCTGAAGAGTTCTGCAGTGTGTCCAGGAAAAAGGAAAGGGCTGCATTCCAACAGACAGAAGAAGGGGTTTTGTTTTTCCCCACACAACATGTTTATTGATTCTCTGGGAGTTTCACATCATACACCCTATCACAATCCTTTCCCAGTCCGTCCATTTCTACCCCCCCACCTTGGGAATTTCCTTAAAAAAAAAAAGATAAAAAGTAAACAGTTTTTAAAAAAGGAAAAAAGTGTCCATTTTGCATTTTCTATATACTTGTCAGAGCATGGTCCAACTCTGAGTGGCCTGCCCCTAAGTAGAACTGAGCCCTTCCCCTCCCACTCCTCCACCAGAAGCCGTCCATTGTGGAGTGCTGCCCTTCAGCATCTCCTCCACACTTGTCAAGAGTTCTCTTCGGTGGCTTCCTGTCTATGCTGTTACACTTGTTTTGATTTGTGGTGTGTGTGTGTGTGTGTGTGTGTGTGTGTGTGTGTGTGTCTGTCTGTGTGTCTGTGTGTGTATGTGTATTTGTTTGTGTATAATAAAAATATAAATATAAAAAATATTTGGTTGTATGGAGAGTTTTGAGAAGTTAAGAGATAGCAGAGAGCTAAAGTTAAAGATGGTGAAGAAATAGAGAAGAGCTGAGGTTCCTAAAAGGCTCTGAGTCCCAGCCCCAAAAAAGTTCTAGGAAGCAGCCCAGAGTAACTAGCTTCAGTTTTATGGAGGGGTAGGGGAGATAATATTAAGATTAAGGGTCATGACACTTGGTCAGCACCCTATTTCTATCTGAGTTGAACAAAGGAACCTTCAGCATATTGGTAACAGCAGACTGGGTATCAGCAGCATTGGGGAATGGGTGGGATAAGAAGAGATCCTGAGACAGCTGAGTGGAAGATGAGGTCATCAGAGAGGCTGATGAGGAACTATGGAGGCATCAGAAATGCTGGAGACCATGCAGCTGCAGGTAAACTGCTCATGGTGCTGCTCAGATCTGGCTTCCTTTTGTACTGTTACTGAAACAATATTTGAATCACCAGTGTAAATATTCTCAAATGTAAAGATCACTTGGTTGGGGAGGGTTAACCTTTAGGACTGAATATTCTAAGCATTAATTTAATTCTCCCACAGGGAAAAGGGGGAGTGGAGTTCTATAGATGCCTTTGGAAAACAGAAGTGCTGGGGACTGAACAGAATGTGAGTGGATGTTTCTGTGAGAACAGTCCAGACCTGGAAACAGAGCCGTCTCTGTGGCAGCTCTGCCCGAGCCCTGCTGTTGTTTCCATGTTTTGATGTCTTTGTTCAAACCATATGGTGCAGGAACAGCACATATTTGTAAATAAACAGACAAGAGTCTAGAGTCCTTCTGTGTCCATGACTTGTTTTCATCTCAGATTTATCACTGTTTTGGAAGAGAAGATGGGCTTGAATTTAGGAAACTTGGCACCTTTGAAGAATCTGTAAGACAATTCTTCACTGTTTGCCTGTTGGTGCACAGTACCACTGGAAATCAAGGTAATGAGCACCTGACAGCTATTGTTACTTTGCTTTGTGATGTTTTGTTTTTAGTAGCTGAAGGAAACGTTATAGCAATTGTGGTTTGTGATTCTTTCATTCTGTTTAGTTCCTCCTTTTAGAAGAAATTTCCAATAACGTTTTAATTTCTCCCTCCCTCTCTTCCTTCCTCCCTGCTTTCATTTGTATTGGTGGTTTGTGGGGATATAATGAGGTACCATCATGACTGGCGAAGGGCCCAAGGAGAGCTGGATTTTGCCTTCTGCCTTCTCAGGCACTGCTAGCTCAAAGTAAAGTCATCTCCTTCTCCTCTTCCTCCTCCTTGGGCTTTCATCTCCTGAATGATTTGAGATAATTTATGCCTTCATATCCTTGTTGTTGATCCTCCCTCCAAAGTCAGAGCTAGGAGGATCTTTGGGAGCTTCTGGTCCAGCTCTTGTCTACTCCTCAGGTGAAGAAGCTGAGGTAGAAAGAAGTGCACCACTTGTTCAATGTGAGAGGTTGTAGAGAGATGGGACATTGTATACTTAATAGAATATTTTATTCACCATGTATGTTACCAAAAGAGTTGTTCATGTCCCTGTGAGAGACTGAGAGCAGCAGCTCGCATTCTTCCATCTGTCAAGTTCATAGATATCGGAAAACTGTTACTCTTACACCTTTTATATTCTCTTAACATCAACCTTTCCATTCTGTTATCTTATTTCCCAAATGCCAACTGACTAATTTAACCAGTAATTAATAATCAATATGCTGATGGGAGAAGATGGAAGACTCAAACAGAAAAAGACTCCTCATCACCTTATTATTGACAGAATTTCAGAGCTGGTAGCTGTTGTAGAATACTTGTGTACACTGTGTGAAGATGTGTCACTGTGATTTACTTAATAAAGAGCTGAATGGCCAATAGCTAGGCAGGAGAGAATAGGAAGGTTTTCCAAGTAAAGAGAGAATGCTGAGAAGAAAGGTGGAGATGCCAGGAAGATGTGAAGCAAGTCAGACAAACAGTATAGAGGACAGGTAACTGAGCCATGTGGTAGAAGGCAGATTAATAGAAGCAGGTTAATTTGAGTTATAAGAGCTAGTTTAGAAAAAGCTGAAGCTAAGGCCAAGCTTTCATAATTAATAGTAAGTCTCTGTGTAGTTATTAGGGGCTTGTGATGCAAAGATAGTCCAACAAGAAAGATTATTACATATGATGCCCCACATTGGGCACCATTTGTAGTAAGCTTTTTGGTCAGCAGCTAGCTTACAAATAACAACACAGAAAGATTATGGAAGCTTGGCCTTTAGCTTAGGCTTGTCGCAACTAGCTCTTATAACTCAAACTAACCTTCTATTAATCTACCTTTTATCATGTGGCTCAGTTAACTCTCCTCTGTAATGTATGTCTAATTTGTTTCACGCCTTCCTGACATCTCCACTTTTCTTCTTTCCAGCATTTTCTCTTTACCCAGAAATCCTGCCTATTCTTTCCTGCCTAGATATTGCCCATTCAGCTCTTTATTAAACCAATCACTGCAGCACATCTTTGCTGTGGGATGTTCTGTATGTTAAATGTATTGCTCTGATTAGTTAATAAATAAAACACTGATTGGTCAGTAGCCAGGCAAAAAGTATAGGCGGGCAAGGAAAGAGGAGAATTCTGGGAAGTGGAAGGCTGAGTCAGAGAGATGCTGCCAGCCACCATGATGAGAAGCAGATGTTAAGATACCGGTAAGCCACGAGCCACATGGCAATTTATGGATTAATAGAAATGGGTTAATTTAAGATATAAGAATAGAAGCCGGGCGGTGGTGGCACACGCCTTTAATCCCAGCACTCGGGAGGCAGAGCCAGGCGGATCTCTGTGAGTTCGAGGCCAGCCTGGACTACCAAGTGAGTTCCAGGAAAGGCGCAAAGCTACACAGAAAAACCCTGTCTCGAAAAACCTAAAAAAAAAAAAAAAAAAAAAAGATATAAGAATAGTTAGCAAGCAGCCTGCCACAGCCATACAGTTTGTAAATAATATAAGGATCTGTGTGTTTATTTTATAAGTGGGCTGTAGGACTGCCAGGGATTGGTGGGACCCGGAGAGAAAACACCAGCTACCCATCTTCACACAGTGTACACAAATATTCTTCAACATTTCCCTTTTTTGTCTAAATAAAAAGGAAAGGTTTTAACTCCAACATAGTAAAACTATATATAGTAAGAACAATTATCAGGTAAGATTATATTCACAATGTTTGGTCCATTTGTATTTGGCATATTTGGAGAAAATACTCTAATATCTATCCTATCTTGATGAATCCCAAAGTTTTATACCTAAACCATTTTTTTCCTCAATTTTAAAAGCTTTTAATTGTTTTTTTTTGCTCCTTTTTTGATTATATATTTTTAAATTTATTTTTAAAAAGTTTTTTCCATAGTGTAGTGGTTTGTAGACAAATTTCTAAACAGTCTTATTAAATAAGAAACACAGAGCAAATACAGAGGTGAAAACTGTAGAGATCAGAGAAACAGGGATAGCCACCAGCTCACCTTAGCTCACCACACTGCTGTAGTTTCCCAGGAGAGCCAGCTTCTTCCTGACTAACCTGTACCTTTATTGCCTTGCTCTTCTGCCTTCTCATTGGCTATTAGCTCAGCCACCTCACTTCCTCATCACTGCCTGTCTGTATAGACCTCCAGATTTCTTCTTAATAACAAATACAGGAGAATTCCAAGGGCTGGTTGATTCTTCAATATGCTATGCATTTTACTGCTCTTCTACCAGCTCTTGTAAAGCCTGGAGTTTCTCTGTTGTTAAAGGACATTGCTGAACCCACACAGGCTTGTCTGTTAACCATTTTAAAGGTGGTGTCTTTGAATGATCACCAGTTGTTGTGCCCTGTTCTTGTACAATCTGGATGCCTGGTGACCACTCATTAGAACAATACCTTTTAATATTTCTCTCAGAAACATGTGTTAGTTTATTATTTGTTTCTGAGGTTGGAGAGATGTTAATCTGAGTATTCACTCACTCTTACATACTTTACATCTCTTTTCGTGAGTTTCTATTCTGAATTTGGTAATAAGGAAAGCTGTAACTATTAGCCTTCAGCTCATCAAAGATCTGAGAAGGATGTAATACTGTTTGGGTGAACAGGAAGTGCAGAGCAAATAACTTCTAAAACTATAGAAATGACAGAAACAGCTGGCTGCCTGGACAGTCACCCAAGGTTCCTCTGCAACATTGGGGCATCCATCTTCAGGCTACAGGCCTATAATATCTGACAGACTTTTCTGTGAAGTAGGAATTTTGAAGGACTCTCCCACCTTGTCTTGGCAAAGGCTGATAGTTGCTTTCTTTTGTGTCCTGCTTGTCCAATTTGGATAGCATTCTATCATCAGTTGAGGCAAGGGCAGTTTCTTTGCCCAGTGACTAACTTTGCCACAATGAAAGCAAATTTCCTATGGAGTTTCTGCAATGTCTATAATTCTTTTTTGCAATAAATTGGTGTTGCCAGAAGCAGACATATCTTACTGTCATGAAAAGCTTTAGGTATTAAAATGCCTTAAATGCCATATTCTGTAGATCTCTGAAGTGTTTGAAGACCAGAATATAAAATATATCTAAAATAGATATATGTTTGACCTTGAAAACATACCTAAAATGACTATAAGTTTGATTATTATAGATGATTAATTACTAACCTGTATTTCTTAATTATCCTAAATAGTTTGTAATAATAATTTTCAAGGACTGGACATTTACATTATATTGTTAAATGAACTGCCTAGGCACAATACCTTAAACAAGAGTAGAAACACATATACAGTATAACAAAAATAACCTTAATTTGTATCAATATAGAAAAATCCATACCAATGTAAAACATTTGAGATTAATAGTTACCTTTTAGTTTAAAGGAGATTCAATAATCTACCCTTTTATCCTAAAATCCCTGTCTTCCCCTTGTTCTTTTCAGAAAGAGATCTTTGAGTCTAACCTCGCTTGCTTAGTTTCCTCCCTTAGCCTGACCAATAACAATTTGCAACCAACTCCCCCTAAATGGTAACAAAAATTCATAACCCACTGAATGACCAAAAACCACCCACCTCACCTCTTGGGAATGTGGGCATTGTGTTCTTAAAATTATTTCCTGCTCTCTGGGGGCAATGGCATCTTTAGGGGACCCTGAGAAAACAGATGTAATCTGTCCCACAAGCAATTCCCAAATACCTAGCAGCTGCTTCCCAAATAATTGATTCAGAGGCTTAATATTACTTATAAATGCTCAGCCAGTAGCTTAGGCTTATTACTAACTAGCTCTTACACTTAAATTAATCCATAATTCTTATCTATATTTAGCCACATGGCTTAGTACCTTTTCTCAGTATTACATTTTCATCTTACTTTCTCTCTGTCTGGCTGACTCCTTGACTCTACCCTTCCTCTTCCCAGAATTCTCCCAGTCTGACTTTCCTACCTAACTTCCTGCCCAGCTACTAGCCTGTCAGCTTTATATTAACCACTGAGAGTAATATATATTCATAGTGTAGAATTGAGATAATGGTCAAGTTCTGGGAAAACTAGTTGTTGTCCAGTCTTGGTGTGATGGGAAAGTACAGGGCTTATCTGAAGTCCTAGCCTAGCTAAGATGGCTGGACCATCTTAGCTAACTGCTTTGAAGTTCTCATTAGCAGTTTGTAATCCAAAGCTGACCTTTGGGTTGTGTTTGTTAGGTTTAGTGGCATTACCATAATCCAGGTGGAATCATCATTGTGGGGCCCCACTATCTTCTTAGAGACCTCAAAGTTCACTGCCAGGAATGGTCATGGGTCACTGTAGAAAATTTAAACATTTAAAATGTCATATGTAGCAGATCTCAAAGAGGATAAATGACCACAATTTGTTAAGTACATCTGGGGTACATAAACTTAATTCCAAGTTATCTGCTTCAGACTCAAGCCTGAAACCATATACAGAAAGCTAGATGGAGCCTATTTCTAGAATTAATTAGTGATTTATATGACTACTAATATCATGACAGAAAGTTTATGTATATGCATATATATAATATAAATTTTGAGACATTAATACCTTAAGAAAAGTTTTACAGAGTCAAAATAAAACCAAAGGATTATGAGATTAGTGGCAATAGAATATTCCCTTAAGTTTGGTTTTTTTTCTGTTCCATATCAGGTGGCTCTTCTGACATGAGACAGAGGTTTTGGATCCTCCTTTAACAAGCATGCTTGGGTTTAGAGAAGAAGAGAGCCACACTCCAACTCCAAAGGCAGCTTTAATTTTTAATTGAATTGAGACTACAAAAAGATCATTTGCCTTATATGTCTGTAGATAATAACAGAAACCAACATTTGGGAAGATTTATGAAATTTTACCCTGTTGGAAATGCGTTTTACTATTAGGCCAATTACTCTTTTTCTTTGGACATTTTCTCTGGATGATTCGTACTTTTTCTTCAGATGTCTCATTTGTCCAGTAGTATCTGGATTTCTTAGTTGGATCCTTTTATTCTCATGGAAAGACAAAAACAAAACCCTGCCCCAAGTCTAACTTTGGGGAGTTCCTTTTTTGGCAGCTTATATCTGATCAAATGAAAGGCATTTGTTAGTCTTATACATTAGTTTAGATTGAATAGCCATGCTATTTGATGAACTGTTGCTGTTCCTAATCAAGAGACTTATTTTCAAAAAAAAAAAAAAAAGCTTTTTGGAATGTTGCCCAGGAAACTGTGTCTTATCATGAGATACCCCTTAAAGATCTCAGGATTTCTTGAGCTGGTCTGGGTCCTTTTTGGACTACCCTTGTAGATGTAACCAACCGTCTTATTAAATAAGAAACACAGAAACAATGTAAAAGAGAAAGCCGAGAGGTCAGAGCTCAGAGCTAAAATCTCACCCTTCCTCCTGCTGTCCCAGCTTCCCGAAAGAGAGCTACTTCCTGTGTGTAAATCGATTTTCCAGTCATTCTGCCTTCTCATTGGTTGTAAACCCAAACATGTGACTGCCTCGTCACTGTCTGAATGTACAGCCCCCTAGGTCTTAAAGGCATATGTCTCCAATGCTGGCTGTATCCCTGAACACACAGATCTATGGGATTAAAGGCGTGTGCCACCACCGCCACACTCTGTCTATGGCTCTAATAGCTCTGACCCCCGGGCAACTTTATTTATTAACATACAATCAAAATCACATTTCAGTACAATTAGAATACCACCACATACCCTGGTCTAATTTCATATCCACTGATAAGATAAAAGGCCTTGGCAAAAAACCTTTTAGCTTGCAGTTCAAGGTTATGCCCCACTATTATAAGGAAGTCAAGGCTGTAGGAACTTGAAGCAGCTTATCATATCACATCTAGTCAAGATCAAAGAAGAATGAATGCATGCTCACTTGATCTCTGCTCTCATCTACAGTTCAGAACTCCCTGACTAGAGAACCCAGACCATGGGCTATGTAGTTCCAAATCAATTAACTGAATTAGGACAATCCCCTCCACATATACAACCACAGATCAACATAGTGTAGACAGTCAGTGAGATTCTCTTCCCAGGTAATTCTAGGATGTGTCAAATTGACAATTAGAGTTAATCACATTGTTGCTACTTCTTCATTCGCAGTAGATGTCAGCCATGAATGTTTGAATAAATGAGCAGCTTTGTCTCTGAGAATTCAGAATTGAAGTGTGATTTTTTTCACACAGGTTTCTAACTCTCTGGGAAGAGTCCCACTATGATGTCCCTCCTTCCCACAAGGATTTGGTTTGCATTTATTCATCTGTAAGTAATCAAGAATGCTCAGGTATTTGCTGAGGTAGACTCAAAGGTGAATAACCTCCAGATTCTTCCTGAAAGAGTTCAACAGTTTACAGTTCACAGCCTAATTAGGAGCAATGACAGCTACATGCATGAGCAAGTACAATGCCTTAGGAAAAATACTTTCCTGTGAAACTCTGAGGCTGGGTTAGCACAGTGCTTTGGCACATGGACTTTGGGACAAGGAAATCCAGGGTTCAAATCTCAGGTAAGTCCATTACTAGTTATTTGAGAACAATCAGTTACAAACTCAGAAATGATTTAATTTTTCCACTTATAAAATAGATAAAATAGTATGTATTTTAGTTATAAAGTTTAAATTATTAAACATATATAAAGCCATAATAAGCATTAGGCACTCAATATGCTGTACACACAATATAAATTTATGTTTAAACTTGTTTTTAATTTAATTCTGTGCACGACTTTGGCAATGCTAACATTTATAAAGTAACATATGTAGTGTTAAGGGCTTGAGTGTTAAAGGCTTGGGATTCTTCTGAGGAAAATAATACCTTCACATCTCTTATCAGTGTAGACAACACATGCAAGAGTCAAGTCAAAAACTATACATTCTGTGTGAGCACATGGGTCCTGATTTTCCTCACACAACTTTACTTCTGCATGCTTTCAATCCACTTCTCTCCTTTAAAATAATTCTTTGACCTAGGAAGTTTAGAAAACGAATTTTAGTAAGTTCTAATGTTTAACGAGTATGTCCAGAAGTACATTTTCACAGAAAGAGATAATTAACTAGCTTTCATTTTCACATGACTGTCTTGTGACAAGTGGAATCTCTGAAAACAAACAAACAACAACCTCCCCCGCCAAGAAACCACCAAATAACAAACTCATATGCAGGTTAAACTATTATGTACTTAGCTATATTTCTTTTTGAGCAGCATTCCTCTCAGTCAAAACCAAAACTGTTATGACTAGTACAATGTCTTCCTAATGTCTGTTCCTGACTTTGCTTGAATATGCATTAGCAAAATGGGTTTGTCAGAACCTGCTTCTAAGGGGAGTTCAGCCTTCCCCAGGTACATAAGATCCAAAAAGATGTATTTAACCAGCTCAAAGGTTAAACATATAAATTGTCAGTTCATATCTTATGATGGGAGAACATCGTGGGGGCCAGAGGGGTCAAGGACATCAAGTGAGCACAGCCCACAGAATCAACTCACTGGGCCCATAGGGGCTCACAGAGACTGGCCTTAGTCTGACCTAGGTCCTCTGTATATGTTATGATTGCGTAGCTTGGCATTTTATGGGACTTCTAACAGTGGGAGTTGGGGGTGTCTCTGAGTCTTTTGCCTGCTCTTCAGACCCTTTTCTTCCTACTGTGTTGCTGCATACAGCCTTGATGTGAGGGTTTGTGCCTAGTGTTAGTGTAACTTGATGTGCTGTGTTTGGTTGCTATCCCTGGGAGACCTGCTCTTCTCTGAAGGGAAAGGAGGAGGAGTGGATCTGAGGGAGAGGAGAGTTAGAGGGGAGAACTGGGAGGAGTAGAGGGAGGGGAAACTGTGTTCAGGATGTAATGTATGAGAGAAGAATAAATGAAAAAATAAAATTGAATTAGAATTATAAAGAGAAATAATGAGAGTAGTACAACACCTTTAAAAATACTTGATGTTTAACGGGCTATATTCTAGCAAAACAAAAGTATGCCCTTCACATCAATAAAATATTATCAAGTTGTGGGGATCAAATAAGATAGATGTCACATTTTGAGAGGGTGAAAGGGCAAGCAAGAGAACAGAACTCAGATAGGTGACATAGTTCTCTGTTTGTGGGTGCTCATTTCTATAGTGGAGACAAGAGAAGAGACAGCCTTTGATCTCTGTGTGTTAAACAATAGATGAGAAGTCACTGTCACAGAATAGGTACCCACAAAACACTGCCTTTCATTCTTGTATCACATTAAGACTCTAATTGATGAAAAGATATATATATATATATCTGACTTGTATTTTTCAGTTAGCATTTTCTTCCTATCAATGATGGATTGTTTATTAGAAGTCACAAAATGACAAAGACAATCCTTCATTTAAAAACTTCCTAAAATTTCAATTTTTTAATCCAATATCCCTCAATTATTTTCAATCAAAATTTCAAAATGGATTCAGATAAAGATAGTAGAAAGCAGGCCATGCACCCCTAGAGGAAACCCACTATGATTATTCTGCTAACTGAAGGTAATATAAAATCAACTCCTAATGACTTATTGTTAAACCCATCAGTTAGTGTGCCTCTTAGCTCTCATCAGAAAAGCTTCCTTTGCAGAAGATAGTGCTGAGCACAGAGACCCACAACTGGCCAACGTGCAGAGAATAAGAGACTGTAAAGTTCTCAACCCTAAATAGGACATCTATATTGCACCCCTCCTTCCAAGGCTCAAGGATCATTGTAGAAGAGGGAACAAAAAGATTATAAAAGCCAGATATGATGGATCATCACAACAAAACAGTGTTTTACGGACACAACAGAATAGTGGCACATATAACTCACAGTGGTTTTGATAGCATGCATAAGACTTACACAAGCTCAAAACAGACCAAATGCTTGCATGGAGAGGGGAGGTGGGTATGAAGTCTGATTCCTACCTAAGGAACACTTAGTAATTGCTCCTCAAGGAGAGTTGGTTTTCTTTAATTATGTAGCTTTTGGTAGCTTAACCAAACTCCAGTGAATGGTTACATTCCCAAGAGTATATGGGCAGCACAGAGTGGATTCAATGGGTTAAAAAAAATTGAAGACACAAATTGGGGTATATAGAGAAGTGGGGGATAGATTTGAGAGGACTTGGGGAAAAGAAGTGACTATTATAAAAATACGACATATGAAAGTCTCAAAGAATTAATAAAAACATGTTTTTTAAAAAATGGCAGAAAGTGATGTCTTTTATGAGAAAACTATCAATCATTTTTTCTTTCTAAATGAATAATACTTTATATCAACACTCTGAAAACATAGAGGACAAGCCTGTGAGTTTTGTCATTGTCATTTAGATGGGCTTCCAAGGAAGCAGTATTAATGCCAGTGACAATGGGAAGAAGAGAAAGGGGGAGATCTGGGAGCAAAGTGTCCTCACATACATCTTACACTGTCAGAGCAGAAACAGTTGCTTTCAGAAATGTATCCACGGAAGGAGGATGAAGAGGAAAAGTATGAAAAGGAAGAGCAACCTTACAAGGAGAAGGGAGTAAGGATTCTGACCTCCTGTTACTTAAGGATGTGATCTCTCGGATTTCTGTGAGTCCATTATCAACAGTGGTCCCAACAATGGTTCCATGTGGGTAGGAAGTTAAATATTACCTTGCTAGAGCTGCAGTGTAGCACTACTCAGATATCTTCGATGATTTATCCCAGCTTTGCTAACATAACTTGGCATGTGAGAAACTACTCTCTCAGCAGCTGTAAATTTTCTAAAAGCTTTGTTTCATTTTGGGGAGAAAATGAAGTGTCCATTCCAACAGCAATAAGAAAGAATAAATCCCGTTATAAGTATACATTACTTGCTGTGAGCTTATGATACAGTTTTATGTAGCCTGTTTCTCCTTTTCCTGTGAGCTGATACTGAATTGCTGTGGTGGGATATTAAGAGGAGGGTTGGAGCTACCGAAAGAAGGGCAAAAAGGATCACACATCACAGATAATTCACTCTCTTAAGTTAATCCATATTTGTGTGCCATGGCTAATGTTCATTGATGCTCAGCAAATGGTTAGACTGCATCTGTATTGACAATTCTATTCTCAAGCTAATGGTTTATAAGGGTGGTTAGCTTTGTCCTTCGACTCGTGGAGGCCCAGGGCAAAGTTTTATTTCCAAACATGTACTTCCTGCTTACTTCACGATTATCATTCTGGATATATCCAGAGCCAGCAGCAGTAGTTTTAAATGGCTGTTTGAAGTGCATATAAATGATGTGGCCTTATTTACGACTGAAGCCTTTGCTAAAATGATGTTTTCTACTGCTGCTTACATTTCTCATCTCTGTCTGGTAAGCAATAGTAGGAGAATTTTGCTCTAATACCTGGCATTATGAGTTTTCATACTGCATCTCTTTTATTTATTCTTTATTTTTCTTTCACATACTTTAATGTGGATTCCTGAAGATTATTTCCCCCTGTTCTTGTTGCCAATGATACAGGGAACCACAAAGGTTATTTTATGTTAAAATATTTTTCACTGCACTAGAAACGAAAATATTTTGTGAGTAAGGCGTTTTCCATGAGTAAATATATTATTTACTTGTTTTATTGTAACAAAACATACTGATGAAAGCAAGCTAAGGAAGGAAAGGGTTTATTTTGGCTTACAGGTTCTGGGTAAAGTTCATCATTTAATCATGATGGGAAGTTACAGTAGGAGTTGGTTTAAGCAGCTGGTGGTCACGAAGCAGAGGGAAGTAGTGTGTTTCTTAAATTGTGCACCTCCTTGGCATGGAGACTCCATTTTCTTGTTCTAATGCAAAACAGAACAAAAAGCAACAATACAAATACAAAAACATATATTTATAGTATGCTTCACAGTAATGAAAATTGGTTGTAGATTAAATAACTTCCAATGCAGCTATTGGTTGGAATACTGAATGACCATAAAAGAGTTTGAGGTATTTCCATGCTTATTGTCATACAGTATATTCTGATCATGATCTCCCCTCTTCAGCTCCTCCCAGATCCTTCCCACCTCTCCACCCACCCAATTCCATGACCTTTCTTTCTCTATGTCTAGTTAACTTATGACACATGATATTCATAGTTACTGAAAGATCTACAAATGAAGGCTGGAAAGGGAGCTAGGCCAGTAATCTCAGCTACTAGATAGACTAAAGCAGGAGAATACAAATTTAAAGTCTGATACACTGTAACTTCAAGGCCAACATGGGGAAATTAGTGGCCTAGTGATCATGTCTTCAAAGAAAATGAACAAAGAGAGCTAGGGCTATAACTCCATGGTAGAGCATTTTCCTATCCTGAGTAAGGCTCTTGGTTGAATCTTCAGCTTCTTTTGAGAGAAAAAGAAAGTATCGCCGGGCGGTGGTGGCGCACGCCTTTAATCCCAGCACTCGGGAGGCAGAGCCAGGCGGATCTCTGTGAGTTCGAGGCCAGCCTGGGCTACCAAGTGAGCTCCAGGAAAGGCGCAAAGCTACACAGAGAAACCCTGTCTCAAAAAACCAAAAAAAAAAAAAAAAAAAAAAAAAAAAAAAAAAAAAAAAAAAAAAAAAAAAAAAAGAAAGTATCAAGTTATATTATAATTTGTAGTTTTGGTATAATGTCTCTTTCTTGGTTTTGATTTAAGTCCTGAGAGTCATTTCTCCTCCCTGTTCTATACAGGAAACACAGGGCTTTGTTGAAATTCTTATCACTAAGATTCAGGACTGTCTGATGCCAACAGGGCTGCCTGTGGCTGTAACATAGGGGTGGAAGTGTGTAGATAGTTAACTTCAGGACAAAACCTTTCAGGTCTGAGAATAGCACACATGCATGTATTGTTCCATCACCATCAAAGCTCAAAGTTTGTTCATCTAGTAATTTGTAGCTTCTTTTTTAAGTCATTAGAAAGGTTTTTAAACTACCCCTTTTTACTCAGGACTCATTTTCCTACTGGTTCTTACATGTGAAAAGCCAAACATTTTCTATTTTAGAAGTTTGTTTCTGGAGCAAGTACATAGAGCTCCTTTTCCAACTCCAGTTTGAAACATTTTTTTTTCCCAAAAAGATTTTTTTTCTTTTTAGAAGAATTTTGTCTGCTAGACTAAACTGTTTATCAGGCAAGCAAAAGAACAAGGAAATTGCTCCCATTAAGTTTCAGAAGAATCAAAGTTCTAGTAAGCCTCTGAAGTTTAGCTTAAAACTGTACATAGTAGCCTTTTCTACTCAAATACATGGAGCCTCCAAAGCAGAAATACTGTGTAAATACATATGAGCAAGTGGATTTATGGTTCAGAATTTAAGTGCTATTGTGTTTTGGAGAGCCATGGTATGAATTTATGTTTAGATGTTATTGTGAGCTACTGATAAAGTTTGGAGTATGTGCAGCAAATTTTCTTTTAATATATGCTTAAGTAGGTTCCTTCAGGCAAATACATTTATACATATACATACATACATACATATACATATATTTACACACATGTGTTGGTAGGCTTTCCTTATTAATTTTTTCTATCATATATATATTACATATAAAATATCTTAAATAATATAGACAGGTGTAGCTTCTTAGATTAGCTTCTGTATCACCAGCTAACCTGTCAACATCGCCTATAAGATGGCTACCATTTTAGCATGAAGTTGCCTACATCTATACTGAGATACACTTATGGGCTGTGCTGTCAAAACACTCATGTAAACACTTATCACTTTAGAATATATCTTTGAGCTTTCTGACTGGTTAATCACAAAGGTATCATTCCAGTTATTCACCAAAAATCTTCAAAGGTTTTATACAGGGTTATCAAATACTTAGAACTAAAGGAACTAAAATGAAAAGAATAATTATTGGATGCATCAGAGAAATTTTATACCACAGAATGGCAATAATAGGAAATCACATTAATTTGTTCCTAGTGTTAAGAATGAATGATAAAAAGTTATAGAATTTGGTTAGAAATAAAAGTAGTGAATTATTTGTTTACCCCTGATATTGTCTCATGTTTTATTGATAGTAAAACACAATCAACATTTTGCTTAAAAGTAGTGTTTAATTTTATTTTTCTTAGTATGATTCTTTGTTTTGACCAAGAAGGAAAAAAAAAAGTCTTCAGAGTTAAGAAGAAAAAGGAACTAGAGTTAGATTGTCACTCTCAGTCATAAATAGGAGAGAGTGTATGGATCAGACACTGTCAACCAGAGCCCGTTACTACTTGAGAGAATATTAGCTGACAGAAAGCAAGCTAATACAACTGATGGAAGAGAGGATTGAGAGAGCCACAGGCTGTCTTTGGATCTTCCTGCAACTCCTGGCTATGTATACGAGAGTTTCTTCCACTGAGGACTCACAACTATCCTCCACCCCACTCCTGATCTTTTATAGTTCTTTCTTCCAGTACTCCATGATCTCCTTGGAACTCTCCAACATATAATCTGCTAAATGGTTGTGAACTAACATCAGAAAATGTCTAAGCATCAAGTATATGCAGGGTACTAAGTGCATGAAAAGTTCCATAAAACCTGGGCTTCCTCCCAAGTATCACGTGAAATGACCAAGCATTCCCAGTCATTTCTCCAATAGAAGGGAGTTCTGTATACACTGAACAGGTAACATTAGGTGAGCTTTTTTAGAGAAAGGACTTGAGATAGCACTTGAATCACACCATACAGAATACAGATGCCAATTTTATGTAGTATCTTTGTGAATCTGAATTTAAAAATCAAGGAGATAATTAATGCTTATTTCTGTACCATGCAGTGCATGGAAAATAACAATACTTGGGCAGTAATAGGTGTCACACATCAAAAATACTTTGTATCCCTCAATTTGATCCTTATCTTCTTTAGTTGATGCTTTTACACAGAAATACTTCTTTTCCATTCTGTTTAAGAACAGTATGCCCTCAAATACATAAGTTGTTTATCCTGATTTCTAAGAATAGCAACACTTCCACCCACACCTAACTGAAAGGTAATTTAAAGGCTATTAGGTATACTTTAGAATCTCAAGGTAGCAATAAACACTTTCATTTTCAGTTTGGTCGCAACTGGGAGATAAAATGTATATGCATAAATCATTTGAGGAAACTTGCCTTTTTATTATTTAAATAGAATCTTAAAAATTTGGAATTTGACAATTGTAGACATTAACTTAGGTTATTTTCCTTAAACTAACTCCATAAATATATTGAAAATAATAGCTCTTCCGATGAAGAACATTATTCTGTCCATTAGATATAGCAATAAGGACCTGCGGTCATTACCAAAGGCAACCACAAGCACCCCCTTTTTTAACTGCAGTGTCTAGTCTAATGAAATTTATTCAATGCCAGAATGGTGAAGAGTCCTACCAGATAGGAATCTCTGCTCTTTCATTCTTTTGACTTGAAGATCATTATTCTAGTAAGCCTCTTGGTAAAACTTGTACAAAAAACAAACAAACAAAAAACATGAGAGCAATAAAGTTACTCTTTAGAAACTAATTACTTGAACTTTGATAACTTTCATCATTTTCTAAGAGGAAATAAAGTGAATGTGAATTTGCTTGCCTTCTTAAGGTCTTGTTAATTTAAATAACAAGTGCAGATCTTCATGAATGAAGCCCTTAGGATATTTCAGTTCTGTATCATACTATTGTCATCTGCTGTTTATTTAAAAGTAACAAGAAAAAAAATATAAATTTCAGCTACTTGGGTTTTGTTTTTACTTACTTCATTTTAATTTTTCTTGTTTTAGATTCGGGCTTAATTTAGTACCTACAGTGAATATTGTAGTTTGCTGTTGAGACTTCTCATCCAAGAATGAGGCATGGAAATTATTTGATGACTTTCAGCCTAGTCCTTCCCCAGGAAACACCTTGAGCCAAGAGAGTCATCTTGTCTACAGCCACACCCTTCTGGTGTCAACAGGTTATCCAGGTAGGGGCAAAACCATCTAATCCCATTGTTCAAGAAAGGGGCAGCTTTCAACTTCAAAGTACTTTCTCACAACTCTCTTAATTTAACTCTTCCCTCTGCCCAAATCTATTACCTATACCCTCCCAAAAATTTTTCTAATAAGATTTTTATTTCTGAGACAGGGTTTCTCTGTGTAGCTTTGCGCCTTTCCTGGAACTCACTTTGTAGATCAGGCTGGCCTCGAACTCACAGAGATCCGCCTGCCTCTGCCCCCTGAGTGCTGGAATTAAAGGAATGCGCCACCACCGCCTGGCCTTAACAAGATTTTTGTATGCAAATATTTACTTCTTGGGAAGCATTAATGGATAAGTTTGATAACCAGTCACCTTTGACTCCTTAGATGAGCATTTCGAGGAAAAAATATATGTTACAGGGCAGAATGATCACAAAAATCTTTTTTTTTCAATGAGAACATGTAGCATGTATATATATATTACTTTCCCACACTATCCTGCTGAGCAGACACTGCTCCCTTAGATCTTTGTTTATTCCCCTGAGAAGAATGCTAGAAATGCTTCCACCTGCCCAAGGAATGCTTCAGGCAAAATATTTCCTTTCTCCGGCTTGGCACATTCAAGGACATTGCACAAACAGCCTTCATATGGCAATGAGACCTTCTGCCCCCTGAGTACATCTGGTGAATGTGATGAGAATGACTTCATCTGCTTATCATTGCTTCCCTGTCCCTGCTCTGAACTCTGAGCTATCTTGTAATAAAAGCTTCAGAGAAGTCCAGTGAAAGTTCTTAATCTGTGTCATTTAGAGTTCCCTGGTAAAGGTTCTTGATCTGTATCACCTAGCATCCCGTTTCTGCTGAATCTGGAATTTGACTTTAATTCCTTGGCACAGGTCACTGGCTGGTCACAATAAGAACATTATAGATAGATAATGCAAAGCCTCCCATGAACTGATGGATGTACCACAGGCAAGAGTTTTGAAAGGATGGGAAGTAGGTGCTTACTGATCATCAAAGATGCACAGACTTATTTGTCACCTCTGTGGAGACTGACTTGCATATTCTTTCCCAGTTGCATGGGTTGGGTGTTTTTCCAAGATTGTGGAAGAACAACTACTTACAAAAGTTCAGCTGTTAAAAATCAGTAGAAACACATGTCTTTCTTCACTGAGAGTGTCAGGGTCCACAAACCAAGATGAATGACTAATTTGTAAATGATGATGATGTCCATAATTCATGCAGCAAAGGAGGCATCAGAGCAACCATAATGATCCTAAAAGACTGCCCATAAGAAGGAAGTACAAGTTGGTGGCATCATAAGGAAGCGTGTAGGGATACGTCATGTCAACAAGTGGTAAAAGAAAATACCACAGAAGAAACAAAACGGGAACCACAAGCCACAAAAAGATGGAGTCTATTCTGCATTTCTTTCTCCATGGCCTGTGTTTTAGTGAGCTGGCTCAGTTTGAAAATGACCACTGTGACTTACAGCTATAGCGGACTACTTTGTAGCACACTGACAATTCCTCCAAGAAAAACTAAAACTACAGAAAGTTCATTACAATTACACAGTCTTTGTTTGAGGACATCAGATAGATGCAGAGTGGGAAATACTTGAGGACCAGGCTGATGAAAAGAAGGAAAAGAAAATGAATGAGTGTTATCGCCCAGCACTTTTCCCCCCTTAAAGCATTTGTCAGCATCCAGACATTTAATATTCTTACTAGGAGTTGTCTGTTTTAGGAGGCGTGGCTCAGAAAAATACTATTTGAGATGACCAGGGAGGAGAGATCTAATGATGAATCCAGGATCTCAGTTGCGATTCCTCATGGCCTGTCCCTTAGAGGAAAACTAGACACACATTTGCTCACAGAGAAAGCCTCAGGTTCAAACCAGCTCAATATTAATTTCACAGAATTTTTGTGATTCTAACTGCTTATCAAAAGCAAAATTTCTAGAGGTAGGTGGCATACACCTTTAATCCCAGTACTCAGGAGGCAGAGGTGGATCTCTGTGAGTTCGACGCCAGCTTGGTCCACAGAGTGAGTTTCAGGACAGTCAGGACTGTTTCACAGAGAAACTGTCTAAAAATAAATAAAGAAATAAATAAAGAAATAAATAAAGAAAGAAAGAAATAAAATAAAGAAATAAATGAATATTTTTTAAAAAAGCAAAATTGCTCTAGAATTCTTCAATTACAAACTTGTTGGACCACAGGAAACAAGGGCAGAAAAAATTATAAGAAGAGAAAAAATGCTAAAAGTGTTTTTAGACATCCCAGGTACTGGATTTATTATGTACTCACCTTCCATATGTGATTTTGTGCATTCCTGGATTCCTTGTGTCTTAGGGGACTATGTGTTTCATTGAAGATAAAAGCTCAGTTATTTTGTAACCCAAGGTATGAGTTATGGATGAAGAGAACTATTGCCACCTCCTTTAGTCATTTGATAAATCTTTTTTTAATCATAAATTGTTCTATTTTTTTTTTTTTTTTTTTTTTTTAAGATTTATTTATTTATTATGTATACAGTGTTCTGCTTGCATATATCCCTTCAGGCCAGAAGAGGGTGCCAGATCTCACTACAGGTGGTTGTGAGCCACCTTGTGGTTGCTGGGAATTGAACTCATGACTTCTAGAAGAACAGCCAGTGCTCTTAACCTCTGAGCCATCTCTCCAGCCCCAAATTGTTCTATTTTTTAAACCTTAATTTCTATTTATTCATTGACAACGTGACTATTTCGAAACATGACATCAATAGGCTCTGTCCTTGGACCTCAGACTTCTGTAACCACGGGTTTTGACCATGTTTACAGCACAGGCAGGAATTCTCTCCTGTAGAGTACACCTTACCCCCACACATAACCATGCCCCTACCACACTAGTAGGACATTTTGCCTGGCCGGTTGATATTGTAGCAGGCAGGGTCCAGCACTAGACAGTAGTGCTCTGAAGAAAATAACTATTTGCATAATACAGAAAGGCTGTCAGACTAAGTAAGAGATTTGCATATAATAGCCACTCTCTAAGACTTCCTGTATTTCACACCATCCTCTTGTTTTAGAACACACAAAATGTTAAAACATACGATGTACTTTCATCACCAGTCCCAAGGTCACCAGGTCAGGGCAGAGGTACCAGGAATACAGATGACCTAGTTGGTCATGCTTAGATGACTTCCTCGGCTTTGCTCAAGGAAGGTGTGCATTTGAAAAGATGGTCAACATGGGGATCTTGCTTTGCTTTTAGAGAAAGGAGTCCAGACATTAAAAAGTATTTCTAGGTCTAGTAAAAGAAGACAAGAGCTTTTTTTTTTTTTTTTTTTTTGGTAAGTTACAGTGTCAAAAAGCATAAGAAAGTAAGAGGGAAAATAAGAAATTCAGTTTGAAGAATGAATGGTTGTGCCCAACAGAGCCATTGTTCTGTCAGTGTTGGCATTATAAATCCTCATCCTTGGGTGTTTATAAAATCCAGTTAGACCTGAACAAAATACACTAGAATCTAGCAGCAAGCAATTTCAAAAAAAAATTGAATAATGTACCTCAATCACTTTTAACTGTAGGCTTTGCAAATTGCTCTGCCATCAAACCACCCTGAATGTGCCCAACTTTGTTTGACCTGAGATGGAAGCTGATTTCTTTCAGACACATTTTGGTTTATAAAAGTATGGTTAAAACACTCTTTAAAGGAACTTTAATTTAGATAAGTGTAGAAATTAAGCTTCATCACAGCTTACAGAGGGTATTATCTTCAGAATAGATCTACTACTGGGTACTGCTTGAATTAAGCACTTTGAGTAAATACTTTATTTACTACATCAGATTTCACTTAGAGTGATGCTCTGCATTTAAAAACCTTCACTGAAAGTAAAGCCTTAGATAAGGATTGACAGATGATGAGAATGAAGTATGACAGCCCTCAATGTGGCCACAGTTGCCTGTGCAGTATACTTGCTCAGGAACTATGAACAGAATCAATTTACCCTGCCTTGATCCAGCATTGCTGCATAAATGTTTCAGTGGGCTATTGATCTTTGTCTGAGAGACAAGATTAGGAAAAAGCATGGGAAAGTCAATTGAATAGGTACTCGAGGATAGTAAAAGAAAGAACTAGAAAGATAACGTGAGGGAAGAGAAATGGTGAAGGTAGAGGTGACCCAGAGCAGATGGACATCATGACCGCCACCTTGCTTGGGATTTTTCTTTAAAGGTTTTGTGGAGGTTACATTATGTGGGCATAATTGATTAAATCATTGGTCACTTATGATTAAATGAATCTCCAGCCACTGTCTCCTAAGACTGGGAAGGGAATATTATGTTCCTGTAATTTTAATCAAGAACATTATTTAACTGTTATAATATTTATAGCAGTTCATTTGTTTAGCAGATAATCTCAACACCGAATACAAACCAGGAACTTTTCTAAGTGCTAAGGATATGTCAGTGAAATAAATATGAAAATTCCTTTCCATGAATGTATGTGTTCATCTGTGGATGAATTATTGAGCAAAATATGATATATGATATCATTTAGTCTGAAGGAGGAAGGGTATTCTGTTGTGCTACAATATGAACAATACTTCAAGTGAAATAAACCAATTACACCAAAACAAGTACTAGGATTCCACTTATGTGACATATATAGCAACAGAGTAGAATAGTAGCTTATTCCTGGAAGGAGGGGAGACTAGAGGGTTGTCAAATTGACATAAAGACTAGCCAGTACAGTAGGTGTTAGAAAAATAACAATGACCCTCACATCACACATCTAATGTAAGTAGTGTAAGTGAACATGATTCAAGTAGACAACTGGAAAACTAAAGCAAAGGAGAGTCCAAACACCCAAGGGACTACTAGCCAAATGGCCAATGCCTTCTCTTGTATCCTTCTGTAGAACTGAAAGATAAACTTTCAGATAAACTGAAGAGAAACTTACAGATCTTGATATTCTCATCTTGAGAAATTTGTCTGTGAGGGTCTTTAAAATTAAAGACGTGCTACATTGGCCTTTCCTGAGTTGAGTTACTCCTCACTCTTGCCTGCTCTCATACTTCTTTCCCCTTTTGAAGGTCAGGGATGCTTCTATGAGCCACCTGCATCAGATTCAGCTGGATGGTTTCTGAGCTGCCAGGGTTGATCCCTTAGAACTTAGGAATCTGCTTATGTACAAACTTCTTAGATGACTGGAAAATGTGAATGCTTGAGAATCATTACTAATGAAAGAAATTCCCTATTTTTGCCAAATTCAGCTGGGCCTAAGCCTCTTGGTCATAATTTGGCTTGAAGTATGGCTGTTACTTTTTACCAGATACCTGCACAAAGATCACTTCAGCTACTGGAAATGATTGCGACACAATAATGTTTCCCAGAGTACTGTTAGTATTTTGTTGCTGACTAGAGAGGAGATATTTACTTTGGCTCCTGGTATCAGGGAGCAAGCATTCCAGGAAGCACGGTGGGACATAGCTGCTCACATCATAGCAGTCAGAAAGTGGAGGGAAGGCCTGTGCTAATAGGCTCTCTCCTTCATCTTTAACTCTAATTGCCCTCCACATTCTTGGCTGGTGCTGCCCATAATCAGGCAGGTTCCCCTGTACACCCCAAATGAATTCTTTCTGGAAACATGCTCATAGACACACCCAGAATTGTTCTTTGATGATCTCCCATGATCTTCTCAGTCCAACACAACTGTTCATTAAGACGAGCCACGGTGCTTGACAATGAAAAACTCTCTCTTCAGGAATGGTTGCTTTGCACAGTGAATGATTTTGGTTGCTGCAGACTCCCTCTGATGTTTCTTCTCATGTAAGTGGGTTAAACAACATTTGTTAGTACAACTTTAAAAATTCACTATGTACATAAATAAAAAGGGTACAATAATGGGGAATGATCATGTTTCTGTGACACGGTTGGAAAAATGACAAAGATAATTTATTTCAGGCAGATAAACTCCTTCAAATTAATTAGTGAATGATGTTGGAAAATGGTCTTTTAAATGTTCAACTATGAGTTTTCCATTTCTCCTGAATTTATTGAGCATTTAATAATCATATAACTCAACTGGTAAACTGTTTTATCCTTGCATCACTCGGTAACGAAGTGTGTCTAGCTACCTAGTTAGATTATAAATTTCTAGAGGGGAGATATTGGCATGAGATATCTAGAATAAGAACTCTGAAAAGGTTAGCCCTGCTTCCTAAATAAATATGGCAGTAAAACTGTTGTATCTTTATCCTTAGTGTTTCATACTATATCTTGTATTTTTGAGGCGTTTGGGAAGTTTCATTTGAGTTAATATAAGATAGGAGCATTGAAGGCCAGCCTGGAAGGCATGGACTTGGCAGAGATGCTCAGGAACAATGCTAGCAGCATGATCCTGAGAGTCTTGAGGTGTCAGATTCTGCTGCCTAAAAAAATATACTAGAAGATAATCCACAAGCGAACAAGTTCCTTGGGGATGAAAATTCAACGTCAAAAGTAGAGACATCTTTCTATAAGGTTCTGTTACTCAGACATCACTTTTCTAACTAAGAAGTTTCTTAGCAAAAATAAAAATGAGGCCCAAGGGAATATATTCAAAAGCTATGGCTTTGGTTTTCAGGAAAACTGAGTGGCTTCAAATTCAATAAGGAGTTTTGTGGCTTGATATTGGAGATTCAAATTTCTCTGTGTTGCATATCATGTTGGCATATGCATTTATGCACAATGTCCATTTTTAATTAATGTAAATTTGTAATATTACCACTTGCTCAAAGTCTGTTACTCAATTTGTTGAATATTTTGTCTGTTAGAAAAAAAGCAAAGGCCAACAGAGCAGAAGAGACATAAAGGTGAAAGCAACTTAGAAGCTGATCTTGTTTTCCTCTATAAATGCCGACAAAATCCCCAGTGTGTGAGAAAGCCTATGACTTGTGTTCTTTGTCTCTAACAAAGGATAATTTTGGAGGATTAAATTTAGACTAATTTTCAAAACAATTATTTTAATGGGTAAATAAATGTCATATGCATTTTCCTTACATAACTTGTTTTTATATGTGTGGGTACAGCAGAAGGGTTAAGTAAGCCATGAACACACATGCTACCCTTGTAGTTCTTTGTGATGAGAACATTTGAAATAAGCTCTCAGCATTTTTTTTTTTAGGTTGTACCTTGTCACTAACTGTAGTTACTGTGGTGCAGTAAATCTGTAGTGGTTAATCTTGAGTGGATGAAGAGATGCCGGGATCAGTAAAGCACAGTTCTCAGTGTGTCTGTAAAGATATTTCCAGAGACAGCTGACATGTGGAATGGTAGGTAAGGAGGAAAGACTCAACCCAGAAACTAGCAGCCCTGTTCACCCCTCTGGGGCCCAGATGAGATAAAAGTACAAGAGGAAGACAGCTGACATGTACAAGCTCCACTCTTTTTTGGTTAAGTGTATGTATTACTGGTAATGTAACCTGTGCACATCCAGCTTTTTTAGTCTTTCAAGACAGATTCATACCAATGACCCTCTTGGAAACTCCTGAGCCATCAGATCATCTGGGGCCTGCATTGGTGGTCTCCTCTTGCTCTGACACTTCTAAGTTCTCAGATTATGTGTCTGCTGGGCTCTCTACCTTCCAGAATCCATACAACCATTGTTGTACTAACTATCTTCCAATAGTTTAGTATGCAATATATACCCCAATCAAATAAATTCCCATATACCACATTACAAACACAAAATACAAACTCCCTCCTGTGTGTGTGTGTATGTGTGTGGTGTGTGTGTGTGTGTGTGTGTGTGTGTGTGTGTGTGTGCTGTTGGTTCTGTTCCTCTAAGGAATCTTAATTAATAAAAGAGCTCTTAAATGTATTCCTTCTACTTTCAATCCATATCTCTCAATCTCCAACCTCAAACCACCTACTCTTTGGAAGCCACAATTTTCTACTTTTTTTGAGCCCAGTGTTTTTATTCTTTCCATTACTTGAAGTAAAAGCCCAGGTATTTCCCCTCTCCCCCTCTCCCCCCGAGACAGGGTTTCTCTGTGTAGCTTTGCACCTTTCCTGGAACTCACTCTGTAGCCCAGGCTGGCCTCAGACTCACAGAGATCCACCTGTCTCTGCCTCCCAAGTGCTGGGATTAAGGGTGTGCATCACCACTGCCTGGTGAAAGCCCAGGTATTCTAAATCAAGAGTGTTCACTGTGCTTTTGGTGTAGTACTGATATAAGGACTATGGACAAGGACATCTCTTTTCTAATCCTGGTGCAATTTGAGGAGGTTGAGGATGGTGAGAGAACGGTATAGAAGCTGACCTCTACTTGAGTGATGTTGGGAGGGAAGGTGCTCTTACAGGCATTGCGGTCTTCTTGTCTTTACAAATACTCATTTACTACACAAGTGCCACTAGAGACTTCCTGTATTGGAAACTTGAGGTTACTCTTGGTGTTAGTTCATTTTTTTCATCACTGGGACAAAATCTGACACAATCAACTTTACGGAGCAAAATTTTCTTTGACTCAGCTTTAGAAGGTGGAGTCTGTGATTTCCTGGCCTCATGCAGTTGGGCAGAACATTATGGTGGCAGGGATTTGTGGCAGAGGAGGTTTTGTCACATGGTGACAGGTAGAAAAGAAAGAGCAGGAAAGGGTCATTGACAAGGTACCTCAGATGACTTGCATGCAGCGATCTATTTCTTTTAGCTAGGTTCCACTTCTAAAGATTTGCAGATCTGTCAAAACAGTACGACCAGTTGAGGACTGAGCATTCACATGTGAACCTTTTGGATAATACTTTATACATGATAATACTCATTTAGCAACCAGGAGATGGGATGCTATGTTCATATGATAAGAATTCCACCAAGCTGGGATAGGCCCTAGTCCTATTATTATTGCTAGTATAGTATAGTATTCTCTCTGATGTCCTTCTGTTGAAGAGCAGGGTTAAAAACCAATGGTGGGACATCTTGCACAGCCTTGTTGCAGGGGGAGGGGATTGGACCTGCCTCAACTGAATGTGCCAGGCTCTGCTGACTCCCCATGGGAGGCCTTACCTTTTCAGAGAAGAGAATGGAGGATGGTCTGGGGGAAAGGCTGAATGGGAGCTGGAGGAGGGATGAGAGAGGGATCTGTGGTTGGTATGTAAAATGAATAAAAAATTTCTTAATAATAATAAAAAAACAGAAGCCGGGCGTGGTGGCGCACGCCTTTAATCCCAGCACTCGGGAGGCAGAGCCAGGTGGATCTTTGTGAGTTCGAGGCCAGCCTGGGCTACCAAGTGAGCTCCAGGAAAGGCGCAAAGCTACGCAGAGAAACCCTGTCTCGAAAAAACCAAAAAAAAAATAATAATAATAATAATAAAAAAACAGAATGACCTTCAGTCTGGGTTATGCACCCAAAAGTTTATGGCCACTAAACTGTAAGACAAAAAAAGTAGACTGTTAACAAGTACTGGACATAGGGAAGAGAAAGGAAATCTGTCCCACCTCCACAGATACCTCTACCCTTTGTCCACAAGAACCAGATAACAAAGGAGACCTTTTGGGCCAGGCTGAGCACTCCAACACAGATAGGCCTGCCACTGAATCAAGAGGAAATAACTTCTGACTAAGCCACAGAATTTAATCAGAATTTGATTTGATTACAGTACCAGGACATATACCCTATCCTCAAATCTACACTCATGACTCAGAAGTTAAGTATGTAAAAGAGAGCGGATGTCAAATCAGCCTTTCTCCTAACCATCTTCCAAAGATTTACCAATGGCAAGAAAACACAGACCCCAAGGGGGCAAAATAGTAATAATGTTACCAAGTAAAATAATTCAGCAATTTTCTTTTTCCAAAGAAATGGGTTACAAGCCAGAAGTCCACATGGCTACCTTCAAGAGATAAAACAGATTAAAAAAAAATGTTCTGTGGAGAATGCTGTCTGGTTTTCTGAGATTTCAAAGAAAGGGATCTGGGTTTTTAAGTTATTTGTTGGAAGCTAATTTAATATTTTTTTAAAAGTATTATGTAGATCAAACATACATTTTTCGAGATAGGGATTCTCCATGTAGTTTTGGTGCATGTCCTGGATCTCACTCTATAGACCAAGCTGGCCTCAAACTCATAGAAATCCACCTGGCTGTGCCTCCTGAGTGCTGGGATTAAGGGCATGCACCACCGCCGCCTGGCCCATATGTATTCTTATAAAAGGAAAATGGTTGATGATCTACAATTTTGTAACTTTAAAGGAATAAATGTTAAATTTCATAGAAATTAACTATATTAATTTGTTGGGGTTTCCATAACAAAATATTACATGCTGTATAGCTTAAACATTAGATGTTGATTCTAGTGTACAGATGATAACTATGGACAATGTTGTACTGTTATTTTTCAACACCTAAAAGTTTTTAACCATAAAAATACGATACATGGGGAGGAAGCATGGTTCTTCCCAGAGCCATGACAGATTGAGTGGACAAGGAAACCCACACACAGGCCTGAGGTGGTCTGTCCCGGGTTCTGAAGAGAAAACACAGGTCCACCTGGTACCTCATGGCGCGAAGCAGACAGGCGCTGCTATTATGGTGGGCAAATGTATGGTGTGGTATGGAAGAGAGAGAGAGAGAGAGAGAGAGAGAGAGAGAGAGAGAGAGAGAGAGAGAGAGAGAGAGAGAGAGAACAGTTCAAGTCCTGTGGACAGAGGCTATCTGAAGAGATGAAAGTGGTGAGGAGTGGGTTGAGGTGAATGACTTGATTGCCATCCAGGACCATGGTGAAGTCTGGGCCTGGGCTGCTGCTGGGGCCCACGTCTGGGTTCATGGCTCTGATGCAGCCATGATCTCTGTTGATGTCGGCCGATCCCAATAGCAACAAAGGTAGAGAGGATAGGGCTGCACAGTATTGGCCCCACATCTTACTGGATGCAACTCTAGGGAAAACTGTTTCTGCCCCTCATAGACTAAAGCATTCAGGAGAGAGGGTCCTACACCTCACCTGGGCAGCACAAGAGAGCCAATTCTGTTTGCAGGGGTATGGGTGACCTGGCTCAGAGGCATGAGAATGGGAGAACAGGTCATGCTCCTCTCATCTGCCATGTGGTGTCCTAGGTGAGGGAAAGATGCCTTCTCTGCTTGCCCCCTGTGATCTGCAGCAGGTGGGAGACATGACCCAACTCTTTACCAGCTGCAACACTCAAGAGAATGGGCCCTGTGCCTCAGCTGGGAAGCACAGTAGAGTTGACCCTGTAGACCGGGTTGCAGATGAGCCAGCCCTATGGGTATGAGAGGGGCATAGGTGGTACTGCCTCCCTCGTCTGTGGTGTGGTGGTCGGGGCGAGGGAAAGTTGCCTTCCTCCATCCCTCCTACCACCTCCATCTAGTGAGGAAGCTGACACTTCACTTTACCAGCTGCAACACTTGAGAAATCAGGCCTTATCATCATCTGGCCAGCATGGTGGAGCGGACTCTGTGATGGGGCACAGGTGAATTGCCTGAGAACATGAGTGTGGAAGATCTGACCCTGCCCCTCATCTGCCATATGACAGTATGGGTCGGAGAGAGATGCCCTCCCCCACCCCTTCTAACCCTGAAGCGGGTGGGAGAGCTGACCCCGAGGTCATAAGAGCAGGAGAACTTCCCCTGCCTCTCATCAGCTGCAGCACTTGGAAGAGCAGGCCCAGCACCATGCCTGGGCAACACAGAAGAGCCAATGCTGTTGGCGGAGTGTGGTGCTGTTGGTGTGGGTGAGCAGTCCCTACTACAAATCTGTCATTCCTCTGTGTGGGTGGGGGAGAGATGCCCCCCTTGTCCCTCACCCCTCACCACCTGAGACAGAGGAGAGAACCAACCCTCCCTCTTACCAACTGCACCACTTAGGAAAGCAGGCCTTTTTCCTTATCTGGGCAGCACAGTAGAGCTGACCCTGTTGGCAGAGGCATGGGTAAGTTGGCCCTGAGGGTGTGAGACTGGGATAGCTGGCCATAATCCCCCCACCTGCCATGTGGTGGTGAGGGCAAGGGAAAGATGCCCTTCCCACCTTGCCCCTGCATGGAGCATGAATCTTAAAGAGTCTTATTAATAAAAACAAACCTGAAGCCAGGTATTGGGGTGAATGCTGGAAGATCAGAGAAGCAGAACAAGCCACAGCCACCTCGCCTCGTCAATTCCTCAGCTGATCCTGTTTCCTCAGACTGGAAGCTTCTGAGTCCTCATCCAGAATGAATCTCAGCTGAACTGCTGCTAAAAGCCTAAAAGCTTAACCAGCCTCTAGTTCCTGGTCCTCACACCTTATATACCTTTCTGCTTTCTGCCATCACTTCCTGGGATTAAAGGCATGTGTCACCACGCCTGGTTGTTTCCAGTGTGGCCTTGAACTCACAGAGATCCAGGTGGATCTCTGCCTCTGGAATGGTAGGATTAAAGGTGTGAGTGCCACCATTTTCTAGCCTTTGTATCTAGTGGCTGTTCTGTCCTCTAACCCCAAATAAGTTTATTAGGGTGCACAATATTTTGGGGAACACAATACCACCACACCTGCAACTTGTGGTGGGCGAGGGAGCTGACCCTTCCTCTTATCAGCTGTAGTACTCACTTGGGAAACTGGGCCCTGCACCTCACCTGGCAGCACTGTAGAGTTGACCCTGTTTCAGGGGCACAGGCAAACCGGCCCAAGAATTAGAGCATGGGAGATCTGGCCTTACCTTTCATCTGAAATATGGTGGTGTGACCAGGTGAGAGATGCCCTCTGCCCTGTCCCTCACGACCCACGATAGGTAGGAGAGCCGGCCCTGAGATCATAAGAACAGGAGAGCTGTCCCTGCCCCTCACTAGCTGCAGCACTTAGGAGAGTGGCCCTTGTACCTAAGCCATACAGTAGAGCTGGTCCTGATGGTCCAGGTGTGGGAGAGCCAACTCTGAAGGCAGGAAAGCAGGAGAACTGGCACTGGCTCTTGCTCACTGCTGCAAGGGGTGAACTAGCCAGGGCAATGCTGGAGAGCTCACCCTGGTGGTGAGGACAGGGGAGAGATGGCGGGCTGACCATCCCTGCAACTATCTAGTCCCAGAACCAGGGTTCTGAGTTGGCCCACCACAACTTCCACCCTCTCTGTGATCTGCTGGAACACATGAAATGACCTGCCCTGCAGACCCAAAGCTGTAGGATCTCCATGACACAGGGGAACAACAGGATATCCAAGAGGAATCCCAGTGAAGGCCCAGCATCAATAGTGTAGCAGAAACCAGAGACCTCGAACCCGATCAATTACTCTTTGCAATGAGCACTCACAAGTAAAGATATATAGATAAAAGGGTTTACTGTGTGACTCACTCTGTCACACTATAGCTTCCATGACAAAATTTTTCCTTTTTTTTTCTCTTAAATTTTATTTTATTTTGGAGGTGGGCAGGTTGCAAGGGCAGAAGGCAGATACAAAGGGATGAGAAAAGAAATGGGACCAAGATGCTTGATGTGAAAGACACAAAAAATAATTAAAGTTTAAAAATAAAAAAATGATGTTTGAGGAGATAAATCTATGTACTGGTTGTTGTTGTTGTTTTTTTTTTTTTTTTTTTTTTTTTTTTTTTTTTTTTTTTTTTTTTTTGGCAACTTGACACAGCTAGAATCAACTGGAAAGAGAGAAGCTCAGCTGAGAAAATGTCTCCATCAGATTGGCCTGTAGGTGAGTCTGTGGAGGGTGGGCATTTTCTTTATTGATTGATGTGGGAGGGCTCGCCCCTGAGCAGGTGGTCATGGGTTGTGTAAGGGAACAGGTTGAACAAGCCATGGAATGCAAACTAATAAGCAGTGTTCCTTCATGGTCTCTGCTTCAGTTCCTGCCTTTAGGTTCCTACTTGAGATCCTGCCTAGCTTCCTTCAGTAATAGACTGTGACCTTGAAGAGGAAGAACCCCCTTCCTCCATACATTGCTTTTGGTCATGGTGTTTATCACAGCAATAGAAGACAGACTAGGTCATTATGTTGAATCTGATTTTAAAACTACGTGATATATATGTGTCCAAAGTTAAATGATACATCATGAACATGTACAACATGTATGTTTTATTACATTAGTTAAAATAGATGAAATAGCAATTTATTTGATCACAGTTCTGGAGGAGAGACAGTCCTAGATAAAGATATTGGTTGGCTTGTTCTCACTGGGAATCCTCTCTCTTAGGCTTGTAGACTTATTTGATTGTTTATATATGACCTTCTATCTGTGTCCAACCAATCACTTTTTTTATGGATTCCAGTGATTCTGGATCAGGATCCATCCATAAGCTCTTACTATTCATGTTTAAGTGTATCACATTCTGAGGGAGGGAGGATTAGGATTTCAATGGAATCTTTGGTGATAGACAACATTATTTACAATCACAAATAATTTTCTTCATAGATAAGTTGACTACATGTCCTGGCTTGCTCAGAATAGAGCATTTCTACTTGTGGTATTTGATCATAAGCTTAAGATGCCTATACCCTACTCTCCACAATATCCTTGTTTGGATGACAAATTTATGGTCATTTTATTTACAAAGAATCCATACACATTTTATAAGAGACCAATTAGTCATTCTTTATCAGATGTAAGCAGATGAAATCTAAGTATATTGAATAATGTTAATAATCAATGAGGCAGTAAAAAGAAAAATATGTAATAAAAATATGTAATGAATTGGAATAATAAAGTTCAATCACACCCACAGAATATTTATTGTCATCTCTGTAGCTGCTGTTGAAGATGCTGCAGCTGAATATAATTTCCTACCGTTGTGGAGTTTCTGTACAGCTCAAATAGATCTAATTAACACAGTCAATAAGAAAAATGTAAGAGAAAATGACACATAAGAAGATATTAATATAAATGATAGAATTTCCTGAAAAAAGAGTAAAAGAAACAGTAAATTACCAAGGCGTACTTGAAGAGTACAACTTAAATTAAAATTTAGAGCAAAATCATTATATGAAAAAGTTATATATAAAAGTATATTGTAAAATAATTATAATATGCAATTACATTTTCTGGAGAGGGCTGGTGAGATGGGCTCAGCAAATAAAGATGCTTCACCTAAGCCTGATGACCTGAATGTGATACATGGAACACACCAGGGGGAGTGTGGGGTATTTGTACACTGTGTGAAAATGTATTGCTGTGATTGGTGTAAGAAAGAGCTGAATGGCCAATAGGTAGGCAGAAGAGAATAGGCAGGATTTCCAGGGAGAGAGAGGGAGAGGAGGAGAAATCTAGGCATGCAGATTTAACCAGCAGACTCAGAGAAAGTCGGACATGCTGTACTGAGGAGAGTTAATCGAGCTACAAGGCAGAACATAGATTTAAAAAAATATGGGTTAATTAAGTTAAAAAGAGCTAGTTTGAAACAAGCCTAAGCTAAAGGCCAAACTTTCATAATTGATAATAAGTCTCTGTGTCATTATTTGGGAGTTGGCGATCCAAAGATAATCTGATAAGAAAGTTTATTACAGTGGAAGCTAAGATACTAACTCTGAAAACTCGTTTTCTGACTTCTTTTTGTGCTTCTTGGTATTCAGTCATACATGTGCCCCATAAATAAAAAATGATAAAATAAAATATTAAGAGCAGAGACTGGAGAGATGGTTGAGTTAAGAGTATATATTGTTCTGTCAGAAGATCTGAGTTCAGTTCATATCACTTATGTTAAGTGGTTCTTAATGACCTGTAACTTCAACTCTAGGGGATCTTGCTTCTGGCTTCCTAAGAACACCTGCACTACACACACACACACACACACACACACACACACACACACACACACACAGTTTTAACAAGAAATAAAAGGTTTTGAATTTTTAACAAAGATTAAACTTTGGACAAATTTTTCTGTCTGAGAAACAAACTTGTCTCTCTGGAGGGAGGACTATGCATTTTTGTCATTCTCAAAGAGATCTTTGACTCAAAAGAAAAACCATAATTACAGTAGATGATGGCGTCCACAATTTTTAAGATTACCTTTAAAAATAAAACTCTCAAGCTGAAAGTCTGTTAAGAGCTTAAGTGTAACCTAGGGTTACAAACTATTTCTTTTGGTGAAACTACAGATGTAGCTCCCAACATTACTAAGAGACACAGTCTCATAGCAAATTCTCCTATCCTTTGGTACTTACATTCTTTCCACTCCCTCTTTTGCAATGTTTTCCGAGCTTAGGTGTGGGGGTTGTTTCATCAATGTATCCATTGATTCTGGGCTCCACAACTGTGTATTCTGATTGACAGGGGAAAGACCCCCAGCTTCAAGCTCACACAAAGAACTACAGGCAACTAAGAAATGCTGAGCATGGGAGAAATAGTCTTCTCCAGAGAAGAACCCTCCAACTGGTTATTCAATACCAAAAGACCAGCCCTGAAAACATTCATACAAGTAAGAATAAACAGACTGATCAGGTTATATTCAAGAAAATGCACATATATGCATATTACTAAATATTATATATATGCATGTAAGAACAATTAGTGACAAAAGATGATATGAATTTGAAAGACAAAAAAGAATATATGGGAGGGTTTGGAGGGAAGAAATGGTATAATTACATTATAAACTCAAAATTAGAAGAAATAATAAATTGATTTTGGAGTTGGGGTGATAGCTCAGTTAGTAAAGTACTTGCCTGAAAACCATGAAGACGTGAGTAATATCCCTAGGGATCCACAACGACAGAAACCCAAACCCAGACTAACAACCACCACAACAGAAACCTGGACATGATGATGCACGCTTGCAACTCAGCACTGAAGAGATGGAGACAGCAGCTCTCTGGGCTCACTGTCCAGCCTGCTCAGCAAATGCCAGGTCAGTGAGAGATCCTGCCTCAAATCATACATGCTTTTATATTCTCTACCATCACAATTCCTTTTATTATTTCATCTCACTTATGAGGAATTCTAAGAATCCAGTCCTGTTTTCCATGGTGTTAGTAAGGACAGAGGGCACAGCCAGAGCTCTGTTCTGTTGTTCCTGGATCCATGCTCAGGGTTCTCCTGCTGTATCCCGTCACCCTTCTACCACCCTGTGGAGCTACAGGTTAACTCCAAAGAGCTCCACCTTCTTCTAGGGGTCTCAGGCTCCTACCAGGCTACTGTGAGTACTTGCCATGACAGAACCTTCCAAGAAATTTTAACTCAACAAAGACAACCTTAAATTGGTTAGCAGATGCCAGAGCTAAGTACTGACACCTCTGTCCTTATATAAAAATATCCAATCTCATGAGTTTTGGGGAGCCACAGGTCCTACAAGCACTTCCCCTCTTTGATATCACCTTTCTGCTGAGGCTCTTCCACCAGAGCATTTGATCCTTTTACTTCTCTAATTTCTTCTTTAAAAAATGATAATTTATCGTCTTCATAACAAAACCAGAACTGGATTGCCAGGCCCTTTCTCTTCTTGTCACCTCCCCATTCAAAATACTCTTATCTCTTTATAGTCAACATCTCTTAGATCTGCAACAGAGCTCAACACACTCAAGCCTTAGCACCACAGCCTTCTTCAGATCCTCTCCTCTCCCTCTTCCTCCCTTCTCTTCTTTTGTCTATTTTTATTTTTTGTTTTGTAGAACACAGTCTTAGCCTGCCTACCATGGCCACTCTGCTTCTGGTCATAACGCTACTTTTCCTGGGAATAAGAGAGACCCCTTGCTCTTCTTGTGCTGTGCCAGTTTATGGGGTTGGTGAATGCCACAGTTCTTGCAGAGTCAAGTGAGTTCCAGAACTTTCAGCATGTTTACAGGAGCACGATTAGCACAGACAGGCCTCTTCTAGTTGTAAGTCATATCTTTGTGCAGCCGTCAATATGAACAAAATTGTTCTTCCTGCTGTTCTGTTCATCATTTGGTTTAGTCACAACTCTCAGTCTCTTTCCAGAAGTCTTGCTTTGGCATGCTCATGTTTTATTTCCTCATCTCTTTAGTTTTCTTTTTCTTTTTTTTGTTGTGAAACTAGGATTTGAACTAAGTGTCTTGCACAAGCTAGGTACATAAGCACATGTTCTAAACAAAACTATAGATTCCACACAGCCCAGTAATGAAAACAAAACAAACAAGCAAACAAACTCTGTCATTTTTTTAAATGCTCCATTTTGTTTTCCGACTGAAGAAATTAAACTAAAAGGAAACCATGGAGCCGGTAAAGAAGATAATGCTGGCACAATCAGAAATTAATGATTAAGAAAAGGAAGGGATGTAGCTGATTATTACAGATAATCAGCAGGCCAAAATCAAGATTCAACTGAAATCCTTCCCATCACCCACTAAAATGGCCTACAGATTAAACTATATCAGACAAAAGGAGGAAAACCAAAAACTCAATAGCTTGCTCTACTGTGAAAGAGATCAAAGTTGTTGAGAGTTTGTGAGACAAAGAAATTAATGATTAATTTGGAAATAGTTCATGTGATTTAAAAATGTGTTTTCAAAAAAAAAAGCATTATGAAAGCTCCAATGTCAGAAAATGAAGTAAAACATCTATGTAACAAGTGCACTCAGATGATGGCCTCCATAAAAGCTTTCACCTAGAAATAAAATGAATATAGATTACCAAGTGACAGCACTGACCTAGCAATAAGTTGTGTGAATGAGAAGGTCTAAATTATTTATCAAAAATAATATATTGCATTCAAATCCATACTTAAATGCAACAATTGCATTAATAAACAGACAACTAAAATACCAATGAATACGGAAAACAGCAAAAAAAAAAAGGTAGCATTCAAGTGGAGTTAAAGCAAACACAGCAAAAACATCTAACACATGCACAGTGCTGGGTCTTATGTGTGTCTCAAGTGTATCACCTAAATATTTAATTCTGATATAAACCCTAGGAGGCAAATACTGTTATTATCCTCATTTTTTAGATGTGTGGTGGAAGCACTTAGAAAGGCCGGGTAACTTGGCCAAGATCACATAAAGGTCCAATGTCTGAAGCCAACTAGATCTTCTCTATAGAGTATATTGTTTTTGTCTCACTACTATTTGTGAAAAACCCCAATTGAAGCAAACACATAGAGAAAACCAATGATGATTAAAGAGAATTAGTACATATATAAACAAATATTATCAATTATTTGTGCACTCCTATACCAAAATATGAGTTTTGTCTATACAACAGAAAAAATAAGCATAATATGAAAAATAAAATAAGGTACAAATATGGTCATGAGATGGCTTACCAGGCAAAGATGCTTACTACCTATGAGGAAGCCTGATGGCTTGAGTTTGTTTGCCAGAACCCACATAAAGGTGAAAGAGAAAACCAACTCCACAAAAGTGTCCTTTGACCTCAGCATACATACCATGGCATACACACTCACACACATATCACACACACACACACACATATCACACACACACACACACACACACACACACACACATACACACACATACTGATCAAAGAAAACAAAGATACACAAGAATGAAAGAATTTAAAAAATTACCCAATATTGTAGAATATTATTTTAAGGTGTGTTCCTTTTGTTTATATGGCATTTGTTTAACTCTGTGCAGCTGTGTTACTATGCTGGGGTAGGGAGAGAAGCCATGGGCTGGCCCGGGTGCCATTATGGCGAGCAAATGTTTGTGGGGTGTGTGTGTGTGAGAGAGAGGCAGAGTGGTTCATGTCCTGTGAGCAGCGGCAGATCTGAAGAGGTGAAGGTGGTGAGGAACGGGTTGATGTGAGAGGCCTGCATGCCACCTCGGGTCCTTGGTGACATCCTTTCCTGGGCTGCTGCTAAGGGCCATGTTTGGGTCCATAGCTCTGATGCAGCCATGGTCTGTGTTGATGTCTTTAGGTCCTGTTACTACCAAAGGCCTTGAGGATGCCCTGGGGTCTGGGCCACCACATGTGGCCATATTGGTGCCCGAGGGCAAAGCCACCATGCTGGACATCTCAGTGTGAGTGGCCTGGGCTGCCACCTGGAGCCATGGAGATCATCTGTGCTTGAGCTACTGCCTAGGACCATGTCTGGGTCTGTGGCCCTGCTCCAGCCAGGGTCTGTGTTGATATCTATGGTGCCTGTTGTTATCGTGGATCATATGGATGCCTGGTGTCTGGGCCTCCACCTGGAGCCAGTATGATCCCAATCTGAGTGGCTTGCACTACCACCCATGGCCATGGTGTCAACTGGGCTGAGCTGTTGCCTGGGAACCCCATCTGGGTCTGTGGCTATACCTTAACCAGGGTCTGCATTGATATCATTGGCTTTTGTTACCATCAAAGGCTGAACCAATTCCCATGGTATGGGCTGACATCAGGGCCATGTTGGAGTTTCAGGGTCATGTTGCCACCAGGGCCATACAGATCAGAGTGGACTTTGCTGCCACCTGGGGACATGAAGATGTCAGGGCCTGAGATGCAGCTTGGGGCCATGTCTGGGTCCAGGGTGATGCGGCAGCCAGTCTGTGTTGAGGTCATCAACTTCTATTATCATTGGGTGCTGTGGGACTGTGTGTGATCTGGTTATGACCTAGGGCCATGTTGGAGTCTGGGGACCACCTGCTGCTGGGCCCATCCTGATCTAAGAGGCCTGTACTGCCACCCAGGGCCATGGTATCATCCAATGCTGCGCAAGACAAGATGGCCATGTCTGGGTGCATGGGCCTGCCACAGCTGATGTCTGTGTTGATCTCCATTCCCATGTTTTCACAGGGGACCATGCAAACCATGTGTTGAAGTAGTAGGACCTTGATGAGCTGCCCCTCACTGGAGAGCTGACACTGACTCTCCCTGGCCCTGGTTTAATCTACTCTAATGCCCCGTGCATGGGAAATCTGGCCTCTCCTCTAGTAGGAGACCTAGCCCCAGGACTTGGGAAAGCTGGCCCCACTCCTTACCTGAGGAGAATAGTTCCAGTGGACTGGACTGACCAACTAACTCAGCTGCCACCCAGGCACACATCCAGGGCTTTGAGTTCGTACACTACAACATCGATGACTTGCTGAAGCGACTGGCCCTATGGAGCCGTAGCTGCTGCATCTCCATGACTTGAGGCAACAACAGGATATCCAGGAAGAGTTTTGATGAGGATCTGGTGTGGATGGTGTACCAGAAGCCAGAAGCCTTGAACCTGACCTACAACACATTATACTATCAACATCTGTAAATAAAGCTGTTGGGACAAAAGGGTATACTGTGTGATACACCATAGATCTCAAGGCCACTAAGACAAATGAAGAGGCAATGAGAAGGCAGGAAAGACAGGAGCAATGTGGGTTTTTGTTTGTTTTTTAATTGATATTCTTATTTGTATTGTTTATTTTTTAGCTTATGTTTTCTTTTTTAGTGTTCTTTTGATGGGGGCACAATACAAGGGTAAAGGTAAGGGACAGATATGGAGGGACTGGGAGATGAGTGGGATTGGGTGCATAATGCAAAATTCCCAAAGAATCAATAAAAACAATTATATTAGCTAGGTGGTGGTGGTACATGCCTTTAATCTCAGCACTTGGAAGATAGAGCCAGGCTAATGTCCATGAGTTCGAGGCCAGCCTGGTCTACAGAGCGAGATCCAGGACAGGTACCAAAACTACACAGAGAAACCCTGTCTCAAAAACAAACAAACAAACAAACAAAATTATATTTAAAAAAAAAAGAAAGAAAAACCTCTGTTAGATGTGGCTGCAGGCAAGCCTGTAGGGCATTCCCAACCCATTGTGAGTGGTGCCATACTTAGGCTGGTGGTCTTGGATTCTATAAGAAAACAGACTAAGTAAGTCATGTGGAACATGCCAGTAAGCAGCACTCCTCCCCCGGCCCCTGAGTCAGCTCCTGCCTCCAAGTTCCTGCCCTGCTTCAAAAACAAACAAACAAACAAACAAACAAAAAAACACCTCACCTATGTATAAACTGAAGCCCGGTGGAATATAATGGCCAATGAAATGATCAAACTGAACTTAATTTTAATTTTTTAAAAATAACACTTTATCTAAATTTTTAAAATAGAAAATAATTAAGCAAACATTCAGCTTAAATTTTATAATTGTTGGAAAATAATCTCAAACACACAAAAAAGGAGGACAAAAGTTACATCAAACCCAAACAATATGACATCTTTAATGTGAATTGCCAGAGGCCCCCAGTGCTCTGCACACCTTCATCCAGATGGAGACCTAGGGAGTAAATTTGTCTTCTAGAAGGGTTACTGTGAATTCTCTATCATTCTTTTAAGATACCATATTAATTTTAAATTAAATAACTTTATAGAAATACATAGAGAGAAATCCCTCAAATTTCTGTTCCAACCGTTAAACACACATTTTTCTACTTTACAAATTACTGTATTTTCTAAATATTTTAGAGTTATGTTTTACCATTCTAGAGGGAAAAAAATCAACTCTTAATTAAGATCTGAGTTGTTCTTTTTTATGTACTAAGAAAAAATTTTATTCAGACAAATGTAATAGTCTTACATATAAACAAATAATTAAAGATACAGGTGAATTTCAGTGTTACACAATCAGTATTTTAAGGAACTTTTTTTTGTAGATTTGATGATAAAAATCATGAATTGCTAAGGATTACCTTACAATAATATTAAAAGAATCATCAGATGGGCAGTGGTGGCACACACCTCAGATGAAGCAGGCAGATCTCTGAGTTCAAAGCCAGCCTGGTCTAGAGAGCAAGTTCCAGGGCAGCCAAGGCTACACAGAGAAACCCCGTGGAAACAAAACTAAAGCAAACAAGACTTATCATGGGTAAGACATCTAGAGCATAGGCTTTTAGGGACGAATAGTCCTGTACTATTTTGTAATTATTTCCTAGCACCATGGTTAGCACACTATATAATATTAAGACACTTACTGACTGAATGTATAAGAGAAAAGATAAGAAAATGCCCTGGCAGAAATGGAGCCAGGGAACATAGAAAGATGGAAAGGTGCCAGTGTTTGCAATTCCACAGCTGTGTTTCCTGAGAGTCTGGAAAGGGTGATAACATTCCAGTTGTAACAGTTGTAATGAACACTCCTAATGTGCATGTGCTATTTTTTTTTTTTTTTTACAAAATAGATTTTACTTTTACAGAACATGTTGATTTTGGACTAAGTTGATTAAAATGTGCAGGAGACCCTCAGCTTATAATGTAGTGACCTCCTGAGAAGCTATTTGTAAGTTGATTGTGGTTTTGTCGCATTTTGTGTGTGTTCTAAGAGCCCTGAGAAAAAGAACATGATGTTATGTGGGTAAAGAGATGGGAAAGATCTGGGAAGAGTTGAGGGAGAAAAAATGTGATTAAAATATAGTGTATGAAAATTTTTCACAAAAAAATCACTTTAGAACACTTAAGGTAATGAACATCATAGCCTAACATACAGAGAACACTGTGACTCGCTACTCATGATCATGTGGCCAACTGGGAGCTTGACTCACAGTGCTTCTCCAGTGCCATGAAAAATTCTTCTGTCATATACAGCACCAGCTCAGAAGATCAACATGAAAAATTTTAAGTTTGATTTGCTTTGAATGTTTTGTTACTTGATTTTTTTCCATCACGGTGACAGAAGATCTGGCAGAAGCTATGTGAAGACAGATGTGTGCAGACAGATGTGTCTCTTGGGATTCACAGTTTGAGGGCACCATCCACCATGGCAGCGAAGAAACTGAGTCAAGAGTGGGAGGTGGCTGGTCACATTGTATCTGTAGCCTGGATAAGAGAGAGATGGATGCTGGTGCTCAGCTCTCTATTTGTCCCCTCCAGCTGTGCCCCCTCCACTTTCTCTAGGCCAGAACTCCTGCCCATAGCTGGTGCCACCCAAATTCAGGGTGGGTCTTTCCTTCTCAGTTAAAATTCTCTGGAAACACTCTCAACAATGCTCTCAAAGGTATGTCTTCTGGTGATTTCCAGTTCCATCTAGCTGACAATGAAAATGAACCATCCAAAATGTGTATTACTTTCATGCTATAGAAAAGCTATAATCAAATCATTGTTTAAGGACCATTTTTACAGACATTTCAACTTACCACCTGAGCACCCCATGAATAGCCTCACATATAAGCAGTGCAAGGGATAGATGGGTGTCTCATAACCACCAAAGTTGGTGCTAGAGTTCACCCTTGGTTATGTACATAATAATAGTTTGGATAAATGTATGATGAGATGTATTCATCATTATAGCAGTATGCAGATCTGTGTCACTGTCCTAAAAATCCTATGTATTCTGTGTCCTAAAATAAACCCTCATACATTGCTTTTTTCAATACCATTGCCTGCTAAAATGTCAAGAATCCACAGAGAAAAGTCTGCTTATAGGACCAAGACTTATAAAAAACAGAAAGATCCATCATGTTAGTCAGCTTTATGTTATTGTAACAAATGCCTACAGAGGCAATTCAAAAAGCAAAAAGTCAGTTTGGATTCACAAGTGAAGATGATTTTGTCCGATGTCTGTCTCCCATTGTTTTGAGCTTGTAGCATCACACCACAGAAAGAGTACCTGGTAGAACACACACACCTCATTATGAGTTAGGGAGCAAAAGAGGGGGAGCAGAAGGCTCAGTGGCCCCGCTCTGTCCATTGAGAGTACTCAAAATGGCCTGAGCACCTCTCATACGGTGCCACTTAAAGTTTCCATTACCTCCAAGTAGCACCAAGATGGCATTCACTCTTTACCCGTGATATTTGGGGAACATTCTAGATCTAAATTACAGTACCTCTGAAATCCAAAAGTAGGAAAGAATATGCCTATTTGAGTATGGTAACATACCTACAATCCCAGTACTAGAATGCTGAGGCAGGAAGATGGTTGCACATTTGAGAATAGCCTACGTTGAATTCAAGGCCAGCCTAGGCTGCATAACAAAATCTTATTTTAAGACAGCCCCCAACGTACCTAACCAAACAAAACCTAAAATGCTTGCATTAATATCATGTAAAAAACATAAAAGTTAAAGGATAAAATAAATGTTACTAACTGTCTTAGGGTTTTCATTGCTGTGAAGAAACATCATGACCATAGCAAAAAACATTAAAGGATAACATATATGTTACTAATTATCTTATTTAGGGTTTTCATTGCTGTGAAGAAACTCTGTGACCACAGCAACTCTTATAAAGGAAACATTTAATTGGATTGGCTTGTTTACAGTTTCAGAGGTTCAATTCATTATCATCATGATGGGGGGCGTGGCAGTGTGCAGTCAGATGTGGTGCTAGAGTTGAGAGTCCTTACATCTTGACTCAGAGGCAACAAGAAGTCAACTAAAAGTCACACTAAGGGAAGCTTGAGCAAAAGAGACCTGAAAGCCCATCCTCAAAGTACACACTTCTTCCAACAAGGCCACACCTATTAATAGTACCACTCCGTTTGGGAGCCATTTTCTTTCAAACCACCACACTAACCAAATACATATGTAAGTGTCATTCAAAGAAAAAAATTAAGCTAAATATTGTAGAATTGAAGATGAACAAGATACTATTTTTAAAATATTTTATTTTAAAATTATATGTGTTAAATAAGACTTCAAAATATTAAGAACTAAAACACTGAAGAATTATTATATCTTTAAAAATATAGAGAAATCTAAAACTTAATGAGATATTTAAATTTTTCACTAGTTGCCAAAACAAGCAAAAAAAAAATCACTTCGGTTAACACATTTAAAACATTTAGTCTTTACTTACTTAGTCACATGCACATTAATTTAAAATGTAGGCTAATTGTCCTGAGCTTGCATGTCATTGTGTTATTTTGCTTTCGGAAAACATACCTAACTATAAAGACTTTCTCTTTGCTAATATGTGCTGGACAAAAGTAATGATATAGACAAGACAGTGACATTTCAGATGTAATTCTCTTAAAATTAAGTGGACTTTAGCATGGTTTATAAATAAATCAATGCACACAGAGGCTAAATATGATAGACGTGGCATATACAATGAAGACAATATGCTTCTTCATATTTCCCAAACAGTTTGATATTCTAGATGTGAAGGCTAATAGCTAGAGCCCAACTTGGTCTTAACAAGTCAAATTTTCATGCACATTCCAGCATCAGATCACTGACATATTTCTGGTTCTATTCATTTGTACACAGGAGTAAAAACTATGGACCAGTACTTCTCATTATCTATTTACATGTGATGACCAATATTCTTTTTATCTAATTTTATTTTAATGAAAGAATGGCACCTCAGCCATACACATGGAGTCTTTCTGTGAGGAGAACACATCCTTGAACTGTTTTCATTTCTTCACCTTGTCCAGCTGTGGTTCTAAGATGTTCACATCCTCTGCCTCACTGGGCTTCAGCTGTGTGCCCTCCTTGCTAGTCACCTAGCATTTGAACATTTTCCTTAACTTCTCCAAACTGAAACTACCTCACACATAGTGCAGAAATCATATTATCTCACTTATTATATGGTTTGAATATTAAGTGACATACCACATAAAGGAAGCACTGTGCATGTATGTTAATATTCCCCTTATCTGACTCTATTCCTGCTCTCTGAGGCTGATGTTTCACTAATCACTACCAAGGAAAGATTAGATAAGGGCACTATGAATTACAACGTTACCTCACAGCATTATGTGTTCAGCTGCTATCCTTGTGTCAGACACCACCTCTTCATGTCTCCCATGTTCCTGTTGTGGTCACAGTCTGAGTGACTTAGACACCAACCTTACCAGCTTGGGGACCTGTATTGGCTTTTTCTTTCCATGGCCAATGCCAAAACTAGTGTGGTATTTTGTGCTCACAGAACACTAGATCACAATTATTATCATTGAGATTGTGATTGATGATAATAATAAAACAGTCTTGAATTTCACAGACAATGCTGTCTGGCTGTTTCTGATATTTTCTCAGCCTGGTCTAAAAGAGATCCCTAAGCTGTCTCTGAGCTGATAATGCCTCTCTTCACTCATTTGCTTTCACTCATTTTTACCCTCCAGATTTTAAATGATGAACAAGCTCTATACAGACTCTTCTGAGAACTGATTTAGTTTAGATTCAGTAGCAGTCTTGCAGGATCATGGAGCGACTGCTAAGTTTAATGCCACAATCATCTCGGCTCCTACAGTGTATTCATTTCATTGTCAGCTGGTGGGAACAGGCAATTGCTGTAGTGTAAGGCTGATTCCCTTCAGTAATGAAGCAAGGCACAGGGACATTTTCATTTTTGAATTCCAAGTGACTACACATTGTCATTTCAGATACTATTCCAAGAGCTATCATTTGCTGGGGTACATCTGGTACCACGTTTATTTACAGCTTTCTAATTTTTTCTTTAAATCTTGGGGAATGTGGGAAGAAACCTAGGTTATTGATTTGGGGTATACAGAGCTCATCTTGCAAGATAGGACCAACTTATATTCTCCAACGGGAAAAAGGCTCAATTTCTCATCATTTCTGATACCAAAAACAGCACTAGAAAGAATAATTTAAAATAAGTAATGGACAATCAACCAGAGGGTTTATTTGATAGCAACAAGACATCTAAGTCCCAGAGAGAGAAAATCAAGTTACAGGAACAGAGTGCCCCATACAGTAATAAAGGGGATTGTGGCAATTCTTGCTTTTATATTGAAACCCTTCTTATCTTGCACTGAATGACAGTGAACAGTATTTTCCCATTCCTTAAGATGAGAAAAGAAAATGGAAGGCTTCTATAGGATAATGATATTGTATGGCCCCAAGAAACCATAAGGAAAGTAAAATTGTAACACAATACTGAAACATGAATCAAATATAGTTAACAAGGGATTCAAGATATTACAGCAGGCTGTAAATCAGAAATGTTGAAGTTCAGAAGCTGTCACTATTTGCATTAAAAAGATAGATAAAGTTGCAAACACTCCTGAGAAATTAAAAAAGCATGTGAACCATGGCTTTATATACTGACCTTCAGTTTTCATAGTTATAAAGAACAAACTTCTATCACTTCTGGAATATTGTACCGACAAGTTCTCCTTAAGGTGTCTCTAAGAGGACTGTCTTTATCTAATAAGGCATGCTTTTAGTGAAACGACCACTGGAAAATGTCATACATGTGTTTAGTTGTACATCTATGACTAAAACAAAGACAAGAACAAAAGTGAGGTTAGAATTTAAATGTTCGGCACACTAACAATCAGAAATAACACCATGAAAAAATCAAGAAAGGAAAACAAATTGAACATGTATGAAACAGGTGTTGAAATGTAAAATATACATGGTATCTGAACATGTGGAAAACCATTCAATACTCTCAGAAAGGATAAATATTAATTCTACACAAAGTCATCTGTGACTACAAAAATTATAACATGATGTACTTAAGTTTAAATACTGTGGATTGCACAGAAATACTGGTAATCCAAAGGAGAACAATAGACCTAAATACCACTTGGGGAAAGATACCAGAAAAGACAGAACTTGGGGCCAGAGAGTTTACTAAGAGTTCTTGCTGTCTTTTAGAGGACCAGAGTTTGATTGCCAGCATGCATTTCAGGTGACTTACAACCACCAATAACTTCAGCTCCACGGGGTCTCAGGCTATCTTTTGGGTTCTGTGGACACCCACACACAAGAGCACATGCTCACATATTCATTCAAATAAATAAAATAAATATTTTTTCATAAGAAAAATTAAAATTGGATTCTTCACATTCTATACAAGAATAGCTCCTTATATTGATCAGAAACCATAATAGTATAAAGTGAATAAATTATATATGTACAAGAAATAAGTAAATAATTTTAAAAGTTGGAAACAGTGAAAATTTTCATAATTAAGATTTATTAAAAAAACTGATAAATTGATAACCTCCCAATTTTTCAAGGCAAATAAATATGAGTAAGTTTAGAGTAAAACAACTTTGAGAAGGAAAAGAAAATATTTTTGTTTTGCACTATGTTTAGTTTCCTCTTTCTAATTTAAGGTAAAATGATTTTAAATTAAAAAAGTTGGGTAACAATATCTATAAAGTGGGTTTAATATCAATACTGCACAATTTTACTGTTTGGCCTACGTATATGTTCGTGATCCTACAATTTAGACCTTGAAGTTATTTAAAAGGCCCATGAATGAATGGGGTAGTCCCCAAATGGATGCTGTGGAGTAGCGGCAGACGCTGTAAGATGCGGTGGTGATATGACGTGCCCTATAAGGGATTAACACAAGTCTTTTGCGATCTCAGGCTCTCGTGGCTCGTTGGCTTCTATCTTTCAGTGCGCTCTCTCTCTGTACACGCGCTCACCACTGAGATACCATGTGCCGTGACATCTTCGGTCCTATCAAGTCTCTGATGGCTCTCGATCCTTTCTCCTGAACTGTGAGTAAAACAACCCTCCTTTCTTCCCCAAACAACATAGGCTACGCCACTTCTCTTTGTTGTCCACCAAAGCTAGATGGTAAGGGCCTATTGCTGAGGACACCCCCGCCCGAATTTTAAGTGTAGGACGTAGAGAAATCAGCCTTGATGGGTCAGGAAACATTCTCTCTGGCTGGCTTACTCAGTGCCAGAAGATGCTTTGCAGCCAGCTAGGGAGGAAAAAAGATAACAAAGATCTTAGCCAGCACTGGACCCTGCATGTTGTAATACTGACCTGCCTGGTAAGGTTCCTGAAGGTAAAATACTGGTGTGATATTTAAGGAGTTAAAAAGCACTTTTTCATTTCCTGTTCAACAGGAGCGACTTCATGCCTGGTACCATAGTGAACCTGGCCAAATGTCCTTGACTGGGGAGACTGTGAGCCCTGGAGGTAAACGTACTACTGTTGCTTTGCTAACTCATCAGGCTTTCAATTTGCCCTCTAAATATTGATGTTTCTACACATAGGTTTGTGTTGCTTTCAACTTCGGTCAGTTAAACTTCTGTTTTCAGTGGGTAGTAGCTATTGCAGAGACTTATAGCTGTTTGATGCACCTAGCATAAATAACACTGAGTGCTCAGTTATAGGTGAATCATCTCTATTAACCTACCCTCATCCAAGGCTCAGAAAATAATGTAGGAGGAGGCAGAAAAATGTGGTTGCTAGGGCATAGGGAAGGAAGCTGGGAAATACTGATTTCCAGACATGATGGGACTGTTACATTCATCAGTCACAACACCTGTGGTTACCTGCAAAGATCTATACAAGATTAAGCCAATGAAAATTACAACATCCATAGGGAAGGGCTTTTCAGGCCTTTTAGTAAAGGTGCTAATAATGGTCATTGGTGGCTGCTGAGGGAAGAAGAGTCACTGCTCTGATGATGTGGCCACTGGTGTGCTGCCCACATCCACATCCTCAGTGGATAGTTCCACATCTTTTTTTTATTAAGAAAATTTTTCATTCATTTTATACACCAAAGATTCCCCTCTTCCCTTCTCCTACCCCCAGCCTCCCCCTCCCAACCCACCCCCGACTCGACTCTCTCCCACAAGAAGGCAAGGCTTCCAATGGGGAGGCACATCCAGTAGAGGCAAGTCCAAGCCCTTCCCTCTACCTCAAAGCTGCACCAGTTGTCTCATCATAAGTAGCGGGGCTCCAAAAAGCCCACTCCTGCACCAGGGATGGATTCCAAATCTACCGCCAGGGAGCCCCCCAAGCAGACCAAGCTACACAGTTGTCTCACCATGCAGAGGGCCTAGTCCAGTCCCATGCAGGCTCCACAGCCATTGATCCAACTTTCATGAGTTCCCACCTGTTTGGTTTGGTAGTCTCTGCAGGTTTCCCCATCATGATCCCAATGCCATTGCTCATAGAATCCCTCTTCTCTCTCTTTGACTGGACTCCTGGAGCTCTGCCTAGTGTTTAGCTGTAGATCTCTGCATCTGCTTTCATCAGTCATTGGAGAAAAGCTTTGTGATGACAGGGTATTCACAGTCTGATCACTGGAGTAAGACAGTTCAGTTCAGGCACCTCTCCACTATTTTTAGTGTTTCAAACTGGGGTCATCCTTGGGGATTCCTGGCAACTTCCATGCACCAGGTTTCTCTCTATCCCCATGATATCTCCCTCTATCATGGTATCTCTTTCATTGTTTTCTCACTCCATCCCTGTTCCAGTTTGACCATCCCATCCCCTTATGTTTTCATGCCCTATCCCTGCCCCTCTATTGCCCACCCCTCATCCCCAGTCTCTGAAGAAAGAAATTGAAGAATATATCAGGAAATGGAAAGATCTCCTGTGCTCATGGATAGGTAGGATTAACATAGTAAAAATGGCAATCCTACCAAAAGCAATCTACAGATTCAATGCAATTCCTACCAAAATACCAACACAATTCTTCACAGACCTGGAAAGAACAATACTCAACTTCATTTGGAAAAAAAGAAAACCCAAGATAGATAAACAATACTGTACAACAAAGCCACCTCTGTAGGCATCACCATCCCTGACATCAAGCTCTGCTATAGAGAGATAGTAATAAAAACAGCTTGGTATTGGCATTAAAACTGACATGTGGACCAATGGAATTGAATTGAAGACCTTGACATTAACCCACACACCTATTAACACCTGATTTTTGACAAAGAAGTCAAAACTGTACAATGGAAAAAAGAAAGGATCTTCAACAAATGGTGCTGGCATAACCATGGATGTCAACATGTAGAGGACTGCAAATAGATCCATATCTATGGCCATGTACAAAACTCAAGTCCAAGCAGTTCAAAGACCTCAACATAAAACCAGTTGCACTGACCTGATAGAAGAGAAAGTAGGAAGTAGTTCTGAACGCATTGACACAGGAGACCACTTCCTAAATATAACACTAGTAGCACAGACACTGAGAGCAACAACTAATAAATGGGACCTCCTGAAACCGAGAAACTTCTGTAAGGCAAAGGAAACAGTAAATAAGACAAAAACAACAGCCTACAGAATGGGAAAAGATTTTCCCCAACCCCACATCTGACAGAGGGCTAATCTCCAAAATATATAAAGAACTGAAGAAACTAGACATCAAAATAATGAACAACCCAATTAAAAAATGGGCTACAGAGCTAAACAGAGAATTCTCAACAGAAGAATCTCAAATGGCTGAAAGACATTTAAGGAATTGCTCAACATCCTTGGTCACCAGGGAAATGCAAATAAAAATGACTGTGAGATACCATCTTACACCTGTCAGAATGGCTAAGATAAAAAAAACACTGCAGACAGCTTATGTTGGAGAGGTTGTGGAACAAGGGGAACACTCCTCCACTGTTGGTGGGAATGCAAACTTGTACAGCCATTTTGGAAATTAGTGTGGCGATTTCTCAGAAAATTGGGAATCAATCTTCCTCAAGACCCAGTATATCAGTCTTGGGCATATACCCAATGAATGCTCAATCATACCAAAAGGGCACATGCTCAACTATGTTCATAGCAGCATTATTCATAATAGCCAGAACCTTGGAAACAACCCAGATGCCCCTCAACTGAAGAATGGATTAAGAACATGTGATTCATATACACAATGGAGTACTACTCAGCAGTAAAAAACAATGACATCATGAAATTTGCAGGCAAATGTATGGGACTAGAAAATGTCATCCTGAGTGAGGTAACACAGACTCAGAAGGACAAACATGATATGTACCCACTCATAAGTGGATACTAGATATAAAACAAAGAATAAACAGAAAAAACCCACAACTCCAGAGAAGCTAGCTAACAAGGAAGACTCAAAGAGGGATGTGTGGATTGCCCTGGGAAGGGCAAATGGATGATGTCCTACATCTTTGTGTGTGTGACTAGCAGCAATTTTACTCAGGGGTTATTAATTTAAAAAAAGGAAGGCAAGAATTTGGGAGGAAGATGGATTAGTATATACTAGGGGTTATAGGAGGGAAGTAGATAATAGTAGATCTATATGATCAAAATGCATTGTAAATGTATGAAATTTTCAAATAATAAATAGAAAATATTATTTTAAAAACTTTTCTTTCAAAAGTTATTCAACTTCAGATATTTCATTGTGATTTTAGAAAACTGCCATTTATGTATATATAAAATATTATAGATTAATTTTATAATCATGATTTTATTTACTTATATTAATATAAACATGTTTGCATATATAAAAGATTACTAATTTATGTATATAATCATTCATATGTTAAATATTCATTATCTATATATAAAAGATCATATACCCATTTTATCATGATTTTGTAGAAATGAATATGCACACAAAGACAAAAAAGAAGTAGACACATTGAGTTATAAAATTCTCCTTTCTAGATCATAGTAAGCACAACTGGGCATGCAAACCCTGCCCTTGGGAGGCACAGGCAGGCAGATCTTTGTGAGCTCGAGACTAGCCAGGGTTACACAGTAAGACCCTGTCTCAAATAAAAGTAAAATAAAAATAAACATAATGGTTTTTCCAAAAGAATATGTATAATTACTGCCGTTTTTTAGTAGTTTACTTATTTCAAGGACCCTACACAGGAAATGGAAAGAAAACCTTTAACCATGAGCCTGTTATGAATCTCCTTCCTCCTCCGAGATGCTCGAGGTAAGATTGTTCTGAAGTAGTATGCAAACTGAAGAGACAGATAAAGGCCTTGTAACAATACTTACAGGAAGGTCCGCACCTTTTGTCTACTTTAATTGCTATAAGTAATCTGAAATTTAAAGATTTTATTCTGGTACTTTGATCAAAGAATTTGATTCAGCTACATAACCAGAACAGATCTGGTTATCTGTGTGATTAATGAGGCATTTAATTAAAAGACATCCCAAACTCAATCATTGCTCAGTGATAGTTTGACTGACATTTGATTACATAGCATAATACCAAAACAAAATGAACCTAAGCACACGAAATATTATTTGAAAATTGCACCTGATGTTTAGGGCCTTATGCATATAGATGTTCCTAGTATTATTGTTTTGCATTCTTTGTTGATCTTTAATAAATCTGTGGATGAAGAAGATAATTATTTCATAAGTCAGGCCTTTGCACTGCAGAGATAAGATAATAAGCTCCATAAGCAACAGTGCATCCAATTTTCTTAGCAAGGAAGGCTGACACATCCTTACATAGTTGATTACTGTGACAAACCTTCTAACAGGTTAGGACCCAGCAGAATGAAAACAAAGCACTTCTATGGAACTTGAAGTTCCCAGGTGGAAATTTGCAGCTTCTTGAAGGTTGAGTTAATTTTAAGGACAGAATTTCAAAAGCCAAATGTGTGCTTTATAGATTCTTTTTTTAAATCCTTATGATCTCAGGGTGTATGTCGAGCTCTATGGGGGTCTGTTTGGGACAGAGCATCTTGGAGAGTACTGCAAAGCAAGTGTTTGCTGATTGAGAAGAAAATGACTTAAGATTTAGATGTGCAAACAGGGTCTGCAGGGTGAAACTTGACTTTGTTACACTCCCCTTAAACAGAAGCTCTTTGAGGATATTGGGGTTTGTAGCATGGGCTGGCCTGGAACTATGTAGCCCAGGCTGGGTTGAAACCTGCAGCTCTCCTGCCTCGGTCTCCTAAATGCTGAGATACAGGTGTGCCATCACCTTCAGTTTGGGATTAGATGTAATTATTTATATGATATATATATATATATATATATAATTTGTACTAGATCACGGTACACAGAATATCAATTCTAGATGCATCAAAAGAGAGAGACTCATTAGTTTGAGTGCTAATTGATAGTGAAACTACCTTTTTCATGCATTGTGGAATTGCAAATTATCATATAATCTTTGTTCTCCAAGTGTTGTACCCAAAGAAAATATTTTCCTGCCCAACAAAGTGTGATCCATATTGAAAAAAAAATCATGCTTCCTGACATAATTCTTACTATGAATTAAAAGGTGGTCTTTTGTCCAGCCAGCATTAAATCCATAGAGCTTTTTGCATTAAATTGGTATTTTCTTTACTGTGAGTGTCCAACTCTATACCTCTGGGGACACTACCAAAATACAGATGCCCTAGGAGAGAATACCTGTAGTGCTGGATACAGCCAGTAGGAAAATGCCTCCTTACCAGGAAAGGCAAAGAAACAACACAATGAAACAAGAGAGCAGAGAATGTGGGTTGAGAAAAGGAGGTTCAGAAATCTCTTGAGTATCCAGGCCCCGATACTGAGGAAGTAACGCTTTGTTAGTCTCTGAATACATTGGCATTTTATTGTCTATCTCACAACTAAAGTGGTGAATTTACTCAAATCAGTCGACGGACAAATGTTTTTAATGTGGTTTAATACTAGGGAGACAAGTAGTTGGCAAGGTTGGCAGAGCTCCTGCTCCCTGGGAAACAATTACTTAAATGAAAGACATAGGTTTAATTAAGTACTCAATTGGTTATGCAATTATAATTGTGATAAATCTTCAAAAGGAGATCACTATGTGCAATGGAAGGTCCAGGGGGAGTGGAGGTCTGAGTAGTTTTTTGTTTTTTTTTTTTAACTTCCCAAGGTCGTGAAGCCAAATCAACAGAGCAGAACCCTTGAAGCCAGGTGCAATCCAACTCACTCCTTTAATTGCCTCCAAGTACACAAATCTAGCAGTGGCACAAAGCAGCACCACGTGAGGAAAAAGGAGAAAGATGCTGCATTGGATTTCCTATAGATTCAATAACAAACCACTACGGTCTGCAAGGTCAGTAACGTAACAGGCACAAATGTATTTCCTTATAGTTCCGTGGAAGCCCAGAACAGACCTCACTAAGTTAAAACAAAGCTGTTAGGTTTGTGTCTCTTCTGGGATCCCTGAGGAAGAATCTGCCTTTGCCACTGGGGAGTAGGGGTCCCATTTCATTAGCTCGCTGTCTTCTTCCTGATGTGTGAGTCTTTTGTCATGTCTCACCATTCTGACTTGCTCTCCTGATTACTTGTTCTATTTCTGTTCATTATTTTCACATTTTATTTTATTTACTCTGTGTGTGTGTGTGTGTGCGCGCGCGCGCGCGCGCGCGCACATGTGGGGGTCAGAAGACAACTTGGGGGAATCACTGTTCTTTTACTGTGAGTCCCAGGGACTGTACTCAGGTTAGCAGTCTTGGCAGCAAATGCCTCCGCCCACAGAGCCAGCTCTCTATCCCCTACACAGGGGATATTTCCACTTTAGGGACACTTTTGATGTTACCTAGCTCAATTGGGTAATCTAGAAAAATCTTCTCACTTTAAGGTAAGCTGATTAGGTACATTATTTCCATCTTCAGTCTTAATTCCTCTCTGCCATGTGTTGGCACCATTTGCAATAGTTTCAGGAATGAGGATATGGGCATCTTTGGAGATCAATTCTTCCTTGGAGGAGAATACTAACCATAGGACGTCATTAGCTGTGTCACAAAGGTAAAGGAATCAGATGCAGCATTCAGTGAAAGGAAACCAGAAGAAGAGAGCTGCACAGGAGGAATCTGGGAAGGGGAGTTTAAGTACGACTAGAAAGGAAGAAAGTTTGGTTGGTTTTCTTCCAGGTTCCAGCCATTGTGCTGGGAAGGTGGTGAGAGGAACATAGGGAGTACTTGTTAGGATGGAGTGCCTGAGATTAGGGCAGGCTTGAGGTCAACTCCATGAGCACTGGTCAGCAAGATGGTATGGTGAACATTAGCTTTTCCTCTAAGATATAGATGGAGAGATGTTCTCCTCTGTGACTCACTAAACTACGTTCAGACCTTTCCCAGGCTGAATACCAAGCCGGAGGGTTCTGAGCAGCATGCCCTTGTTTGGAACATGGAAGCCATTGAAGGGGCAGGAATGGTCCCCACATTATCATTGGTGCTGAGTACATGGAATCCTCCTCTTGGTCACAGTCTCCCGTCATGTTTCAACTTTAAGATAAACAAGTTAAAAAAAAAAGCTCATCACATATTATGTTTCAGGTAAAAAAGAAGTATTTCTCTCATTTTTAACTCCCTGTAAGGAGACTTTTAATTTTAATGACCAACTAGTAATCAAAACAAAATACACGCCGGGAGGTGGTGGCACACGCCTTTAATCCCAGCATGTGGGAGGCAGAGGCAGGCAAATCTCTGTGAGTTCAAGGCCAGCCTGGTCTACAGAGTGAGTTCCAGGAAAGGAGCAAAGCTACACAGAGAAACCCTGTCTCAGAAAAAAAAATAACCCACTGAAAATAACAATAAAGGTTTAACACTCTCATAAAACTGCTCATACCTGTCATCAAATTCCCTTTGCAACAGACAAAGACCATTACAGGAAACCATATGATCAAAACTTCGGAGAATAAGAGAGAGTGTTGGTATTGTGCCCAGTCCCAACTGATATATCTATAACACGCTTCCTTTACCTAAGGCTCAGGAATCATCAAGAACAGAAAGATTTTAAGAGAAGTTTGCTGTGATATTGTGTCTCTTAGAAAAACCAGAGAGGTTATCCCTGTGAAGTCACATCAACATTGCTTTCTAAACAACACCTGAACACTTAGGATGTCAACAGACATGCTAACATGAAGGAGGGAAATTTCATAGTGCCTCAACTCTGGACAAAGAACTAAGGGCAACTACAGAATGCAGAGAACAGGAGAAATGTCTTCCTCAAGGAAGAGCCTCCTAATTGGTTATTCAATAGCCAGCCATGAAATTATATACACATACAGGTAATTCAGTATATGGACTGAATAGGTTGTATTTATATGTCATATTTAAATACAGATACCTAATGTGTGTATGTATTTATATTATTAGTATACACCTCATATTATTTATATATAATATATTAATCTCAAAAAATTTTAAAATATTATATAAGAAACAAGATAAGTCACTCACAACAAACAAACAGTCCTACTGAAAATAGGAGCAAAGGTCACTCGTGTGTAATTTCACAGACTGACAAAGCTGCACATCCCCTATGCAGTTAATGAAGAGCATATAAATTTTAAGTTTATAAACTTAAAAAGAGACAGTATCTAAAGCAATGACTTTGTACTCTACATAGATTTGTTTAAAAAATTCCTGATTTGTAATACGAATATGAACCTTTATAGTAGTTTTAAACTGAAAGCCTCTTAATTTGCAACAGTTGGAAATCAGTATTCCACCTTTCCTATTAAATTCATTGGTAGAAGAAATGTTTCTTCTTGTACAGGAAGTTCACATTATAAAGTGAACAAGAAACAATAGAAGTAAAGAGTTATCCCTTAGCTCTTAATGCATTCCTAGATGTAGGCACTAATCGATGATGATATACCACAGAAAGGGGGAACTATCAGACAACATCTGCCTTTTGATGCTCTAACACAACCACACCCGTGGCATACTCTGGTAGGAGGTGAAGAGTCCTGATTTGGCACAGGCTTTTAGATTCAACTGCCAATTTAAAAGAAGTGGATTACTTATTAATCCAGACTTGGAGCATGCCAAATGACTACAGATGATTCAATGACAAAGTTCAGGCCACAATGCAAACAACTTAGTTTCTTTAAATAATTAAGTTGGTATGAAGAAAAATAGGGATCAAGTGCTTACAAGTTAACTGAAATTCAAGAAATAAAGCAATATAATTGCAAGGTGAATTCTATTGCATCCAGAATCAAAGAAACAACTAGAAAAATAGATATTTTATAATTATTACATACTGAAAATGTAAAAACTAAGATATATCATATCTGATAATACTGAAAGATCGATTCTTTATTGTCTAGGTGTAATTTTAATGCCACAATATTATAATCTAAATGTTTTAGAGATTTATTTTATTTTTAATTTATTATATGTATTCATGGATGTATGTGTATGTGCATATGAGTGTAGGTATCTTCAAAAGCCTGGAGAAGGTGCTGGATTTCTGGAACTGAATTTTCAGATAGTTGTGAGCCACCCAATGTGACCAATAGGAAGCAAATTCAGATACATGTTTTTAACCAATGGGACATCTCTCCAGCACCCTAAATGTTTAATATACACATATTGTGGATATATGAATAAAAATTTTCAGTCATACACATGAAACGTTACCAGATGAAGTCACATGCCACCTAAGTTTTGCTTCCAGTGTAGAGAAGGGTAGATTCAGGAGAGAACTGGCAAATGGCTGATGATTATTAAATGAGAATTGTGAGAACATGGGGATTCATCTCACTCTTCGTTTGAAATATTTCATACTAAAATTTAAACTTAACAATAAAGATAACCTATCATACTTTTGCTTATTAAGTAATTTACAAAATACTACATTATTGTGAGTTCTGCAGTAATGTTTTGAGATGTCATATTTCTTTTGGACACTAATTGATCATTCAAGTAATTTTTTTCTAAAGCATATACATCTTTGCTTTCTAAATAAGGATCTTATTCAGGGTTGACACCATACCATAAACTGAGTCTATTGGCAGAGACTTTGAGCTTAGTTATCCACACAGTCAATCACTTCTTATTCTATCTCATAGACTTTTGCTATAATTGGCACAGCTAATGAAAGACTCTTGACCTTTAACCTCAGATACTATAAAAACACCGAGATAACTCTCAGCATCATGGTCTTTGAGTCAGTATCTGTGCCACAGCCTTGCCCTCACCCATCATAATGCATTTTTTCATAGTCATGTTGACGACGTGCTTTGAGAACAAGCTAAAAACACTCATTTAATGGAGAATTACAGGAAATGGCATAGAGTTTGAGAGTTTTCTGTGTTAGATTTGATGAAAACAAAAAGATCAATAAGTGATCCCACAGAAAACAATACCAAATTAGAGGATTGTCTCCCGTCTTTTTTCTCATGACAAGTCATGGACATAACTGAGAACATTAAAGACAGACAGGCACATGTCTTCTATAAACAGTGAGAGTGAGCACTAAGACATTAAGCAGTGACCAACTACCCCCTTCAATTGTTTATAACTGGGGATGTCTTTCTGTATGCTGTGAATCTGTTGCTATGATTGATTGATAAATAAAATGCTGATTGGCCAGTAGCCAGGCATGAAGTATAGTATAGGCAGGATAAGCAGAGAGGAGAATTCTGGGAAGTGGAAGGCTGAGTCAGGAGACACTGCCAGCTGCTGCCGCAGCCATGAGAAGTAAAATGTAAAGATACTGGTAAGTCACGAGTCACATGACAAGGTATACACTTATAGAAATGGGTTAATTTAAGGTGTAAGAGCTAACTAGCAAGAATCCTGAGCCATTAGGCCATACAGTTTTAATTAATATAAGCCTCTGTGTGTTTACTTGGGTCCAAGCACCTGCAGGACTGGAGGGTGAGAGAGATTTGTCCTGACCATGGTCCAGGTGGCACATAGGAAAACCCCAGCTACAGTTTATACAGGACCTCATTCTCTGCTTTTGTTCTCCTTTTCCGACTTTGCATTATCAAAAACTCACTTGGCTCTGAAGCTAAGATTAACATCTAAAACTTTAAGTTCACAGAGTCAGTTTGCTTTTCCTCTTTGATGCAGATGCTTCAAGCTAATGGTAATATAAGTAGCCCTGTTGCTTTGGGCAGAGTGTTTAGAGCAGTGGTCTCAACCTGTGGGCTGCAGCCCCTCTGGGGGTCAAACAACTCTTTAGCAGGGGTTGCAACAACCATTGGAAAACACAGGCATTTGCATTACAATTCATAGTAGTAGCAAAATTAGAGCTATGAAGTAGCAATGAAAATAACTTTATGGTTGGGGGTCACCACAACATGGGGAATTGTATAAAGGGTTGCAGTATTAGAGATGTTGAAAACCACTGCTTCTGATGATCTCCAGAAGTCAGGGACTTGGAACAACTTGTTCGTGCTCAAGTGCCACCTAACATATCCTATTGTTTGAATGTAAAGCTGTTGTTCGTCCTTTATCACAGGAGCAAACCATAAGGTACTGTAGAAGTAGCGGTTATAGATTTGTACTGTAATAGTCACAACCTAGTTTCCAGACTTTCCCGAGAAACTTGAATTTGCAGAAAACCAAGCTAGAAACACTGTCACTGTCTATTCCTGCAAAAGAATCGGTCTCTGTGGAATATCAGTCATGAAATGGAGTATTCTAGAGGCTATGACATCATTATTGACTCATTCATATTAGGAAAGGGAATATCTATTTTTAATTTTTTTAAACTCTATTATAGAAATTGCAAATAAAAAAAATCACACACAGAAATAAACCAGACCCAAAGTCTATCTCAGTGAACAGCTACACAGTTAGAACATCTATTCTGAAGCTATGGAGCTTCACATTGGATTTTACACCTTCACCGTCAAATGCATTGTTATGCACTTATCCACTACAGAAAATGAAAAGTCCGCAACAGAAGTAGAAAAACAATTAGCTTCATATCGTCTTTCACAACTTGCTTCCATTACCTGTGCTCAGTCCTTCCTCATCCTTTCCTATGCTGCCTTACTCCATTTTTTCTGTAGGGTCTACTGAGCCCATTTGTTTGCATAAATACAGATATTACTGTCTGTGCTCCATATATGAGTAAGGCCCTGTGGGGTTTTTTCCCCCCTGAACCTGTGGAGTATTCTGGAGGCTATGACCTCATTATTGTCTTACTCTTTCTTTCCTATCAGAAAAGTGAGTCCCTAATTTGTTGTTAAAACTATTTTAAATTTATTTGACAGTTTCACATAGTATACATTTGATTGTGTTCACTTCCATTAACCTCTCTTATTCATATCTCATTCCTGTGATTACCTTCTTCTCAACCAGTTTCTCTTCTTTCATGTCATTTATTTCTTTATTTTTGTCATAACCCTCTGAGTTTAAACAGGATGACTTGCATGTGGAGCATGAGTGAGTTACCAGTGTCTATACCACTGATATAAAAATGACTCCTCATCCCCAAGCAACTAATAATGGCCAATAGTTTCCCAAGGACAGGTCAGGCCTTTTGAGCCCCTTTCATCCATGATGAAGTGTGGACAAACTCAATCTTGTATAGGTTTTTGTAATCTATACAAAATCACCGAGTTTAGGACAGCACCAGCCATGTCATGTCCAGAAGAAAGCATTTCACAGCATTGAAATGATGTCTCTTATTCTTTGCACACCTTCCTCTGAAATGCTCTCAGAGCTGAGTAGGGGGTGATACAGATGTCCCATTTAGGGCTAAACACTCAATAGTCACACATTCTCAGTATCTTCCAGTTATGATTCTCCGCATTAGCTACTGTCCACTTCAGAAAGACATTTCTCTGACCAAGACACAGAGTAGCATTAATTCATGGGTATGAATATAAATACTCAGGAGATAATTTGACACATCCATTTAGTAAAAACAACAGTAGTAGGCTCCTCAGGGAGTCTCTGACCTTTAGAGTATATGCTCTCTATATATGTATATTGTTAGTATCTGTTGTTTGATAAATGTGTGGCATATGGAGCTCTTCATGTGAGTGTATGTACAGATACATGTGGTAGACATGCACCCATGTGTGCATATGTGTGAAGGTCAGAAGCTAAAGTTCAGTGTATTTCTCAGTTGCTCTCCACCTTCATATATTTTTGAGATGGGGGAATCTGGTAAACCTGAAGCTCATCGACTTGGCAGTATTGACTGGCCAGTGAGGTTCAGGAATATATACCCACTTTAGTGTTTCCTATTGCTTCCTGTTTGGGAATTACAGGCATGTGTCCTGTGCCCATCTTTTTTAGGTAGATTCTAGTGATCCAAGTTTTCATGGCAGGCACTTTACAAATTGATCCATCTCTTCAGCCCTCAGCTATAGGCTTTTGACCAGACATAAAATTTCCTCCTGTGGAATGGGCCTCAAATTCAGTTAGAAAGCAGTTAGTTTCCTGCATATCAAGCCATTTCACCAGCAGACACATCTTGCCTGCTAGGTCAGTACTGCAGCCCATGAAGCCTACAGCTGGGTAAGACAATTAACAATTTCTCTCCCCCTCAGTCTACACAGCATCTGTTGGCGATAAGTGATAGCCAGGAGGAAGGAAGCATCCAGCTGAGTTTTAGCTTGATTTCTCTTTGTCTTATAATCAAAATGTGTGGTGTTCTCAGCAGTAAAATAGGGGAACCATTTATCCACAACCATCAAATTAATTCAGAATGAATCCTGAAGAGCTGAGACTCATGAGATGGTTTGAACCAAGACCTTGGGGTGGTAGTTAACAACCCATTTAACATGGAAGATTTACCGTTTAGTATACGTATAACCTCAGAGTATAGAGCTGCTTTCCTGGGTTATGACCAAGAACAAATTTCACTTACAATATTTTATTGGCTGGTTTCACTGTCTCGAATATAATCCATATATTTGAGATTTTAGTGGTTAAGGACTGAGCCTCCAAGTAAAGGAAAAGAACCTGTATAATGATTTGCATATTTACAAGAAAATGATTGTTCATTATGTATCAGTTTAATAACGCTTGATATCTTCACTACAGGATTCCATGAGGAAATGAGAATACTTGTTTTGCAAAATAGGAATAAATTCACTTATTCCATTATAAAATGAATTCACAATCATTACAAATTACTTTAAAGACACATTTATGAGGAACAGAACAACCGTCACCATAGTCTCATCATGGAAAGATAATTTCTACTCACATTTGGGTATATATTTCCCCAGACTCTAAAAATATTTATTTCTCATTATAAAAATATGACCATATTATATTACATGGACTACTTTTTCATGACCCAAGTTGCACCCAGAAACTCACTGTCTCTTCCCTCACCTTCCAGTTCAAGAAGTGCTTACATACATCTAGAACTTAAAGATGTTGAATACTGTCCAGCCAGGGATTTTCTGTTTAGGAGCAAAAAAGGTGGTGAAGGGCTATTTCCAGAGCATTAGAAATATCACAAGTATCTATGTTTTACAAAGATGTTTTCCACATGATTAGAAATCACATTCCTGAATTCTGTCTTATAATTTGAACTCTGCATTCACATTTTGTGTGAAAATATTTCATTGCCTCTCTGGCTACTGACAATTATGCATGTGTATTGGTTACCAGTTAATGAATACAAAGGTTCCTTTATATGGTAAGAATCAGTTAGAGAGAGAGAGAGACAGAGAGACAGAGAGTTGCCGAGGGAGACTTGGACTAGGCAGTGGGTGAGAGGAAACTGTGAAGTAGAAGTTGATTCAAATTTAAGATGCAGTTTGTTGGTCTGAACATTTCAGCTTCATGTTGACTGCTGAGAACATACATACAAATAACATTATATAGACTGAGCAAGTTATACTTTGGTATTTAGGAATATACACACACAGAGAGACATATATATATGTATATATATACATATATATATTATAATAATGAAAAAGAGCCCATGCTAATGAATGAGAATAAGGAGCGGTAGATGGGATTCTATGCTGAGAGGAAGTGGGTGGAGAAAATTATGCAATTATATAATAATCTCAAAATATATGTTTTAATAGCCAGCCATGTTTCAACCTTGTTTTCTTACCCCATATTAAACTTACTAGGAATTTATAACCTAATTTCTTGTCCTGTTACTTTATCAAATATAATAGGTAACCTTTTGTCATGTGATCATGGACAAAAATACTGTCAATAACTAAAATGTATTAAGGATTCATCTAGTCACATAAAATCTCTTCAACAGTGGAGGAATTCAAAGCTGGACAAGTGCCTTTGAAATTTACATATATAATCACTCAGAGCAATGATCTCATAGCCCTTGACACCTAACAAGTTCTCTAGACAACCTAGCCAGCTAATTATGTCTTCTTTTCTGTATTCTGATGGTTTGACATTAGGATCCTTGCCAGCCTAGAAAGCAGTTCTTTGGGAGAGTCTGGTCAAGTACTCTTCTGTCAGCCTTGTTTTCAATTACAAACTGGTCAATACAGAATTTAAATTCTTAATGACCTTTTATCAGGCTACCTCTGTATGCCTGGGAAACTCTTCTCAACCACTTCAAGGCTGGCTACCAGCAAAATACTGGCAGACCTTATATCCACTAAATTATTTCCAGCAAAATACTGGCAGACCTTATATCCACTAAATTATTTAAATTTGTTGATCTTACCCATGGAACCCTTTCTCCACCCATTTGTTCTTGAAAACCATAATAAAGGTTCTTCTTCTCCACATCTCTTCTCCTTATGCCTCTTGACTGACTTTGGGACTTCCATGGCTTGCCCCCTCAGACGTCCCCACGTCTGAGGATTATTCTTGGATTATTCTTGGATTATTCTTATTGATTGGCTCTATGATAGAAAAAAAGACTATCTTTTCAATGGAAATCTACCCCTGGTCTGTTGGTTTTGTCATACCTCAATAGTAATTAAAAAAAACCTATACACCTAACATGTAAACCTTTCATAACTATGCAGACTTCAGTTTTCTACTACCATCAAATAAGGAGTATATATATAGCGATTACAGTCATTAATCATTGCCTCTGATTATGCTTCATAATAATATTTTGCCATGTTCAATTATTCACATGTACTGAAGAGAACTCATGAGTTCTAGTTGCACTATTATGTTTATATTTAATAGAAATACTATTACACTATGAAATACATATGAATTATATATTTAAATTGTTCCTTTTTATCAGTTCATTGTTTCCTTACTCCGCATTCATACAGACTTAGAAAATCAGGTTTGATATTAAAATCTCTGGTTAACTGATGCACACAATTAATCTAGGGTTAATTCAATGCACACAGGACGAACACACTTTTGGCTTTGATTTGGTAGTCTGGCTACTTATGGTAGGACTGATAACACTGTAGGGAGGAAGCATATGCCTGACATTCACATCCACAAGCTGTACTTCCTGAGCATGTTGATACTTCCATCACCAGATAAGAAAGTAGGAAGAGCTGCGGTAAGTATTTGGGAAGGCATTTGGGAATTTTCAGAGTGAGTAATTATATTCATATCAGATTTTTTAAAAATTGTTTAAACCATAATTTTTAAATGTTTTTTCTTAGCTTTTGTATTGATGTGCACTACAGGAAGTTTCTTTTCTTATATGTGTAAAGTGCTCAAATATTGATAATTCTCTCATTCTACCTAATAGTGAAGTAAAGAGGTTTTTCCTCTGAAAAGCACTCACTTTCTGTTAAAGTCAGAACTGGAGCAATGAGGCCTTAATTACCAAAGGCAAGCTCTTTGCATACTCGTATTTTAATTTCCCACTTAAATTACAGATGGGAAATTACATTACATATATAATTGCCACTGGCATAGTCTCATAGGAACAGTGGCTCTTGGGCTCATAAATAGAGGAGAAAGAAAAGAGAGCAGATAACACTTCATTCTAAAAATTTTATAGCTAAGAAGACAGAAAATTATATTCTTATTTCTGAGTGATTTGCAGCTCTGACATTATTATTTACTTCCATTGTCCCTAATCTTAAAATTACCAAACTCTCTTCTAGTAGTGTCTATAGATGGTCACATGGCATTATTTCTGCACCGCCCGCTGGCATTTACAGATGGTGAATTTCATCGCGGTCATAAGAAAATGCCAACTATTAAGTGACCACTCTTTCCTCTGTATTTTCTCCCCTGCTGTTGTATTTTAACACTGGCTTTTGCAAAACGGATAGAGCATCTGGTAAATACAGATTATATTAGTAAGGATCTCTGCCTTCTCGGAGGGAAGGGCCTTGACTGAAGTGAGAAAGAGTGTCTGTGGTGTTTACCTTAAAGCTGACATTGGTAGAACACATCTCCCAGGACATCTCTGTGCCTCCACAACCACTTCTGCCTTTGCTTCTAGTCTTTGGTGTCAAAAAACACCCTGCATTCATGTGCAGTGGACCCTGCTCTTTCCTCCTGATATTTGGGTAGCTGGAGAACACTAATGAATCTGCTCGTATATGTTCCATATATACTCTTCTATCCACAGTGAGCAATAGAGTGGACGACCCAGGAAACTCACCTTGGATGGTTCTTCAGGAAATTATCTCACTTGAATTATTCTCACAGACAGTTCCTAAATACCATATTACAGTTTTGCATACTTTGCCTTCTCCTGTGAGAGAAAGGCATATTTTCTAGTTGTCCGTGAATCTAAAATCTCAAGTCAGCCAAATATACAGTATGGCTTTGACCACAGTAATAGCTGCACAATTTACCCTTCATGGTCAAAAAGGTCATAAATCTGACCAGCTGTTGCCAAGGACTTAATCAATTGTGTCTTATCTACTTATTTATTAAAATGACCATAGAGTCAGCCTGCAGGTTTATTTTATTAACGGAGGCAATGAAGTAGTGTCCTAGTGTTCAGGTAAAGCCATGGCCTGTGTCCTAGGCCATGTTTTTCTCCCCGGGCACTACAGCCTTTGCTCTGCCCTCTTGGCTAAATTTTTGCTGTATTTGAAACATGTTGGTTCCTTCCTGATTTTTATAGTATGCTTGCCACTTTCTGATGCCTCTAATCTTTAATATCACAAATTGTTACAAATATCCAAAATTGCTGATCTGATTTTTTTGCTTAAATTTCCCAGGTGTTTAGACATAACTCAGGACATCATGTCAACAAAGAGCTTATTGAAAAAATGAGAGCCCTGAAGATATTTTCTTTTTTAAAAAATTTTTATTTTATTTTATTTTACAATATAATTTAATTCTACATATCAGCCACAGATTCCCTTGTTCTCCCCCCTCCCGACCACCCCTCATTCCCATCTCCTCCAGGGCAAAGCCTCTCCCGAGGACTGAGATCAACCTGGTAGACTCAGTCCAGGCAGGTCCAGTCCCCTCCTCCCAGGCTGAGCCAAGTGTCCCTGCATAAGCCCCAGGTTTCAAACAGCCAGCGCATGCACTGCGGACAGGTCCCGGTCCCACTGCCTGGATCCCTCCCAAACAGATCAAGCCAATCAACTGTCTCACCTATTTAGAAGGCCTGATCCAGTTCGGGGCCCCTCAGCCATTGATTCATAGTTCATGTGTTTCCATTCGTTTGGCTATTTGTCCCTGTGCTTTATCCAACCTTGGTCTCGACAATTCTCATTCATATAAACCCTCCTCTTTCTCGCCAACTGGACTCCTGGAGCTCCACCCGGGGCCTAGCCGTGGATCTCTGCATCCAGATCCCTCAGTGTTGGATGGGGTTTCTAGAAGGACAATTAGGGTGTTTGACCATCCCATCAGCAGAGTAGGTCAGTCCCAGCTATCTCTCGACCATTGCCAGCAGTCTATTGTGGGGGCATCTTTGTGGATTTCTGTGGGCCACTCTAGCACTTTGGTTTTTCCTATTCTCATGTGGTCTTTATTTACCATGGTCTCCTATTCCTTGTTCTCCCTGTCTGTTCTTGATCCAGCTGGGATCTCCCGCTCTCTTTCCCTTGACCCTCGCCCTTCATTGCTCCCACTCATGTCCAGGCTGTTCATGTAGATCTCATCCATTTTTCCATCATTGGGTGATCCCTGTGTCTTTCTTAGGGTCCTGTTTTCCAGGTAGCCTCCCTGGTGTTGTGAGTAGCAGTCCAGTCATCCTTGTTCCACATCTAGTATCCTCCTATGAGTGAGTACATACCATGTTTGTCTTTCTGAGTCTGGGTTACCTCACTCAGGCTGATCTTTTCTAGATCTATCCATTTGCCTGCAAACCTCATGATGTCATTGTTATTCTCTGCTGAGTAGTCTTCGTACCACATTTTATTTATCCATTCTTCAGTTGAAGGGCATCTAGGTTGTTTCCAGGTTCTGGCTATTACAAACAATGCTGATATGAACATAGCTGAGCAAGTGCCCTTGTGGTATGATTGAACATTCCTTGGGTATATGCCCAAGAGTAGTATAGCTGGATCTTGGGGGAGATTGATTTCCAATTTTCTAAGAAAGCACCATATTGATTTCCAAAGTGGTTGTACAAGCTTGCATTCCCACCATTTTTATTTCAAAAATTGCAACTTACTTAATGACTATTGGTATAAATTCAATTGCTAGGAAGTTTCTAATCTCATTTTCATCATTTTTAGAAAAAAATATTTAGAATTTCAAATAATGTGGTTTTTTTTTATCATATTCATCCACTGCTCCTCCCCCAACTTCTTTCCAATCTACCCTATGTCCTTATGACTCTCCCTGACTTAATACTCTCTTTTTCAAACAAACATAACTTATCAAGTCCAATTAGTGCTGTTAATATGCTACTGAGTGTGAGCCATCAACTAGAGTGGCTGAACCACTAGAGGCCACACTCTTAAAGAACACTGACTTAGCTGGGCAATCTTGGTGCATGCCTTTAATCCCAGCACGCAGGAATCAGAGGAATGTGGTTCTTGGTGTGTTTGAGGCCAGCCTGGGCTACAGAATGATTTCCAGGAAAGGCACAAAGCTACACAGAGAAATCCTATCTCAAAAAACCAAAAATAAATAAATAATAACACTGACTGTCCTCCAGAGGCATCAGCTGATAATTGCTTCTCATTTAGAAGTAGGAGCCCATGAGCTCCTTCCGACTCCATGATAGAATGTTGAGCTGCTTGATCCATCTCTCTCTCTCTTTGTCTCTGTCTGTATCTCTCTCACTCACACACTCTTTAATAAATGAAAATTTAATAAATGAAAATGTATTAAAAAAACAAGCAATCAACTTTAAAAATAGCCATCAGCATTTTATGGTAACTTAAATAAAAAAGCAACCTTCCACTCACGCCAGAGAAGCAGAACAGGCCTTACTCAGACATTCTCAGAAAACCTCCTATAGCAGATGGGAACAAACACAGAGGCCCACAGCTAGATATTATGCTGAGAGAGACCTTGGAACACTCAGTCCTAAACAGGATGGCTCTATCAAATCAGTCCCCTCAGTGCTCAGGGAACCCCAAGGAAGAGGGGATGGAGGACACCAATAAAAACAAGGCCCCCAATATCAACATGACCAACACAAATATGAGCTCACAGAGACTGAGGCAGCATGCACAGGTCCTACATAGGTCTTTACTTGATGGGGTCCTAGAGCCAAAAGGAGAAGTGGGCACATGCCCTTATTTCTAACCCCAAAGCAATCTCCAATTGATAACCACTTGCAAATGAAAAAGTATTTCCCTCCAAGGGAATCTTACTGGGGAGGCAGACTACTCTCAAGAGGAGGCCACTTGCCCAGCAGCAGATGGCCAACAGCAACCAAATTCAGTGGCATCTTTGGAGGTCCCTTCACTCATCATGTCATGTCAGGGCTCTTCCTGTTTTTTTTTTTTTAATCTTAATACACACACACACACACACACACACACACACACACACACACACACACACCTCTTTTAACCCTACTGGTCCTTTGCGTATATTTTAGTGGCTTCCAGTTTAGTTTATATGTGATTCCTGAGTGTTCAAACAAGTGGGTGTCTGTTTCCTGTGCCTTCTCTTGGGTTCTTTCCTTTGTTTGTTTTGTCCAGTTTCAATGCGTTTATTTTATTTTATTATTAATCCATGGAAGCCAATGAGAAACTGAAAGGCGGGTGGATACAGGTAGGAAGAGGGCAGGTAGGGAGAAGTTGGGAAGAGTTGAAGAATAGGAAACCATAATCACAATATATAATATAAGAAAAAAATCTATTTTTTAATAACTGAGAAAAAAAGAAAGAAAATTACAAATGAGGACTGAGATCTCTGAGATTAAGAGCACACCAACTGTTTGTCCACTGCCAGACAGTCAGCTCTGAACACATACAAGTAACATTATATAGAAGGAACAGGTTATATCTAGGAACATATATGTATATGAACAGAATAATAGTAGTCGGTTCATCCCTGGGGCCTGTGAGCTCCTCAGTCATGGACTGTCAGCCCAGGTATAAGCGTCCTCCTATAGAATGGGCCTTAAAGCCAGTCAGAAAGCGGTTGTTTACTCCCATAACATCTGTACCACTGTTGTTCCCATGGACCCGAATGTCACAGCTATCATTATTGCAGTTCACACGGCTTACAGCTGGGAAAACTGCTGCTCATGGCCCCACACTCCCAGAAGTCAGCATAGCATCTTCCAGAACTGTGAAAGGTGGCTTTCAGGGAAGTAGCTTCCTGATAGCTGAACTGATTTCTATATATCCTTTGATTAAGTATTTGGCAAAAGAGTCTTACCATTAAGTTCTGGTGGGCAACCAAGAGCAGTAGCAATAGCCTATATTACTTTGGTGGTCTGATCAACAACTTGAGGGGGTATTTCATACTGGCACTTTTTTTAAAATTTGGTAATCTATGGCTTCTGGGATGAGCATAATCCTGTGTGAAGGGTAACTCAAATTGAACATTTTTATCTGGAGCTTTCCATATGGCTTTTTCAAACATCTTTAGTATTAGGTATCCCTCTTTCAGCATCCTCCCCTGTTCTCCCTCCCATCTCTCTCCCCATGTATTTCAGTTGTGGTGGGGCAGGCTGGTAGGCTATGCTGAGGAGGCAGAGGCAGAAGGACCATGAGGATGGACATCATCATAAAATTCTTACAATAAAATGTCACGAGTGACTTTGTTGTCCACTCGATTGACCATTAGATATCTGTTCAGTAGTAAAATGTTGTACTAAGGAACTGATAACAAACTGGTAGCGCCATCAGCCTCTGTGAGCAGCCTGGGAATTAGAAGGGACTCTAAAGAAACCATGAAAGTCTTCTATTCTGGGCCTGAGGAGAAGGAGGTCTAGTAAGAGATTCAGAGATAAGTAACTAGAGGAATATTGCAGAAACAACAGACTGAGGAAGGATGGTACACAAGGGAAATTTCAGTAAATCAGCCTGAGTTGACCTGGATGGTGTTTGGACATCAGACCTCAAAGGGCTATTAAATCTTGCTTCAGACATGGCTAGCCAAGCTGATGCTGTGGAATTTATCTGATGTTTGTGTCCAGTCCTCATGCTTAGAGAGTACCAACATGTGAAAGGACGTTGGGTGCATTTGACTCCTTCAGTCTTGAACAGTGCTATGGCTGGGGTTACAAACCTCTTTGCTGATAGAATATGAGTTATCACTGAGATCATAAAGAATATTTTATTATGGCTTTGTTTTGTTACTTGTTTGATTTTTGAGGTCATTGTGTAGCCCTGACGATCTCATTGTATAGACTATAGTATAGCTTGCCTGGAACACTCCCAGAGATCTGCCTGCCTCTGCCTCCCCAATGCTGATAATAAAGCCATGTACCATCACATCTAGCTTTATTAACTTTTAAAATATTTTTAGAAGATGTAAAAGCTATGCTATTTATGTTTAATGTATATTATTTTTGGAGACCAAAAGGTGATTTAAATAAATTTAATTTAAAAATGAAATTATATTATTTATTTATTTAATATTTGGGCATGCACATACGTATGCACACACACCTGAATTTATGCCACAGCATGTGTGTGGAAATCAGAAAGCAACTTGCATGAGTCAGTTCTCTCTTTGTAACACACACACACACACACACACACACACACACACACACACACATGGTACTGAACTCAGGTTTTGAGGCTTGATGGCAAGTACTTTTACCTGCTAAGCCACCTCACCAACCAGGAATATTATTTTTGAACTGGAAATTATGACATGATCATTCAGACATTTAAGTTTCAAGCATCAACTAACATTTTTTTTCTCCTTAAGTAAAATACGGGAGTTAGGGAATATGAGCTGGCAGTAAAGGGTAGTGTAATACAGAGAACAGGAGTAGATAGCGAGGCAAAGAGGGGGAAAAGGATAACACCTTCCAGTCTTGATCGAGAATGATCAGAATAGCCACGTAATAGTTCCCAAACATAAGAAGATGGATTGCTTGAGCCCTCCACACTAGGCCGGTGAGCTCAAATTACTCCCAACCAACACCTGTGTAAGGGTGTAGTCATCAGGGCTAGAAGCACATAGCTGTACAGCAGTAAATTTGCCTGGCATGCAGGAAATGCACACCAAAATATTCTCTGAAAATAGCCACAGTGCCCACTGCCCAAAACTATTCCAGGCGTGTGTGAGCATACTACTTAAAGTGTTTAATCCCTGCTTATTTCAGATAAACTCCTGACTCTGACCATATTCTTCATTATGTGGGATATAGTAGATGTGGCTACTCTGTTTTCATTTGACTTAGTAGCAATTTACTTTAGCTAGAATTAAACTATTGTTTCTGAATTATCATTGTTTCCAGACATATGTTGTCATTTTTCTCTGCTGGGAAGCACAGGACTACTGGTTGGTTGGTGTGGTTTCATTTTCTCCATGCGACTCTGGGATAGTGGGTGTTCAACTTTTCTTTCCAAAATAATTACAGATGGTTTTTACTTAAGTAATATCTTATTGATGTAAATAATATTTCTCCCGGCTGTTGATACTAGAAAGACTTTAGTTGCGCTCCTTAATTTCTGAGCTTTTTGCCTCTTTCTGTAAGGCAATGGCCTGTTCTTTTCTGGTTGGTCTTCACTAGAGTTCATCTTTCTCATATTTGGGTTCTGGAGGTCTCTTTCTATCCTCTGCTAGCTTCGGCTTTAGATTGCTAGACTTTAACAGTGGGAAACATCCTAGGCTCCTGTGGCCTTTAGATTTTTATAGTTAAAATGCTGTTACACCATTTCTCCTTCCCTTCCATTTCCTTCTTCCAACCTCTCCCATGTTCCCCCTTACTTCTCAAATTCATGACCTCTTTTTCTTTGGTTACTATAGTCACACAAGCACACACATAGGTATCTACATACAATCTGCTCAGTCTATTTGGTGTTATTTGTATGCATGTGATTCCAAGGGCTGGCCACTCGGTATCAGGTAACCAATTTATGGGTGTCATTCATGGGGACAAACCAATTCTCTCTTTGTCAGCAGTCATTAGTTGCTTTTAGTTCATTGTCTATGGGTGATACCCCTTGAGATTTTCTCCTTCCATGTTAGCATGTCTATTATTGTTGCCATTGTTTGGGTGTTGTTTAAGCAGCCACATTGTGGGGTGTTACTTCCCAGTTATTTCTGGGGGACACAACCTCACAGTGGACTTCTTGGCCTCTGATTCTTACATTCCTTCAGTTCCCTGTTCTTTGGGGGTCACTGAGCATCAGATACTTGAGTCATGTTGTAGATGCATCTGTTGGGGCTGGGCACCCCATAATTTGTTGTTCTCTGCATTTTGACCATTTGTGGTTTCTGATGATTTTTTGACTTATAAACAATGGAAACTTATATTTTTGAGTAATTGCTTTCCAGGGACTTCATGATTTCTCCCATGTTTGCTTGTTTATTTATTTGTTTATTTCACCAACTTGAATCTCATTATGTTCCTGTATGTTCTTATTTAGAAGCATTTGTGGGTAATTCACATCATCTTTTCTTTTTCTACTCCAGCTTTAACAACTTCCAATATGGAGTCCTCAGCTTACATGGCTTTTGTGAAGTTCATTGTCTATTTTGCACTCATAGTGAAGTCTGTCCTCTTTGCTCCTGGAACATATTGCTTACACGTCTCTATTATTACCTCCCAGGCAACCTTCTACGATTGTTGTGTTCATTTTCCCTAGCAGACCATAAGTGTCTTAAGGTAGAGAATATGGAACTTGTATTTCCTGCAGTGACTAGCATAAGCCTTAAACACATCAGGAAGTCAGTCAGTACTGTGTGAGTTACATTACTAAGAATATCTGTGATAGACTGCACAATACCTCCTTAGCATGGGAAATATTGCTGTTCAGACTAATACAGGGTTTGTGTTTTTTCTCTTTAATTGATGACTTCCAGTTAATGATTCCCACTTGGATTTATGCAAATTTCATTTAAATTAGCATTGCTTTTATGGTTTGAGATGCCGCATTATATCTTTTAGAGTCCGGGCATATAATAAGTGTCACATTTGTTCTAATCATAACATGAAATACAACAGGGAGCTTTATTTTGCTTTTTTAAAAAAGATAATTGGATGTTTTTCTCCTGGTGTTTAAGATTCTGACTGCTTTTGTTTTAAGGGATCTAAATGTTTACTCGTAGATTCTTCTAATTATTACATAAAATAGTGCAAGCACATTAACATTGTGTCAGCCTCCTACCTTGTTTTTCCAGAGATCCTAGATTGATTGCATGGGCCTTCAGGCCTTTACAATTTTCTCCTAGTTTTTTATGATAATGTACTACACTCCAAGTTTAACAGCTTTGTGATTTCAAAGGCAGAACAAATGCAGTGTAAAAAATTTAAAGACATAAAAGCATGAATAATGAATTATAAACTTTAACTTATAGTCTATGATTCTTATAAATGTTTTGGAACAGTTTTCAATTTCTCCATACAAATTTGTTTAATAACTTTTTTTTTCTAAAACACATATTCTAAGAAATTATTCTCTAAAGCATCATTGCCAATATTTACTTATTACCCTGCTATTTTGACAGATCACATTATTGATAAGAAGTAAAAATCATATATTCATAAATAATATGTTGTATATTACATGAATAATAAATAATTATAAAATCATGTTATTTGAAGGAACTACATTGAATTTTGTGCCATCATATTTCATAAAATAACCCAGACGTAGAAAGGCATATATAGCATGTTATATCTCTCATGTGTAGAAGCTATGTTCATACACATGCATCCCTCTATACACCTACATGAACACATATGACATGAAAAGAGAACAGACTATTTGGAAAGCAGAGGAGAAGGAAAAGAGGTTAATGGTGCAGGGGAGAGGATCAGGATTCCACGTGGGTTGTAAAATATGATGAAGGCACTTGGAGAGATATTTGTTTTTGCTGCTGGAGAGCAGCTAGAGTCATTAGAAATCCCAGATTATTTAAAGCCATGAAGACTAGGAATGATTGGAGGCTCAATTCCTTGTAATTTCCTTCAAAGGCTCATCTATTTTGGGATGATTATTTCTTCTAAACTGTAGTTCTTCACAGCCTCAAAATAAAGCTGTGGAAATTGACCAGAGTCTCTTGTGTTTGGAGAGTCTTGGTCTCTAGTTTGTGTCATACAGAGATGCTTGTATGGAGGCAAGAGGTCAATCGCACGTGTTCCTCAGGAGTTGCCTGATTTGTGTTTTGAGACAGAGTCTCTTGCTGGTCCCTGTGGCTTGCTGATAGGTTGTGGTCACTGGCCAGTGAGCCCACAAGCCTGCCTGCACTCACTTTCCCACCATGCCTGTGTTTTTACAGGGAGGCTGGGGATCAAATCCAGTTTCATGTTGCACATTGTGCTCTTTACTGATTGAGCTAACTCCTCACCCCATATATCCTATTTGTTCTAGGTTCCACTGACTCCCATTCTTCTGCATTTCTTCCAATAGAGCTACTTTTCAGATTAAATAATTAACCCTTTTCTTTCTCCTCCATAATGAGTACCAGTGTTAATTTTTTCCAACCTTAGAAATTTTGACATCTTTTTTTTCTCTTGAAATGTTGGCAAAAGTGTAACAAGTACTGTGCTCAGTTCTCAGGGATGCTTTCTTCTGGGTCTTCACCTTATAATTTTTCAATTGATGTAGTACATCACTGTTACAATTTGTTTTGTTTTTGTAATGTTGTTCATCCTTTGGAAGTACACACTTTTTGAACTACCTAACTTCTGGATGGAATTCCCCCATGCCTTGTTTTTAAGGAATTATCCAAGATGTTCACAAAGTGTTTTCTAGTTAGATGCATGATTGGTCACATGGGTACAGCTGGCTGGGCTGAGATGAAACCTAGGAAATGTCATCTTTAACCTACCTGGCAAAACAACCAGATTAATTAAGAACTATGCTACTGTAGAAAAACATGAGACTGAGCACTGAATGGAAATTAGCAGTGCATCACTAAAAACAAATGGACAATGCAAACAAGAAATAGGTATAGAAATACATTATTTAGAAAATAATGGAGAAGTAGTGTGAAAAAAGGGTTAATGAATTTTTCTAGGAAATGAGATTCAAAGGTGAGAGAAGCAAGACAAGGGACTGCCTATATGTGCATGTGTGTGCACATGTGCACATGCATGTGCATACATGCATGTCTGTGTGTGTGTATGAGTGTGGATAGGTGGGGTGTGCATTCATGTGTGTGTGTGCATATGTGTGTGTGCATGTGTGTGTCCCAAATCTTACAGTTCTAAGAGATTATCTATCCACTCTCTACATCTCTACCCATGTGTTGCTTTGACAAAATCAATATAAAAAGTAGTGGAGACTCTAGTTTCTATTTACCATGGCCATTTGGTCACTTTGCCTGTATGCTTCTCTTGGCCTTGGCTTCTTCTTTTAATTTTTCTTCATGTTTCTGGTAATGCTTTATCATTAACCAGAATTAGAGGAAATGCTCTCCAATGTCTCTTCCACTCCTGATATTTTATGAATTCAACTCAGTGCAAAGCATATGGTTTAAAATGTAACCATTCCCATATTTAGACACCACACACATACACACACCCATGTATATCTGCAGGTGTTCCTCCAGAACCCGACCAGGTTCCTATTTTCCAGAGATAGAAAATGATTCAACATTTACATTTATTTCATGACAGAAATGTTGAAATCAGGAATTTTCCTCAAGAGCAAAGATAAGATTTCCGTTTTTTATTTTTTTAAAAAGTGAAAATAGCAGTTGAGACATCATAACACATGCACAGCATGTTTATTTTATGGTTTTTAATCCCAAGTGGTGTTAAAATCTGTACCTGACAGTTCTTACACTTGCACCCATGGATGGTATGCAAGATCACTGAGATAACATTTAGTAAGGTAGTCCAGTTCTTCATAGAAAAACTTATAGTACAAAGTGCAGAATTATTTATGGGAAATTCAATTTTCCTATTGTTTACATGAGATTGACTATAAAATTGTAATAGAGGTAAAATAAATAATTATATCACATGTCCATGGAAGGGAGAACAGTTAATACACAGAGTTGACATCTGAAACTCCTTTATTGTTCCAGTGTGACTTATCCATTTTATGTCATTAAAACAGAATGCTACAGCTGAGGTAATTTATAAAGAAACTGAGGAACTAGGGCAATGTCTCAGTGGGTAGAAGTGCTTTCTGTGGGAGCATTAAGACCTGATTCTAAACCCCAAAGCCAAACCCCACAAACAGGCATAGCTGCCTGCAACCCCAGCACTAGAGGGGTAGAGACAGGTAAATCAAGAGCTTGCTGGTTGGATGTTCAGCCATGCTAGCAAAGCTGCTCGCTTCCCATTCAGTGAGAGATCCTGTCTCAAGTCAGTAGGTGCATAGTGACAGAAGGGAGCTGATAATGCCCCCTGGCCTCCACATACTTTGCCTCTGCTGCACATCCATTTGCATGCATCACACATATGAACACAATGCAGTCACCCACACCTTCTCACATGCACACACACAAAGTTGGTTTCCCCTAGTTCTGGTGGCTGAGATGTCCATGATCGAGGTGTTTCATATGTTGAGGGACTTCTTATTGCTCTGTGACACAGCAGGAAAAAAGAGACCAACACAGTCTCAATGCCTTTCGTGAGTGGCACTAGTCTGTTAATGAGGGCAGCACTCTCATGCCCTCATCCTCTCTTGACAATATTGCACAGGGACTAAGTTCCTATTAGGGTATGCCTCTTAGGGGAAGTAATACGATAAATAGCTCTCCAAAGATTGTCACAGCTGTCACCAGATCCCTGTGTTCTGTGAAGGGCTGTGTTCTGTTTGCTGGCGGGAGTGATAGGTTTATGCTTGACTTAATGCTACCAGAATTGACTCTGATTTCTTCAGACACCTACAGCCATCAGTTTATGCAGAATTTACTGGGATTCTTTATAGCTTTAAAGGTGATTTCATATTGTCAGAAAAGACCATAGAACATACTTGTTGCAAAAAATAAATGTACTCATGTTCAAAATTTTCATGATTTGTGCATCATTAGATATATCTTCTAAGCTATTTTCTCTTTTTTTTTTCTAGAGTGAGGTACATATTTGCATTAGTCTTACTTGTCTCCTTTAAGAACAACAGTTTCTTAAGTGGAGGCCAGTCTATATCTCCAGTAGCTGAGAAACAAAAACCAGTCAAGTGTAAGAATTAAGGTTCTACTTTAGCCTCTTCTAATACTTTTCAATGACTGTGGGGGTGTTCGTCAGAATTTTTGTTACACTGATGATAGTGTATAATTTCATCATTTTAAAGGAACAAACAAAAAATCAAAATGGGCAAACAGAATGTTTAGGATGACACCGTGGAATACTGACTACTCTCATCCCTTATGCTCAGAGCTAGGAACACCAGATCAGCCACTGGCCAGTTTGTGTGCTTCCCTCAGAGGCTGCAAGCCAGGACAGTTGAGGTCAGTGACTACTGCTGGGAGAACTGGTCAGGATGCAGTTTCAACCGTTTCACGAAATATGTGTACTTCCACAAACAACAGCTCTCCACCAACCGTCAAATGGAGCAGAAAAAATCTCAATGTGAAATTTCAACATGAATGCGATCTACATCTACAGTCCTAGCAAGGAAGCCACAATACAAAAGAGGAGATCCACATTTGTTAAAGAAAGGAAGCCAAATAGTTACAACTATGGAAGTGATTCTAAAGGTCCCATCAAAGGTTTGGGCAGCTGTGCTGTAGAGGGTTTGGGACTGTGAAACCAGCCAGAAAGAGAGTGGAGCTGCAGCTGGTGACAAGGGAAGCCACGGGTCCAGGCGGGAAGACTTATGGGTCACCTGGAACATTGGAGCAAGGAGCTGAACTCTGCCTACCCCCGTGTCCATCCTGGAGCTTGGGCTACTCACAGCTGGGAGACATCAGAGGGGATCCTGTCCAGTGAGCTGATGGAAAGCTGATCCAGCACACCTAGGCCAGGAGGCTGTGAATGGGATGCATGAGCAAGCCCTCAGGCCTGTGAGCAAAACGCCCTCTAGGTCAAGTGATACATCTCTGTCCCACCTGACTGAACAGGGTCAAGAACTCATCAAACGCAGTGATTCTTTGCGGTCTGTGCAGTTGGGGATTGGTGTCCTCTCAAAGGGGGACAGTGCTGAGGAAATGGCCACTAAGATCCCCCTGCCTCTTGCTAACAAATATTGGAGCCTCTCAACCCCACACTTGTGATCTTTGGCATTCATATTATTCAGGAGACGAATTCCTGAAAATCATACCAGTCTCAGGGTACTGAGTAGCAAGTGCCATGAAAGTCCCCACAAGTGATTCCCCTCCAGGAGAGGGCAGAGTGACTCCTGGACACTGAGGTAGCTGTGGAGTCCCTCCTGTCAGATGCCAAGGAGAAGGGGACATAGTTCGCCTCTTGAACCCTATTTAACTGCCCACAGCCCAGTCACTCAGGGAGGACTCATGTTCAGCTGCACCAGCTCCATGATGACTTTAATGCCTTTATGACAGTTAAAAAGTGTGTCTGTTCCCTTCTGGACCAGAGGTGAGTATCCGGGTCCAATCCGGACCCCACCCCTGGGCACCAGACACTCCGAGAAGACCTGCCCAACTTGGCCCCAGGTTCTGGCCACCAGGCAGGTCCCCTTCTAGCCCCACCGGGAGGGATCCCTTTTTCCAAGCCCCCCGGCAGCCCCTGCAATCTCCATGCCCTGCCCCCACGCCCATCTGCCTGAGACCCCAGCCACTTCCTGAGACTTAGAGACCAGCCCCCAGCTCCCATCCTGCCCCCGACTTCCCTTCTGGACCAGAGGTGAGTATCTGGGTCCAACCCGGACCCCATCCCTGGGCACCAGCCACCCTGGGAAGACCTGCCCAACTTGGCCCCAGGTTCTGGCCACCAGGCAGGTCCCCTTCTAGTCCCACTGGGAGGGATCCCCTTTTCCAAGCCCCCCCCGGCAGCCCCTGCAATCTCCATGCCGTGCCCCCACGCCCATCTGCCTGAGACCCCAGCCACCTCCTGAGACTTAGAGACCGGCCCCCAGCTCCCATCCTGCTCCTGACTTCCCTTCTGGACCAGAGACTTCTGGTCCAGATAAGAGCTTCCATCCTGCCCGTGAGTTCCCAGTTGGACAAGAGAACTCCCTTTTGGACAAGAGAGAGAGACCTCCTGAATCTGTCAGCTCTTTCTGAAACAAGTACACTGATAAGACCAAGAAGGAACCACAAGGAGATGGACAGACGTCAAGGCAGAAGTACACACAACAAAATGAAGAGCAATACAGCATCACCAGAACCTAGCCTGCCTCCAACATCTAGACCTGAACATCAAAAATTGGAAGAAGCAGAAGAAAGTAGCCTTATGAGTAACATCATGAAGAAGGTAGAGGATTGTGTAGAGGAAAAGACAAGAAAATTGGAAGAACACTGTAAACAACTAGAGGAAAGGGCAAACAAATTAGAAGAAAACAATAAAGTCCTCTAAGAAAACAATAAAATCCTGGAAGAAAACAATAAAGTCCTGCAAGAAAACAATAAAGCACTGAAGGAAAATCATGAAAAAGCAATGAAACAAACAAAGGAAACAGTCCAAGAACTGAAAAGGGAAATTGAAAAAATAAAGAAGACACAAACAGAGGGAATGCTGGAAATAGAAAACCTGAGTAAAATATCGGGAACTTCAGATGCAAGTATAACCAACAGAATGCAAGAGATGGAAGAGAGGATTTCTGGCATTGAAGATACAGTAGAAGAAATAGTTCCATCAGTCGAAAGAAACACTAAAGCCAACAAACTCATGAACCAAAATGTCCAAGAAATTTGGGACACCATGAAAAGACCAAACCTACGAATTATAGGGATAGAAGAAGGTGAAGAATACCAACTCAAAGGCACAGAAAATATATTCAACAAAATTATAGAAGAAAACTTTCCCAACTTAAAGAAGGAAATGCCTATGAAGATACAAGAAGCCTATAGAACACCAAACAGACTAGACCCCCCAAAAAAGTCCCCTCGACACATAATAATTAAACAACTAAATGTACAGAATAAAGAAAGAATATTAAGAGCAGCCAAGGAAAAAGGCCAAGTGACCTATAAAGGTAAACCCATCAGAATAACACCCGATTTCTCAATGGAGACTTTAAAAGCCAGAAGGACCTGGACAGATGTAATGCAGACACTAAGAGACCATGGATGTCAGCCCAGACTAATATACCCAGCAAAACTTTCAATCATCATAGACGGAAGGAACAAGACATTCGAAGACAAAGCCAGATTTAAACAATACCTATCCACAAACCCAGCCCTACAGAAAGCACTAGAAGGAAAATTCCAACCGAGGGAAGTCAGATACACACTCGAAAACACAGGCAATAGATAAAGCCACAACAGTAAACCCCAAAGAAGAGAAGTACACACACACTACCACCAAAAATAACAAGGATGAAGAATCATTGGTCATTAATATCCCTTAATATCAACGGACTTAATTCACCTATAAAAAGACATAGGCTTACAGAATGGATACAAAAGCAGGACCCATCTTTCTGCTGCATACAAGAAACACATCTCAAATTCAAAGACAGACACTACCTAAGAATAAAAGGCTGGGAAAAGACTTTCCAATCAAATGGTCTTAAGAAACAAGCAGGGGTAGCCATCCTGATATCCAACAAAATAGACTTCAAACTAAAATCAATCAAAAGAGATCAAGAAGGACATTACATCCTCATCACAGGAAAGATCCACCAAGATGAAGTTTCAATTCTGAACATTTATGCCCCAAACACAAGGGCACCCACATATGTAAAAGAAACATTACTAAAGCTTAAACCACATATAAAACCCCACACATTAATAGTGGGAGATCTCAACACCCCACTTTCACCACTGGACAGATCTCCCAAATTGAAACTTAACAGAGAAATAAAGGACTTAACTGATGTCATGACCCAATTGGACCTAATAGATATCTACAGAACATTCCATCCTAACAAGAAAGAATATACTTTCTTCTCAGCACCCCATGGAACTTTCTCTAAAATCAACCACATACTTGGCCATAAAGCAAATCTCAACAGATACAAAACAATTAGAATAACCTCCTGTGTTCTATCAGACCACCATGGTTTAAAGTTAGATTTCAACAACAACAAAAACTACAGAAAGCCTACAATCTCATGGAAACTGAATAATGCTCAACTGAATCACCAATGGGTTAAGGAAGAAATAAAGAAATTAAAGACTTCGTAGAGATCAATGAAAATGAAGACACCACATACCCAAACTTATGGGACACTATGAAAGCAGTGTTAAGAGGGAAATTCATAGCACTAAATGCCCACATAAAGAAGCTGGAGAAATCCCACACTAGTGACTTAACAGCACACCTGAAAGCTCTAGAACAAGAAGAAGCAAAGTATCCCAGGAAGAATAGACGCCAGGAAATTATCAAAGTGAGAGGTGAAATTAATAAATGAGAAACTAAGAGAATAATACAAAAAATTAATGAAACAAAGAGTTGGTTCTTTGAGAAAATCAACAAGATAGACAAGCCCTTATCCAAACTAACCAAAAGACAGAGAGAGAGAGGATCCAAATCAACAAAATCAGAAATGAAAGGGGGACATAACAACAGACATTGAGGAAATCCAGAGAATTATAAGGTCATATTTCAAAAACCTCTACTCCCCAAAACTGGAAAACCTAAAAGAAATGGACATTTTCCTGGATAGGTACCACATACCTAAGTTAAATCAAGACCAGATAAACTATTTAAATAGTCCAATAACCCCTAAGGAAATAGAAACAGTCATTAAAAGTCTCCCAACCAAATAAAGCCCAGGACCAGATGGTTTCAGCGCAGAATTCTACCAGATCTTCAAAGAAGAGTTAATACCAATACTCTCTAAATTGTTCCACATAATAGAAACAGAAGGAACATTACCAAACTCCTTCTATGAGGCTACAATTACCCTGATTCCTAAACCAAACAAGGATGCAACAAAGAAAGAGAACTACAGACCAATCTCCTTCATGAACATTGATGCAAAAATACTCAATAAAGTACTGGCAAACAGACTCCAAGAACACATCAGAACAATTATCCACCATGATCAAGTAGGCTTCATCCCAGGGATGCAAGGGTGGTTCAACATAAGAAAGTTCATCAATGTAATACACCATATAAACAAACTCAAAGAAAAAAACCACATGATCATCTCACTAGATGCAGAAAAGGCATTTGACAAAATCCAACACTCCTTCATGATAAAAGTCTTGGAGCGATCAGGAATACAGGGAACATACCTAAACATAATAAAGGCAATATACAGCAAACCAACAGCCAACATCAAATTAAATGGAGAGAAACTCAAAGCAATTCCACTAAAATCAGGAACGAGGCAAGGCTGTCCACTCTCCCCATACTTATTCAATATAGTACTTGAAGTTCTAGCCAGAGCAATAAGACAACATAAGGAGATTAAGGGGATACAAATTGGAAAGGAAGAAGTCAAGCTTTCCCTATTTGCAGATGACATGATAGTATACTTGAGTGACCCCAAAGATTCCACCCAGGAATTGATAAAGCTTATAAACACCTTCAGCAACATAGCAGGATACAAGATCAACTCAAAAAAATCAGTAGCCCTCCTATATACAATGGACAAAGAAGCTGAGAAGGCAATTAGAGATACATCACCCTTTACAATAGCCAAAAATGACATAAAATACCTTGGGGTAACACTAACCAAGCAAGTGAAGGACCTATATGACAAGAACTTTAAGTCCCTGAAAAAAGAAATTGAAGAAGATGTCAGAAAATGGAAAGATCTCCCATGCTCATGGATAGGCAGGGTTAACATAGTAAAAATGGCAATCTTAACAAAAGCAATTTACAGATTCAATGCAATCCCCATCAAAATACCAACACAATTCTTCACAGACATGGAAAGAATAATACTCAACTTCATATGGAAAAACAAAAAACCCAGGATAGCTAAAAGAAACCTGTACAATAAAACAACTTCTGGAGGCATCACAATCCCTGACTTCAAGCTCTACTATAGAGCTACAGTAAAAAAAACAGCTTGGTATTGGCATAAAAACCGACATGTGGACCACTGGAATCGAATTGAAGACCCTGACATTAACCCACACACCTATGGACATATAATTTTTGACAAAGAAGCCAAAAGTGTACAATGGAAAAAAGAAAGCATCTTCAACAAATGGTGCTGGCATAACTGGATATCAACGTGTAGAAGGCTGCAAATAGATCCATATCTGTCACCGTGCACAAAACTTAAGTCCAAGTGGATCAAAGACCTCAACATAAATCCAGCTACTCAACCTGCTAGAAGAGAAAGTAGGAAGTAGTCTTGAACGCATTGGCATAGGAGATCACTTCCTAAATATAACACCAGTAGCGCAGACACTGAGACAAACAATCAATCAATGGGACCTCTTGAAACTGAGAAGCTTTTGTAGAGCAAAGGATACAGTCAACAAGGCAAAGCAACAGCCTACAGAATGGGAAAAGATCTTCACCAACCCCACATGTGACAGAGGACTGATATCCAGAATATATAAGTAACTCAAGAAATTAGACATCAAAACGACCAACAGTCCAATTGAGAAATGGGCTTTAGAACTAAACAGAGAATTCTCAACAGAGGAAACCCAAATGGCTGAAAGACATTTAAGGAATTGCTCAACATCCCTAATCATCAGGGAAATGCAAATCAAACAGCTCTGAGATACCACCTTACGCCTGTCAGAGTGGCTAAGATCAAAAACACTGAAGACACTTTATGCTGGAGAGGATGTGGAACTAGGGGAACTCTCCTCCACTGCTGGTGGGAATGCAAGCTTGTACAACCACTTTGGAAATCAATATGGCGCTTTTTTAGAAAATTGGGAATCAATCTCCCCCCAGATCCAGCTATACCACTCCTGGGCATATACCCAAGAAATGCTCAATCATACCACAAGAGCACTTGCTCAGCTATGTTCATATCAGCATTGTTTGTAATAGCCAAAACCTGGAAACAACCTAGATGCCCTTCAACTGAAGAATGGATAAATAAATTGTGGCACATATACACAATGGAATACTACTCAGCAGAGAAAAACAATGACATCATGAGGTTTGCCGGCAAATGGATGGATCTAGAAAAAATCATCCTGAGTGAGGTAACCCAGACTCAGAAAGACAAATATGGTATGTACTCACTCATAGGAAGATGCTAGATGTGGAACAAGGATGACTGGACTGCTACTCACATCACCAGTGAGGCTACCTGGAAAACGGGACCCCCAAAAAGACACGGAGAAATGGATGAGATCTACATGAACAGCCTGGTCATGAGTGGGAACAATGAAGGGCGACGGTCGAGGGAAAGAGAGTGGGAGATCCTAGCTGGATCAAGAAAAGAGAGGGAGAACAAGGAATAGAAGACCATGGTAAATGAAGTCCACATGAGAAGGGGAGGAAGCAGAGAGCTAGGGAAGCCCACTGAGATCCACAAAGATACCTCCCGCAAAAGACTGCTGGCAATGGTGGAGAGACGGCAGGAACTGACCTACTCTGATGATGGGATGGCCAGACACCCTGATAGTTGTGCCAAAAACCCCATCCAAGGACTGAGGAATCTAGATGCAGACATCCACGGCTGGGCCCCTGGTGGAGCACTGGGAGTCTAATTAGTGACAAAGAAGAGGGTTTATATGAGCAAGAATTGTTGAAGCCAAGGTTGGATAAAGCACAGGGACAAATAACCATATTTCATATGGATCTATGAACCATAGGCTGAGGGGCCCCCAACTGGATCAGGCCCTCTGAATGGGTGAGACAGTCATTTGGCTTTATCTGTTTGGGAGGCAGCTGTGCATTGGTGCCGGGTCCTGGGCTCGTTGCATGAGTTGGCTGTTTGAATCCTGGGACTTATGCAGGGACGCTTGGCTCGGTCTGGGAGGGGGGGACTGGACCTGCCTGGACTGAGTCTACCAGGTTGATCCGGGCCCTAGGGCTAGACCTTGATCTGGAGGAGGTGGGAATGGTCAAGCACCAAGACTGGGGGGAGGGGGAGGGGGCGAGATGGGGAGAACAGGGGAATCTGTGGCTATTATGTTGAACTGAATGGTGTTGTAAAATAAAAAAAAAAGTGTGTCTGGACTGAAAGTTTCCTCTTTATAAGGAAAGGGACCCCAGGCTTCATTCTATAATCTTAGGTATGGATCATTCTCCGATAATCAGGCTAAAAACCTTGAGATTCAACTCATCGTTTCAGAGGGACAATCTTTAAGGGAAAAGGAAAGACAAGAGGAAAAGTTGCCCTTCAGGTTCCATTTAATGGAAAGATTCCAAGTGTTGGGGCCTCAGATGTCCTTCCAAAGTGATTGAGGGTTTACAAGAGAAGCTGGCCCTGCCCAAGTGGAATGAAGTCTCAGGGCACTGATAAGAACGAGGGAGGTGATCTCTGCATCTCAGATGACATGTCTGAGGTCCTGGAGTGCAGATTCCATGGAGGAGGCCCAGCACCTTAAGGTCACCAGGAGCCAGGCTTGGCAGCCAGAAGGTCTTATGTCTCTGAGAACTGGAGACTAGCTGGTAAGCAGGATACCTGCCTTCTGTCTTTCAGAGTGTCATTTCTGATGAACAAAATGGGCACCCTCAAGCACCAAGACTGAGAACTGAGACTTCTGGTGCCCAGATTCATATGATCCCAGCCTAGTAGTTAAGGTATAATAGACACTGTTGAGGCCCCCACCACTTTAGCTAATGGAGTGTTCTCTGGATGACTTGATAGTGTCCAGGAAGAAGCTGCACACTACTGATTTTTAGTGTACTGATTCCTCCTTTGTCCATCAAAGGAAATCCATAATCCCTAGAGAATTCTTGGGGAGATTAAGTAACAGCTGAAACTATCTGCATTCACAGTATAGATATCTAATGCCTATATGTGTCTATCAGCTTTTTAAGAGAAAATATCGCATCCTTCCTTGATAGATAAGTATAAGGTCTGGAAGAAACAGTCCTTGTATTGCAATCTGCACAACTCTTTATATCTCAGTCTTCAGCCTCCTATGGTTAGAATAGCATGAGTCACCAACAAATACTACCCAAAGAGGCCAGTGAGAAAGAAAAGAACTCAAGACATAAATGAAGTTTATTTTAAGGAAGCAAGATCTCTTTGGACCTGGGTTTTATGTCTCCTAAGTTTCACTAACTCAATTATCTTAATTCTTCTCTTGTACCCTTGATTCTCTTAACCAATTGTCTAGAGCCTTAGAAATACATAGCATGGCCTCATTACACTTCAGAATACTGCTTGAAACACCTTGAAACCCCTCCTTGAAGTTGGGACCCATGCCCTGCAAATTAACAGCTACCCTATACATGTTCTATATAGCCACAATAGTCATAACTGTGTAATATATGAGCTTGAGCTCATAGTCTCAGAAAGCAAGAGTGTCTTCTAGAAGGTCATTTGTTATCCCCCCTTTTCTAGAGCATTCCTCAGTTTTACTAGTATGATCTTCTTTTGTTCTGTAAGTTGAAACTTCGTTTTCCCTCTCATTTCTCACTGTGTTTCTGCTCTTCTATCTTAACCATTCCTTCTTTGATTTGCTGCTGTTGTTGCAGTTGTAGACTTAAGTCTGCACCATCCTTTCTCTTAGGCAACTGGGTCCAAAGATATCTTGACTTACTTAGAATCCCCCCTTAAAAGGCAGTTAATAGCTGACCCACCCACCACCCTTTCTGATCTTATACAAAGGTGTTTTTCCAAAAAGCTTTCCAATAAAATAAAGATTTCTGAGTAGCTTGTCGTTGCCTCTCCACAATTAAGTCTCATGATCTTTGCTCTTTTTTTAACTTTAAACAAAATTTTATTACACAAAACTTGTCACATAATCAGATACTTCTCTAATTTGTACACAATTATTGTTACTCTCTACAGAAAGGCTGCTTCTTAACTTCTCATCTGGTGACACAGCACTACAATTCTGACTGTAACAGAATAGTAGAAATGCCTCAGTGATTTAAGTTGAAAGCAGGACACTAGTATATGGCTCTTGTACACAGTACCGGGAATGTACAAATGTCTTTATTCAAAAATACAAAATAAATTATCTGTAGGCATGGACAATGGCAGCAGTAAACTATTATAGATCATCAGTGGAAACCAGTAACCAATGGCAATAGTGATCAGCCAGCCTTCTATTCAGTCACTTACTTCAGGTGACTTCTATGAAGTTAGCAGTGAGGAACCTGCCTTGACCTCCCTGTCATAGTTCATTGATTAGGGCAAAGTACTAATCAATGAATTGTTGTTGTGGTGTAAGTTCCTAAATATAACCTGCTCAGTCTGTAGAACACTGCTTGTATGTGTGTCTCCATGACTTACCATTTGGTATTTGATAACTAGCTGCTGGGCTCTCTCCCAGGAAGACTAGTTCCTTGCTCTCAGCCTTTTCTTAGTTATAATGACACCAGTAGTACTGGATTAATGCCCATCCTAGTGACTTCACTTTAATGTGATTGCCTCCAACATAAGAATTTTGAGAGTACATAAAACCATGATAATAATAACATAACGGTGGCCTAAATAGTTAAGTTACTATAGAGTGTGGGTACAATTATTGCTAATTTTAAAATAAATGCACAGATGCCTATGGTTCAAATGTGAATTTAATTGTATTCCCAGGACATAATCTTAATCAACATATCTTTATTTAATGAAGTGAGAAATAAAACACAAGTACCCCTTAAATCTCAATATCCTTCTTCATTTCAGTTTTGCTGGACTTGAGAGTTTGGCTACTAGGCTTCTTTAGAAAATTAGCACATTTTCCCTTTTCTTCTTTTTAAATTTTTTAAAATTCATTTTGCATACCAACCACAGATCCTCCTCTCATCCCTCCTCCTACTTCCCCCTGCCTTCCCACCCCATGCCCTCCTCCAACAGGGTAAGTTCTCCCAAGGGGGGACAGCTAAGCCTGCTACATTCAGTTGAGGCAGGACCAAGCCCCTCCCCGCTGCATCAAGGGCAAGCAAGGGGTCGGACCATAGGGGATGGTATCCAGAAAGCCAGAAGAACTTACTCTGTGTCTCTTACTCCTCTCAGGACTGAAGCTGAAATCACTGAAGATAAAAACAAGTCAGCATGTTTCTTACCCACATGACCACTACTAGATCACAGAGAATATGGAGAGCAGTGAAGTGAACAAGCTGTTATGATATTCGGGCTGTAATGTGTTCATGAGTGTGTATGTGAGTGTGTGTGTGTGTGTGTGTGTGTGTGTGTGTGTGTGTGTGTGTGTAAGATAGCCCATACAATATTGTTCAGCATTTAACACCTATGTGTATCTTAGTTAAGCAGCTGTAAGTATCTTAGAGGAATGAAACAGATCCGATACATGTCATTGGGGGATGGGATAGGAAGCAGAGTGAGAGCTGGGGCTTCTACAGGTGGCATGGGGTAGGCCGGTCTCCCTGGGAAGCCTTGCTGGGCAGAGGGAGCAGGATCCACCCGAAGGGAGGTTAAGAAAAGGAAGTGCTTATATGGAGAAGTGAGGAGGCCTGAGCGGGGTTCAGAAAGGAAGGGAGGAAGGAGAAGAGAAAGGCTGATGTTAGATATTTCCCTCTTCAACATTCCTCTCCACTGATTTTTGAAACAAACATGTTAATCTAAGCCTGCCAATGAGCCTATCTCTGGGTCTTATCTACATGTTTAAAACTTTCTTTCAAATATTCAGAAAGATTTCTCTAAGATCAAGTACATCACAGGTACTGAAAGACTTGGATGCATTAGTTGCTTGTGTATGTGTATAAGAGGTAGAGAAACCCTTGCTTATCACGTTTGATGAGTCTAGTGTTCAACAGACACTCATTGGTTGTTTATTACCTAGGTATTCAGTTGTCAGAGAGAAAGGGATGGATCAAAAGTGCACTTTATACTTGTACTGTGAATCCTTTTCGCTTTAAGCTAAGCTTTTCTGGTTTCCTTGACGTACTTAGTGGCAAACAAATAAAGATACTACTAGAAATTTCAGCTATTACTTACTTAGTGACCTCCCCGTAACACATTTAGAACAATCTCTAAAAATATCGACCACTTAACAAATGTGGCTTGTGAGAAGAAGAGAAAGATGCTAATATCAAACAACTTACATTAATTATTAGGGTTAGAAGTAATGATTCATCTGGAGGCATGAAGTTGTGGCATAAGCTGATAAGGAATTATCAAGTCACAATGGATGCAACTACCTTGAACAAACTGTCTCATCTGGGCCTTTTCACACTCATTTGTAAGGTGGGAAAATAAAGCAATATGTCTTTCCATTTCATAGAAATTACATGGATCAAATAATATAAAATATTTCATAATAACTTGGGCCTATAGAGATGGCTCATCAGTTAAGAGCACCTGATACTCTCTTAGAGGTTCTGGGTTCTCTTCCTGGCACCCACATGACAGCTCAGGGTCTTTTGAAACTTCGGTTCAAGGAGTCCTCCATGGGTACCAAGCATGTACATGGTGTACATGCAAGCAAACATTCATACATAAAATAAATATAAATAATAATAATTTGGGGAGTTGTAAAAATACTACTAAATATATATTAATAACGTATATGCTAAATGTAAATTCAGATGTTTACAAATTCAAATGTAATTGATGTTTTAATAAGAAATATACCACACCCATTGGTCTGATTTTATTAAATGGAAAATTACAATCTAAAATTACTTGTGAGAATACAAATACTATGAACATCCAAGATAGGTATAGTTTCTTTCTATGAGAGTGAACGATTCCTAGTTGTTAGGATAATGGTCCATGCTAGTGACTCTGCTATCTCTGTAATCTCCATAGCAACAAACTCCGGTGTACCAAACAGCTGAATTTGATGTGGATACCAAAAGTAGCTCAGAGCTATCACAATGAAAATTCAGAAATCTACTGGTAAAGTAAGAAAATGTCTCTATATATGTACTTTCTCTTCTACTCTGTCTTAATTTGAAATTACCCTTTGGATATCACTCATTGCTATTCTTCCCTCTATTAAAAAGTGGGTTGTTGAAAAGTGAAACATTTTTTGGGGGAAAACAAAATATTGTAAGCACAATAATTCCCAGCTCACTTAAAGGAACTTGTGATTTTTCATACAAGATTGTAAGAAAAAGATAGGCTTATAGGCTACAGCCAAGAGGAAGTCAAAGTGAGGCTGGGTTCTCTTCTGAAAACATGCCCCCATATGTCCGAGGTATATCCACTGGAACTCTTAAAGGTGCTATCACCTCACACCCCATAGAGTGGAATATGTTCTAAATGTGTGGACCTTTGGGGAATATAGTCAAACCCTATTCAAACCACAACATTTACCAATGCTTTATTGTACTTTCATTTCTTTATTGAAGAAAGTCTTCAGGGAGTAGCAACTCCAAACATACACCAAACCAAGTAAATAGGAGAGCAGAAATAACAAAACATCTTCCTCAGCTTTGATTGCTCAGAGTTGAGTGGGTGAGATGACAGACAAATAATAACATAGCTAAACACTCAGGATAAATCTCTTTGGGAGTGGTTAGAAAAGAAATGTCACAGAGGAAATAGTGTCTGGCCAGTCTTCAAGGTCAAATTCCTTTTCTTCTCAAGAAGTTTGGAGAAGGTCAAACTTCAACTTCTAAAGAAATGAGAATATTTAGCTTTAGATACCAGTGTGTGGGAAGGCAATAGAAAAATGTTTCCTTGGCTTAAGCCTGATCTTCTCTCTAAAACAATAGATTTTGTGCTTTTAAGAATTTTTAAAATCATGTTTCTAACTACCTGATAAGGACAGCTGCTTCTGGGACAGTATAGAGCTATTAGAACTCTAATGCACTCTCATTTCAGTTAAAGGCATTTATCTAAGAAAGCTATGCTGCATGATTGCTGGATTGCTCCTCTATATTGAAAAATTAAATATTTTCACCAAAAGAACAGTATATTGAATGTTAATGGTCATTTTGTAAATTTAGCATTCATGATGATAAACTCTTCTCCCTAGACTTTCTGGCAAATGTCAATTCACCCTGTCAGGAGCATGTGGACACTACATCCTTTGTGACTTTCCCTGCTTCATAATTAATATGTCCCTAGCATAGTCTCTCCTTCATCATCCAGATGAATGAAAGACAACTAATACTCTCAGTTTGATGAGTATTATCTCAGTGAAAAATGTGAACACAAACGCAGCACTCTGGATGGTTTTGTGCCCTTCTTTTGATGGAATTCTATTTTTTTTTTTTAATAAATACAGAGATTGTTTTTCTGGGCTGCCCACGATCTGAAAATAGTGAGTTGATAGGTAAACTTGCCTCTCTTCAGAGGATTTTTCCAAAGTGTTTTCTTAACTGCTGATAACTTGCCTAGTTCAATCATTTGATACTATTCACAGCTGCTAGCAGTACGCAACTGCTAGGAATCACACCCCCTCTCCATCAATAGCACTGTTGTACCAAGGCAAGTTTCCCGGAGAGCATGTATGCTTCTATGGGGGGTGGGGTGGGGATGGGCCAAAGACAAACAAATCCTAGCCATCATAGAATTTTCAGATTTTAAGAAGAAAAGAGAATTTAGAGATTATTTATCCCAATATTTCATTTTGCTAAAGATCAGATTAAAGCTAGAATCTCATAGCCAGTGGAGGAGACAAGAAGAGGCAGCAGGACCACAAAGTCTGTGGTGGGCCACTTTGCCCAGACCTCTCATAGTATATTTATGAAATCAAGTGGGTTAGGCTCTATGTGAAAAATATGATTTTTTTTCTTATTATTTAAAGATCTGGCCTAGAAGGTACTATTAGTCTGGTATATGTCAGACAACTTCTCTCCTTCTTTCTGTCCTTCTCCTTCTCCCTCTCCATCTCTATCTCTCTTTAGTACTAGGATTTGAATCCAGATCTTCATGGATGGTGGATATGTGTACTCTCATTGATCTGTCTGCATAGCTGCAGTCAACCTCTCTCATTATAATCCTTCTCACTGGAGTAAAAAAGTAGTAGAAGGAGACAATATTTTAAATTATGATATCCTAAACACTGAAGCAAATTGCCGGTTGGAGAATACAGATATATAAGATGTGAGGCTTGTAAAGTAATTCCCAAATTGTTTATATAACCTAAGTGTCTATAGGGACAAGATTTAATTTTAGAGAACTGACCTCTGCCACCTTGTTAAGGCATGCCCCTTTAAAGGCTCTTGCTCTTACAGCTGGTATAAAAGCTTAGGGAGTAAAGGATTGTATGCATTCTTGTAGGAAGCACAGCTTAAAATAAGCATTAAAGAAACCAGGATTGTCAATCACATGGGCCTGTTTTCTTCAATGGAAAGATATGAATGATGTCTGAACACCTAGAATACTTTTTTGTTCTGTTAAGAGCCAACCTCCACCTGAATCCCCCTAATATCCTGAGCATTGTTTAGCCCCTCATCCTGCAGTGAATAGAACACATCCTTCTGAAAGAGTCTCCATGTACTTTGAATCCTCCAGCAGTACAATCTTTATGCTTATACTTATCACAGATCCTTCCTCTAGGCACTAGCCCTGAGCTCTGTTTAATCAGTCAATAGAATTCATTCTTATTGTAAAGGTCATAGGTCACAAGTTCCACTACGTTTAAATGTGCATGAAAAGTGAACCCCAAGGTCAGTTTCTGGAAGACTACGATCCAGTGTCTGCAAAGATGGCACCATTCTATAACACCTGATACAAAAGTCTAGAACAGCAAAGAGAAGGTATGAAGTAGGAGCACAGTCCCTGTTTCAGAGAACTGGAATGCTGCAGAGGAGCCTTGGATGACCACAGAGGTTGCTGAAACAGGATTAAGGTAGGGCACCAGTATGGTTCTTTGACCTCACAGTGTTAGTATTAATATCTTTCTCCCCAGTATTAATATCTAGCTTCCTTTTCAACTTGCTATTCAGCCATGTAGAATCAGCGCTGTGTATAGTACACCGGGTTGAAGGTAGAAGAGATAGAGGCTTTGGCAGCTTTGTGGATTCTGTGCATGCCATTTGGGAACCTCTGTCCTTAGAGCCAATTATGCATTTGACTTTGGACAAACAGTACTTCGCTTCTAAGGTGTGTCTATCACATAATGTGTAGGGCTCCTGGATGCTGAGTCATTGGGAACTGACAAAATTCTCTGTGATTCTGCCCCTATATCAATATCTAACTCCTCCTAGGGGAGAGATTATATTAGGAGCACAATCTGAATAAGTAATTAAATAATAGTTATATACTCACCATTGAATTTCAGGATCAGGCATCTTTCTAAGTATTACATTTTGGCTACACATTCATCATGGATCCTGGGGCTATTTTTACACAGTATAGACTCATTACATGAATTTAAATTTGAGTGCACTGTATGTACTTAAAAATTTTTTATGGACACTTCCTTATTTAACTTCATAATAACTTGATGAGGTAGATATTCCTTTGATAACTATTTTATTACTATTTTGATAATAGCTTAAATGTACTTTATGAATTGTTTCAATTAAGAAACATTACTTAAAAGAACTGGCGATATGGCTCAGTAGTTAAAGGGCTTACTGTATAATCATGAGGATGGGAGGTCAGTTCCTTAGAACCCATATAAATACCAGATGGACTTGGAAGCCTGCCTACAATTCCAGCACTCAGGATGCAGAGACTGAAGAGTCTTAGAGAAATCTGGCTAGCCAGACCAGTTTTACTCAAAGAATCTACCTTAGCAAATAAGGTGGAGAGATGGAGTAAGACATCTGCTATTTTCATAGGGCCTTCACACACCCACTCCCACATATACACACATCCATCCCACAAGTACACATACACACACACACACACACACACACACACACACACACACACACACAAACACACATACACACATAGACACTCACTCAGATGTAAGTATTCAGGAACACATATGTACATACATAACACACACACGAAAATTTTTAAAAATTACTTAAATTTAAAACTGTGTTCAGCAGAATTATTCATTATCCCCCTGCTCCAAAACACCAGCCTTCTAATCCCTATGAATTATGAATATGGAAAAGTTACATGGCAAATGGAATTAAGGTTGGCAATGGAAATAAGATTGCTCATCAGATATTGACTTCTTAAGCATAGATCTTATTCTATATTACCCAGAAAGGGGCGGTGGGGATGGGGGAGGGTCTGGCAATGCAAGGGATCCTTGGAAGCTGAAGACTGAGAGGAAAGAAAGGTCACCATGAAGCAACTAGGCCAGGTATTGAGGGCTGAGAAGATGAATGAATGAGACCAAGAGCTAAATGATGTAGGCAATCTCTCAAAAGGAACAAGCAAAATGATAAGCTCTCCCTTCCTTCCTCCAGAAAGGAGTATAGTCCACTTGAAACCTTGCTATTTGTCCAGATACATTTCCATAAACTTACAGGACAACCTTTTCATATTGATATTCAATCAAGAGAATGCTGTGGGTAAAGAAATATTTTTATTGGCTGCTTTAATCTTTCAGAGGGAAACCTCTTTGGAAAGTATTCTGCATGTCTTATCACACTGAAAAGTGTATATTGGTTATGATTTGGCTTTTGGAGACATTCTACAGCATAAAATGGATGCAGGGGTTTGTACTGCAATGTTACAGATACATTCTTGATACATAAAAGTCTGATGGCCAGAGTACCAAAAGAGCCTGGCTCTTTTTTTTTTTAAATTCTTAAGTTATTTTCTTTCTTGTGATTTCTCACTGCTAGCTGTTTATACATTTCTACCAGTCACTTTCTAATGCTGCTTATCATCTATTTATGATCAAATTGCTATTAGTAAGTAGAAATGAAGTTACATTTAATTCAATTCAGAAAATGCATTCTTAATATTCCCCATATATTTACATATATCCTTGGCTTTTCATGGTTAGGAAATAATATGAATGTAGCATATGTTAGCATTTAATTATAAATTTGATACACATTAAGTATTATTTAGTGCATTGTTCTATAGACTCCTCTTGGAGTCTGTCCTAATGGATAATATACTATATTTTAACTCAACAGGGAAGCTCTCACTTGACACATTTCCCACTAACAGAAGAAAAAGGGGCCTTAGATTTTAGAACAGAAGCAGACCTAGTATGAGATGTGGAATTTTCTAATCTTAGAGACATTTGAATGAAGATTGATTACCTGACTTCAGATCTGTAAGGTTAAAACTAGACACTCAACTCACTCTCCTTGTTATCCAAATGCAGATGGTTTTTTTCTCCTGGTGTACCCAGTACTGGACTCTGACTGAGGGATCACTCTGACAGCCAGGCGCCTGCCGCCCTTGCGGGAAAGCGGACCTGCCGCCAAGCCAAGCAGTTTTTAATGGATTCTTGTCACGTTGGGCGCCAGATGTTGATGTAACCAACCGTCTTATTAAATAAGAAACACAGAAACAATGTAAAAGAGAAAGCCGAGAGGTCAGAGCTCAGAGCTAAAATCTCACCCTTCCTCCTGCTGTCCCAGCTTCGCGAAAGGAGACCTACTTCCTGTCCGTTCGTATTTTTAATGTTGTTCTGCCTTCTCATTGGTTGTAAACCCAAACACATGACTGCCTCGTCACTGTCTGAATGTACAGCCCCCTAGGTTTTAAAGGCATATGTCTCCAATGCTGGCTGTATCCCTGAACACACAGAGATCTTATGGGATTAAAGGCGTGTGCCACCACCGCCACACTCTTGCTATGGCTCTAATAGCTCTGACCCCCAGACAACTTTATTTATTAACATACAATCAAATTAATATTTCAGTACAAATCAAAATAATATTTCAATACAATTAGATTACCACCACATACATCCCTGGTTAACTTTCTGAGGAAAACTTAGAAATCTGATAGGAATATTCATATATGAATAGTCATACGTGACTTGACTTATTCAGGGATTAATTAACCCTGTGCCCAAATATTGAATGATGAGACCTGAAGCATAAAAAAATCTAGAAAAGAGATATGAGATACAATCCAGTTAAGCAATATGTACTTCACATGTATAAATTGTTAGAAAGCTTTTGTCTGAAAGAGGAAAAGGCCCAGGTATTAAGATGATATGATTCTTTTTTGGCCTACATCCCTGGCTGTGACTATCAGATGCCAATGTTCTGAATAATGTGATATTTTTCTAGTAAAAGCTCACATTGATCATTCAAATATAATTTTCATTTTTATAGCAATACACACAAATGAAATGAGTTTTTTAAAGCTACAAACTGGCTTTATTGAAAGCCATGGCTTCTTATTGGGTTCTGTATTCCCTTGAGAGTGCTAGTTAGTGCTCCATCTCTATAATGAAAAGGAGACTTTAATGAGGCAGATATAGGTCCCTTTTTATGATATTAGGAACTAGAAATCAATTGGAAAATTTACTATTTTGTATACTAAAAATATTCTACCTAATCACCAAAAAATAAGAACATTTATAATCATCCCTAAAAATCACAGTTGAGAGTGGTTACCAAAAGGAAAACTTGAATATCCTTTTTAAATCTCTTTCAAGCAAAATTAGATTGATTTTTTTAAAAAAATCAATAAAAATATTATCTTTCTTTCTATAGCAGGACTCTTCAATAAATCAATACTCACAAAAAGAGATTCAGTGTGCACTAAGAATTCTAGATTAATACTTGAGTAAGTAAAGTCAGCATAAATGTTGAACATAACATTGATGGCCAGCGGTGACTCACAGATACTAAGCAGTCATTGGCTGAAAAGTTTATAAGGCTTTGGCTAAGAGAGCTCAACTTTGAACTTCATGTTAGAGCCATCTGGGGAGTTTTGAAATTATCTCAGTCATGGATCAGACCCCAGAGCAGTTGAGCCAGAGTATCTGGACTCAGGAATCATGACTCTCAGGGAGAGTCAGGAACCATGTCTATCCTAAGTAATCCCAATAAGTACCCAAGGGTGAACCATTGCTGCATGACCAGTGAATGGTATTTGGTCTCTAGGTGTACCAGCATTAGCCTCATGATTTCCTCCAGGCTTATATGCTACTGAAGAGAACTGAAATTTAGACCACCTGAAGTTTTAAAAAGGTCATTCTGCAAAGTCACAAAGCTGGCATCACACACTGTTTAGTGGCAGTGAGCAGGTGGGTTCTGTGTGGTCATTGAAGAAGTAAATAAAAACTACTCATGGCCACTTGAATGAAGCTGCTCTCTCAATAGACACCACCTTCTCATTTATTATCTTGTGCTTTTAATAACTGAAAATAAAAGCAAGGCATTGTCTTTAGGATAATGAAGGAGGAAGTTAAGCAATTACCTACCCGTTACAACAGGTTCCAAGTCACCTGTGAATCACAGTAAGTTGGTGAATAAGCAGTAGTTATTAAGGAACTTGGCTTCCGGACAAAACTGAGGACCCTGTAAACCAGTCATCAGTGGACAATAGAAAGAGGCTGAGCTTGTTTCTAAATGGAAGAAATATCCCTTCTATTCAAAGATAAATTCCACCTCACACATGCATAATACATTCTCAGTCCTTCTCTCTCCCCTCCCTCTCTTCCCTTCCTCTCCATCTCCTTCCTCCTGTTTATATTTAAACTGAATGGTAAGGACACATATGAAAGTCTTGTTTAAAAAGTACTTGAAAAATATTTGAATAAAGGTCACCACTGAGTTCTAATTTCTATTTTCCTTCAATAATTTATATAATATCATACTACTGAGAAAACAGAGGTAGATTTTAATAAAAGGACAAGAGAATACTGCTCCTCCACCAGCTGCAGTGATTATACCTTTGAACTTCTGCTCTATAACAACCAAACACCTATCAAAGTTATTATTCAGGGAGCATAGGTGAGCAGAGGGGTTTGTGTGGCAGAAATGGTAAACATCTGGGAATCCAGGTGCTCAGCATTTAAATTCTGTGGTGCAGAAGTGTTCCTTCATTACATGAAACTGTCACATTATTATTTTGCCTAATGATACCATCATTATCATATTCATTTGAGTGACAAAATGCCAGATTCATGCCCATCAATTTTCTGCAGTGTCTTTCCGAATCAAAGAGCCTTTCCTTTTTAAATCCATCAAATTAGCATGGTGAGCTCAAGCAGCCGAAAGTGGAATACAGCAGCTACATTCAAAGATTTTAAGCTATCTTAGTCCTTTCCTCTAGCTCATGCATTAAATTTAGTTTTGCCAAGATTTAGCCATTTAAGCTTGAATTATTCTGGGTTTAATTATGCATATCAAGACAAATATTTAAGTGTGAAAATTTCAATCTTAAGAAGCGATAAAAAAGTAAACACAATTTAGAGAGGAAGGACAAGAATAAATATTCTTATTATACCAAGCTTCTAATCTACATCATTCAAATCTCTTGGAATGAATTAAAAGAACACATTTTATTTCCATGTATTTAAAAATGATAGTTTGTCTGCAAACATATTATACTAAGTATAGTTGGTGGAGATTACAGGAAAAATAGTTAAAGGTATTGATGGGTCTCTAATAATTTAGTAAATTATTTTTAGAAAGAGAAAGCAACCCAAAAGGCAAGATATTAGGTTAGCGAGAAAGCTTAATCATTGAAGGACTTGCCTCAAAGAAGAAAGATCTGAGTTTATGCCCAGAACACATGTAATAAGTCAAATATTGTGAAACATACTTGCAATCCCAGTGCTGGGAGGTGGACATAGGCAGATCTCTGGGACCTGCTGGCTAACCAGCTTAGTTTACTTCTTAGACTTGAGGCTAATGAGAGATTCTATCCAACAAAGTGAACAGCTGAAGGACACAACACTCAGAGTCATCCTTTTGTTTTCATTTGCATACACATGCATGCATATGTGGATATACACATACATGCACCCTCACATACATGCACTCTCGCATACATACAGTAAAAACATTTTTTTTTTTAGAAAGGCAAGGAATTTTTTATTGGGAATTAGGTCCTGTGTTCAAATAACCTAAGTGGCTGATCCATTTATGCCCTTGGCAGCCTACTTTATTGCCCAAAGCCTTACTTCAATGTATTCTAATTCATACCTTCTTTTTTTTTGGTGTGTGAAAATCAAAGTAATAATGTGACTTGCAGAAGTAAGTATTCAAAACATACTTAGCTATTGTTTTTAAATCAAAGAACTATTGTATATTATACTGAATTATGATATTATCATAAGGTGACTTCATTTCTACTTTTAGACTTTCAGGTAAAGGGGAAGAGTAGGCAATGGCTATATAAATTTTAGCTGACATTAGAAGATACTTTAATGGTATTCATGTTAATCCAGCCAGAACCTGTGGGGTAGCAGTTCAGCATGCTGTATTTATATGTGATGATTGATCACTAGGTTACTAGTTGCATCAATGAAACTGTACTGACTAAGTAGGATCTGCTCCATGTGAACTAAAGGTATCATCTCTCCACTCACTCACATAAGAGAAACATCTTGGGCAGTTGAGATGAGTCTCAGTCCTCCACTGGTCCCCTTGTATAGCCATGGACTTAGAAGATTATTGGTTTCATTCTTTCAGAATCTCTCCAAAGCCATCTTTTTTGTACTGCTTTCCTAGTAAGGTACCACTTGACTTCTCTTGCCTCATGTCTCTATGGTTCTCCTATTGCCTTCCTGAGTTACCATTCCTACTGCCTAGTTAAAAGATTAATTACTTTTCTAAGACAGCCTGTTGCCTTCTTTTTCTTGTCATCACTCCACAGAAGTCATCTATTTTTTTTGTCACATTATATAATGGCTGACAAAACTCTAAAAGAGTAAACCAAACCATCTTTTGAGCAGCACAGTTTTTTTTTTAACGACAATTAATTTATTGATGGATTGAGGAATACAATTTTAATGGGACAATAAGGCACAACCGTGGATTAAAACAGTTTGCTATACAGCCAAGGGGGGTATTAATCTTAGAAACTTTAAATATGTAAATCAAGAAGCCTCTGAAGTACTTCTCAAACAGATCAATATCAGACAATTCTTCCTTTTATACAATTTGTATATTACATCATTTGATCACAAAGTCAGATAGATATTCCATACAGAACTCCCCAATTCATGTAGACTCCAGCCATCCATCCTGGCCACTACCCTGCTCCTCACTCTTCCTTTGCAGTGTTTTTGTTTGTTTGGATTTTTTTCATCCTCAGAGCTGAGGACCGAATCCAGGGCCTTGTGCTTGCTAGGCACTGAGCAAAATCCCCAACCCCAGTTTGTTTGGATTTTTTAATAGCAATTTCTTTCCTAAAGAACTGTTTACACATCTTGGATAGCCTTCCAAAGCAAAGAAGCAAGCAAGCAAGCAACATCAGAGAAAGCCAGCCCAGAGCAGATTCACACAGACACAGGGGAGAAGCAGCTGATTCAATGAGCTCTAAACCAGCTGACATTAGCCCACAAGTTGAGCCGGGTCACTCAAAGACCTCTAATATCACTTCAGTTGGTGTCACCAGGGCCAGGCCCTACGCTCCTAAGAGATCCGCAATGGTCTACACAAGGAGCTAGGAAGGTCATGTGATTAGGGAGCTCATGAGACAATACATGCAATGCTTGGACCAGGATTATGAACTGACTACATGGCTTCCAGCATTAAAATTTGCCAAGTATAAAATTCATTTGGGATTTTGTGCAAAACTTTAAGACACTGAGGACAATCTAGTTCTTTAGGACTGAGATAAGTCAGGCACTTCCATAACACTAGTCTTTCTGTTTGGAAATGTAAAGAATCTTCCAGTGTACAGAACACTGAGGCATACATAACCCATGCTGCAGGGTGAATGTGGGCAGCTCTCCAGCTCTTTAGCCTCTTCAGAAACTACAAGAAGGCCCCTACCATATTGTCAAAACAGCCACTGTATTGGTGACAATGTCCCAAAGAGAAGCAAACTGGCAAGCGTAAGACTATTTTCTGAATGTCAACACTGTACTCAGAAAAGAAGCCACATAAATACATTGAAAATAAAAAGCCAGAGGTAGAGAGATCTGGGGAAACCACCTAGGAGACACGGCTCTACAAGCCTCACCATGACCACCTTTCAAGAACAACTTGTTCAAAAGCCCTGTGCTGAGAGCAGTGCAGGGGACCAAGAGAGTCACGTGCTTCCAAGAGTTGTACTGGTTGCTGAAAGGCTCCTGGATAGGCAATGTCCCAGAGACACAGCCAGGAGAAGGTAGACACAAACCACCAGACCACTCACTAGTCTGTCACATCAGAGACAGGCTTGACAGCAGAGCCCGGAGTCAAGGAGACACAGGGAATCTCAATGAAAAAGAGGGAGGCTTAAAGACCAAATGGACAGAAGGCTGGGCGACAGGGAGGTAGGAAGTAAAGGACACAAGGACACAGGACCATGACAGAGGCTCGATGAAGGGAAGGCAGCGTGGATGCAGTCTCCATCCAGTGGGAGCTTTGCTGGCTGGTTCTTGACACGAGTCCCTATCTCATTTCCGCAGACAGGATGGATGCATGGTATTCAGCAGCAAAACAGGGGAAGATGTCACTTACAAATAGAGACCTGGTGGGTGCATACTGAACAGAAAAAGACTGAGGGTACCATTCTGTAACGCCCTGTTTATACACCAAAGGCAAGTCTGTGTGGACAAGAAAGACTTCAGGTTGTCATGCAAGAGCAGTAGTATTCTGGGAAAGGGGGATGATGGGACAGGGTGGGGCTGGAGGACAGAAGGAAGTTCCAGTTCTTAAATACTAGAAAGCAAGAATAATTTGGTCCCTGTCCTTTAGTGAAGAAACCGGATGCTCATTTTCTGTTCTACATCCACCTTCTCCAAAACCTTAACAAATTCTGTAAAGGATATGGCACTATCCCCGTCCTGATCGGCCTCCTGGATGGTCCTGTCTGCGATGCTGCCCAGCTGCTCATCCGAGATATTCACTCCAACCATCATTCGTAGTACCTGTAACAGCTCATCGCGGGAGATCTTGTCATCTTTATCCAAATCATAGAGTCTGAAAGCAAAGTGCAGTTTGTTGCTTCGGCTGTTGAGTGGTTCAGGTCCATTCACATCTTTGCTCTTTTCGTTATCCTCAATGGGTCGGAAATGAGCCAAAGTTCTCATGAATCCTCGGAAGTTTACCTGGTCCTCTCCCTCTGAAAAGAAGGCATTGATGATCCGGTCCCCCAGGGGGTTGATGGCAAGTTCTGGAATCCTCTGGAAATCTTCCCGGCTGAGAGTCCCATTCTCCCCTTTGTCCAGGCTGGTGAACCGGCTGTACAGGCGCGTGATCTGACTGTGGGAAAAGCCAGTCTCCTTCTTGATCTCCTCGAGCTCTTCGTCCCGCAGTAACGTGGAGGCCCGAGACCCCATCACCGTGGCCGAGCAGCACAGTTTTAATGAATATAAAATTTCTTACTTTTTATCTAGTTACATATAATGTGTACAGCTATTCTTTTGGTTGTAGATGAATGCAAACAGATAAATCATCTAGTTTTTAAAAAAGGAAGAAAGACAGTAAGTTGATACCTATATGGGAAGGAGCAAACTGCCTGGTCCCTTAACATCATATGAGTCAACAAAGTGACATGTATGTCAATAGCATAAAAATAGAGGTATGAGTTGTCATTACTTACCTAAGATGAAATTGAAAAAAATTGCTATGTCTAAGGAAGACATTACAGTAGTAAAGAGCACGGGTAAGGTCTGATTGCTTATTCCATCTGTTCTCCATGGAGTCCTTGGGAAACTGTCACTATGGCTTCACTATGTTTTTCCCCAACTCCATACCTTCACAGGCATATCTCATGTGAAAACTCAATACTCAACATCAGATAGATGTCTGGTGTTTCATTATAATAATGCACAGATATCCATTGAAAACGAAACTGGGGAAGACAATAAGGAGTCTGTGGAGAAAGAACCTTAGGTAGAGGGGAGAATGAAAGCCAAGTTCCGGGAGCAGCAACCAATGCGGTCTACTTGAAAAGCAACAGAAGAGGGGGCAAGAGAAGCAGAGCTTGAGGTTCGAATAAAACTCACAGGGTCTGTGAGCCAACTTAAATATTTTAGCTTTTCTTATTGGGAAAATAGGAAAATAATGAGTTTAAGAGTGTATCGACATGATGTGAAGGGGACTTTTAAAAACACAACCAATAACAGCCAGAACAACATGGCTCCACTGGAGCCAAAAAATCTACCACAGCAGGCCCTGGGTGCTGTAACATAGCTGAAGCTCAAGGCAAAGTCCTTAAAAAGCTTTTTTGAGTATGATAGAAGTCCTTAAAGAAGAAGTGAGTCAACATTTTAAAGAAACCTATGGAAACACAAGCAGTGGATGCAAAGGAATAAAATACTTCAAGACCAGAAAGTAGAAATAGAACCATTAAAGAAAACCCAAAATAAGGAAAACCCAAAACTGGAAATAAAACATCTAAGAACAGAACACGAACCTCAGAGACCAATCTTACCAAAGAATATAAGAGATGGAAGAGGGAATCTCAGGCACTGAAGACACAACAGAAGAAATGGATGCCTTGGTCAAAGAAAATGTCAAATCTAAAACATCCTTGCACAAAACATACAGGAAATCTTGGACACTATGAAAAGACCAAATATAAGAATAATAGGAATAGAGGAAGAAGAAGAAATACAGGTCAAAGGCACAGAAAATATTTTTCAACAAAATCATAGAAGAAAATTTCCCTAACTTAAAGGAGATGCCTATCAAGGTACAAGAAGCATGCAGAACAATAAATGGACTGGACCAGAAAAGAAATTCCCATCTGTATATAATAATCAAAGCCTTAAACATTCAGAACAAATAAAGTATATTAAAAGCTGCAAGGAAAAAATGCCAAGTAATATATAAAGGCACAACTATTAGAACAATACCAATTTCTCAATGGAAATTTTAAAGACTAAAAGGGCCTGGACAGATGTTCTACAGACTCTAAGAGACCATAATTGCCAACTCAGACTACACTACCCAGAAAAACTTCCAGTTATAATAGGTAGAAAAAATAAGGTATTTCATAATACAACTAAATTTAAGCATTATCTAGCTATCAATATATCTCCACAGAAAATGCTAACATAATGAAGTTAACCACACCCAAGAAAACACAAGGAATAGATAGTCCCAGATGAGAAAATCAAAAAAGGGGAAATACACATATACACTCGCAGGCACATCACCACCACCACCACTAAAACAATAACAAAAACATCAGGAATCAGCAAACACTGCTTATTGATATCTCTCAATATCAGTGGTCTTAATTCCCCAATAAAAAGGCACAGACTAATAAAATGGATATGAAAACAAGATCCATCCTTCTGCTGCCTATAAGAAATACACCTTAACATCAAGAATAGACATCATCTTAGGGTAAAAGAATGAGAAAAGTTATTCCAAGCAAATTGAGCTAAGAAGCAAGCTAGGGTAGCCATTTTAATATCTGACAAAAATAAACTTCAAACTAATCAGAAGAGAAATGGAAGGACACTACATATATAAAGGAAAAATCCACCAAGAGGACATGGCAAATCTTAACATCTATGCAGCAAACACTAGGTTCCTAAAAGAAATGCTACTGCAGCTTATATCACATATTAACCCTCATAGTGGGAGACATTAATACCCAACTTTCATGAATATACAGGTCAAACACAAACACAAAAGAAAATATCTTTTTAGCAGCTCATGGAACATTCTCCAAAATTGAACACATACTCAGATATAAAATGAGTCTTGACAGATACAAGAAAATTGAAACAACACTTTGACATACTTAAAAAAAACCTACACCCCAGAAAGTTGGAAAATCTAAAATAAATGGATAATTTTCTCGATATATGTGGAGATTAGTTGTTAAGTCAATGATAACCAAGCTATAATCTGTGGAGCCATAGAAGATATATATAGAGTAAGAGACTGAGCAGGAACAGATAGGTCTCTTTAGGAAAGAGAAATAGTATAGACAGATATGAATGAATGGGGTAGAGTGGATGGAGCAAGAAGATCAAATAGAGGATGGGAGGTGATATGGGGAGAGATACCTTAAGAGCCATTTGAGGAGTAGTGTGGAAAGTATGGAAACCTAATACAGTAGAAGCCTCCATATATATATATATGAATAGACAAATTATGAAGGAGACAGAGCCCCAAATGGCCATCTCTTGTCACCAAAGGAAGCTTCTAGTACTGAGATTGGGTTATATATAATGGAGTTGTTGGCCAAAGGAGTCCCATAGAAACCTCCAAACAACTCCAGCTGTTGCCAGGCCTATAGGTTGCTCTCCTCAGTCTGACAGCAAGGTCCCATTGCTGAAGACAACACCTACACAACTCACTGAACAGGGAGAATTTGAGCTGGTCCCTACATAGAGCCTTTGGTACATCTTTGGTACGGGAAGATACTCTGCATGCTACAAAAAGAGAAACATGAACATCCAGCTAACCACAAACCCTTTGATCTACAATGGTGTCCTGTCTGCAAGAAATGCTAGTGTAACAGTAGCACAAAGCTTGCGGGAGTAACCAACAAATATTTTATTTGACTTAAGGCCTACTTCACCAGATGAAACCCATTCCTGAAACTGCTTACTGACTAAGAGGCTGAGAATACCTAGGGTATTCTCTGAGTTACCTAGGGTATTCTCTGAGTTACCTAGGGTAAAATCAAATACCACTGTCCCCCAACCAAAAAAAAAAAAAAAAACGGTAGCAATAAAATGACTCCTAATGACGTTTTTCTATACTGATCAATTAGTGCCTTGCTTAGCCATCATCAGAGAAGCTTATTCCTGCAGCAAATGGGAACAAATACAGAGACCCACAGCCAGATATTATGTAGAAAGTGAGAGACCTTTGAAAACTCAGCCCTAGATATGATGTCTCCATCAAATCCCTCCCCTCAAGGACCCCTCTGGACCCCCAAGAAGAGGAGGCAGAAAAAGTGTAAGAGCCAGAGGGGATGAACCACATCAAGGAATTAAAGTCCTATAAATCAACATGATTGCCACACACGTGTACTCACAAAGACTGAGGCAGAATGAGCCGGGTCTGCAAGGGTCTGCACCAGATGGGGTCTTAGAGCTGAAAGGAGAAGCTAACACATGCCTCCATCCCTAACCCAGAAGCAATCTTCATTGATAAGCTCTTGCAAAAGAAAATTTAGTTACCTCCAACGGAGTCTCACTGGGAAAATAAACTACTCTTAAGGGTAGGCTGCATGCTGTGCAGTAGATGGCCAACAGAAAACAAACTCAATGTTGTCTTTGGAGATTCTTTGCCTCATAATGTGTCAGGGCTTTCCTTTTCTTTTACTCTTATTATTTAAATTTAAACTTATTTTTATTTATAAATTTTTTATTCTCTCTCTCTTTTTTAACCATACAGGTCTTTGTGTGCATATTATGGCTTCCTGTTCAGAGTTTTTATTGGGTTCTTGAGGGTTCAAACAATAGATTCTCTGTTTCTTGTGCTTTCTTTTGGGCTCCTTTTCTTCTGTTTGTTTCCCCAAATTCTTACATGTTATTTTTTATTTATCTTATTATATTATTTATTTTACATTATTATTATGCCATAGAAACCTGTTTTCTAATGACATACAAAAAGGAGGTGGGTCTCGATGGGAGAGGAGGTTGGAAGGAACTAGGAGGAGCAGAATAAGAGGAAACCATAATCAGGATTTATTATGTGAGAAAAAAAAATGATCTATTGTCAATAAAAGGGAGAAAACATTCTGAATGGAAGAGTCTGAATGGAGATGAGTAGTGGCCAGGACAGGAGCAGAAAAATTTTTACCAAGTGACTTCAGATATCTGATTAAGTGGAAGGTGGCAGGGCACAGCATGAAGGAAGGCTGTGAAAGCAGTGAGATGTGGTCAGACTCTCGACAGAGTTTAAATACAGAACTGGCAGGATGAGCTGGTAGCGCTGTTGGTGACAGGTTTCAAGTCATTGCTTTCTCCCCCAGGTCCCTGTTTCATTTCACCTTCCCAACAAGCCTGAGGCGTGATTGTTGAGATACTTGTTGTGGGCACAAGCTCTCCATCCTCAACAGACCAGCAGAGCATTGAAACTTGTTCTTCCCAGCTGCCTTTGCTACGGGAGGTTTTCTCTCTAAGTCTTCCTTTCACCTCATGACATATTCTCAATATCAGAACAAACACAGTGGTTCGTTTCCCAGAGTCTTTCTAGTATGTTATCTATATCCCACTAGGCTTTGCGAAATTTCCCAGAATTCTTATAGAGGGTCTGCATAGTGAGTACACTGGGAAGAAAAGTCAAATTGCTCTGAGCAATCACCCCCTATTTCACTGATGGATCATTTCTATAGCTTCCTCTCTGGTTCCACTCTCCAACTCCATCCATCCCTACATCCATACAATAATTGTACTTGTGAAATATGCTAATTAGGTGTAGTTTCCAGTATTTTATAATGTGGAAGGGTAACAAAATTTGGCAATGGACAAAAACTGAAACTAAAATTTAGTCTTCATAAAATCTAGCTCCTAAAGCCCCATATCTTCCAATGATGTCATTTTTGGTTTTGCCTTTGCCTCTCAGTGTAAAAGAACTGTCACTTTGTGCTTTTAAAACACCTCTGGGACAGGGTTAGGGGAAAAGAGGCTTTGAGGGAGCTGAGGCAAAAGGCAGTTTTTAAGTAGGCAAGTTGTTTCCCTGAGCATAATTAGGGTTTAAGCAGCATGGCGCTCATTTTTCTTCCTTCACTCTATGCTTGCAGAATAATGAGAATTAACAGCATTTTGACTGAAACTAAATAGAAAGCGATTCCAACTTAGTACCTTAGAAAACCAAGCTAATTTCCATTCCTGGGATAAACAGATCCTCAAAGGCCCATAAATGAAAACTCAAATACGATCCTGGGCAATTGCATTCACTTTAAGTCCTACTTGCTCTTTTATAAAGGCAAGCGCAGTATGGGAGGGTGATTATTTGGTCTCCAAACAACCCTTTAGTTCACTCTGAGATTCTGAAACTGGTGAGCCTGTGCAAAGAGCCACAGAATTCTGTTCTCATGCTGGATTTGGCATGCAGGATGCCTTTCTCCCTGAGCCAAATGGCACCAATATAAAGTAATTTGACTGGATTGATTTCCTCAGGAATTGGGTCGTAGTGTATTTTAGTATCCTCACACCCTGTGTAGAGCAGGAGGCTGTCCCAGTGCGCCTACTGGTTATTGCCTTTGCATGTGAATCTCCTTTTGTTGTTGTTTGTTCTTTTGTTTGTTTGTTTTTAACTTGGTCACTTTGTCTTCTGTAAAATGAGTCTGAGTAGTTAGCTGGAGTTGTGGTGAGTAGGGAGGATGCATAAGTGTTCTGGTCATTATGCACTGTGTCTCATAAAGACAGTAATATCCACCCTTAGTCCAGTGCTCTGCTGGTGGGGGTCTGTCCTGCCATTCGGAAGAATGGCAAGTCTTACATTAAGATCAATCAGCATAATGATTTTTCCCCCTCAGTGAGTCTGTAATAATGATTTTAGAAGAAAAATAAAAAGTGTGACCTTCTCATAGAATCCCAATAAAGTGCTAATTGGCAAGTGCACAAAACAAATAGATCTGGAGTGTGGTCAGTCAGTTACCAATAAAAATCTACTTGTTACTATGCAGTAACATTCATTCATTCATTCATTTATTCATTCATGTCTATATATTAATTATAGTCACATGAAAAGTACTTATTCTGGAGTAACATGCTAGGTTATTGGTTACTATCAATTATGTCAATTGTGGTAGGTTAAATTATTCAAAAATATTTAAATGCTGAGCTTAGTGTGTGGCTTTCTTAGGACCTATATCTGCCTGAGTATAATTTTTGCCCTTTGATTTTGAGCTCAAGGATTTGTCCTATTGGTCAGGGAAATGTTAATAAAATCAAAGTGTAACTTCATGATTTCTGCCATGGCTACCTGATATGTTTTAGATGTAAAGATTCCCAAGGATCTACCTGTTAAAGAATTGGACCCACATTTGACACTATTGAGTTGTGGTAGAGAAACAAAGAGATGGAGACTCAGTGATAAAGCACTCACCCGGCATGTGTAAAGTCCTAGATTCAATCCCCAGGCCTGAAAAGGGAAGAGAACAAAATAAAGAGATAGGACCCTGTGAGAGATCTATTTTTAGGACAATTGAGAAGGCCCCTTCAGCTGATCTGCATACATATAGGAATATATTGTTTAAGTCAGTATGTGTCTAGAAGGGTCATTACTATGCAGTTACAGCTAGGTAAGATAATGGGTACCCAGTGTTTAAATGTACTATGCACTGTCTCATTTAATGCTGATTTCAAGTCCCTAGACTAGATATTATTATTCATATTTTGAAAAAGTAGCATCAAATAGGTGATCTGAACTTTCAAACCAATAAAGCCCTTTAATGACTCTAGAGTCAGTTGATATGAAATGTTTTCAAAATAAAATTATTCATTAAAATTTGTTGGGTGTAGTGGCACATGCCTTTAATCGTACTACTCAGGAGGCAGAGGCAGGTGAATTTCTGTGAGTTTGAGGCCAGCCTGGTCTATACAGTGAGTTCCAAGACAGTCAGGGCTACATGGTAAGACCCTATCTCAAAAAAAATATTCATTAAAATTAACAATTAGCTCAGAAGCTGTTATCCTTAATTTTCATGATTGGTTCCTTTCCATCATTTGGGTTTCAAAAAAGTCTGCAGTAAAGTGTCTTCCTCTCTGTTACTTTCCTTCTCACTTCCTCCTTTGTTTTGTCAGAGTTATTATAGTTTGGAAATGTTTTATTCTTTCCTCTCTATGGTTCCCATGTCAGATGTAATTCTTTTAGGAAGAGAACATGCTCAACTAGTTGACTTTTGTATCTTATGCATCTAGTCAGAGCATGGTGACTGGCATGTAGCATGTACTCAGTGAATCTGTGCAGAAAGGATATATCAACAGATGAGAGATGGGATGGGGATATGGATGGAGGCTGGAGAGCAGAGAACTACAAACTTGGATACTTTGAAAAGTAGCCCTGAGTAACAAGAGCCAGATTTAGGATTTGATACATGGGATACAAGAGAGAGCTATACACGTATACGGAAGAGAGTAAGAAGAGAAATTTGTTCACTTCGGGATTATACACAAAGCATGCCCTGGGTAATCAAGATTCTTTCCTTTTTGATAAACTCCAGCCAAATATACACTACAAAAACCACATCACTGTGTGGGCATGACTATTTTTTAGTTTGAAATGGATGGGTATTTCTTTAGGGTTTGATAAAAGAAGCCAAAAGGAAAAGTCTCGAAGTAAAGTGAAGTGAAGGAATCAAGGGGGTGACATCAAACAAGACCTCCAGTGAGCTCTCTTCTCAGCTGCTGAGTTCACCTTGGATCCTGCTAAGCTGTGAGAGAGGAAGTCATACAGCAGACCAGATAATGATAATGACTTTCACTGGTGATTTCTACAAGGTCTTTTTTCTACCTAGTTTCTAGCAGACTACCACCCACAGGATTTACAAAATGCCTTGTTTGCTTCTACGGCTTTCTACTAAGCTTTCATTATGATCAAAGGACTCACTAATGGCACCTAAAGAGATGTCTCAGTGGTTATGAACACTTACAGAGGACCTAGGTTCAATTTCCAGCACCCACATGGCAATCTCACAATTGTCTGTTACTCTAGTCCCAAGGCATCCAGTGCCCTCTTCTGGCCTCCACAAGAACCAAACTAAATAAAAGTGTGTGTGTGTGTGTGTGTGTGTGTGTGTGTGTGTGTGTGTGTGTGTGTGTATGCATGTATATATGTATACCATGTGCATGTATATATACATACATGAAGACAAAACAAATACATGAAGTAAAAATAAATACATATTAAGGGACTCAGTGAACAATCAAAGAAGTATTTAACAGTGGCCCCAGGTTGATGGAATTCATTAGTCTTATGTTCCACACCATTTGGAGGCAGCTAGTTAACCATGTAGAATGGTCCTTTGAAGACAGGTATAGTACCAACTGGGTGTGAATATCTTGCATGGGTAGCAAAGGTTCTCCAGGAGTCTGTATTTATTCTAAACCAGTATTTAATATTAATCTCTCTTTCTCTGAATTCATGGGTAGAAATAAGAGTGGCACCACTCATCAAACTGGTTAATCCAATTGTCTACTTTTAAATTTTTGGCTTCTTGGCTTGGCAGCCTTAAGCTTTGATGATTACACATCTTAATTCCAGAGATAGGAATGCTTCCAAAAGTAGATGTGACAATTTCCTTTTAACTAGAAGTGAAAACTGATGTTCAGCCATTGTGTGTTTCTCATGCTTCTGAGTCAACAACCGAAGAAGAGAATTACCATGTGGGCTGTAGTGATTGATCTGAACTACTAAGAGAACACAGAAATTCTCAACAATGGGACAAGAAAGAGCAATGTCTAAATCAGAAGGCATTTCTTGGGGTCTCTCAGTCCTGACAAACTCTGCAATGAATAAATGGGAAAGTACAGAACTGAATCATGGCTGGAGTATAAATGTCCCAGCATCCTCAGGAAGGAAGGACTTGCTCACCCTGCTAAGCAAAGAACTAAGACTACCTAAGTCTCTTGATGAAGGTGAGAATAGAAAACAGGCAGTTACATATAAAACCATGACCAGCTGACTACTTGAGAAGTGAGAATATATAACACTCATATTTTCTCCTTATTTTGTTAATGTCTGAGTGTATAATACATACACTAAGTATATTCCTATGCTGTCTTTCTTCTATTCCTTGACCACATCATACAGGATTTATTCATTTTATATAATATTACTTAATTATCATTCATTTTAAAGCATTTTCTGAGATTTATATCAATGGCTTTCTAGTTCTCAGGCTTGCAGATGCAGACTGAATTGCACCATTAGCTTTTCTGGCTCTTCAGCTTGAGATGGCATACCACGGGGTTCTGATTTTGTTTCCACAAGTAGTTAAGTCAATGTGAACTTCCTTATATATCTCTAGCCTATGTGTCTATAGGTTCATCCTCTCTGGATAACCATCACTAATAGAACACAGGATTTGGAGATATCACAACAAATTTTAAATGTGAAAAGGAAAACTTGAATGAGTTTTTGAAGATGTGTACGAAGTAAAGGTAACACAGCAAGAGACAGGAGAAGTTATAGTAGCAGTTATTGAGACAGGAAAACTAAAACCCACAGTTATTTGAGGAGAGTAAAAGGCTCATACTAGCCTTTTAGATATCTGCCTTCTTTCTTTTTTATTATTGTTTCGATTCCTTCTACTAGAATTGCTTTTCTAACACATACATTCCCTTAAAGCCAAGTTTTGTATGTGTTGGATTACATATACCAAAATGTACACACTGAAGTCTTTTGTCATTAGGTTTAGGAACAGATGAATGAAGTGGTTTTTGTTCAGCTTTTCTTCATTATTTTCTGGCACATATGATTGTCCTCTGTTCTGTTTGCCACATTCTTAATTGTCATGGTCAGGATGATGAAAGAGTTTCATACCACAGATGCTGACAACAAGCACATTTGTTGCTTTGGAAAAGGCAACTCCAGTCTGTAGATAAATGAATGTTTGAAAACATAGAACAGAGATTGTATTTATAGACAAAACAGCTTATCTGATGTTCTGGAGTTCAGGCTGAGAATATCTGACATAAGGAATGACTTCCATCCTGATTCTAACAAGAATATTAATTGTTCTCCTCTTGCCTTGCATCTGGTGCCACAGTACAAACCTTGTTCCTTTAATTAGATTTCAGGAGCTTGAGAAAATGTCCATGCCTGATCTGAATTGTTTCTCTTGGTGACATTATTAAGTTTTATTTCAGCAGCCTAGAGGTAAAAGTCATCAACCAATCAGCAAGTTCACATAGCATCCCTACTATGCAGTTGGTTTTGTGTTAGGAGTGCTCTAGGAGCACATAATTGAACTGAGGAGGTAAAATCTGCACATATGTAATAGTAAAAGAACAATGAGGGCCACATCAAGAAGAACTGAGTTTAGTACAGCAAAACTTTAGAGAAACGAGAAGTCAGCATAGGGTAAATAGCCAAAGATTTTTAAAATTATTGTTTTCAATTGCTATCATTATAACAACAATGGCTAGCAATTTTTGAACATTATGTGTTCACCACAGGCCAGGTGGTATGCAAAGCACTTAGTGAGCCTTCACTGATTTAATAACCTATTACTATTCCTACTTGTGGAAAAAAATGCAGTCTTATTAGCCCCCATTTATAACTGCAGATATTTAAGGTGGTTAGGTAATTCATCTATACCCATTAGACCTATAAAAAGCCAGAATTCATCATTTAATGTAAGTTTTTATAATCCCAAAGCACTATACCCATTACCAAGATTTAGGAAGGTATTTCCTCAGATTTGTAGCAGGCTGCAACAGGTAAAGCACATCTCTAAAATGTACGGAGATTTCAATAGGTAGGGTAGAAGAGTGAAGGCATTTCTGCGGAAGTCTATGTAGACATCTAGAGACAGATGAGGCCACGTTATCTATGAGACACAGTGGATAAGAGCATGTGTGAAAGAAGACATTTGTGCCTAGAGGGCTGGGAAAGCCTGGGCAGGTCCATTTTGTACAGCTATACTGTAAGTCTGTACAAAGCAGCTTGGAGTAAGAAGCCATTTTCCAATATGACACCGGAGGTGCTGTTTAAGGAATTACTGCAATCTTAGATATCAAAACCTTTGCATCTAATTAAGTGGTAAAGAATCCAAGGAGCAAATGAGTCAGAGTAATAGAATATGACTAGGCAGTTTTTCTGTCAGGTTTGGTGTGTTCATTGCCATCATCCTTGTTCAGCTGACATTTGGGCAGTCATGTTGGTGAGACTTTGTAGCTGCAGACTCTGACATTACTAGAAGACACAATCTGTGGACTGAACAGTTTATATTTAGGAATATACATGTATATACACGCAATAACTATTTGCAAAAAAAAAAGAGACCGTGAATTTGAAAGAGAGCACTGAAGGGTATATGAGAGTGTTTGGAGGGAAGAAAGGTAAGAGGAAAGTGCTGTAATTACTTAAAAAATAGGCAGTGGTCATTTTTCTTTAATCCACTCCCCAAAACATCCCTGAACATCTATACATTATTGTGATAAAATGCCTGGAGGAAACAACTTAAAGGAAGGAAGGCTTACTTTGAATTGTGGTTTTAGATTGGTTAAGGTCAGCAGAGCAGAAAAGAATTGGCCAAGCTTCTCAAAGGAAGCATATAGTGGAAGCTGCTGCCACGATAGCTGATTAGGAATCAGAATAATCAATCCGGGTCTAGGTATCATCTTCAAGGGTCTGACCCTCATGACTTATTTACCCCAGATAGACCCCACCTCACAATGATTCAGAGGCCTTGTTTTTCTCTCAAACAAAACAACAAGAGTCTGTTGGATGCATTTCATGTTCAAAACACAATAATCTAGTGCACTCAATGACAGAAACTGTGGAGTTGCAAAGAAAAATGCTGGATTAATTCCCTCAAGCAATCTTCAGTCTAGTCAGGGATCTGGACCACAGGTAGTTAAAATGCATGAGTGTGGGGTTCCCCTGACCCCACCGAAGAATTAGGCCCACCACCACAGCAGACCTTGACTGAGGAGGGGTAGTGTGCTACCAGCCCATCACCCAGCCTCTCAGTACCTAGAGACAATCAGTCGCAATAGGGAGCCATGTCAAGCAGGAACTCATTTACTAAACATCAGCACACCCTTTATAAAGCACCAAACCACAAGCCTCTTGGGGCATAGCTCAGCGTGATGATCACGAGGAGGCCATGCACCTGTGCCATCTCTCCTGATCTCAAGAGCCAATCATAACTTTTGGTAAGCAAATTAGGTCCCTGCCTAGCTCACTTCCTCTCAGCACCATCTTTGGCTTTTGCAGCCACACATGTGCTGGACCCACACCTGAGAATCAAGAGAAGGTGAAGAAGCAGTTCTTTGAGGAAACACATATCCCAAGAAAACAGAAAACTGAAGGTCATAATTTTTAATTTATTGTTATATTTGAGCATTTACCATAAACTAGGAGTTGATAAAAATGTAGCTGTAGGAAAAAAGATAGAGGTTAAAAAGATGAGTTCAGACTGACATAAAAGATCAAATAAGTCTAATTAAGATTGTAGAGTTGGTAACAATTAAGCAGACACAAAAGAGAGGTAACATTCTTACCATTTGGGGGAAAAGAAAAGGCACATTTGAATGTTGCATTTGGATTAAAAGCAACATAACTATAAATAACTAAAGACAGCCCAGAGATGTTGATACAAAAGGAGTAACCAGGATCATAATATTGAAGATGCTAGAGAAGGAGCTCAGGGAAGACTTAGAAAGATTTGCTGTTCATCGGGCTGTTGTGATTGAACAATAGAAGTCTAGTAAGAGGAAGAGAGTGATAATTGAATATGAAACGACAGAGAAGGGCATGGGAGTCAGGGAAGATTCAATTCAGAAAGCTCAGCTAGAAGCCTTGGCCAACATTGAGTTGATAGACTGATGAAGAAAAAACATTGAGGACATAAAACTACAAAGACATGGTAGTAGGTAAGGGTGAAGACAAGCAAGATGCCAAGGAAAACACCTAGATTTTACCCATGGGATGTATGGATTTATGTTCTCTGAGAGAACCATGCTCTGATGGAAACATTGTGAATATTTGCTCTGTTGGGTTAATCCACAAAGAAGGCTCAAGAAGGCAGCTTATTGATGTGTCTTGATATAGAATAGGTTCTGAGCTGGGCATAGGTGGCGTGTCCAAAGCAAAAATCTAACAGTATTTTTATTCTCTTCATGGAAGACCTCACCTGAGGTTCAACCACATACTGCATGAGGCCAAATTCTGTTAGTAAATATCACCAGCCAGTGAATGTCCTTATCAAGAGAAGAAAACTATCCATCGTGTGAGAAGTTCCAGGTAGTAGTTAGGGATAGCATACTGAAAACATTCCTACCATGATCTCATCTAAGAAACATTAAATAAGAGCCTGCTATAGCAAAGGTCTTCTGCTAAACTACATGGAGTAGAATTTTGAAAACGTGGTGATGGCTCTGGAGGTTTGCTAAGTTGTATGAAATCAGTATGTTTTGTTCTCAGTAAATAATAACTGTTAATAAGAGCATGCAGGTATATTTATGGTTTATGGTAATAAAATAATGCGGGTGTGTTTATTCTGTGTTTCATAATTTATCTCCTGCCTCAGTACAGGAGAAGCATGTCAGGGCAAACGACAAGACGAGCAAAAGAGATGGTGCTCGCTTGCACAACCTAGCCACTACATCACTGTGTTTAGAACTTCAGTGCTCATAATAACAGAAATTCCAGTAACAGAAACCCTTCTCCATATCAAAAAAGGGGCCTTAGGGGACAAAGTAAGCACAAGGTAGGTTGTGCCCACAGAACAGTGAACAGTCAAATTTTTATTTCAGGCAAAATTCCTATAAGAAATGGAAATCACAAAAAGGAATTTGAAATAAGAGAATGGGTTCCTTTAATGTTAATAAAACCAGAGCGTGCATTATAACTTGGAAGACATGTATCTGACAATGGAGTGTATTGAGAACATACGAAAAGTATTTTCAGTTTGATAATAACAATAATAGCAGGAAGAGTTGGATAACAAAAATCCCGATTTAAGTACACATAAAAACTTTCAGATTTCACCAGTGAACACACACACACACAAACATACAATGTGTGTGTATGTACGTATGTATATATAGGAATTTATAATATGTTCACAAAAAGAACACATCACTAGTCAATAGAGAAATAAAAATTTAAGCTATATATAAATACCAATACATATATACCAGAATTATTAAATTTTTAATCACTGATAGTACCAACTGTGGGTGATAATACAAAAAACTTGGCCTTACACTCCACTAACAGATATACAAAATGATAAAGCTTCACCAGGAAATACTGTGGTAACCTTTTAAACAAGTGATGTTTTCCAAATGCTCAAAAATCCTGTTCTTAAGTGTTTGCTCAAAATCAGAGAGGACATCAGTTCACAGAAGACATAATGCAAATGCTCTTAACAGTTTATACATAAAAGTGAAACACTTGGCAACTGTCCTCATACCCATCACTTACATTGTGGTTGCATCTACCCACAAAACAATATTATCCATGATGAAAAGGAAGGAGATGTTGGTCACATATCCAGTATAGCTCAATCTCAGAAACTATTTACTTAATATAAGAAGCAAATTGTGTGAGTCCACTTTACATGACATTCTATAAGGACAAAATCATACTCATGTGAACAAAATCCTCCAAAGACAAGTAGATACTCGGGGTTGATCAGAATGTGGGGCCAATTTGCTTGTGTGGCCAATCTAAAGAGCAAACCTCTGGGTGGTTACCTATACAAGAAATCCATGATCTCACTAGGACATAAAAGGAAAAGGGAGAAGAGGTGGGGGGTGCTAGTCATTCAGTGATAACTCATGCCTTCTGAACATGTCTATCTCAGAGGATGTCCTTGTTTTGATTCAAGAACTGTTAGATCAATATGCCTCTTCAACATGTCATTATCCACCCTTCATGACCCTTTAGGAGACTTAAGTTTTCCTTAATCATCTACATCTCCACTAATTAAAGATGGTTTCCCAGCAGGAGCTTTGGATGTGGGGAATCATAACAACCACTTTTTAAAATATTTATTTATTTATTTATTTGTTTGTTTGTTTGTTTGTTTGTTTTACAATACAATTCAGTTCTACATATCAGCCATAGATTCCCTTGTTCTCCCCCCTCCCGCCCCTTCCCTTCCTGTTGATGTATCCAACCGTCTTATTAAATAAGAAACACAGAAACAATGTAAAAGAGAAAGCCGAGAAGTCAGAGCTCAGAGCTAAAATCTCACCCTTCCTCCTGCTGTCCCAGCTTCGCGAAAAGAGACCTACTTCCTGTCGGTTCATATTTTTAAAGTATGTTGTTCTGCCTTCTCATTGGTTGTAAACCCAAACACATGACTGCCTCGTCACTGTCTGAATGTACAGCCCCCTAGGTCTTAAAGGCATATGTCTCCAATGCTGGCTGTATCCCTGAACACACAGAGATCTTATGGGATTAAAGGCGTGTGCCGCCACCGCCACACTCTTGCTATGGCTCTAATAGCTCTGACCCTGAACACACAGATATCTATGGGATTAAAGGCGTGTGCCACCACCGCCACACTCTTGCTATGGCTCTAATAGCTCTGACTCCCAGACAACTTTATTTATTAACATACAATCAAAATAATAATTCAGTACAATTAGATTATCACCACATTTCCCCTTTTCTATTTTAATAAAAAGAAAAAGAAAGCAAAAGGTTATAACTAACAAAAGAAAAACTATATACAAAAGTACAATAACTATATACAATATATACAAGTAATAAATACCTAAACAGGTATTTGACAAATCAGAGAAAATAATTCCATTATCTATCCTATTTTGGTAAATCCAAGATGTATCTAATGCACTTTCTATCTTAATTAATTTTCAACTATAACTAACTAATCTTCAACCATAACTAACTAATCTTCAACTCCCTCAGAGACCCAAGAAGGGAATAATATTAGCTAACAAAAATAAAAACAGGAAGTGCATGCAAGCAACTTCCAAAAAATTTTGTGAGTTGACAGAAACAGCCAGCTGCCTGGGCAGTCACCTGAGGTTTCTCCGCAGTGTTGGGGCATCATCTTCAGCCTATAGGCTTAGTGTATCTGACAGACTCATTTGTGAAGTAGGATGTACACAAGGTCAACAGTTCAACCTCACATTGGGTGAGAGCAGTCCACGTACCAGAAACACCTGAATTCCACTAGTGTCCTGTCATGATTCAGGATTTTAAATTCTGGAAATTGTTGACAGTTTTTTAATTCAGCTGTCCATTCTTCTTGGCTGTGTATATATGGCTTCATCTCAGCATCCCCTTCTTCTCCACATCCCTCTATTAAATGCCAGTCTACTTTTGAGAGGCATGGGCTTTCAGCTGCTGTTCCATTGTACAACAGAATCCATCGGCCCTCTGCCTGTTAAGCTGCCTTCGAAGAAAAGGGCACCGTACCTTTTCCGGATGCGAAGGCCACTTCAGGGATGGGGCCATATTGTCCTGGCCTCAGAAGATGCCTTTTGATAAAGCCATAACCACACTTGTTTTGGCAAGAATCAGTAGTCCCTTGTTTCGTGATCTGTCTGTCCATTTTGTCCTGTTGATTCGAGGATACTTTGTTGTCCAGTGGCTAACTTTTGCCAGAATGAAAGTTGACTCCATATGCAGTTTCTTCAATGCCCATATTTTCTCTAAAGTAGATTGGTACTGCCAGGAGCCGACATGTCTCAAAAAAGAAAAATTTTCTAAGTTATTAAAACATTTTAAATGCCATATTCTGTAGATCTCTGAAGGGTTTGAAGATGACCTGTCTAAAACATCTCTGCTCAATTTTTAAAACATATCTAATATGACTACAAGTTCTATGATAATGTCTAACTACTAGCTTTCATTTCTTTATATCCTAATAGTTGATAATAATAACATTCAAGGATCAGAAATTTGCATTACATTGTTAAATGGATGGAATAAATACAATTAGAAATATACATATAGCATTTTCTAACAATATCAGTTTCAAATTTGTGTACAATATAAAACAATTCAATCCAATGTAAAGTATTTAAAACTAGTAATTGTCTTTTTCTTTTCTTTCTTTCTCTTTTTTTTTTAAACAAGAACCTTAAATCTAATCTCCTTTGCTTAGCCTTTTTCCTAACCCTTGACAATAACTTGTAACCAACCCCCCTAAATACTGAAAATTATCCCAGACCCAAAACCCATTAAAAAGACCAAAAAACCACCCGCCCCACACCACCTCTTTGGGAATGTGGGCGTCGTATTCTTAAAATTGCTTCCTGCTGGGTATGGGCGAAGTTTTCTTTATCCTGAAAGAAAAATTTTAGGTTAATTGTCAAATTCTAGGAGAGGTAACTATATCCTTCATTATCCAGTCTGTGTATAATGCCAAAGTTGAGGGTTTATCTCAAGTCCTTATTCAAGTAGTCTTTGAGACTGGATCATCTCAGCTAGTCATCTCAAATTTGCTCTGAGCACCTTGTAGTTCAAAGCTGATCTATGGATGATGTTTGTCAGCTTAATGATATTATTATTGTCCACGTGGAATTGTTGTTGTTGTGGGGCCCCATCTTCTTTCTGGAGACTTCAGTTGATGTTAGGCCTGGCCATGATTTCCTGCAGAAAACTGATAAGAGACTCGAACACAAAAACATATATATGCAGCTAGCCCTTTTTCTAGAATTAGTTAGTACTCTATGTGACCATTCATATCTTAACGAAGTTTAAAATGTATATATATATATATATTAATCTTGTAAATTTTGATATAAAATTTATACTTTGAGAAAAGTTTAAAGAATCAGAATAGAATCAAAGAGTGGAGATTAGTAATAGAATAGTCCCTTAATTAATTTTGCTTTTGTCCTGTACCATAGCAGAAGATGGCTCTTATTCTGGCATGATACAGGGAGTTTGCATTTTCCTTTTAACAACATGCTTGATTTTAAAGAAGGAGAGAGCCATTCTCCAACTCCAAAGTCAGCTTTAAATTTTAATTGAACTGGGACTATTAGAAAACCAAGAGTGTTAAATCTTTAGAGAAAAGCAGAAACAAACATTTAGGAAGACATAAAATTTTTTTAGATAATATATACCCATACACCGTTTCACTCTGTTTCTTGGGATAGATGATTTGTCCCTTTTCTTCAGTTGTCTCATTTGTCCAGTGTTCTTCAGATTCCTTAACCTTCATTCTCCTAAAAGACAAAAACAAAAACCTTTCCCCAAGACTAATTTTGGGGATGTTCCTTTTTGGCAAGTTATTATCTGATGAAATGAAAAGGCATGTTTTATTGATACAAGTTAGTTTAAATTGGATGTTCATGCTGGTTGATGAACTATCACCTCCTCTAATTAAGAGGTCTCTCTTGTTCAAATCGAACCTTTATCAATTTTGATGGTACCCACAGCTTATCTTCTCCTGTAGAAACAAAAGCAAAACCACGTCCCCAATGTAATACATACCCTGGTTTCCATTCTGAGGTCAGCACATCCTTAAAGTATATAGGCTGATTTAATTCTGTAGTTTTTTCTATTATCCAATGTCTCTCTGCAGCTGTTGTTCCTTTCTCATTGGCATTCAGAAAATTCAAAGTTAGAAGAGCATTATGCAGTCTATTTCTGGGGGTTTTTGTTACCCATTTCTGTTTATTTAGCATATCCTTTAGAGTTCTGTTTGATCTTTCTATAACTGCTTGACCTGTAGGATTATGTGGTATGCCTGTAATATGCTTTATATTGTAATAAGCAAAAAACTGTTTCATTTTAACAGAGACATATGATGGAGCATTGTCAGTTTTGATTTGTGCAGGTATACCCATGATGGCCATAACTTCTAGCAAATGAGTGATTACAGAATCAGCTTTTTCAGAACTCAAAGCAGTTGCCCATTGAAATCCTGAATAAGTATCGATAGTGTGGTGTACATATTTCAATTTTCCAAATTCTGCAAAGTGAAACACGTCCATCTGCCAGATTTCATTCCTCTGAGTACCCTTTGGGTTACATCCTGCTGGTAATGGCGTCTGATTGTAGAAGGAACAAGTAGGACATTTCTTTACTATTTCTTTGGCTTGTTGCCAGGTTATGGAAAAATCCTTTTTTAAACCTTTACTATTAACGTGATGTTTTTTATGAAATTCTGAGGCCTCCAGCACATTTCCTATCAATAATTTATCAATTTCATCATTGCCTTGTGCTAGAGGGCCGGGCAGACCAGTATGGGATCGAATGTGAGTTATATATAAAGGATGATTCCTTTTCCTGATTGTATCTTGTAATTGAATAAATAGTGAAGTTAATTCTGAAGCATCAGGGATAAATTCTGCAGTCTCAATATGTAACACCACTCTTTCAGCATACTGAGAGTCAGTTACTATGTTGAGAGGTTCTGAAAAATCCATTAATACCAACAGAATAGCATACAATTCTGATTTTTGAACTGAATTATACGGACTTTGAACCACTTTACTTAAATTTTCTGATTTGTAACCTGCCTTTCCTTCTTTGTTGGCATCTGTATAAAATGTACGAACTCCAGATATGGGTTTTTGCCGTACAATTCGAGGCAAGATCCAATCAGCTCTCTTTATAAGATCAATTCTATTGCTTTTGGGATATTTGCTGTTAATTTCTCCCAAAAAATTACTGCAAGCTCTTTGCCAAGGTTCACTTTCTGTCCATAATTTTTCAATGTCCTCCTTAGTTAATGGTACGACAATTTCTGCTGGGTCTATGCCTGCTAATTGACGAAGTCTCATTTTTCCTTTGTAAATCAAGTCAGAGATTTTTTCCACATAAGTTTTTAATTTTTTATTTGGTTTATTTGGTAAAAATATCCATTCCAATATAATATCTTCCCTCTGCATTAATATTCCAGTAGGAGAACGCCTAGAAGGTAAGATAGCCAAAATGCAATCCAGCTTTGGATCAATACGATCCACGTGTCCTTCATGCACTTTCTTTTCTACAAAGGCTAATTCTTTCTCAGCTTCAGGTGATAATTCTCTTGGACTATTTAAGTCCTTGTCACCTTCTAAGGTTTTGAACAAATTAGTCAGTTCATCATTTTTTACCCCAACAATAGTTCGTAGATGAGAAATATCTCCAAATAATCTTTGAAAGTCATTAAGAGTCTGTAGTCTATCTCTCCGAATTTGCACCTTTTGGGGTCTAATTTTTTGTAGCTCTATTTTATATCCTAAATAATTAATAGAATCTCCTCTTTGTATCTTTTCAGGAGCAATTTGTAATCCCCAGCGAGGCAAAATTTTCTTTACTTCTTCAAACATTATTTCTAAAGTATCTGCATTTGAGTCAGCTAGTAAAATATCGTCCATATAATGATAAATTATAGATTTAGGAAATTTTTTACGTATCACTTCCAATGGCTGTTGTACAAAATATTGGCACAGAGTTGGGCTATTCAACATTCCCTGTGGGAGGACCCTCCATTGAAATCTTTTAACCGGTTGAGAATTATTATAAGTAGGCACTGTAAAAGCAAATCTTTCTCTGTCTTTTTCTTGTAAGGGTATTGAAAAGAAACAGTCTTTTAAATCAATAACTATGAGAGGCCATCCTTTTGGTAACAGAGTAGGCAAAGGCATCCCAGATTGTAGAGAACCCATTGGCTGAATTACTTTGTTAATTGCCCTAAGGTCTGTTACCATTCTCCATTTACCAGATTTCTTTTTAATAACAAATACAGGAGAATTCCAAGGGCTGGTTGATTCTTCAATATGCTGAGTATTTAACTGTTCTTCTACCAGCTCTTCTAAAGCCTGGAGTTTCTCTGTTGTTAAAGGCCATTGCTGGACCCATACAGGCTTGTCTGTTAACCATTTTAAAGGTAGAGCTGTTGGTGTCTTTGGAAGATCATCAGTTATTGTGCCCTGTTCTTGTATAATATGGATGGCTGGTGACCACTCATTAGAACAATATCTTCTAATATTTCTCTCAGTAACATGTGCTAGTTTATGATTTGTTTCTGAGATTGGAGGGATGTTAATCTGAGTATTCCATTGTTGCAACAAGTCTCGACCCCACAGGTTCATAGTTATGTTAGCCCCATATGGTTTTAATTTTCCTCTCTGTCCTTCTGGACCTATACATTCCAGCCATCTTGCACTCTGTTTCACCTGAGATAATGTCCCAATTCCTAACAGTTGAACGTTTACCTCCTGAAGAGGCCAAGTTGGATGCCAAAATTCTGGTGCAATTATGGTAACGTCCGTACCTGTGTCTACCAGACCAGACAACAAAACACCATTTATTTTTATCGTTAATTTTGGTCTTTGTTCATTAATAGAAGTTTGCCAAAAAATTTTCTTTATGTTTTCTCCTGAATTTTCTATTCTCTCTGTTTCATCATTCTGACCAGCATGATTTATTCCAATAGGCATTTGGTTATTTAATCGCTCTCCAGAGCAGGCATTTCCTCTATGGCTGCCGGAAAGGTTTGAACTGGATTTGCACTGGGGGCCTGCCTGAGGCCCCTCTGGGAGTTTCCCGAAGACTGAGGCAAAGGATTACCCTGTCTGTCCTTTGTTGATCTACATTCGTTGGTCCAGTGTTTTCCCTTACCACACCTTCTGCATACTCCAGAAGGAAGGGGCATTCTGTTGCCATTGTTCCTTGAAGAAACATTGTTTCTGGAAATGACCTGTCTACAGTCCCTTTTCAAATGTCCTTGCTTTCCACATCCAAAACATCTAACACTCCTCAAACCTTTTGAAATTACTTCTCTTACCCATGTATCATCATGCTCATCAGCTTCAACATTAATTGTTTCTCTAATCCAATCTTCCATAGGTGCAGATCTTGCCCTTAATGGCCTGATTATTCTTTTGCATGCTGCATTCGCATTCTCAAAGGCCAAAGATTCAATTATTGCCTTACCAGCTTCTGAATCCGAGACCGTTCTCTTTACTGCTGAAGCCAGTCTTTGTAAAAAATCTGTAAAAGACTCTTTTGGGCCTTGCTTCACCTTTGTAAATGACTCAGATTTTTTTCCTGGTTCCTCAACTTTGTCCCATGCATTCAAGGCTGCCGTTCGACATAAAATTAGGGTTTGGACATCATATAAACATTGTGCTTGTGCTGAAGCATATTGGCCTTCGCCCATAAGCTGATCCTGGCAAACTTGTACTCCTTTATCCCTCCATTGTTTTTCTATGTTTTTAGCCTCCTCCTTAAACCAAGTCAGAAACTGAAGTCTCTGGCTGGGTTCCAGAACACCTTGTGCGAGGTCCCGCCAGTCCTGTGGTACTATCCTATTATATGTTGACCAAGTGTTTAACATTTGCTTTACATATGGGGAATGCATGCCATAAGATACTATTGCCTCCTTAAACCTTTTTAAATCCAACATTTCAATTGGAGCCCAAGTATTTTGTGTAGCCATTTGATCAGGCATCTGCTGTACTGTTACAGGATAAATTAAGGGTGACTGTGTGAAAACAGGCTTTCTTTCTGCAACCTTATGATCCCGACTTGAAACAACTTCACTGTTAATTTCTTCTGTCTGAATTTTTACAGGTTTAACAAGTTCTTCTAACGCTGTTATCCTGGCACTTAAATTGACTATCTTTTTAAATATTAAAATGTGGATTATTATAGTGATGAGGTGCATAATTCCACCAATACTAATATTATATAGTTGTTCCATTGCCAGACTGCCTAAAATTTCGAACAAAAACCAATTTTCTTCCAATGTACACATAAAACCCATTTGTTTTTTAATGTGGAAAATAATTCTCTTTTAGATAGTTTCCTTTAAAATATCTGATATATTATGACTTACCAAATCTGCGTAGAACAGTAGAAATCCGAGGGGATTTTCAAAGCAGCCACCTAGTGTCCCAGGTGTAAATCCAGAGAGAGAGAGAGAGAGAGAGAGAGAGAGAGAGAGAGAGAGAGAGAGAGAGAGAAAAGAGAGAACGCACAAGAAAGCGTAGCCGGCTAAAGCTTAAATGCAGCCACGTGTTCCCTCTTGTGCCGAGTCAAGGCTTGGGTCTGGCTTCCTTAAGCTCCGACCACGTGCGTTGGCTTTACAGGCAGGACCCTGTTCGGCAGGGCAGGTCTGAGTTGTTTGTAGCACCGGCTTTAGGCAAGCTGCTCACAGACCTAGGCCCGGGCTAGAAGTTGCTACCCGGACTAGGACGCCAGCAGCTGGGACTAAGAAGCCGATCACCACCGGCCGCCGTGTGCCGCCGCTCCCGCCACCGCCGCCGTCACCGCGGGCCGCCTGCCGCCCTTGCGGGAAAGCGGACCTGCCGCCAAGCCAAGCAGTTTTTAATGGATTCTTGTCACGTTGGGCGCCAGATGTTGATGTATCCAACTGTCTTATTAAATAAGAAACACAGAAACAATGTAAAAGAGAAAGCCGAGAAGTCAGAGCTCAGAGCTAAAATCTCACCCTTCCTCCTGCTGTCCCAGCTTCGCGAAAAGAGACCTACTTCCTGTCGGTTCATATTTTTAAAGTATGTTGTTCTGCCTTCTCATTGGTTGTAAACCCAAACACATGACTGCCTCGTCACTGTCTGAATGTACAGCCCCCTAGGTCTTAAAGGCATATGTCTCCAATGCTGGCTGTATCCCTGAACACACAGAGATCTTATGGGATTAAAGGCGTGTGCCGCCACCGCCACACTCTTGCTATGGCTCTAATAGCTCTGACTCCCAGACAACTTTATTTATTAACATACAATCAAAATAATAATTCAGTACAATTAGATTATCACCACACCTTCCTCCCAACCCACCCCCCATTCCCACCTCCTTCCATGGCACCAGGAAAGCTACCTGGAAAACAGGACCCCAAGAAAGACATGGGGATCACCCAATGATGGAGAAATGGATGAGATCTACATGAACAACCTGGACATGAGTGGGGGTGATGAAGGGCAAGGGTCAAAGGAAAGAGAGCTTAGAGGAGCTAGAGATCCCAGCTGGATCAAAAACAGAGAGGGAGAACAAGGAGTAAAAGACCATGATAAATGAAGACCACATGAGAATAGGAAGAAGCAAAGTGCTAGAGAGGCCCACAGAAATCCACAAAGATACCCCCACAATAGACTGCTGGCAATGGTCGAGAGACAGCCCGAACTGACCTACTCTGGTGATGGGATGGCCAAACACCCTAATAGTCATGCTAGAAACCCCATCCAAAGACTGAGGGATCTGGATGCAGAGATCCACGGCTAGGCCCCAGGTGGAGCACCTGGAGTCTAATTAGCAAGAAAGAGGAGGGTTTATATGAGCAAAAATTGTTGAGACTAAGGTTGGATAAAGCACAGGGACAAATAGCCAAACGAATGGAAACACATGAACTATGAACCAATGACTGAGGGGCCCCCAACTGGATCAGGCCCTCTGAATAGGTGTGACAGTTGATTGGCTTGATCTGTTTGGGAGGCATCCAGGCAGTGGGACCAGGTCCTGGGCTCATTGCATGAGTTGGCTGTTTGAAACCTGGGACTTATGCAGGGACGCTAGGCTCGGCCTGGGAGGAGGGGACTGAACCTGCCTGGATTGAGGCTTTGCCCTGCATCAACCACTTTTATTGAGAATGTATCAGATACCTGTGTAACATGAATCTTAAAAGTTCTTATTAATAAAATCAAACCTGAGCCAGGTATTGGGGTGAACTGGAAGATCAGAGAATCAGAACAAGCCACAGCTACCTCACCTCACTGGATCCTCAGCTGGTCTTGTTTCCTCAGACTGGAGGCCTCTGACTCCTCATCCAGAATGGCTCTCAGCTGAACTGTGCTGCCAGAAGCCTGAAAGCTTAACCAGCTAAAAGCTTAACCAGCCAAATGCTTCTAGTTTCTGATCCTCATGCCTTATATACCTTTCTGCTTTCTACCACCACTCCCTGGGATTAAAGGCTTGCTTTCTGAGATTAAAGACGCGAGTCACCATGCTTGGCTGTATCCTTGAACACGTGGATTTCTGCCTCTGGAATGCTAGGATTAAAGGCGTGTGCTATCACTGCCTATCTTAAGTATCTAGTGGCTTTTCTGTTCTCTGACCCCAGATAAGTTTATTAGGGTACACAATATTTTGGGGAACACAATACCACCACATACCTGGATGGTCTGAGGTATCCTACACTATGAAATGGACCATGTTTTCATCGTATTCTATACTAGATGCTTATAGTCTCTGAATCTATAGCTTACCAGTAAATACATTGCATGAAATGCAGTAAGCAGTTAATTAATTCAGTATATCAAACATAATATTTCTGTTCAAAAATCATGAAACCTTAAACTTAAATAGGTCAGTTGCTATCCTAGGCATGTTAACTCATTGAATGATTATAATACACATGTAAGCTAAGAGCCTCTGATATCATCAGTCTTAATAGGAAGGCTAAGTCAACACAGACTGTAAGAGACCAGCTCCTATTATCAGTTCAGGGTAATAAAAAATGCCTCAGAGTAGTGAGGCATAGGAAACTTTTTTATCTGAGGGTAATTAGGAACAAGTTTTAATCTATGTATGACTGGTGAAATAAGGAAACACACATGCTTCCTGAAGCTAACTTTCTCTTTTACTTCATCTTAAAAATGATCTCTGACTCTTTCTCCACAGTGCTACATAGCTATCCACTGCTGCATAGAGCTAATTATCTTTACATACAAACATCTTTTTACATGGCTAAGCATCTTTTTGTTCACATACATTTTTCTCTTCTACATCTCTTTTCTATACAGCTTCATCTTCCTTGCCTCTGTACAGTTACAAATCTCCACACAACCACAGCTAAACATCTCGTTTACACAGCTCTCTCACCAGACAGCACTTTACACAGTTCCTAGGCACAGCTCCTCTACACAGCAGCAACTCCTTCACACAGCTCTCTCTCACACATCTTCTAGATTAGAGATTGTTCACTCACTCTTTCTTGACTCACTCACTTTTTCACCCACTCCCTCCCTCACACTTCTCTCATGCTTTTTCTTCATCTCTCCCTCAGCTCTCTCTCTCTCTCTCTCTCTCTCTCTCTCTCTCTCTCTCTCTCTCTCTCTCAGGTGCGCGCGCGTGCGCGCGCATACACACACACACACACACACACACCACACACACACACACACACACACACACACCACACACACACACACACACACACCACACACACACACACCACACACACACACACACACCACACACACACACACACACACACCACACACACACACACACACACACACACACACACACACACACTGTGCAGCAGCTCTCACATAGCTCTACATAGCCATCTCTCCCTACACTGCCACTGCTGCTCTCTCTCAGCCAAACTCTGAACAATTATGTTACATTTTCAGAGCCCTACTCATTCTCAAAACACAAGATAAGTCACATAGTTTCTCTTAGGCTAGTAATGTCATATTGGCCCATGCTTGCAGCTCTAAGTTGGTGAAGGGTCCCAGGCAGTAAACAATTGGTTGAACCTCAGTATATGTGCAGAAAGGGAGCTACTGCAAGGACTATGTCTTGATGTAAACAGCCTGGCCTTGATTTAGCAATAAACAACACCTGGAAATTAGTCTTTGTGTGTATTCTGTAGGGGCAGCTTAATCCGTTTTGGACTTGTTCTAAGGTCTTTTGCAAAACGTGTAAAAGGCTGTCTTTGAGACTGAGAATACTGTTACTTTCCTGTGTCAGTAAAGAAAATTATTCTGATAATATTTCTGTTCATCAAAATTATACAGCATAAACTGAAATCCACAGCTAAATGTGTGTCCAGAGATGTAAAACACACTACCAAAGGGTTGTGGAAAGCACCCCACAGCTATTATAGGGGGCGTAACAGTGGTACCTGAGGAAGTTACAGACAGAAAACAACCAGTTCCTGCTGCCGGTGTCCCCACGGCTTTGCCAGGTGGGGCTCCCCATCTGGTAGATTGGCTTGTCAAACACTAGTTGTTGCCTGCCGTATACTCCCACTGTCCTTGGCTCTAAGTAACTTGCCTAAGGTCACAGAGATCATAAGTGCAGGGACTAGGATGTGAACTTAAGAAGTTTTAAGGACTGTTACTCTCCACTACAACATACTATATCAGTGCTATACACCTGTGGTACTCCTTTCCTATAAACCAAAAGTTACATTGTTGTGAATGCTTACTGTGTGCAAGGACCAAAGTTGGAAACAATAGTAGAGGGAAACGAAGAAGGGACTGCCGGGGACAAAGTAAGCATGAAGGAAGGTGTGCCTGCAGAGCTTGGGCAGTGGACATCGAGACAGGAGTGGCAGAAGATGCAGAGTCTCCTCATTGTGCTCCTCATGAATAGAGGTTGCAGAGTCAACAGTAAGGACAAGGACTAGATGGAGAATGAAAAGGTCATGAACCCTGTTTTGTGTAGTTTAGGTTTAAAAGAGACTAAGAGCAAGTGTTGACCTGAAAGTTAACTGACTCAACTTATGACTTCACCAAATTGATCATTGTGTATGATATACATGTATTGAGTTATTACATTGTATCCCTCAAGTTTGTACAGTTAAAATAACAGTGAACAAATGTTTTGGTTTTTTTTTTTTTATTCAATTTTTACTCACAGGCAATTTATTTTGTTCTATTCATTCACAGTTAATACAGAAAATACTTGGAAACATTTCCATAGAATGTTTGACACAGAAATCATCAAATAGAAGTATACAATGTTGACAGGAGGCAGTACATTTATAATTTATAACCCCAAATATATTTATAAATTAGAAATGGAAAGATCTACAAATGAAATTATGAAGGTTCACCAAAGTCATTTAATCTGTCAGTTTCTCATTCATTTTTATGTCTTAATAATATTCTATTGTATGAATAAGCCACATTTTATTTCTCTCCAGTATTTGATAGCTATTTGAGTTGTTTTAACTTTTTTACTATTAGCAACACACTGCTGTAAACTTTCATGTACATGTTTCATAGGTGCACATTTTCAGTAGTTTGAGGTTATATTCCTAAGGGTAGAATTGTTGAGTAACAGAGTAACAGTGTTTTGCATTTTGACCAACCACCAAACTGTTTTGCCAAAGTGGCACACCATTTTACAATCTCACCAAATCCTTGTTTTTAAGGCTCTGATTTTTGTACAAAAGCATTCAATCATTCTGTCAGACCAAACCAGGAAAAGTAAGCTATAGTTCAGAGCTGTTCTATTCCATTTACTATGCAAAGCCATTCTTGGCATTTGCAACTCTCAGCCCTTTTGAGTATTCTTGCAGTGTTCACCTTTTCCTCCACCACTTTTTTTTCTTCTTTCTTTCTGGTTTATTTCTATCTATTACAAATGTATAAAAAATCCTCTATCAACGCTGCTGTTAGCAGCAGAACCTTGAGAAATATACCTTTGGTTTGCCTCAGAAAAGGAACACATATTGCACTGTAAAGTTTATAAAATTGGCGCAAAACATTGTGATAATTTTACAATACCAGTTTTAAGAGTTCAGTGACTAATGGGGAGCCGATGGGATACATGCAGAACTGTGAAAGCGATCTCACTTAGCCAGCTGTACACGTAGACTGTAAATCTACATTCAAATCATTTCTGAACTAAGACTATCATCTCAGTTTATCTGTTGAGGTCAACCAGGAAACCCTAGAATATACCTTGATTTTTGCAAAAAACAAAATAGGGGGAGGGGTTTCTTCAGCATTTCAGTCCACGAGTAACAGTATCCTTAACAGGCAAAGTGTTCTCTCACTGTCAACATAGAATGAACTGCTGCTGGAGGTCAACTTGGGTTTTAATTTGCATTAGCACTTACATGCATAGTAGTCCAAGTTGTTGACCTCATGACTTTAAAAAGTAACTCTAAAAAAGTAAAATGGCCCTTCTTGGAAGACTAAAGAAAGACATCCAGCCACAGTTGTAAAAAGTCTCATCAATATACCCTTTTATGAATTACGCCTCAATTAAAAAAAAAAGTAGCCCCAAATAAGAAGCTGCTCTGAAAAAGAAAATATAACTTAAGATATTTGAAAAAATACTTGCAGCTTGATCTGCACTGACAATGATTGTCGAAGCCTAGAATTCAACATTTACAAATTCTCATTCACACACACAAAACACACTATTATCACACAACTTGTGTCTTGAGAGAATCTTCTGCTTTTTAAATCTTTGGCCTCCCAGTCAATCCCAAGTTCAACCAACTTTAACTAAAACTTCACTCAGAATTTCACCAAGCTTTTCACCCACACATTAATGCTTGTCATATCTTTCATCAACTGTCAAAATCTGAAGCCTGCTCAGAGATCGCCAGGTAAAAGAAAATAAATGAAATACACAGAGGTTATTTCAAAAACAGAACATAACCATCATCCAAAAAAAAAGAAAAAATGTCACGATTCCCGATTGGGATCATCTTTTGTTTCCCATGTTGGACTATTTGACACTCCGGCATTGGCCAAAGGGCACGAGAGCTGGTTCTGGAGCATACAGTTTCTCACACAGATGTCCCCAAAGGAACACCAGAGACAAAGTCACGTGAAGCCTCTCCCGTACAGAGACTGTCTCACAGGGGCAGTGAGGGAGAACACCCACTAGTTTGTGGAGATCCCTGAGAGAGTATGATTCTTAAAATCTGGACTTTACGTAATTCACATCAGCCCTGTTCAGGTACTTACTGGAAGAAAGATGCAGCTGTTTGCCAGAACTCAGCACTCCACTCTAGATCTCTGCTTCCTTAATCTCCGTCGCGGATTTCCGAGTTCTGGTAGTTACCTGGACCACTGAGGCATTGCCACAAGACTTCTTCTCTTTTGAAACATCCTTTTTCTCTAGATATTAGGATAACTACATCAGCTTGTTTCTTAGGTCCATTTGCTTGGAAAGCCTTTTCCCAGCCCTTTACTCGGAGGTAGTGTCTATCTTTGAAGTTAAGGTGTGTTTCTTGTATGCAGCAGATGGATGGGTTCTGTTTTCTTATCCATTCTGTTAGCCTATGTCTTTTTATAGGTGAGTTGAGACTATTGATATTGATGGATATTAATGACCAGTGATTGTTAATTCCTGTTATTTTTTGTGGTTGTGTTGTGTTGTCCTTCTGTGGTGTATGTTGGTGTAGGATTATCTATTGCTTGATTTTTCATGGATGTGTTTAGCTTCTTTGGGTTGAATTTTCCCTTCTAGTGCTTTCTGTAGGGCTGGGTTTGTAGACAGGTATTGATTAAATCTGGTTTTATCCTGGAATATTTTGTTTACTCCGCCTATGGTGATTAAGAGTTTTGCTGGGTATAATAGTCTGGGTTGGCATCCATGGTCTCTTAGTGTCTGCATGAGATTTGTCCATGATCTTCTAGCTTTCATAGTCTCTATTGAGTAGTCTGGTGTTATTCTGATGGGTTTACCTTTATATGTTACTTGGTCTTTTTCCTTTGCGGCTCTTAATATTTTTTCTTTGTTCTGTGTGTTTAGTGTTTTAATTATTATGTGGCGAGGGGACTTTTTTTTTGGATCCAGCCTATTCGGTGTTCTGTAAGCTTCTTGTATCTTCATAGGTATTTCTTTCTTTAGGTTAGGAAAGTTTTCTTCTATGATTTTGTTGAATATATTTTCTGTGCCTTTGAGTTGGTATTCTTCTCCTTCTTCTATCCCTATTATTCTTAGGTTTGGTCTTTTCATGGTGTCCCAAATTTCCTGGACGTTTTGTGTTACGACTTTTTTGTCTTTAGTGTTTTCTTTGACTGACGAATCTATTTTCTCTATCGTGTCTTCAGTATCAGAGATTCTCTGTTCCATCTCTTGCAATCGGTTGGTTATGCTTGTTTCTGTAGTTCCTGTTCATTTAGTCAGAATTTCTATTTCCAGCATTCCCTCAGCATGTGTTTTCTTTATTGTCTCAAATTCATTTTTCAGATCTTGGAATGTTTCTTTCATCTGTTTAATTGCTTTTTCTTGGCTTGATTTGATTTCTTCCCATTTTTTGTTCGTTTTTTCTTCCATTTCTTTAAGGGAGTTTTTTATTTCCTCTTTAATGGAGTTTTTCATTTCCTCTTTAAGGGAAGTTTTTATTTCCTCTTTAAGAGAGTTTTTCATTTCCTCTTTAAGGAAAGTTTTTATTTCCTCTTTAAGGTAGTTTTTCATTTCCTCTTTAAGGAAAGTTTTTATTTCCTCATTGAGGGAATGTTTTATTTCTTCTTTAAGGGCCTCTATCATCTTCTTAAAGTCATTTTTAGGGTTGATTTCTTCTGTTTCTTCTGTCATGGTATGTTTAGGTCTTGCAGGTGTAGAATCACTAGGTTCTGATGTTGCCATATAGGTCTTTATGTTATTGCCTGTATTTTTGCGCTGGCGTCTACTCATCTTTTCCTCTGTGCGGTGCAGGTGGTGTCTGTGTCTGAGAGTGCCTCTCTTGTTCTAATTTTTAGTCTTGGTTTAGTAGGGGTTCTTGGTTAAATTGGTGCTATTGGGCTGTTTCTTCAGGGACAGCTGATTTCAGTCGGTGAATTATATACTTATGATTCTGGTGATCTGGTTTAGTGGCTGGGTAGCGCCTTCTTCTGTGTTCCCAGGTCACGTTTTGTTCATTTGTCAACTCCTCAGCTGATCTTGTTTCTTCAGACTTCCAACTGTAGGCATCTGAATCCTCTCCCAAATGGGTTTCAGCTGAGCAGGGTAGTCTCACCAACACCTCCAAGTTGTTGGGTTTCACAGGATCAGCAGTTGGGCCCTGGGTTGTCCCCAGACAGAGTGCCCAGACTCGCCTTGGTTCTGACCCACGGAGATAGCCTCTTCCCCAGGTGTTGGGGCCAGGGGCATCCCCGCTCCAAGCTGCGTCCGCCCCTCTCCGTCCCTGGGCCTGTCCACTCCTGCGGCCCGCCGCCACAGGCCCACCTGTGTCCACTTGTCTCAACCGCCGGGCCTGTATGTCCCTGTCAGCTGCAGCTGGGTCTGTCTGCCTCTGCGGGCCGCCAACGGGCCTGTATGTCCCTGCTGGCTGCCACCGCGGGCCTACCTACCTCTGCTTGTCACTGCTGTCGGGGGCCCATCCACCTCTGCGGGCCGCCACCGGGCCTGTATGTCTCTGCTGGTTGCCACCGGGCCTATATGTCCCTGTCGGCTGCCGCCACTGGGCCCGTCCACCTCCTCGGGTCGCCGACCTGCGTCCGCCTGTCTCCGCTGCGTGGCCCATCCACCTCTGTGGGCTGCCGCTGGGCCTGAATGTCTCTGTCGGCCGCCACCGCCGGGCCCGTCCACCTCCGTCTGCTTATCTCTGCTGTAGGGCCTGTTCACCTCTGTGGGCCGCCGCTGGGCCTGAATGTCTCCGCCAGCTGCCCCTGGGCCTGTCCACCCCCACGGGCCGCCACCACAGGCCTACCTGCGTCTGCTTGTCTCCGCCATCTTCGCAGTTCTCGAACAAATGTTTTAAAAGGACTATTTCTCACATCATAGTATTGTGCTATCAAAGATACCTTTTGCTTTTAAAAATATGTCTCCTTATTTTGTCCTTTCATTGAGCCCATAAAGGCCCTTCTATTCAATAAACAGCCACAAGTCCCTTCATCTTCCCCTGTCCCTCCACTTAGAGCTGAGGGTTCCATTGACTATACTGGTTCATTTCTCACTCCCTCTTCACTGAACCTGCTGCAGTCTGATGCTACATTTACATATAAGGAATCTACTCATACACTCATGACCTCCATTCAAAGCCATGATAATTAATCCCCTTGGAATTCACTCTCTCTTTGACCCCCTTCTGTCATAATCCTTTCTGATATACCTATGCCCATTCCCTTTTACAGGCTGGTATTCCATTGGCCACTTAAAGGCCTAGGTTCATTGGGATCATCCTGTAGACTGTCGCCTGAGGCATTTGGTATGGATTATAAACATAACTCAAACAAGCAAGCTTGACCAGAAATATATACAAAAGAGGAAGAAAGGAGAATGTTAAGATGGCTTAATGTATGACTTTTATATGACATAAGGTAGACTTAAGCTGAATCAAAACACAAAGTAAAACTGTAGCATAAAGACAACAAAGCAGGATGCTGCAGGGTAACTGAACTGAGCCTGTGACAAGACAAAGGGGCTAGGTCTCTTTAGTCCAACTAAAGGTCTTGCCCACACATGAAGATTTAAACAAGTTTTCTGCACTTGTGATATTGCCACAAGTCTAATAGGCTCCCATTCTCTCTCTAACAATGAGTCTTCTTTGGAAAATGGACTCACTAACAACTCCGATGACGGCTATATTCTGTTACTCAGAGGTAAGTCTGTAGTTTCAGATATTAGTTCAAGATGTTCCCAGAATTCTACTCTAAAATACAGAAAGCTCCAGGTTTTGCAGCAAGCAGAGTGTGCCACACATTTATTTGTACTCTGTCTCTGTTTCTACCACTAATTAAAGCAATGCAGTTCTTGGCAAGTGAATTTTGAGGATATCACACTATTATTTTATTTATCTTCAAATGCTGTCTTGTTCTATTCTCCCCCATTCAGGGCTAAAAAGAAAACACTAATATCCTTTTCTTGACATGTGTTTGCCCCTCTTTTTTGTGACACTCAGACATGTATCGACTTGAATTCATGATAGATCTCAGTCCAATTACCCTTGGAAAGCTCTCTATATGACTCACATAGTGTTAAATTATCTGAAGGGGAACAAAATAACTTGAATTTAAACAATGGTTTGTTACCATTAGTTTCTTTTTCACTCCGTGGAGAACAATGTACTGTAATAGAAGGTAGGCTAACATCAGATCAGTTCCTCATTGCCCATAACTAGGGTTACAGTAGAAGTTGTGTGGAGTTGACATGTTATTGCTTCTACTCCTATAATGAACATTCATCTAATGACTTATTTAAATATTTTGAATATTTATAAAATTTCCCAGTTTGGTTTATGCAGGGGGATAGAACGGTAAATAAGAAAAAGTCTTCACTTTCCAAGAGCTGAATCTCCTGGCAGAGGTAGACCAGTAAAGAAAAATAATAAAGGGGGCTAGGGAGATGGGCTCCCTCAATAAAATGCCTACTATGAAAGCACGAGAATAATTTGCTTGGGTTTGAGCCAGCTACTCAGTTGTGAGTTTACTTACCTTAGGGAAGGTTTACCCTAAGAATCAACAGGAAAAACAGGAGGTTATCTACAGAGCTGGAAACAGATGGTAGAAAGTTGCTGACGGAATGAAACCTCACAGAGCCTTGATGTGACTCTTGTGATCACTGGGTAGCAAAGGAAGAGTATGTTAAGGGAAGATTGATGAATAGAGTTTCCTCAAAGTGGTCAGGTCACTGAGGACAACATAGGCTGTGCTGGCTCCTGATCACATCACAGCTCACTGTCTCGGGCTGCTTCATGATCCGAGATCATGATCACAGATACAAACAGTATCTGAGAGTACAGTAGTTCAAGAATGAGCTCAAAACCCTTAAAAGGATTCTGCATTTTAGACAACAGTCAGATATAGCAACAGACTTTCTCAATTCAGACAGTTTAAATGAAAATCAATCTGAATTGATTGTGGGCACTAGAACCCAAGATTAGCTAAGGTGCTTGCTGTGCCAAAATGAAGGCCGAGTTTGGATCCTGACAGGGGTGGAGGGGTGTGTGGGGGTGTGGGGAGGCATACAAAAAGACAAGCTTGATAGCATGCACCTATTTTTCTATCAATAGGTGATTGTAGGAGTCAGAGATAGGAAGATCCCTGGCAGAGCTCATTGGTCGACCAGTTTTGCTAAACTAATGAGATCCAGCTTCAGTGAGAGACCCTGTCTTGAAAGCTGGAGAACAATTGAAGAAGACACCTGGCATCAACCTCTGCCCTATACATACATATGTACACATGTACTTGCCAAACATACATATACTCATCCTCCAGATACCAAAGAACCCCTGCTTGATGACTCCAGTCCTCAGCATCTTCCCATTATATCACAGCTAATATTAATCACTAGATATTGTTATTAATATTATTATTATGATTATTAATAATAATCACTAGATTATGTATACCATATTCAGGCAAGTAAAGAGTGTTCTGATAAATCCAGACTTACTTGTCTCTGTTTTACAATTGTACAAGGATGTCAGAAGCCCTTTGTGGTTAGTTGGTTGGTTGTTTTTGTAAGACAGAATCAACAGATAAACAGTGGATTTTTCAGGCCACATAACACTAGTTAGGCAGAGCTGCTTAGATGGAAAGAATCTATTAAGATAGATCTATTTGGAACTGGAGGAACCTCCTTCTCACAGCCCCTGCCCCTGAACAGATAAGACAATCTACACTCTCCACACACAAATGCAAAGAAAAGGAAGGCTTATCCCTGCCCAAATGGCACAGATGACATTGAAGAGTTTTTGTCTTGTCCAACAAAGGTCCTAAAGAGCCTGACAGAGCTAGGAGGACACAATCAGCACAGACAAGGCCCTTGCTCTGCTGCTCCGGAGCCTCTCTCTGTGTACTCAGCCAGGGGGAGTCTGTGCCTGTCAATCACAACTGCAGAGGACTGTGCTCACTGACTGCCAGTCTCTACTGAGACTAGACCAGGCTCACAGCTTCCTACCATTGACATTCTCAAGAAATTCACATAGTGCTGCTGTGGTGATGATGGGATAAATAGTAACCTATCTTCGTTATTTAAGTTTGAAGTCCAGACTGGCTCAATTATAGTAGCTATTACCACAAACTGCATAGGGAAATGTTCCCTATAGATACTACACAGTGACACCAATTATATATTTAGATAAGTACGTCATTAATTACTGACACGGCCATTAACTGGACAATGAACTGCCAGGAAGAGCAGCATCTGATGATTTACTGAAGAAGTTGACTCCTTAATATTGTTACTAAATAAGTATTAAATTAAATAAATATTTAAATGTCATTTGAAAAATTATAATGCATACCTACTCCAAAAAACAGAAGTCAAATGGTTTTAGTTTACGTCATTGAACAAAACCAGGAACTTTTGAACATATTATTTCATTTGGTTAATGTTGCTGGAAGACAAAAGATACAATAAACAGAATTTCTATATCACTAAAAATTAATCCTTTAAATGTCAAAAATACCTTCATTTCCTCTTGTTACCTTTATCATCAATAGCCTTCCTTGTTCCTAGCTCTAGTTAAGAATGTCGTTTTATCTGTCTTGAAGATTCCTTTTCCTCTCAGGGTTCTTACTTGATGCTTCAGTTCTGGAGACGCCACTCCTAAATGTTCAGCCTTGATTTCCCTTCTCCAGTCACGCTGCTGACCCCAGAGCCCATTTCTTCTTTACAGTGCTCTTGGTGTTGACTCCTTCCTACTCATCATAAGCTGCCTTGTCAGGTGAGGTGGCCTTCCACTTGGAAAGCCCAGCCACCATCTGTAGTCCGTGGTAACGACTGGAGATGTTTCTGCTTTGCAGACCAGGGCTTCCTATAGCAGAGCCCAGAGATCTGCCTTCTCATGCAGCTCAGTTCTAAGGTCTCAGACATGAGACTGGGGGTATGGTAACTGCAATTGCTCACGAACAGCTAGGTTCCAAAGAGAACAGGTGGAGGAGGACGGTTTCCATGGATTCCATTTTGTTAGTGACGGCGGTGGGAGCATTATGTCAACAGAGTTACTCTAGCATCCAGTGGCAATGGCAGCACTTTGTGGTCCATTCTGAAAGTGATTTTGAGTGTCAATCCTCTGGTTTAGCCTTGAGTCAAGTCCTTCAGCTCTCCTGAGGGTGAGGTTTTCTGCATATCACCAAGGGCCTTTAAGGAAGTTCAGTTCAATTTCTTGAACCTATTTAAGTATTCTTCCTGAAAGCAAAACAGAATCTATTCTCATTTTCTGATTAAGGTGGTTCCTGGATCCCTGCTGCTTGTGGAATAAAGTCCAGATTTGTTAAGCTGTAATTTATGACCCATCATCATTTATATTCCATTGGCTTTGCCAGTCTCTTGCCTTCCCATCATTCATAAAGATACCATAATTCAGACACCCAGACAACACACAAGACTCTACCTGCTTATATTTTAATGCTATTAACCCTGCACTGGGTTACCCTTAAGTCTTTTCCCATTGCCTAATAGGTGACCATGCTTTTATGTCTTGGCTCATGCCTGACCTTTATTCTCTATTGTTGCCTTGTCAGAGTTATGCAAATTTTCTTCTGTGTTCTCACAATGTGCCTTGCAACTCTTTTAATGCCTGTCATATTGCTGAAAGTATATGTTAATACCTCACCCACCAGGTTGCTACTCTCTCAAAGGTAAGAAATACATTCTCTTCCTCCTTGTAACCCCACTCCAGGTAAAGTTCTAGTTATTTGAAAAAGACATGGTAAATGAGTGGGTTACATACTCCTTTTAATCCACCTTCCTTTAAGTTTCTCAATTCACTTCCTACCTACTTGAGCAGAAACTTCTTTAAGTCATAAAACTCCCAAGGGCTCTCTGTCCTTGGTTGCAAATCCCTTCTTCCAAATATTCTCTTGCAACACCAGCTCTGTTAAAAAGTTGTCCTCAGCCGGGCGGTGGTGGCGCACGCCTTTAATCCCAGCACTCGGGAGGCAGAGCCAGGCGGATCTCTTGTGAGTTCGAGGCCAGCCTGGGCTACCAAGTGAGCTCTAGGAAAGGCGCAAAACTACGCAGAGAAACCCTGTCTCGAAAAACCAAAAAAAAAAAAAAAAAAGTTGTCCTCTTCGCTTTGAATAATTCTATCCTCTATTTCTGTACGCTGGGACATTTGACTTTTCCATCATTTGTGTTCAAACTATGTCCTACTTCAAAGCTCATTAATTTCTTTTTGTATTGCTGTGACAAGGTACATAACAAAAATGACTTCAGGAAGAAAGGATTAGTTCTGGCACACAGTTCTAAAGGAACTCCGTCATGGTGGGGATGTCCTGGCAGCAGGAATGCAGCTGCTGGCCACAACCGGGAAGCAGAGGGCTGCTGGCTCATGCTCAGCTAGCTTTCTGCTTTTTATGCAGTCCAGGATGCCAGCCCCTGGAACAGTGCTGCCTACATTGGGGTGGGTCTTCCTGCCTAAAGGAATTCAATATAAATATTCCTCACAGACATGTGCCAAGGCCAAGGTAGTTCTGGGTTCTATCAGGCTATCTGTGTCAACCATCACAGAGGTGGCAATCAAATTCTAAAACAGTTTCTTGATTGTTTTTCACACATTCTATCTTTCTTCAACCATTCTATGAAGATTTTCAGGGTAGCATGCTTTGTAATCATCACATCTCAGGCACTGTTGAAATAGCTAATAAAATTTCCAAGTTTTTAGCTTAAAACTGTCATAATATTTAAATGATGACTTTCTTCTTTATGTCTTCCATTTCTTTCTATTTCCTTTTCCTTTGTTCTAATTACTATTTTACTTAAAAAAGAATATTTCCAAATAAAGTAGCATTTAAAATTATTTTTTAAAGGAGATGAATAGAGAGACAGATAAGTAGATGATAGACAAAAATGAAACACTACTTAAAAAAATACCAGAAAGGCTATAAGTTGGTACAGTCATATTGAAAATAAATGTCCTCGTAGGATTTTACAAAGTCTATTATTTTCTCAGAAAAATGAAACATTTGCCCTAATTTTCTTTGCTTTTAGTCTCTACTAGGTATACTTACTTATAGCTTAAATCCAAAGTGCACATGCTCAGAACAAGCAGATAATGTGTGAATATATGTAACATGAAGTCAACTCTGGGGATCAGTTAATTCAGTGGCTATGAAAAAATGATGTAGGCTATGTAATTACAGCGAAACATTGGTGCTGAGATGAACAACTCCATGTGAAACTCACCTTAGAGTTTCCCTTACCTCATGTAGACTGGTTTCCCTGGGGTCCTTTCAGAAAGGTGTGCTAACACCATTAGTACGCTGTGAATTTCTTAGTATTTGTTGGGATTGGCTTTGGGAACTCTTCTTCTCCTTCTCCTTCTCCTTCTCCTTCTTCTCCTCCTCCTCCTCCTTCTCCTCCCCTCCTCCTCCTTCTCCCTCTCCCCCTCCTCCCCCTTCTTTTTCTTTATTCTTTTTTAACTTTATTGATTCTTTGTGGATTTCACATCATGCATTCCAATCCCACTTATTTCCCCATCCCTTTGCTTCTGTTCTCTGCAAACTCCTTTCCCAAACAAAAGCAAATTCAAAAGAAAAAAACAAACAAAACAAAGAAACAAAACACAGGGGTGGGGAAAGAATCTTTTTGTGGGAGCTGTAGTGTGACCCATCACACAGTTTACTCTTCAGTCTGTTCATCTTCACTGGCAAGTGTTCATTGCCAGGAGTCATTGGTTTGGCTCGAGGCCTCTGGTTTCTGCTATGCCACTGACAATGGACTTTAGTTGGGACTTCTCTTATCTGTTGTTTTCTTCTGTCATGGAGATCCTGCTGCTTTGGATCTGTCGGTTTGTCCCCTTCACCTGCTCCAACTGCTTCAACTGCTCCACAGTTCATAGATGAGGTGGATATTGGAATAAAAGTGCACTCACAGCCATGGTTCTGGGCCTGGGTGGTAGCTGGGTTGGTCAGCGCTCCTGCTCTCCCTCACCATTACTCTCTAGGCAAGTTCTCCAGCACTGTCCTGCCTAGCTCACCCAATGCAGCCTGCAGCAAGGAGTGGGGCCAGTTCTCCTGCTCTTGGGTCCTCAGGTCCAGGTCACCCACACTCACAATACCAGAGCCAGCTTGACTATTTTGCTCAGGTGAGGTGGAGGGCCCTTCCTCCCTATTGCTATAGGGGGCATTCAAAGGGGAGGGTATGATCAGCTCTCCTATTCTCATGCCCTCCGGGCTGGCTCATCTGCACACTTGACAACAGTGTCAGCTCTAGTGTGCTGCCCAGGCAGGGTGCAGGGCCTGCTCTCCTGTGTGCTGCAGCTGGTAAGAGATGCGCTGGTCCTCTCATTTTTGTGACCCTGGGGCCAGCTCTCTTGCCTGCGGCAGGTAGCAAGGGGTAGAGGGCGGCAGGGCATCTTTCCCCTACCCATGCCACAGCATGGCAGACTAGGGTAGGGAGTCAGCTCTGTTGCTCTCACACCCCCGGGGCTGGCTGCCTTGGGTCCCTGACCCCAGGGTCAGCTCTAGTGTGCTGTCTAGACAGGGCAGAGCCTGCTCTCTTGTGTGCTGCAGCCAGTGAGGGTCAAGGCCATCTTTCTCTTGTTAGCCCCAGGGGCCAGCTCCCTCACCTGCTGCAGGTGGGAATGGGTGAGGGGGGTGAGGACATCTTTCTCTGTCCCATGCCACCACCACATGGCAAATGAGGAGGGGGCAGGGTCAGCTTTCCTTCTCTCCCACTCTCAGGATTGGTGCACCTGTGTCCCCCACCACAGAGTGAACTCTAGTGTGCTGCCCAGGTGAGGTGCAAGCCTGTAGTGAGGAGTAGGGTTATCTTTCCCGAGTGCTGGGCCAGTTCTCCCCTGAGGGGAAGGGCCAACTCCCCTGCTGCAGGATCCAGTGGGGATTGGGAGGGCAGTTATCTCAGGGTCAGTGAAGGGCAAGGCTGGCTCATCACAGCATGGTTCCAATGACCCCCCTGAGCTAACTCAGGCCATGGACATCATCACAGACTCCAGCTGCAGTAGGACAGTGGACCCAGACATGGCCTTTGGCAGCATCTCGGGCTGGACATCAACATGGCTCTGTGGCAACACAGGCCACCTGGATCAGTATGGCCCTGGTGCCAGCATAGCCTTCGGGCACCAAAATGGTGGCTCACCATAACTCAGTCATCTGCACAGCCATCGGTGGTACTGGGTCTAAGGACATCAACTCATACTCTGACTGCTGAAGGGCTACAGACCTAGACATGACTCTCAGCCTCAGCCATGGCCAGGAGGACATCATGGCCCTCGGAGACCCTGTGTGGTCTTTGGTGGCAACATGGGCCACAGATATCAATACAGATCACAGCGGTGATAGGACCACAGACCCAATCATGGTCCTCGGCAGCAGCTTGGACAAGATGTCACCATGGTTTGTGAAGCTTTCTTAACATTTGACTACTTTGTCTTTCATTTTTAGAGGAAACAACATCAACGTTTAGAAATTATCCCTAGAGCTTTTGATAATTATAAATTTATTTCACAGGGAGAACAATGCTGCATTTACTGAAGAGAGTTTTTTTTTTTAATCAACTCTAAACATACACAGTAGAGAGCTGAGTGAGATATATTTCATCATATAAATATTTGATTTTTAAAGGAGACATAAAGATGTCTACAAAATAATGGTCTATCTGGAAAAGGCCAACATAAAAGAAGCCACACAATGAACAAAGAAAATAAGGACATGTTAGCTTTGTGTTGTTGCAGCAATTTCAAGACCTCAAGATTACCTGGCTCAGTTGTGGAAGTGCCTGCTCATGATTGGGTGGTTCATGAGCCTCGGTGGGAGGGGCCAACCCAGAGAATAAGGGCAGGAAGTATGTGGAGGATACAAGACACTTACCTTCTCTTTAAGAAGAAAAAGAGGAAGAGATCAGAGTCCAATGCTCCCCTTAATGCCACATCCCAATATTAATGCCCTTCTAATAGGTCCCACCCCCTAAAGGTCCACAGTATTTCAAATATCAACTATCTGGGGAACAAGCCTTAGATATATTGGTCATTGGGCAATACCTCTCTGAATCACAACAAGATGCTATCTCTAAGTGCCTCAAAACATTAGAAGAAATGAAGGGATTTTCAAACTAATAGCAACTGTTAGAGAAACCAGCTTCTTAGTAAACAGTTGGAAATTTTCTCTAAACATGAAAAATACTGATGTTTTAACTGTCATAATAACATATATAAACTAAGCTAATGTAACCAAGCAGTATGGTTACCAGAGAAAGAAATACCTGAGGTCTGTCAGACCAACCCTTCATGAGAGGATTTTTTTTTTGAGATTTTTTATTATTATTATTATTATTATTATTATTATTATTATTATTATTATTATTTTACAACACCATTCAGTTCAACATAATAGCCACAGAATCCCCTGTTCTCCCCCTCTCACCCACCCCTCCCCCCAGCCCACCCCCCATTCCCACCTCCTCCAGATCAAGGTCTCCCCCGAGGACCGGAGTTGACCTGGTAGATTCAGTCCAGGCAGGTCCATTCCCCCCTCCCAGACCGAGCCAAGTGTCCCTGCATAAGTCCCAGGATTCAAACAGCCAACTCATGCAACGAGCCCAGGACCTGGCACCAATGCACAGCTGCCTCCCAAACAGATCAAGCCAAATGACTGTCTCACCCGTTCAGGTGGCCTGATCCAGTTGGGGGCCCCTCAGCCTTTGGTTCATAGATCCTGTGCTTCCATTCATTTGGTTATTTGTCCCGGTGCTTTATCCAACCTTGGCTTCAACAATTCTCGCTCATATAAACCCTCTTCTTACTCACTAATTAGACTCCCAGTGCTCCACCAGGGGCTCAGCCATGGATGTCTGCCTTCAGATTCCTCAGTCCTTGGATGGGGTTTATGGCACCACTATCTGGGTGTCTGGCCATCCCATCACCAGAGTAGGTCAGTTCCTGCCGTCTCGCGACCATTGCCAGCAGTCTTTTGAGGGGGTATCTTTGTGGATCTCGGTGGGCCTCCCTAGCTCTCTGCTTCCTCCCCTTCTCACCTTCTCATGTGGTCTTCATTTACCATGGTCTCCTATTCCTTGTTCTCCCTCTCTTTTCTTGATCCAGCTAGGATCTCCCACTCTTTCCCTCGACTGTCACCCTTCATTGTTCCCACTCATGACCAGGCTATTCATGTAGATCTCGTCCATTTCTCCGTGTCTTTTTTGGGGTCCCGTTTTCCAGGTAGCCTCACTGGTGATGTGAGTAGCAGTCTAGTCATCCTTGTTCCATATCTAGCATCTTCCTATGAGTGAGTACATACCATATTTGTCTTTCTGAGTCTGGGTTACCTCACTCAGGATGATTTTTTCTAGATCATATCAGCATTGTTTGTAATAGCCAAAACCTGGAAACAACCTAGATGCCCTTCAACTGAAGAATGGATAAATAAATTGTGGCACATATACACAATGGAATACTACTCAGCAGAGAAAAACAACGACATCACACGGTTTGCAGGCAAATGGATGGATCTAGAAAAAATCATGAGAGGATTTTAAAACTAGGCAGGAGAGCTTAGAGAGATAGCTCAGCTGTGGAAGGCACTTACCTCTCTTCTAAAGAACAGAAGTCAGGCTCCAGAAAGCCCATAACTCCTGCTTTCTTTTGCTCCGGAAAAAACAAAATTAAAAATTTTGTGTGAAAGTGTGCATGTGGGGGGAAAGAAGATTAATGATATATGTCTGAGATATGAAGAGACTCTTTAAGTTGAAATGAATAAGTTTAAACATAAAACAACATTTCAAATACTTAACTAGAATTTGCAGAAAGATCTGTAAAAAAGATCAAGCACATTTTTCCTTAGGGAGAACTTAAGTTTGCCAACCTGACTAATGTGTTTTGAACTGCCTTGGATGGTAAGACTCTTGGTGTTGCATGTATTTATTCTGCTTCCACATGTGGGAATGGAACAAAGTCCCTCTAATCTCAGCCCAGTTACTTGGTCTAGCCTTTCCACATGGCTTGACGAAGACAAATGCAAATTAAGGAGGCGGCACAAGACTGTGCATAGCAGCCACACTGACTCACAAAGACACAGCAAAAGAGAGTTAGAAAGTGTTTTGACATACATTTCATTTCATTGTAGTTGTAGCTGCTGTTCACAGTATTGTTAGATGATGGATATGAGTTGTTCAGTAAATCAGAAGAGTACTGGAGTTAGTGGACACACTTAACCTATTTTGGAAAAATTTAAGCAGTTATTTTGAATCATAATTTTTTCTCAGTCCTTACAAGTATCACAGGACAAAATTGAGTGAGATTGCCAATCAAGTACTTTTATAATTAATTTTTCTCTCATTGGGTTCTGAGATCTTTCCACCACTGATAGAAGCAAAAACTTGTCTATTATGATATTTGTATATGTCAAAACTGGTAACAAAAGCAAATATCATTCCAAGGTTAACCGTCAAGGGACTGAGACCCAGGGCAAGCATCCATATGAGAAGGTCCTTTGCCAAAATTTTAAACTTTGTGTCAAATACTATGGCATACTGGCTTTAGAGAAAAGGAAATGATACTAAGATGGACAGTCTCAACAGCACCCAGATGGACACTAATGTCTGTTTCCATATAGCTGGTCTTAATGTAGCAGGAATCTCTAAAAGGTCTTATTAATAAAAACAAACTTGAAGCCAGGTATTGGGGTGTATGCTGGAAGATCAGAGAAGCAAAACAAGCCACAGCTAACTCACTTCCCCAGTTCCTCAGCTGATCCTGTTTCCTCAGACTGGAAACCTCTGAGTCCTCATTCAGAATGAATCTCAGCTGAACTGCTGCTCCAAAGCCTGAAAGCTTAACCAGCTAAAAGCTTCTAGTTTCTGGTCTTCACACCTTATATACCTTTCTGCTTTCTGCCATCATTCCCTGGGATTAAAGGCTCACTTTCTGGGATTAAAGGCATGTGTCACCATGCCTGGCGGTTTCCAATGTGGCCTTGAACTCACAGAGATCCAGACAGATTTCTGCCTCTGGAATGCTAGGATTAAAGGCATGAGTGCCACCATGTTCTAGCCTCTGTATCTAGTGGCTGTTCTGTTCTCTGACCCCAGATAAGTTTATAAGGGTGCACAATATTTTGGGGAACACAATATCACCACATTTTAAAGTCATTATTATAAATAACTTGTGTTTACCCACTGTTAAAAAAACTGTGAGGCAAGTCTGTGCTTATCTCTTTGGAAAGAATGGAAACTGGAATACAGAGAGGTTAGACCCCTCGAACTTGTTATATGGGTTGATGGTGGGATTCAGACACTGCCTTCTGGATTTAGACCTTGACATTCTTCACAGAAAATCTCTCCAAATTAATTAGAAATGGCAATTTCATAAAAAAGACAAGATATGACTGTCCAGGAAAATAGCTCTGAGATACAATGGCTTAATTTTTTAATATAAAATAGATTGTTACACGTGGCTTGAGAAGTCACCTTTGTTACCATACTCATGATTTTAAACTTGTAGGCCATTTAAAATGCATGCTGCCTGGCTAGGGATGTAGCCAGAGATAGAGTATTTACCTAGCATGTGTAAAGACCTCAGATTAAATTTGCAGTACTATGTAGATAGATAGATGATAGATAGATAGATAGATAGATAGATAGATAGATAGATAGATAGATAGATAGATAGATAGATAGCATTCTGTTAGACTAATGGTTCTTTTACCATCTAGGATCTTGATTGGATTGGGTTTTCTCTGATAATTAAAGAAGTAAAAGGCAGAAAGACTCTTAGACACAGCAGACAGCAGTAGGTAGCAAACTTTATTGAGAGAGAGAGGATCACAGAAAAAGAAGAAGGGACTGGTGGTCTTAGCAGATTGCTGTTTTGCCATGGGTCTCCCTGGGTTGGTCAGCTTAAGCAAAGAAAGGGGAGCTGATAGGGCCACAGAGTTACATGATCAGGATCAGCCTTGAGCATTTGATGCATGAAAAAATATTAGCCATCAGTAAAAAAATAATTTTCTTTTCTTGGATCTTCCATAATCTGATGAAGGCCTGTTATTGTAAGAGTACCAGAGGTGAGTTCACTGCATAAGCCGTCTTTCAGCAGTGGTTTCTCTTTCAGCAGAGGCTTCTCTTTCAGCAATGGTCTCTTCAGTGGTGAAGAGACCCCTGAGTGCTTTTCGCAGAGTTTTCACATACTGTTACATGAGAAATAAAAAGACTGTCTGGGGGCACCTATGGCATCATGTATATTTTGTATTGATTTTAATTCCGTTTTAGCACACACAACCATTTCTAACTGTCTAATATTTTAGGTTAATCCTTTTTTGTGGGGAGACTTCTTAATAGGGCAAATGTATATTTCATAGTATGATTGATTTCTTTGTGTCCTGCAGTCAAAATGCATGTTTCTTGAACAATAGGGTCTCACCATACAATAATGATGAGTAGCCAGTAGTGGCGAGTAGCCAGAGCAATGGCAATTGAAGGTGTTGTTTTGGAGACCTCAGTGATCTCCCTGACCAGTAACTTGTTGGGAAGTTATTGGATCTGCCTGGCCCTGCAGTTTTCATTTAATAGCTCATGTCTTCTGGAAGCAGCATTGTCCACGCATACAGGGCACCTTAGTTCAAATGCTTTTAAAATTCTATTTTGAAATTCACATTCTATCTAGTGGATTTCATAAAGCTTTTTATATATCCTTAGTTTTGCTTAACCCTCTCCCTATTCCATCTTCCTTCCACCATCATCCTTGATTAAACCTTTGATCTCCACCATCCTCTCACTTATTCTCATAAGACACACTTTTTACTATTCCCTCCAATTAAATTCCTAATTGGATTGTGAAATAGTAGTTTTTTAATATGCATTTTCATACCCCTGCCTTTAGGTTAATTCTCTACCACACCACATAATTTCTCCTAGTCTCTCTTGATCCTCCATTACAGAAAATCCCAAGAATAATTAAGACTATAGATGAACCTACAGGAAGACAATTTTTGGCTCATTGTCAATGAAAAAAAATAAGATGACCAGAGAGGAGAGGAGATTTTTAAATCTGGAAGGAGAAATGAGCCACCTGTCATGAGAGGAATCCAGCAATATGCTGGGAGGGAACAGGTTTTGACATGCATGTTTCTTAGGACTTAGAACAATTTTTCAAACCAAAAGTACTATGATTCTAAAAACGTCCAGTAAACCTTATTAGGATGAGATGTTTGTGTGAGAATTTATAATGAATTATTGTAGAGGAATTATTATGCAAGGTAACAAGCCATAATTAATTGCCCTCAAATAGTACCTGTCTTATCTCTACCAAACCAGAGGATTCCTTGCCATGTCCAGATGGCCTTTCACATTGGAAGGGATAGTATCCTGTGGATAAGACAAGACACTTACTAGAAAGATTTTATTTGGATCCATTTTAATAGCCTCTAAGGTAGTCTGTGTTCTGTTGCTTTAACAAGATATCTGAGGCTGGTGACTCTTTCAAGAGCTGCTGTAGGACATGTCTTTGGAGATGCAGAAGTTCAAGAATTGAACACTGTTTTTGCTTGGCTTCTAATGAGGTCCATGTGATGGAAGTTGACATGTGTAGGAGACAAGTCACACGACCACAGAGAGGTAAGAGATGCTGGTGTGCTCAAACCCGTCTCACAGTCAGTAATCCAGTCTTAGGAGATTTCATTACAGCAGGTTCTCATCCTGTCCTGAGAATACTAACCTCGTCTTTTGAGAAGGACTTTAGTACATTTATGAGAGTAGTTCTTATAACTTAATCAACTCTTGTTGATTTCTACCTGTTAAACATTTTGTCACCACCTCTCAATATTGTTGAACTGGGGACTAAACTTCCAGCATTTGAACTTTTAGGGGAACACACTAATCCCAAGCCACAGATGCCTAGTTCCTTTACAAATGTCCCAGGGATCACACTGTTCCTAAATACTATTGCTTGTGTATTCAGTTCAAAAGTATATACTCAGCTGGATCCTCAGGGCATTTCAGCTAATATGGTATAACCATACAATGATATAAGTTAAGAAGAAAAAGTTCTGAAATTTTATCTCTGTAAGTCTTTGATAAAAGAAGAGGAATTTGCCACCAAACCAAATAATAAAAGAATCCAAGTGGTGAAGAACAGAGAATGCTGTAACTATGCCAACAGAAAATTACTGCAGCAGGGCAGTCTGGCCATCTTCCATCTTCATGTTAATAGCATATTGTCAAATATTCTACACTTAGGTAAAAAAATAATTTTTGAAAGAGATGGGTCAGCTTGACTGCAAGCTGAACTGTGTCAAGGCCATTTACTACACTTAAAATAAAATCACCATTAGGAATCTTAACATTTTGTTTTCATCATCAGGGACAGGAAATGTTTCAAAGGGACAATAATTTTGGTAGTCAAATAGGGGAATATTTTTTCCTCCTTCTTAAGAAAGATAAACAAACACATTTGGCCGAGGGCAATAATGATTTTGTAGCAGACCTGAGTTGGAGAGGTAGAGGGGGTGGAGAGTGGGGAATAGAGTGGTGAGGTAGTAGGGGGTGGAGGGCATGTTGGTCTCACTCATTTTCTTCAACTAGTCTGTAGAGCTTCCTTCAAGAGTTTGTTCCAAGTGACTCAATATATCTAAAGACAGAAATCTGACTTCCCAGGAGGTGTGATAGCTTGGATAAGCTCAAGTTGTATGGTGGGTCTAAGTAACCAATTGCTGAGAGTCTTCAGTTTCCCTTGCTGAGAGTACTAAATGTATCAGTGTTCAAAATCATCACAAACTCTACTTGCTTCCATATCCATGTGCAAATGTAATAAATCCTGCATTCAGGAGTCCTGGGTTTCCTTCTGAATACCATGGCAGCTCCCATTAGAACTGAGGTACTGACCGCTGAGACTGTTGGAATGTGAATATTACATTAGGTAGTTAGGAAAGAAAGTAAAACACTAGCATGCAAGGGCAGGAATGCTATCCTTGTACTTCTTAGGATAGCTTCACTCACTTTCCTTTTTTATTCTTTTAGTTATTTTTCTAAACAGTTTGGATGATATTTTGTTCATTATCTGCTCATTCCTATATCAGATAATTATAAATGTCTACGCTATGAAGAATGCCCACTGAAAAATGTTCATAAAGAACTTGTACTCTACTCTTCCTTTACTATTTGTGCTCTTTCTCACAAATAATAAATCAGACTATACAAAAGAAAAGTTCAGCATTAAAAAGTCAAGCTAACTACTTGGGTCTGTGAAGTCATGAATCTTTTTTTTTTTCTTTCTTTAAAAAAATTTTCAAAAAAAATTTTTCATTTTCCATACCAACCACAGTTCCCCTCTCCTATCCCTCCTCCCATTCCCCTCTCCTGCCTCTCCCAGACCCACCCTCATCCACTCCTCTAAAAGCGTAAGACCTCCCATGGGGAGTCAACAAAGCCTGGTACATTCAGTTGAGGCAGGACCAAGCCCCTCCCCTCTGCATCAAGACTGAGCAAGGCATGCTACTATGGGGAATGGGCTCCAAAAAGCCAGCTCATGCACCAGGAATAGATCCTGATTCCACTGCCAGGGGCCCCTCAAACAGACCAAGCTACACAACTGTCTCTCACATGCAGAGGCCCTAGTTTTGTCCTGTGTAGGCTCCACAGGTGTCAGTCTAGATAGAGTTCATGAGTTCCCAGGAGCTTGGTTCAGGTGTCTGTATATTTCCTCATCATAAAAGAGATATCTTGACAGATGGAGGAGCCACTAAGGGGTTAGGGAGAAACTTGGTGCTAGGGAAATTTCCAGGAATCTACAAGGATGACCCCAGCTAAGACTACTAGCAATAGTGGAGATGGTACCTGAACTGGCCTTCCCCTGTAATCAGATTGGTGAAAACCCTAACTGTCATCATAGAGCCTTCATCCAGTAACTGATGGAAGCAGATGCAGAGATCACAGCCAAACATCAGACTGAGCTCCAGGAGTCCAGTCAAAGAGAGGGAGGAGAGATTATATGAGCAAGGGGGTGGGAGGTTAAGATCATGAATCTTAGAAGAGAACCAATTACCACCACTTTACTAGACAAGCATAATTGCTAATTACATTCTAAAACTTCTCCTTATAATCACGGATATGTGTAGCTCTCACCCATCATCAAAGAAAATTCTCTACAAAGCTGGCAAAGACCATTACAGAAAGATACAATGGGTCATAACGCATCGATCATTGGATCATGTGGAGCCCAGCTCCAATGGATACAACACAAGTCCTGTGCTGAAGGCACAGTGAACATCATGGAAGAAGGGGTCAAAAGATTCTAAGAGCCAGAGGACCAGAATGTGAGATTGTGCCTACTAGAAATGACAAGGAAGTGACACCCTGATACTATAGCCATATGGCTCCCTAAACAAGACCAAACAATGACACCATTCACAGACAAGCTGATGTGAAAGGAGGGAATCTCACCAAGCCCCACTTCCTAGACAAAAACTACAGGTAATTAATGACTACTGAGAGAGGGAGAATTAGACTTTCCTAGAGATGAACCTCCTAATTGATTATCAAATACACAGTGGGCAGACCTAAAATATATACACACGACACACTGAATGGACTCAACAGGTTGTATTTATGTATTTGTGGGTGTATATGTCACATTAATAATAAAAAAGAGGGGGTCAATTTGAGAGGGAATGAAGAAGGGGGCACATGATGGGTTGGAAGAAAAGGGAAAGGAAGAAGTGATGTAACTTCATTTTAATTATTTTTTTGATCAAAGAAAAAAGCTGCCGAGTGGTGGTGGTGCACGCCTCTAATCCCAGCACTCGGGAGGCAGAGCCAGGTGGATCGCTGTGAGTTCGAGGCCAGCCTGGGCTACCAAGTGAGCTCCAGGAAAGGCGCAAAACTAAGCAGAGAAACCCTGTCTCGAAAAACCAAAAAAAAAAAAAAAAAAGAAAAAAGCTAATTGAAGAAACAATTGGCATGTTTAATATAAAATGTCTGTACGTAATAAATAGAAGTAAACACACTAAACTGTAGATGTAACCAACCGTCTTATTAAATAAGAAACACAGAAACAATGTAAAAGAGAAAGCCGAGAGGTCAGAGCTCAGAGCTAAAATCTCACCCTTCCTCCTGCTGTCCCAGCTTCACGAAAAGAGAGACCTACCTCCTGTCGGTTCGTATTTTTAAAGTATGTTGTTCTGCCTTCTCATTGGTTGTAAACCCAAACACATGACTGCCTCGTCACTGTCTGAATGTACAGCCCCCTAGGTCTTAAAGGCATATGTCTCCAATGCTGGCTGTATCCCTGAACGCACAGAGATCTTATGGGATTAAAGGCGTGTGCTGCCACCGCCACACTCTTGCTATGGCTCTAATAGCTCTGACCCTGAACACACAGATATCTATGGGATTAAAGGCGTGTGCCACCACCGCCACACTCTTGCTATGGCTCTAATAGCTCTGACCCCCAGACAACTTTATTTATTAACATACAATCAAATTAATATTTCAGTACAAATCAAAATAATATTTCAATACAATTAGATTACCACCACATTTCCCCTTTTCTATTTTAATAAAAAGAAAAAAAGCAAAAGGTTATGACTAACAAAAGAAAAACTATATACAAAAGTACAATAACTATATACAATATATACAAGTAATAAATACCTAAACAGGTATTTGACAAATCAGAGAAAATAATTCCATTATCTATCCTATTTTGGTAAATCCAAGATGTATCTAATGTACTTTCTATCCTAATTAATTTTCAACTATAACTAACTAATCTTCAACCATAACTAACTAATCTTCAACTCCCTCAGAGACCCAAGAAGGGAATAATAGTAGCTAACAAAAATAAAAACAGGAAGTGCATGCAAGCAACTTCCAAAAAATTTTGTGAGTTGACAGAAACAGCCAGCTGCCTGGGCAGTCACCTGAGGTTTCTCCGCAGTGTTGGGGCATCATCTTCAGCCTATAGGCTTAGTGTATCTGACAGACTCATTTGTGAAGTAGGATGTACACAAGGTCAACAGTTCAACCTCACATTGGGTGAGAGCAGTCCACGTACCAGAAACACCTTAATTCCACTAGTGTCCTGTCATGATTCAGGATTTTAAATTCTGGAAATTGTTGACAGTTTTTTAATTCAGCTGTCCATTCTTCTTGGCTGTGTATATATGGCTTCATCTCAGCATCCCCTTCTTCTCCACATCCCTCTATTAAATGCCGGTCTACTTTTGAGAGGCATGAGCTTTCAGCTGCTGTTCCATTGTACAACAGAATCCATCGGCCCTCTGCCTGTTAAGCTGCCTTCGAAGAAAAGGGCACCGTACCTTTTCCGGATGCGAAGGCCACTTCAGGGATGGGGCCATATTGTCCTGGCCTCAGAAGATGCCTTTTGATAAAGCCATAACCACACTTGTTTTGGCAAGAATCAGTAGTTCCTTGTTTCGTGATCTGTCTGTCCATTTTGTCCTGTTGATTCGAGGATACTTTGTTGTCCAGTGGCTAACTTTTGCCAGAATGAAAGTTGACTCCATATGCAGTTTCTTCAATGCCCATATTTTCTCTAAAGTAGATTGGTACTGCCAGGAGCCGACATGTCTCAAAAAAGAAAAATTTTCTAAGTTATTAAAACATTTTAAATGCCATATTCTGTAGATCTCTGAAGGGTTTGAAGATGACCTGTCTAAAACATCTCTGCTCAATTTTTAAAACATATCTAATATGACTACAAGTTCTATGATAATGTCTAACTACTAGCTTTCATTTCTTTATATCCTAATAGTTAATAATAATAACATTCAAGGATCAGAAATTTGCATTACATTGTTAAATGGATGGAATAAATACAATTAGAAATATACATATAGCATTTTCTAACAATATCAGTTTCAAATTTGTGTACAATATAAAACAATTCAATCCAATGTAAAGTATTTAAAACTAGTAATTGTCTTTCTCTTTTCTTTCTTTTTTTTCTTTCTTTCCTTCTTTCTTTCTTTCTTTCTTTCTTTCTTTCTTTCTTTCTTTCTTTCTTTCTTTTTTTTTTTTTTAAACAAGAACCTTAAATCTAATCTCCTTTGCTTAGCCTTTTTCCTAACCCTTGACAATAACTTGTAACCAACCCCCCTAAATACTGAAAATTATCCCAGACCCAGAACCCATTAAAAAGACCAAAAAACCACCTGCCCCACACCACCTCTTTGGGAATGTGGGCGTCGTATTCTTAAAATTGCTTCCTGCTGGGTATGGGCGAAGTTTTCTTTATCCTGAAAGAAAAATTTTAGGTTAATTGTCAAATTCTAAGAGAGGTAACTATATCCTTCACTATCCAGTCTGTGTATAATGCCAAAGTTCAGGGTTTATCTCAAGTCCTTATTCAAGTAGTCTTTGAGACTGGATCATCTCAGCTAGTCATCTCAAATTTGCTCTGAGCACCTTGTAGTTCAAAGCTGATCTATGGATGATGTTTGTCAGCTTAATGATATTATTATTGTCCACGTGGAATTGTTGTTGTTGTGGGGCCCCATCTTCTTTCTGGAGACTTCAGTTGATGTTAGGCCTGGCCGTGATTTCCTGCAGAAAACTGATAAGAGACTCGAACACAAAAACATATATATGCAGCTAGCCTTTTTTCTAGAATTAGTTAGTACTCTATGTGACCATTCATATCTTAACAAAGTTTAAAATGTATATATATATATATTAATCTTGTAAATTTTGATATAAAATTTATACTTTGAGAAAAGTTTAAAGAATCAGAATAGAATCAAAGAGTTGAGATTAGTAATAGAATAGTCCCTTAATTAATTTTGCTTTTGTCCTGTACCATAGCAGAAGATGGCTCTTATTCTGGCATGATACAGGGAGTTTGCATTTTCCTTTTAACAACATGCTTGATTTTAAAGAAGGAGAGAGCCATTCTCCAACTCCAAAGTCAGCTTTAAATTTTAATTGAACTGGGACTGTTAGAAGACCAATAGTGTTAAATCTTTAGAGAAAAGCAGAAACAAACATTTAGGAAGACATAAATTTTTTTTTTTTTTTTTAGATAATATATACCCATACACCGTTTCACTCTGTTTCTTGGGATAGATGATTTGTCCCTTTTCTTCAGTTGTCTCATTTGTCCAGTGTTCTTCAGGTTCCTTAACCTTCATTCTCCTAAAAGACAAAAACAAAAACCTTTCCCCAAGACTAATTTTGGGGATGTTCCTTTTTGGCAAGTTATTATCTGATGAAATGAAAAGGCATGTTTTATTGATACAAGTTAGTTTAAATTGGATGTTCATGCTGGTTGATGAACTATCACCTCCTCTAATTAAGAGGTCTCTCTTGTTCCAATCGAACCTTTATCAATTTTGATGGTACCCACAGCTTATCTTCTCCTGTAGAAACAAAAGCAAAACCACGTCCCCAATGTAATACATACCCTGGTTTCCATTCTGAGGTCAGCACATCCTTAAAGTATATAGGCTGATTTAATTCTGTAGTTTTTTCTATTATCCAATGTCTCTCTGCAGCTGTTGTTCCTTTCTCATTGGCATTCAGAAAATTCAAAGTTAGAAGAGCATTATGTAGTCTATTTCTGGGGGTTTTTGTTACCCATTTCTGTTTATTTAGCATATCCTTTAGAGTTCTGTTTGATCTTTCTATAACTGCTTGACCTGTAGGATTATGTGGTATGCCTGTAATATGCTTTATATTGTAATAAGCAAAAAACTGTTTCATTTTAACAGAGACATATGATGGAGCATTGTCAGTTTTGATTTGTGCAGGTATACCCATGATGGCCATAACTTCTAGCAAATGAGTGATTACAGAATCAGCTTTTTCAGAACTCAAAGCAGTTGCCCATTGAAATCCTGAATAAGTATCGATAGTGTGGTGTACATATTTCAATTTTCCAAATTCTGCAAAGTGAAACACGTCCATCTGCCAGATTTCATTTCTCTGAGTACCCTTTGGGTTACATCCTGCTGGTAATGGCGTCTGATTGTAGAAGGAACAAGTAGGACATTTCTTTATTATTTCTTTGGCTTGTTGCCAGGTTATGGAAAAATCCTTTTTTAAACCTTTACTATTAACGTGATGTTTTTTATGAAATTCTGAGGCCTCCAGCACATTTCCTATCAATAATTTATCAATCTCTTCATTGCCTTGTGCTAGAGGGCCTGGCAGACCAGTATGGGATCGAATGTGAGTTATATATAAAGGATGATTCCTTTTCCTGATTGTATCTTGTAATTGAATAAATAGTGAAGTTAATTCTGAAGCATCAGGGATAAATTCTGCAGTCTCAATATGTAACACCACTCTTTCAGCATACTGAGAGTCAGTTACTATGTTGAGAGGTTCTGAAAAATCCATTAATACCAACAGAATAGCATACAATTCTGATTTTTGCACTGAATTATACGGACTTTGAACCACTTTACTTAAATTTTCTGATTTGTAACCTGCCTTTCCTTCTTTGTTGGCATCTGTATAAAATGTACGAACTCCAGATATGGGTTTTTGCCGTACAATTCGAGGCAAGATCCATTCAGCTCTCTTTATAAGATCAATTCTATTGCTTTTGGGATATTTGCTGTTAATTTCTCCCAAAAAATTACTGCAAGCTCTTTGCCAAGGTTCACTTTCTGTCCATAATTTTTCAATGTCCTCCTTAGTTAATGGTACGACAATTTCTGCTGGGTCTATGCCTGCTAATTGACGAAGTCTCATTTTTCCTTTGTAAATCAAGTCAGAGATTTTTTCCACATAAGTTTTTAATTTTTTATTTGGTTTATTTGGTAAAAATATCCATTCCAATATAATATCTTCCCTCTGCATTAATATTCCAGTAGGAGAACGCCTAGAAGGTAAGATAACCAAAATGCAATCCAGCTTTGGATCAATACGATTCACGTGTCCTTCATGCACTTTCTTTTCTACCAAGGCTAATTCTTTCTCAGCTTCAGGTGATAATTCTCTTGGACTATTTAAGTCCTTGTCACCTTCTAAGGTTTTGAACAAATTAGTCAGTTCATCATTTTTTACCCCAACAATAGTTCGTAGATGAGAAATATCTCCAAATAATCTTTGAAAGTCATTAAGAGTCTGTAGTCTATCTCTCCGAATTTGCACCTTTTGGGGTCTAATTTTTTGTAGCTCTATTTTATATCCTAAATAATTAATAGAATCTCCTCTTTGTATCTTTTCAGGAGCAATTTGTAATCCCCAGCGAGGCAAAATTTTCTTTACTTCTTCAAACATTATTTCTAAAGTATCTGCATTTGAGTCAGCTAGTAAAATATCGTCCATATAATGATAAATTATAGATTTAGGAAATTTTTTACGTATCACTTCCAATGGCTGTTGTACAAAATATTGGCACAGAGTTGGGCTATTCAACATTCCCTGTGGGAGGACCCTCCATTGAAATCTTTTAACCGGTTGAGAATTATTATAAGTAGGCACTGTAAAAGCAAATCTTTCTTTGTCTTTTTCTTGTAAGGGTATTGAAAAGAAACAGTCTTTTAAATCAATAACTATGAGAGGCCATCCTTTTGGTAACAGAGTAGGCAAAGGCATCCCAGATTGTAGAGAACCCATTGGCTGAATTACTTTGTTAATTGCCCTAAGGTCTGTTACCATTCTCCATTTACCAGATTTCTTTTTAATAACAAATACAGGAGAATTCCAAGGGCTGGTTGATTCTTCAATATGCTGAGCATTTAACTGTTCTTCTACCAGCTCTTCTAAAGCCTGGAGTTTCTCTGTTGTTAAAGGCCATTGCTGGACCCATACAGGCTTGTCTGTTAACCATTTTAAAGGTAGAGCTGTTGGTGTCTTTGGAAGATCATCAGTTATTGTGCCCTGTTCTTGTATAATATGGATGGCTGGTGACCACTCATTAGAACAGTATCTTCTAATATTTCTCTCAGTAACATGTGCTAGTTTATGATTTGTTTCTGAGATTGGAGGGATGTTAATCTGAGTATTCCATTGTTGCAACAAGTCTCGACCCCACAGGTTCATAGTTATGTTAGCCACATATGGTTTTAATTTTCCTCTCTGTCCTTCTGGACCTATACATTCGAGCCATCTTGCACTCTGTCTCACCTGAGATAATGTCCCAATTCCTAACAGTTGAACGTTTACCTCCTGAAGAGGCCAAGTTGGATGCCAAAATTCTGGTGCAATTATGGTAACGTCCGCACCTGTGTCTACCAGACCAGACAACAAAACACCATTTATTTTTATCGTTAATTTTGGTCTTTGTTCATTAATAGAAGTTTGCCAAAAAATTTTCTTTATGTTTTCTCCTGAATTTTCTATTCTCTCTGTTTCATCATTCTGACCAGCATGATTTATTCCAATAGGCATTTGGTTATTTAATCGCTCTCCAGAGCAGGCATTTCCTCTATGGCTGCCGGAAAGGTTTGAACTGGATTTGCACTGGGGGCCTGCCTGAGGCCCCTCTGGGAGTTTCCCGAAGACTGAGGCAAAGGATTACCCTGTCTGTCCTTTGTTGATCTACATTCGTTGGTCCAGTGTTTTCCCTTACCACACCTTCTGCATACTCCAGAAGGAAGGGGCATTCTGTTGCCATTGTTCCTTGAAGAAACATTGTTTCTGGAAATGACCTGTCTACAGTCCCTTTTCAAATGTCCTTGCTTTCCACATCCAAAACATCTAACACTCCTCAAACCTTTTGAAATTACTTCTCCTACCCATGTATCATCATGCTCATCAGCTTCAACATTAATTGTTTCTCTAATCCAATCTTCCATAGGTGCGGATCTTGCCCTTAATGGCCTGATTATTCTTTTGCATGCTGCATTCGAATTCTCAAAGGCCAAAGATTCAATTATTGCCTTACCAGCTTCTGAATCCGAGACCGTTCTCTTTACTGCTGAAGCCAGTCTTTGTAAAAAATCTGTAAAAGACTCTTTTGGGCCTTGCTTCACCTTTGTAAATGACTCAGATTTTTTTCCTGGTTCCTCAACTTTGTCCCATGCATTCAAGGCTGCCGTTCGACATAAAATTAGGGTTTGGACATCATATAAACATTGTGCTTGTGCTGAAGCATATTGGCCTTCGCCCATAAGCTGATCCTGGCAAACTTGTACTCCTTTATCCCTCCATTGTTTTTCTATGTTTTTAGCCTCCTCCTTAAACCAAGTCAGAAATTGAAGTCTCTGGCTGGGTTCCAGAACACCTTGTGCGAGGTCCCGCCAGTCCTGTGGTACTATCCTATTATATGTTGACCAAGTGTTTAACATTTGCTTTACATATGGGGAATGCATGCCATAAGATACTATTGCCTCCTTAAACCTTTTTAAATCCAACATTTCAATTGGAGCCCAAGTATTTTGTGTAGCCATTTGATCAGGCATCTGCTGTACTGTTACAGGATAAATTAAGGGTGACTGTGTGAAAACAGGCTTTCTTTCTGCAACCTTATGATCCCGACTTGAAACAACTTCACTGTTAATTTCTTCTGTCTGAATTTTTACAGGTTTAACAAGTTCTTCTAACGCTGTTATCCTGGCACTTAAATGGACTATCTTTTTAAATATTAAAATGTGGATTATTATAGTGATGAGGTGCATAATTCCACCAATACTAATATTATATAGTTGTTCCATTGCCAGACTGCCTAAAATTTCGAACAAAAACCAATTTTCTTCCAATGCACACATAAAACCCATTTGTTTTTTAATGTGGAAAAAAAAATCTCTTTTAGATAGTTTCCTTTAAAATATCTGATATATTATGACTTACCAAATCTGCGTAGAACAGTAGAAATCCGAGGGGATTTTCAAAGCAGCCACCTAGTGTCCCAGGTGTAAATCCAGAGAGAGAGAGAGAGAGACAGAGAGAGAGAGAGAGAGAGAGAGAGAGAGAGAGAGAGAGAGAGAGAGAGAAAAGAGAGAACGCACAAGAAAGCGTAGCCGGCTAAAGCTTAAATGCAGCCACGTGTTCCCTCTTGTGCCGAGTCAAGGCTTGGGTCTGGCTTCCTTAAGCTCCGACCACGTGCGTTGGCTTTACAGGCAGGACCCTGTTCGGCAGGGCAGGTCTGAGTTGTTTGTAGCACCGGCTTTAGGCAAGCTGCTCACAGACCTAGGCCTGGGCTAGAAGTTGCTACCCGGACTAGGACGCCAGCAGCTCGGACTAAGAAGCCGATCGCCGCCGGCCGCCGTGTGCCGCCGCTGCCGCCGCCGCCGGCCGCCTGCCGCCCTTGCGGGAAAGCGGACCTGCCGCCAAGCCAAGCAGTTTTTAATGGATTCTTGTCACGTTGGGCGCCAGATGTAGATGTAACCAACCGTCTTATTAAATAAGAAACACAGAAACAATGTAAAAGAGAAAGCCGAGAGGTCAGAGCTCAGAGCTAAAATCTCACCCTTCCTCCTGCTGTCCCAGCTTCACGAAAAGAGAGACCTACCTCCTGTCGGTTCGTATTTTTAAAGTATGTTGTTCTGCCTTCTCATTGGTTGTAAACCCAAACACATGACTGCCTCGTCACTGTCTGAATGTACAGCCCCCTAGGTCTTAAAGGCATATGTCTCCAATGCTGGCTGTATCCCTGAACGCACAGAGATCTTATGGGATTAAAGGCGTGTGCTGCCACCGCCACACTCTTGCTATGGCTCTAATAGCTCTGACCCTGAACACACAGATATCTATGGGATTAAAGGCGTGTGCCACCACCGCCACACTCTTGCTATGGCTCTAATAGCTCTGACCCCCAGACAACTTTATTTATTAACATACAATCAAATTAATATTTCAGTACAAATCAAAATAATATTTCAATACAATTAGATTACCACCACACTAAACCATAAACAGTAACTATTTTCTCAGCTATTTTATAAAAACACTTAATACATATATTATATTGGAGGTCATTTTACCTTATAGAATATATAACCTTACTTTAGAAAATGTGACCTATTGTAAAACATTCAGATTAGCAAGTGAATAACATCTTCTGCATTGTGTGACTTTAGTTCTATCAATGACATTGATTCTTAAAAAAAATAGCTTTATCTGTTGGCATTATTAGCTAGTAGCACTATGGGCTTATTATGTAAGTAATAATTAATTACATTTGTTTACAAATCATAATGCCAACGACTCTAGGGAGAAATACAACACTCTATAAAGAACACATTAAATTAATTTTATTTAATATTCAAATCTCTGGGCTTACGAGCTAACATGCACTGCTTATTACCCCTTTGGAATGAGTATTGGTATTCCTGAATGGTCCTTCTCTTCTTCCCTTCCTCCCTAGTCCTTACCTCCATTTTATCATCTCTGAGTTTCTCAGTTTTATCTTTCAGTGGTCCCAAAGTAAAAATGAGGTTAAGAGTTGGTCCAGGGGGCTGGAGAGATGGCTCAGAGGTTAAGAGCATTGGCTGCTCTTCCAAAGGTTCTGAGTTCAATTCCCAGCAACCACATGGTGGCTCACAACCATCTGTTATGAGATCTGGTTCCCTCTTCTGGCCTGTCTGGCATGTAAGCAGGCACAACACTGTACATATAATAAATAAATAAATCTTTTTTTTTTTTTTTTTAAAAGAGTTGGTCCAGAAGAAGCATTTCCTCAAGTGAGCAGAGGGCATGGCCAGTCTTGTGTTGGCCCCGGTGCTGAGACAGTCAGCTAGTCACTATGCTCGCTTGAGTAGTCCCTCCTCTTTGGAATTTGCTTCTCTTCTCGGTTCACAGAAGCCCAGGTCCCTGCCTCTTGGGACACAGTTCAATCTTTATCTACTTGGTCAGTTATTTACTTCATGATTATTGAGGTTATGGTTAATGAATGATGCCATCTTAAGCATTTGGGGGACTTGTGTTTGAATCTACAGTCTACATGGTAGATAATAGATAAATATTTATACTTCATTTTAAGAGATGGGATGTTGGCCTAGAAATTTGCCAGCATATATTTTATTTAGTTTTGAAGCAACATTTCACTCTATTGCCCATGTTACCTAGACTGTCCTGGAACTCATAATTCTCCTGTTTCAGCCTTCCCAATAGTTGGAACAAGTAATTATTAGTCATATAATATTACTGTCTATGTTTTGGTTTCATCAAGAGAATTTGGTTCATCTTAAAGCTTTGATTATGAACCTGGAGTAATTGAAAAGGCAAGGTAAATGCCAGGACTGCTAGATGTAGTGAGGGGGAAATGTCTTGTCTTAATGGCTTGTAAAATGTTTGGGAGATCAACTCACATACAACACTTCCTTTCCCCCATGCAATGACTAGAAGCTTTGAGATTTATTAAGATGTTTGGAATATATAAATAGGAACCTCAGCTGGTGAGACAGTTTGGCAGGTAAAGGCACCTGGTACTTCCTGAGCACAGTGAGTTCCGTTTTCAGTACCCACGTGGCCAAAGGAGAGAACTGGTGCCTGCACATTTGTCCTCTGATCTCTATACGTGTGCCATATTGTGGATGTGTTTGCCCAGTCATAAAACACAAAATAAATAAATTTTCAAAATAAATAAATAAAAATCCATCAGGAATGACACCCAGTTTGGGGGCTGTTGGAGGCTTAGGAACAAATGAACACCAGGAGAAATCCTGATTTTCAATTCCCTGACCAAAAGCCTCAATTGAAATTGACTAAGATTGATATGGATTTTATGCTCTAAAAGTTCAAAGAATAAAAACAGCAGTGTGACTGAAGTAGCTGCGGATTCACTAAGAGTAAAGGCATTTTGACTATTGGTGTGTTTTCCCCTCCTTGGCAAGTGCACATTAGTACACTGCTTTCTTTTTTTTTTAACTTAGAAGCCTTTGAAATGCCATGTATCTTTTGAAACCTGAACACTCTACTGATCAACACCATACTACATAAGCAATGTGTCTATTTGGCTCCATTTGATTACAATCACAGATAAGCAGAGAAGACCCATTGAGTATGTACTTATACCCAGAACTTTGCTAGAGACATGAGAGGTAAATGAATCCACCCCAACCCCCACTCAAATGATTAACAGTCTTACTGAGAATTTAAGAATCATTTGCATTAGTAAAATTACATATAAAGCTAACTAAACATGAATAGTCTTAAGACTTCTTTTGGTCCAGTGTTATAGTCATTTTCATTTAGGTCAAGCACTCCAGGATACATGGATACTTTTAGCCTAAGAGGCTTCCTCAGATGGATTTGTAAAGTAATGGATCGGGGACTTGGGCACAGATTGGAGTTATCATTATAGAGAAGCAGATTGGACATGAATCAGTAAGATCAAATTTCAAGATGGGTGGGATTGAAGGAGAGAAGAAAATCATTATTCTTAACAGGAAAGGCTTGAAGGAAAGCACAAATTTGACAATGAATATGTCATAAAGGAAAAGACAACCATAAAACAGGTATGAGGGAAACTTACTTCTACTCTGTTGCCACTGATGGTCTACACAAATATGATGGGCAATTGAAATGCCTTAAAATAGAAGGGGGAGGGGATTCTTCCATCTGTGCTCAAACCTTTCATATCACTTATGTTATCCATAATGCCCAAGAGTAAATGACAAAGATATGATCCTTAAGCTTATCAATCCACATACAAAGTCTATATTTGTTAATGAGTTGAATAATTAGTCAATATTGTAGATATATGATATAGTTAAAAAAAGAAAGCATTGCTTTAGGAGTCAGAAAGAGTTGGATTCAAGTTGTTATTATGTCACTTAATTGCTGGCACATCTTATCTGACCTCTTTAATTCTGAGTTTCCACAAAAACAAGTGGTAATAATAACAGCAAACAGCAATACAAATGTCATGACTTGTCTTTGTGTTTGTTCCTGTTACTAGAGACGGAACCTGGAGTCTTACACTTTCTAGGCAAGGGCTCTACCGCTGAGTTATTATTCCACCCCATTCCTCTTTTTTGCTTTTAAATACTGAGACAGGGTCTCACTAAATTATCTTAAGCTTACTTTGTAGCTCGGAATGTCCTTGAACTTCCAATCTTCCTCCCTGAGTCTCAAGAGTAGCTATATTTATAAGCCTGCACCACCTGCCTGCATTATATTGGGTTTTGAAAATTAAATGGGGTAGAAATTGCAAAATCCCTGGTGCACAGAAGACGGTGTGCAAGGCAACAATATTATTAATTTTTATATTTGAACAGAATGTGTTTTTAAATTAACTAATGTTCACCTGATATTACAACTTAATTCATATACAACACAACTGTTGTATGTTAAAATAACACAAATATAGTATGTCACAGAAGTTTCAGTGTGTTTCATGGGAATTACTTTGCCAGCTGGTTTCTGTCTGTGGCAGCCAGAGAACACAGCTGAGATTAGGTGAATGGCTGTGTGGGAGAGGTGAGGCAGAGGGTGGACACTTTGTAACTGTGGGCTGAAACTTCTTGTGTGGACGCCCACAGGGGAAAGGTGGAGTTGTAGCTTCAGGCCACAGAATGAGTCTCCTGAGAACCTTCAAGTGCTCTCCTCGGCCTCTGTGTCACTGAAGTGCCGCCTCGCTGAACACCGCATAGGTCCTTATTTCAGTTCAATGGCACACGAATGCCTTTTCCTTTTTTGATATCATTTCACAAAGTAATATCCTCTAAGATGAGAAAGTGAAGTTCAAATGGTCGCACCAGGTGGTCTAAGAAAATCAGAACAAAAGTTGGCTTCAAAAAATCGAAAAGAAAAAGATAAAGGAAAAAAAGCATGTGATGAACTAGTCAGTGACTTAGTGGGAAAAATAAGTATAATTCTGGCAACTCGGCTCCTTTAATCTGTTCTTAATGTTCTTTATTATTGCTACTTTGTGGATAGTCACTATTATATTACTGTCATTATTCAAATGGCAATCACCCTCTCTTTCATCTGTGAATTTTTTTATATGATGCACCATTCTTATCCAGAAACTTTTTTTTCTGTTTACTTGTCTAGTTTTCCTGAATCACTGTGTGTAATTTGCCTGGAATGTATTGTTTTAGCGGGAAAAAAAATTCTTATTTACATCAATACAGGGACTATTACTGAAATTTTTTTTTCCTTGACAGAAAGGTAAAGCAGAGTCAACACTAATATGTAATTAGAAGTCTGGTCTAAATAATAACCATACATTATATAACAGTGAAATCTGTATCAAGAGAAATTCACTATAAATTATAGGAGGTCTGGGAAGCGCTTTCTTAATATCTGGGGCTGAGTGCACAGGTGCTTAGTTGAGCCTTAGTGGATAATACATTTACAACTCAAAACACACTAGAAAAACCCTAGTCATTCCCTATTCCATGTTGTAACAGTTTTCGTCAACACACACACACACACACACACACACACACACACGTACACGCACACACACACGCACACACACACCTTGAATGGCCCCAGTGAATGATCTCTGTACAGCTCCCTTGATAATTATACAGCTAGTGCCAGGGCAATAATACCAATTCAAACCCATAAAGATCTTAAAGGTGAGGGTTTATATAAGGCTCATTTTTGTTTCTTACCAAAAAGAGCTATTAACATCTCCAAGAGGCACAGAGTACTTTGCTTTTATCAGTTTTTCCTAATGCTGACTCAGTACAGGACCTGAGAAGCCCCCGGAAAACTCACAAGCACCAAACACCCTTTCTCTTACCCACTCCCCCCCCCCCCCCCCCCCGCCTCCCCGCACTGAAATCCCTGCTGTTGGTGTTGCTATTTCAACTTAGTCTGTGGAGAAATACGGAAGGTATCACCACGATGGTGACAATTCCTGCTAGGAGAAGCCAGGCATCTTGCAAAGGGGGAGGGGGATAGAATGTGGACAGACTCAGTTAAATTCATGATCTTACCTTCTCCTGGTCACTCCAGGCTACAGTCCAGTCACTGTGCACTCAGAAAGAGAGGAAAGGAACCAGTATTTTTTTTCCCCCTACAAACCACACAAGCAAATGGTCTTTGAGTACTCAAGCACTTTTGGGCTTATCTCTCTGTTTTAATTATGATAGTAAAACAATAAAAATGAGATTTAATTTTAACTAACATTGGTGTGTCTGAGGCAGTAAGTAAAGGTGATAGGGTAGAAAAATATTAATCCAGGCTGGTTATTTAACATCTGCCTGAGCGTGAGGAGGACACTGTTGAACTACCTGCTCAGGACAATGAAACTCCTCAATTATGCTTTGGTCTATCGCCGCTTTCTCATTGTGGTTCTCAGTGTTCTCTTTTTATTGCCACTACCTCTCATCATCCGCACCAAGGTAAGTAAGTCTGGAGCACAGACTGGCACATTTCTTGAGCTATTTAGGTTGTCCTTCAGTATTGATAATGGTCTGGTTCAAAACTGAATGAACAGTAACAATCTATGCTTTGCTAACTATTACATTTGGTCTATTTTCTTTGTTTTTAATGGTTAGTCTTATTTGCTTCTCAGCATTATTAACTGGAATAATTAAACATAATGATCAATGAGAATTGTTCCCCACCTGTCAACTAGATGAAAGGAAGAACAAAAGAGACAGAGCCCTTTAGGTCTGATCTTTCAAGTTATCAACCTGTAAGGAGCACCATGGATAACAGTCCCTTCCCCTGAGAATAGGCAATAATAAATTTCTGTATAAAAGACTAACAGGGATGTCCAGTCTTGTGACATTGTGACAGGATGCTGTTGTCAGCTACAAATGTGTTGTGCTGTATTCTTAGTTATCCGAGGATACAGGAGGCCTGTGGGCTGCGAGTTAGACAGCCCTGGGCAGAACAAACAGCAGTGTAGGGTGTAGGGTCAGCCACAAAACTTCCCAGAAATTTAATTTCCTCCTGGAATAGCGACACCAAAACTGTGAAGTTGTTTTCCAGGTTAATCAGAAAATGTAATAAATCATCGTACCATGCTTTGATCATTTCAGATTTTAGCATACTTACTTCAGTGTGCTGATGACTATCTTTTCAGCTGGCTTTTTGAAAAGAATCAGTCTTTTAAGTCCAGAATATTAATCTCAATGAATTCCCCGTGTTTTGGTGACGTGATCTGAACTAGCAAACACTCAGCAAGCACCTCCTCTGTGCCAGACACACGTGTGATTTGGTGGTAGGAGAACAGGTGCTGGAGACAGGCTCTCTGCTTGAGATGCCGTATTTAGCATTTGCAAGCTGTGTGACCTGAACAACTTACATAACCTTCCTGTGCTTCTGTTTTCCCATGAGAGCAGAGTCACAGTGGGCTTGTTGTGAGGATGAAGTGAACAGTAAGCAGGGGACTCCACGTGTCCCTTGCTGTGTTGCCTGCCCAGGTAGGGTGATCCTTACCTCCTGTGTTGGGCGGTCCCTCTACTCAGTAGTAGAGAACCTACCTGATGCTCTTTTCTCATGAGTACCATTGGATTAATAAAACAGAGTAAGTAATTGCAATATCCTGGGTGCATCAGCTTCTCTCAGAAGTCTTAGCCACCTATTTGGAAATCTCTGAAGAAAGTTCATATGCAGTAATAGAGTATTTTATACTCAGCCAAGGCTCTCTTTACCTGCAAAGCCAGCAGAGCAACGACTGTTCCTGCTTCACAGCTGTGGGTGCTCCTCTGCCAGGCATGATCTTTCTATTGCAGCTTCCTACACTTAATTTCCACTCATGAGCATAGGCAGCTGTGTGGCACTGGTAGACAAACCAGATAACAGAACCGCCTCCCACACACAGAGCTCTAATTCAGCTCCTCCCCATTGCATTTGTAAGTCTGTCGGTCTATCTAGCGTACATAATAATCTCTTTTTAAGCCCCCTGATCTTACGACTCTCCAGATGTGGCAGAATCTTCTCATGGGCACATTTTGATTCACACATTGGTACTTGCCATATTTTAACATGTCTGCCTTTAACATTTCTCGACATAGGCCCTTAACTCATTGCAGAGAACACAGGAAATTAAACCAGAGTCAATCTTGTGCCATGGCTACACATCATCTGTGCTGTACTTCTGATGTACAAATGAATCTCACTCCATTTACCATCTATAATTTTAGGGGAAATAAATATGAGCTCACTGAGAAAGAAAACAAATACATAAATAAAAAGCAATAATATGAGTTCATGATTCACTAACTGGAAAGTGTGTTATTGCTAAGAAATGTACTCATTGATTTTTCTTTTCCAAACATGCAGTGATAAAATTATATTACATTTATACATTAGCCCAAGTACATTGAGTGCAAAGTGAAGAGCCCCATATCACACTGCCTTTATGAATGTATTCCTCTTTTGTTTCCTTCTAATCAACTCATTTGTTAAAATTCAATTAATGTTAATGAAAAAAATTTCCCAACAGTATTTCATTTTTTGGCTATTTTGAACAGATATTTTATCATTAACCAATTGCTAACTAAACTTAAAAGAGCATTATTTTAACTCTTGAAATGAAAGCAGGAAAAAAGGTATGAAATTTAATAGAGGCTTATATTGACAAGGATGTACATCAATTTGCTGTTAACATTTTGTTACTGAAGTGAGGAAGCCTACACTTGTAGAGACACAACAATAAGTTAATAGAAAAATCAAGCAAAACCAAGTCCAATTTGTCCTTTAAAAATACAATGAATCTATGTGACATAGAACCAAGAAGCAATGAAACACTGACTGATATTTTCATTCTTCTACTGGTTACTGGTGCTTTTAGGGACTGGCCTTGTCTCCTATCTCAATTCCATCTATAGCCAAGAAAGTGTCATCAACAAAGGGACCCTCAGAGAATTTTGAAGCAACGTTAAGAGGGAAAGAGAAAGGACATCTTTACAGCACACTCCTCTCTTCTAGGCGTTCTGCCAAATGCTTTGCTCAAATTGTCATATTTAACCTTCTAGCAAACCAACAGACGATGGCTGACATGCCAGCATTCTCATTTCACATTTGAAGGAATCTGTGCTCAGAGACACTGAATACAACAAAGGCTGAGAAACTTGTTTTGAACTTGGGTTTTGTCAAAACTCAGAATTCAAGTGTTAACAGGTGTTTCGGACTCTTCTCAATTTCGTGTTTTTGAAGGCTTATTCCCTGTGGATTGTTAATCATTTATCAACAGCTCAGGCAGTTCTAAACATGATAATGCTCCCAATAAGTCAAAGAGCAAAGGAGACTTATCCTAGCCATTTCCTTAATTAGCGTTATGCTATTTAGAGGCTTCAGGTAGAAAAATGTCATTGCATCCCAGCACTGGTGAAAGGTCTTTTGAGAAATGAAGCAATGAGCCCAGGGTGTGCCAGTTTCTGATGTCACAGAGTCCTGGCTGTATCACATGATTATGTCTGCTTGTTAGGTTATGGTGACCCTTTTCTTGGCAGTGCTCACTGAGTCATGGCACTGGACTGGTATCTTCATGCCGTTTTGTTGAAGAGAACTCGGGCCCATGTTTTTCAATGCTTTCACTGGAATGGTATTTTATAAGGGAGGAGATTGGGCCTTAATCCTGAAGCTTCTGGGCCTAAGTCAAATAGACGACCAGATTTAATTTTTAACCAATTGGGTATCACTATTATTCATTCACTCAAAGTTTTCAGATTAAAAATAAGAAAAAAAAATGTAAGGAGTTTGCCATAATCTGGTTGCTTGTGTTTCCAAATACTTGTCAGAGTCCATTGTCTGACAGCAATGTTAATTACAAGTGAATTTCTGCATCTCTATTACTTCTGTGTTGGTAAGAAGTTCAATTCCAATGCATTGCTGTAGATGCTCCTTTAGTAAATTATATCTTCTTATGAATCTGAAATACCAGAAACACTTCTAAATTCTCACCTAAACACAAAGGTACTCCCATTTCTTCCCCAATTAGTAGTCACTGATCAGTAAACAAACTTCGAATGCAACTGCTATTTATTTAAATTAAATAGTCACAGCAAATTTTTCTCACTTTAAAGGAGAAATTCCCTAAATATTCCCATACAGAAGTCTGTTAACACTGAACTAGGTGGTGTGCCACGGTTTCATTTATTTTCTCTATGTAACTGTATTCATTTATGACTATTTCTAGCCATTTGCTAATTTTAAACTCTTCAGTATGTGTTCAGTTTTATTTCCATTCTTATTTTTATAGTATTTTGGCTTTTCTTGCTATTACTATTTATGAAACAAACAAACAAAAAGATTAAAAGGAAGATCAGCTAAGGACATAGCTCAATCAGGGCAGTTCTTGTTTATCATCCATAAAATCCTGAGTTAAAGGCTCAGCATTTTTTATACAAGGTGTGGTAGTCCATGCCTATAATCCCAGTACTTGGGAAGTAGAGGCAGGAGGAGTAGAGGTCAAGGTTAAGACCAGCCCTGGCTTCACTAGATACTGTCTCTATAAATAAGTAAATAAATAAACAAGCCCAGATTGTTTGAGAAGCTGTAGGAAAAGCCCAAGCTACCATATATTATCCCACTGGGTGTATTTCTCCAAAGTATGCCTCACTCCATCCAGCTGATGCACTGGCTATTATTTTCACAATAAGGAGACAGGGAAACAATCATATGGGTACTGAGAAACATTTACTAGTTGATGGATTGTAAAATGCTGGTTACATTTCAGTTTTAGGTACTTCTGGCTTTTTTGTTTTTTTTTTGAAGAAATATTTTACAGCAAGATAGACTCAAAGGGAGAAGACAGTGGGAGGTCATGATACAAGTAGGAGCCCTACACCCACCCGTGTGTCCACTGATGCTTTCCCCTCCATCATTCTTCCATTCCCGAGGATGTTGTCTTTCCATCTAGACTTTCCATTCTCCGGTCTTGTTGTACTTTCATTGAGATGACAATCTCCATTTCTCCTTTTCATATATCATCTTTTCACACCCACTTTTCCAAATATCTCACCAGAGTACTAATTTCAAAATACCTGCTTGATCCAGTTATGATATCCAGTCAAGCATCTTTGACATTGGTGGAAAACAACTTCGACATGTGTCCTAATAACCTCCCAGATCCATCTTTCACAGTCACTATTTGCAGTCCCTAGAGTACCAGTGAGTATTCCTGACCCTTTCCCTTTGCACACGTTCTTCCTGGAATGCCCTTCTCCTTTGTCCTGCCCCCCTTGAGAAGACAGGCTCGGATTGATGCAAACTAAAAAGAATCATCATGGCTACTCTTCTTTTAAACATAGCTAAGTTGGCCCCTTTGTAGTGTGTATTCATGTGGCAGTTATCTTTCCTTTATAGACTGTAAGTGCTCTAACAGAACCATGCAGATTGTTAACCTGTGTCCTCTAGCCTCAAATACAGGGCTTGTCACACAGATAGTAGATGGCAATGTTGATTGAGATTTTCTTATGTGGCAGAAAGATTTGAGATTTAAGTTACATCTAATAGTAAAAATAGGATTCACATTTTCCCTATGAGCTATAAGGTGAGAGAGGGTGATGAGAGGAGAGGGTTTCTAATACAGAGAAAAGAGTAGAAAAGAGACAGAGCAAGAACATGGCTCTAACAGGAAGATGCCTGACCCATAAAGCTCATTTTGGGGTATTATGTATTTTTAAATTAACATACAATATATTAAACACACTATGGCATTTTCTTCTATTAAAATACACTTTGTTGCCTGGTGGTGGCAGCAGCGGCACACACCTTTAATCCCAGCACTCGAGAGGCAGAGCCAGGTGGATCTCTGTGAGTTCGAGGCCAGCCTGGTCTACAGAGCAAGATCCAGGACAGGCACCAAAACTACACAGGGAAAGCTTGTCTCAAAAAACAAAATAACAAAAACCAGAAAACCACTTTGTTATGAAACAACACTGATGCTGAATAGTCTTTCTATCAGATCTTGAACAGGTATGTTCACTTTGATTTAAGCCATTGTGTCCACATTTAAAACCAAGCAAGTACTCAATAAGATGCAGCTTCCCTGGACCTGTAGTAGTTGCTTGCACCAGAAACTTGACCCATGATGGACACTTAAGATGCCAAGAAATGCAGGTCATTTGCTTTAAGCTTCTGAGATAAGTGTAGCCTCACCTGTCTTCCCTTATCTAGATAATTCTAAGTTTTCTAAGAAAAAATTTTAAAAGATTTTTTTAAATTCATTTTACATACCAACCACAGATTCCCCTCTCATCCTTCTTCCTGCTCCTCCCAGGCTTATCCCGGCCCTCCTCAGTCCACCCCCCATCCCCTTCTCCCAAAGGGTAAGGCCTCCCATGGGGAGTCAGCAAAGCCTGGTACATTCAGTTGAGGCAGGTCCAAGCCTCTCCCTCCTGGCATCAAGGCTGGGCAAGGTGTCCCACAATAGGTAAAGGACTCCAGAAATCCAGCTCATGCACCAGGGATAGATCCTGATCCCACTGCCAGGGGCCCCTCAAACAGACCAAGCTACACAACTGTTTCCCACATGCAAAGGGCCTAGTCTGGTCCCATGCAGGCTCCACAGCTGTTGGTCCAAACTCTGTGAGCTCCTGTGATCCCAGGTTAGTTGTTTTTATGGGTTCTCCTGTGATGACCTTGATCCCCTGGCTGGTACAATCCTTCCTCCCTCTTTTCAACAGGATTCCTTGAGCTTGGCCCAGTGCTTGGCTGCGGGTCTCTGAATCTGTTTCCATCAGTTACTGGATGAAGGCTCTTTTATGACAATTGGGATATTCACCAATCTGATTACAAGAGATGGCCAGTGTAGGCTACCTATCCACTATTGCTGGGAGTCTTAGCTAGGGTCATCCTTGTAGATTTGTGGGAGTTTCCCTTGCACCAGGTTCTATCTGACCCTAACTAGATATGCCATGCTTTTTTGTCACTGTGGGAGGCCTGTATGTGGTGATATTTTATTTGTGCACCCCAATAAAGCTTGTCTGAGGTTCAGAGGAAGAACCAACCACTATATTAAGCATCCAAATCAGGCATTGGCAGCACACACCTTTAATCCCAGGAAGTAATATTACAGGACACAGAAAGGTATATAAGGCATGAGGACCAGGAACAGAAACTGAAGAGGAATGGATGGAAGTGGGGAAGGAATGGGAGGGGAGGAGGGAGAGGAAACTGCAGTTGGGATGTAAAACAAAGGAATAAATTTAATAAAAAAATAGTTAACTGCAGGACAAATCAACTTACCAAAATTAAATATATTTCGTGAAAAAAAAAAACAACTTGCCAAATGTTTCCAGAAGCTACCATTTAATGTTCAGACAATATTTAACTGTAAGCAACTGATGGAAACTATGAAAAATGAAAGTAAATAAAGAGAGCTCATGTGCTACAAATTAAAAAAAAACACACAGAAGTACAAGTAAGAATAGAAGACTGTTTAAAAAAATCCTAGGTAGATATGTTAAGCATGAATAAAGGTAGTCATAGAAACTGAAAACAACAAAAATAAAAAATCTTAACTGTGTTGGGGGTTTTGAGTTGTTCTAGGTAGCCAAATTCCCCAGAAGAAACTCCTCTTTTTTTGTTTGAATCCATTTCTCATTAAGGATGAATCTTACATATCAACTAATGTTTAAGCAACTTACTGTGACAACATCACACATGGTAAGATAAATAGCATGACCATATCAATATCATGGCTCAGGTTCAGTCAGGAGACACACTGATTAGGGAGTTATTTATTTGGAAGATTCTCCCTTCCTTATGCCTGAGTAAGCTGGGGTAATTTTGCAGTTGTTTCTTTAATACAGGGAGCTTAAGGTATTCTTTTGAGGGTAAGCCTTTTTCTAACTGTACTTTGTTTGCCTTGTCTCCTTGTCACCAGTTTACAGCAAGATTGGTAATAACAGCTCTACAAGATGTCTGAATTGGTCTCATGTCCATCATTAATTTTATATTTTCTTTTTTTTTTCTTTTTTTGGTTTTTCGAGACAGGGTTTCTCTGCGTAGCTTTGTGCCTTTCCTGGAACTCACTTGGTAGCCCAGGCTGGCCTCGAACTCACAGAGATCCGCCTGGCTCTGCCTCCCGAGTGCTGGGATTAAAGGCGTGTGCCACCACCGCCTGGCAATTTTATATTTTCTTAAGGTATACTACATTCTACATCCTGACCTTGAAGAGTCAATACACCAGTCTTCCAGTACTTGAAAATGTAGCCCAGTGGTCTGCCAAATATTAAGGAATAGATACCAGAAAGTGAGGAAATCTTGCTCCAAGGGCTCTGAGTGCAAGTTTTAAATGTCCTGGAGGCCATGGGGTCAATCAAGAGAGCAAATCAAGGGACAGATAAGCTTCTTGGGTTAGATAGCTTTGGTCTAGGTTTCTTAAGTATCTGGCAAGAATCATCTACCCACCAAGAGCAGAAGGCAAAATTCAAGGAACAAAATTCTCCAAGAATGTCAAAAGATAGCTAAGAACAATAGAACTATCTAAAACTATGACCCCCCCAACAACCAATGAGAGGGCAATGAAAATCTCAAGAGCTTTGTGTGTCAACTGTAGCAGGTAGGGTATTTCTCTTACCATCGCTATTCATGGACTCCAAGAATTATCTTTTTCTCATATAAGAAACATCTACTGTCCCCTAAGATTAGTCTCCATAACAACTACCACAATTGTCCTACCATACTTCTATGAATGGGAAGTGAAATAGTAAGGGCCTGCCTGCAACATTGGCTACACACATGCAAAAGAACTCAAGAAGAGGCAGGGTTGAGAGAATGCTCAGGAAGCCACAGTAGAGGCTCCAGTCTGAATTAGAGTATCCTGTAGGTTAGGGTATACGATTCCAGTGCTATCAACAGAGAAATGGTTATGATCCATAGAACAATCTAGTGGGACTAAACTACACAACTGTCATGGAGAGCAAAGTAGGTCCATCCAGCTGAGCACCTAGAGGACATGAGAGTTAAGCTCAGCTGTGGATCCAAAGCAGGCACCTGTGGTGAAGGAAGATCTGTTAACAGGCAATAAGCAGTTGTTTGGTTTGGGATATGGATGGAGTGTGACTTTCTTGGCCTCACATACTGGAAGGTTGGCCCCAGTGTGATGACATTAAGAAGTGATAACACTTTTAAGATGTAGAGACTAGTAGTTGATAATTACAAGGGCGAAGTCATATGAAAAGACTATTAATAGTTCTGTGGGGCCCTTATTAGTTCCCACAAGAATGAGTTGTAAAAAGACCAGGTCTGGACCCTCACTAGTCTCTGGTTTCTTACTTGGTCACATCATTTCCCTTTCCATTTGTTTCCCTATTGTGATATTAACCATCACAGGATAATCATGGCCTCCCAAAGTAGACCATCAATATTGGGTATTTCTAGTATAACAATGGAAAACAGAATAACACACAGGGTGTAGACCAGTGAGGGAAGTACAAGAAGGCCTAGCATGAACATATGATTCTAATTTTTATTTTTCAAGTAAAGCTCAAGCCTATTAAGGCAAGTTTGAGAAAAATAAAGTGCTTTACCACATAGATCAGAGCCCTTATTGAAAAACCATAGAAATTAAAAAAGAATGATAATATTGTAAGAAAGAATTTGAAAAAAACAGCAATAGAAAAGGAGGCTGGGATTGTTTTACATTGTTGTACCAACAACAATACTATAAATTAGCATAACCATCTTTTTAGAAAATAGAAATACCTAATAAATTTTAAATGAGCTTTTCCACCAAGAAATTTTGCTACTTGTTTTCTGTTCTAGGACTGAAAATCTTTTGCCTATGTCCCTATGGAACTTAGGCACAAAGATGTTTTTCAGCCATATATTATTGAAAAATTGGGAAGAATTAGAAATCTGTACACACAAATACTATTGTATTCTTTAACAGGAAAATTTGACCCACTTAAAATAAATTTAACAATAGTTATACATGTCAACATAAATGCATTTGCAATGTAAAATATTGAGTGAAAATGATACACAAGTAAAGCACTGTTTAATTTTAAAAGTGCATGTTGGGGTTGGGGAGTATCATTGGGTGTAGTGTTCACTGCACAAGAGTGATTATCTGTGTTTGGGTATCCGCACTCACGTGAAAGCCAGGTGTAGTGGTCTGTATCTGTAACCCCTGTGCTGGCAGGTGGAGACAGGAAAATTCTAGGGCTCACTGGCCATCTAGGTTAATTCAGATGTTGAGCTCTAGGTCCACTAAGAGCCTGTCAAAAAAACAGAAGAGAAGTGTTTGAGAAAGACATTCTAATGTGAGCCTTTGACACCCACTCCCATACATGACTACACAGCAAAGTGTACTCATACACAAATATGCAGACACCACACACAAAGAAAAGAAAAAAACATAGTTATTACAATATTAATAGTCTTGCTGACCTTCATTTCCAGCTGGAGCAAGCCTTCAATTCTAGCACTTGGGAGGCAGAGGCAGGTGGATCTCTGTGAGTTCGAGGCCACCCTGGTCTACAAAGCCAGCGCCAGTATAGCCAGGACTGTAAACAACACAGAGAAACCCTGTCTAGAAACACCAAAGAAGAAACACGGATGGAAAGTGACAAGCCATATGGTAGGCAGGGCACATCTCGGGGAGGAGTCCAGGGAAAGGGTACAAAGGAGCGACTGACGAGTTTTTTCACAGAAACATTCTGTATCTTAAAAAATAAAGTAAACGTGGCTGAAAGTCCATGCTTCTTCAATGTGATAAACAACTGCATCTGTTATGTAATTTTTTAACTGTTCTAAATATTTTAGAAACTTGAAGGCTCTTTTAAAACAGACTGTGCCAAAGCTTTAGCTTGATGTTTTTCCTGTAAAGGAACAGTGTCTTCCCATAACACTTCCATCACCCTTAGTGGGAGAGAACCTTCCTGCAGTAGGAAAAGGTAGAGGCAGACAAGAGCAGGCAAGGGAGACGCACAGGCAAGCATCCTAGGTTATGGGAGAGGGCGTCACTTCCATGTGATCTCGTGGAATGTCTTATGAGCGTATAATAAACAGCTTCCTCTCCCTGAACAAGTGTCATTTCCTCAAACCAATTATGTCTATGGAATCTAGAGACTTGAACAGGTGAGCGGCATTTTTAGTCCTGAGGAAGTTCATGAGCGTTTTCTGTCTTCCTTTTCCTTCCCTTCCTCCTTTCATTCCTTCTCTGCCTCCATTTTGCTCACTTCACATATGACATTTTGAAAAACCCATCATGGATTTTGAAGGCATTTTGTAACGTCTGTGATAGTCATAATTCCAAATAGGTCTTTTCTTCCTGTATCTTCTGTCATAATGTATAAACAAGATAAAAAGAGCCACTATGCTGGTTTCTGTCTCTCCGTTGAAGAATTTATAATAGTAAAGGACTTTTCTTGCTACAGTTGCAGTTTATTATAACAGCATCACAAGCATTGCACACTTCTGCCAGACTGTGGAGGGTGGCTTCAGGTGGGGAGAATAATTCCCTCACTCGACCTAGACAAGAGTGACTCTGTTCCCTCCTTATTCAGACCTTCAGTTTCATTCAGTCATGGAACATTCCTGTGATCAAGGAAAATTAGCTAACAGAGACAACAGAAATAGGGTACAATTATAATTCCATTAATTACTCACATGGAAAAATTAATGTTCAAATGCCATTGTGGGAAATTCCATGAATGAGATACAATTTTGAACTGCACATTGCAGGATAACAAGACTTTCCAAACAGCTTATAAATTCAGAGATTTCACCTGACAGAGAGATATTCCCTACAAGCAGGATTCTGGACCAAGACGTAAATATGAGAAGAAAAGACTGAGTGATCATATATCCCATAGCTTTTGAATCTTCACTCAACAAAAATATCACTTGGTTACCTTGAAATTGCTCATCTTGCTTCAGTATATCCAAGAACAAGCCAGCATTCTACATTTCTTGCAAATTCCCAGATAATCTCAATATTGCTGGTCCATGGATTATATGGGATATATGCAGAGAAAGCCAATGAGCAAATATGAAAACTCAGGGAGAAGGACACAAGTAGGAAAGTCAGAATGAAGAGGGAATGGATTGCTACTAGACATTGACTCAAATACTAAGGCCAGAAGGGAAGCAGATGAGTAGGCAGTATGGAAGTGCTATGTGGAACTAGAAAGCAGCTGTCACTCTGTAAGATACAAGTTCTTTTTGAATCTGGAGAATTGTTGCCATGTCACAATGTCATGCTAACATTACCCTGTCTCTCACTTGCTAAAATCATAAATTAACTGTATTTTAAGATAAAATCTACTTATTTATAAATCTTGAGTCAAACTTTTATATATATAGAAATTTATACATATATAGAGAAAGACACAAGTATTGTGAGGCAAACAAATTGAATTTGCTTGTTAGACTTTCAACTATTTCAAGTCATTCAATGAGGTCAAGAGTCCATAATTCAAGCAATGGGTAAAAAGAAGCACTTGGGGAGGTCCTGACTCTTCCCAGGAGACGACCTAGCTAAATGTTGTGAATTAGAGTTTGATGAAAAGTGAGCAGCAGGGATCAGATCCATACATCAAAATGGTCTAAAAAGGAGACTATTTTGAAACAGTTTTGCTATGTAGACCTGGCTAGTTTCAATCTCATGGTATCCCTCTTCCCCATGTCTCAGTCTCCCTAATGCTAGGACTAAGAGTGTGTGCCACCATGTCAAGAAGCATCTTTGCAAATAAAGAATTGATGTCAAGAAGTATTGGGATAAGTCTGATTGTTAAGTAAAGGTGATTGTAAGTTGAAAATCCTGAATTATCAAAAAAAAAAAGCAACTGAAAGGTGCCAATTCAATGAAGTCACAGCTGTGTTAGTTAAAATATAAAAATCTCCCCAAAAAGGTAATCATTCAGCAATTGAGATTTTGCTTATTGTTCTGTTACCAAAGCTGCCCCATCTGAGTAGATTGGGGCGGTTGAGGTAAAATGTCAAGCCCATGGCACAGGTTAGATGTGGTGACCAGAACTTGTCAGCCTCCTTTGGCTTTTCCTTTTATTTTTCTGATGCAGACTGTTATATGTGGATGCTTTAGAGTGTTGTCAGGGTGAATGGGCCTAAATCTAGCTTTATCAAAGAGAGTGATCAAATCAAGCTGAGTTCTTAGATGACAGTCTGGAAGCTTGCTTCTAATGGACATGGGTGGAGGCAGAGGGGCAGAGTTGAGGCTTAGTGTAAGAACAGTGAACAGCACCAGAAGACTGGTTGGTGGGAACTAGAGAGCATATGATAGTCAAGGGGTCCATGTTGTCTTTGAAACCTATCTTCTTGCAAGTACGGCAGAAAACATAAAGTTGTAAGAAAAGGTTTTGGGGCCATCTAAAACGAAATACACAGCCTTCCCTCTACACTGGCATTTTAAACTAAACTAGTGCCCACAGATTCTCTCTAGACCTGTTTAGAAGGATTCAGTCAAGGCTCTGCTTTATTTTGTTGTTTTTATTGTTTGTCAGAACTACAGAGGCAGGCCCTGTAAGAACTGTCAACATCAAATACCTTTATTCTTCTTCCTTTAAAAATGTAATGCAATGAAGATATGGCAGAGTCTGAGCTTATTAAGAATCTCTTAGATTCACTGAAAGAGCAAGGATGCTGGGGAGCAAATGCCCAGTCCAGAGGATTCAGACTGATGCCAGTGCATCATAGAGAGGAAAGCCACATAGTGCACAGGCCTGAAGAAAAGACCTCATCAAAACCCTAGCCACAGTCTCTCAGTAAATTTCCAAACAACTCTGAGTTCTCAGACAGCAAACAGCACTAGAACAAGCAGCAGCAATGTAATGGATGACAACATTTATTGATTGTTCAGCACGTTTCAGGTGATTTCATACCAAATTATACAGGTTACAGATGGTTATAAATTTAACCACTTCCTTTTAGTGCCCTAAAACAGAAACCTACAGTTTTCAACTAAGCAAAGCAACAGATTTCATTAAGATTAAGATTCCCTTTGAGCTTTCCTGTGCTGTTTGTAGTAACTCAGCTGCTTTCCTCAAAAAGCAAGTTTTTTTTCTAAGCACACGATCCTCTGCACCCCCAGATTCATGTGCTTAGAAACTGTATTCAGGCTCATCTGAATCAGCCACATATCTCATGTGCTTGCTCTGAGATTCACTACAGGAAGTCTTTTCTTCTAGGTTGATTTTCCACTTTTGTTTAGAAAGTATGGATGCAGTTCCTAGCCAAACACACACAGTTAAAAGAGAAAAACAATACAATTAAAAGAAAGACATATCATGAAGAAATGTCTACAGTCTTCCTTTTTCTGCACCCCAACAATACTCAGAGAACATTTGAGATGCCAAATGAGCGTGAAGACAGACATCTATATACACTAATTAGAGCACAGAAAATTGACTCTAAGATATTCTGTTTTGAAAGAAATATGAAAGAAAATAGGGAACTTTTTCTAGGTTTCCAGTTTTCATGTTTATTAACTTTTGCTCCAAAACCTTTAAAAACAACTATCTGGTGGAAACTTAACAACACAGAAATTTTCACAGCTCCCTCTCTCTCAGCTCCATCCAGCAAATGTGGTCATGATTTGAAGGGTAATTTCAGAGGCTACTTTTTTCAACTTATGCCTTGTCTTGATTCCTTGCAGGAAGCAGAATGTGCCTATGTCCTCTTCGTTGTTGCCATCCTTTGGATCACAGAATCCTTCCCACTGTCAATCACAGCTCTACTGCCTGGCTTAATGTTCCCCATGTTTGGGATCATGCCTTCTGCACGTGTAAGTTCCCCTTCAAATGTCAGAATTTGATTGCTTATTTTATGTGGTGACATGGTTTGAGAAAAGTTGCCTTTAAAAGGAGCCATAATCCTGAGGTAAAGGGGTCTTCATAAGTGCCCCAAATCTTCAGGTACTCCCTCTCTGACATTCTGCATGTTTTTTACCTCTAAGGGACCAACAGGTCAGAACTTCTTGAGTCACATGTGTCTGTAGAAGAGATGTGTGCCCATCTTCTCTTGCTGACATTTCTAGCTTGTGCCTTCCTCCTAACAAAAGGGGCTATTCATTCACATCCTGAATAATCTTGTACTATTCCTCAGAATTTGAACTGACAGCATCAAAAGAAAAGAAAAGAAAAGAAAAGAAAAGAAAAGAAAAGAAAAGAAAAGAAAAGAAAAGAAAAGAAAAGAAAAGAAACACTTTGTGCTTTTAATGAAGAAAAGCCTTCCCTGTTTTCTTTTCCAGAAACCTGGTATTTCAGAAGATAAAGCCAAATTAACTTTCATGGGTATTTCTGTTTTGTTCTTGCTGAGAAGAGTTTATTCATGCTGAGAGCTGTTTTTTACCTTTATGAAGTCTAAGAGTTCCCATATAAAGAAAAAAGATTCAGTTTTCCCTTAAATTCATGAAACACTCTGAAACCAAAGCTCTTATCTCCATGTAGTCTCCAGGCAGCATACAATTGCCTAGAGCAGCACATTCAGCAGAAGGAGTTCAAGTTCAAGTGGTTAGTTGGTGCCATCTACCTTTTCTCCCATCTTCTGCTTTGGTCCAAGGCTACTGTCTGGTCACTCACACATCTTTCATGTGGACAGAGGTTTTTTTCTTACTAGTCTTGGTTAAGTTCTTCCTAGGAGAGAAGTTGTTCCTACTTCATTTTCACATAGTTCTCTATTTTGGAGCCCAAATCTTTCTGTTCTTATGACCCTGTTTGTCCCTCTTTCCATATCATGTTTGTACCTTCCTTCTGACTGTTTCTGTTCTTACTCATTATGATTAGTTTGGAGGAGAGTGTGGCAAAGGTTAGCCTTCAATTCCTCTTACCTCTAGGCTGAGGTTCAGCTTTTAAGGAATTCAAGACCCAAGATCTAAGTTTCTTAAATGGTCTAACATGCTGAGGGGTGTGTAAGACCAACCAGAGACAGAAAATATGTTGTAGAGTTAATCTTATCGTACCACTGTGGCTGGCAGTATCTGTCCAGAACTCTTTATTCTCTAAGGTGACATCATCACCAGTCCTAGGGTCTGAGAGATGGAAAAGAGTTCTTCTGGGACAACTCTCACAGAGCAGGCATCTCCTCTGTTTATGACCTACAAATGACATCACTCCATGTCTTTCTGATTGTAGGTCTTCCGTTACTAACAAGGAGGGTAATTTTGACTTTCAAGAAATTAAGCTTCATTTAGACCAAGTCTGATGTTCAATTAAATTGACCCATGCAACTTTTACTTCACATCTATTCTGTAAATAAACGCCATCTTTCTTTTGCACATAACATTTCTTGGATTTTCAATTAATGTAATCCCTACGTCCAGTCTTTATGAGTTCTAGACTATAACTCTTCTTTTCAAACCTACCACCTTTAACTCTATCACCACTATTACCCCATATTCTTTTCTCATCCCAGAACTAACTCTAGTTTGTCAACAATACAGAAAATTAAGCCACGTAATGAATTAGCTATGTTTCCTATTGCTGTGGTTACATATCCTGACACGAGTAAGTTAAGGAAGGAATGGTATACTTTGGCTCACAGTTTGGATGCACAGTTCATCATTCTGGTGAAATATAAGCAGGAGGAATTTCAGGCAGCTGGTAACATTTTATCTGCAGTCAGGAAGCAGAGAACAATGAGTGCTAGTGTTCAGCTCATTTTCTCCTTTGTATTCAGTCCAGGATAGAAGTCCATAGCATGGTGTAGCCCATACTGGGCAAATCTTCTTGCCTCAACTAACTCAATCTAGAAAATCCCTCTCAGGTATGTCTAGAGGCTAACCTAACCTAAATAATTCCTTATAGGCATCTCCATGGGCTTTTATAGTAGATGAATCTAGATATCAAATTGACACTATTAACTACCACAGTTGGTAAATGTAAAATCTGCTACAGAGTAATTACTAAATAAATACTAGTTAATGTAGCTAGTAGACTGACAAAAACAGACCATTTTAGAAATATCTGGAGGGTTGCAAAGGCAAATAAATGTACCCTCTACATTCTGGTCTGATGTATTTCAGTCTTTTGAATCTTTTCACCTTGTAAGCAGAACTGGAGCCTACAGGAAGTAAAAATACTTAGGACTTTGAGTGGTGGTGTCTGTTCTTAATCTCATGGTACTTTTTCCACAAAGGACAATTAACTTTTAACAAATAAATGTCTGACCAAAGCTACTATGAACAGAGCTACAAATTTAGTAAAAAAGAAATAAGGTGAGTAGTTGATTTCATCCTATATAGGTGTATAATCTTTATCACGTCTCTTAGTTACTCTTTTTTATCATTTGTAAGTAGAACATGAAGCCATATGAGTAAAGGTTGTACAATCAAATAAAATATGTGAAACAGTGTTCAAATACTGATACAGCACCCATGAGTTTTCATATCAACAGTGTTGAGAGTGTTAACTATCATTGTACCCATACTGGCACTTTTAAATATCAGATCTATCATTGAATATGTGAAGATCTTCATCCAAGTGGAAAGCTCTAAGAATTTTTTTTTGGCAACCATAGTTATAATCTTACTTACACACTTTAAGGCCAACACTGAATATCTATATCTTGCTATGCATATGACTGTAACTGAAAACTACCAACAACTACTGAATTTTTTATACTCTTTGAATTACATCTAAACAGCTAAATAGTTTGGTGCAATCAATTTGATCTTCTATAATAGATACTAGTATTACTATTGTTGAAAATACTTTTTAAAATAAAATATATGAGAAAAAAATCTATGCATATGTAGATGTTATGTTATATACTTATTAAGTCATCCAATAAATATTTATGTGGTAGGGCCTGCCAGACACTTGGAAAACACTAATAAATAAAACTTGGGGACAATTTCATGAATAAAAATAGAGAAAAATTCCCTATTTTTAGGAGACTGGAGAGAGTGAAGAATATATCTGATAAATAGATGAGCTGAACAGTTTGTTAGAGAAGTAATTGATGTAACTAAAGAGATGGCCCAGGGTTCCATGTACTTGCTATGCAAACACCAGATATGAGTTCAGAGCCCCAGCACCCACACCGAAAGCCAGGTGTGCCAGCATCAGCCTGTCATGTTAACTCCAGGAAGGTAGGAGATAGAAGGCACATGCTGGGAAGTCAATCTACAGAGACAACTGCTGAGCCAAAAATTCAGTGAGAGAACCTGTCTCAGAAAATAACTTAGAGAGTGATAAATATATGGATGTCCACTTCTTGACTCCATATATGAATTCTCAGGCACAGGCACCTGCACACTCATGTGCACATACATGGATACATCATGGACTCTCTCCCACACACACCAGAAATGTAATTGATAATAAGGAAGATTCAAAAAGTTAATGAAGATGAGAAGGAGTGGCAATTTTAGATAGGGATGTCTACTCTAATAAGAGTTTGTTATCAGGGTAGAACAATCTATTTAACTGAACAAAGAGTCACTGGAGATGAGGAAGTTAGTCATTTGAGTATTGGGGAATGCCAACTTCTTAAGGGAGAAACACCAAGTACAAAGGCCTCAAGTCAGGCCAATACCTACAGTATGACTGTAGCCAAAGTAATAAGTGGGAAATCAACTACAGTGTTAGGGAGGTAATGAGATAAAATTTGGGCTGGCCATGATCAAAGGTCATAGTAAGCTTTAACCAATTGAGGAAGTAGAAACTTAATGGAGAATTTGGAGCAAAAAAGTAACATGATTAAACTGACTTTGATTTTCACAAAGTAATTTGAGAAATTAAACAGAAAGGAGACAGGCAAGCTACTGCAAGCTAGGTGGAGATCATGATAATGTAGGTGTCACACACATTGACTATCTTGATAGTGAAGTTTGAAAGAAAAGCCAACTGACTTCCTTTACTTGTTAGATATGGCATATGATTGCAAGAAAAGACTCAAGGATACTTCCCAGGTTTTTGACCTGTCAAGTGGAGAAATAGAATTGCATTCCATGAATTTGGAATAATTATGGGAGAAGCAGTCTGGCTGTGGAGAAGGGCTAAAGCATGGGGGTTCAGTACTAGATGTGTACATTTGAAATTTCTGTATCTAAGTGAAGAGATTGAGAATGGATATGCATATAGCTCAAAAGAAGTTCAGAGTTCATGAGAGATGGGCTCATATGGAGTTATTAGTTATCTAATAGTAATCAGCATATAGACATTTTTTAATGTTGATGACATGAGATCATTTAGGGAAGTAAGTGAAAACAGAAAATTAAAACAGAATCTTGGATGCTGCTACCTCCAGGGGTCGGTGAAGCTGGGTATGGATGGGACCATGAGCCTGTAATCCAAGCACTATGGAGACACTTTTGAGGCCAACTTGAGCTACCTTGTGAATCCAAGAGCATTCTAAGATGAATAGGATAAGCCAGTCTCAAACAGAGCAAAAGAGAACAACAAACGGTTAATGAGAAGAGAAGGAACTGGGCAAAGAGACCAGAAGAAAAGGTTATTGAGATAAAAGGGAAACCAGAATGGTGTGGAGTCCTAAAATCCAAGTGAAGTACATGTTTCAAGGATAAAGCAGGGATCAGGCTGTCAAGTTTGCTGGTAAGTCAGTTAATAAGAAGACAAGAAATTTTATCATTGTATTTAGCAGAACAGCATAAATATTTTTAAATGAACTATATAGTCATATTAATTTTAACCAACAAGACACATTTTTAAAAAACATTCTTATTTAGCTCACAGACAATGTGAAGAACTACTTCTTAAGATTTTATTGATTTGTGCAAAGGTTGCTCAGCTGATAAATTATATGGTTAGGCAGGAACCCAGGTGTTCTGATTGAAAAATTCCATATTTTTAGATGAAATCCCATTTAGGGGCAGGAATGGAACTATCTTGATCTTGTAAATAGACTTTAAATCTCATGAATTTCAATTGACATATCCATTTCTTCTCTCCAAATAGTTATATTTATCAGTGTCGTTTCTAAATCACCAGCATTTCCTCCATTTATTTATTTATTTATTTTACTGACTCATGCATCCAGTGTTGGCCTCAAGCTTAATATGTAGCCAAGTATCACCAGAACCTTCTTCTTATCTCCCTGTTTCTACATTCTGAGTGCAAGTTTGAGACTATAGGCATGCACCAGGCTCTGGTTCATTTGGTGCTAATATTAAAACCCAGGACTTTGTGCACTCCCAGAGCTCTGTGTATGCTAGGAAAGCACTCTACTGGATGAGTTATATCCCTAGTCCCTAAGATCATACTCTGCTATTATCCCTTGGGACAGTTAGTCTGTATACAATGTTCTTCCTCAAGTCTATTTGATCCTTATGAAAAACTAAAGAGTACAGAATCTACAATATTGAACAAAGAATATGAGCCTCCTAAATTAATCTCTAAGTTTGTTTACAAAGTATACCACACTTTCCTAGTAAAGGATTGGTAACTTATAGACCTGAGGGCAAATCCATCTTGGTACTTAATTTTCAAACTGAAGTTTTATTGCAATACCACATTGCCCATTTATTTATATATTGCTTTTGGCTCTAGCACGCCACAATAATTGTTATAGGGACCAAATAACTCCAAAAATCTAGAGCATTTACTATCTATCCTTTTAAAAGTATGACAGTCCTTCAAGAAACTAAATAGGTTGCAGGAATATCTTTCTAGACATTGGTGCATATCATTAATCTCAGCACTCCAGAGGCAGAGCCAGGTGGATAACTGTGAGTTTGAGGCCAGAATGGTCTACACACAGAATGCCAGAACAGTCAGGTCTACATAGAGACCCTTCTCAGTGCCCCACTTACCCATAAAAAAAAAAGATCATCTCATAGTCCTGAACTTGTGCTTAATCACTTATTAATGCAGTATTCCCCCCTCAATTTCAGGTATATATCCCAAGATGCCCAGAGATTGCCCTCAAACTGTTGGCAGTACTGAACCCCTTATGGACTATGATTTTTCCCATGTGATCTTCAGTGCTGTCACATAGTTCCAGAGTTAATCTGCCCTTTTGTATTTGATGCCCTGATGTTTTCTTTTGCTTGAGATCCACTAGTAATTAAAATACGAATAACTTTATATGAGTACTTTTGGTACTATAGTTATCAATATGATAACCAAGAAGGCTACTAATGACTAACTTGGAGGTAATATACATCATGGATACATTACAGAAAAGGTTGACTGATATCCCTATATGAATGGAGAAAGATAGTGTGAGATTTTATTATATATCTCTGAGCAAGAGGATAGTGTTAAATTTATGAATTATTCATTCATGCTTCTAAAACAAAATAACAAAATTCTCTTAAACTGGGAACTTACAAACAATTGAAATTTAGTTGCTTGTAGTTTTGGAGGCTGAAAATTACAAAACCAAAATACCAGTAAAGTGGCTGGAGAGATGGTTCAGCAGCAAAGAGCACTTGTTGCTCTTGTAGAGTTGAGAGTACAGTTCCCAGAACTGGCATTGGATAAATCACAATTGCTGGTAAATCCAGTTCTAGGGAAAACAACATCCTCTTCCAGCTTCTGTAAATACACACACACACACACACACTAAAATTTAAAATATTAATAGATTTGGTGTCTTTTAAGAGTTAACTTTCTGCCCTGTAGATGTTGCCTTGATGTTTCACTTACACTGAAGGAGGAGGGAGCTTCCACTGTTCTCTTTTATAAGAAAGTAGAGCTAATATTATGTTCATGTTACAATCCAAAATATACAGTTTGGGGAGCAACAGCATTATGCCATAGCAGTCACTGAGTTATTTCTATAAGCCAAACTCAAGAAGAGTTAAGAGCATCTTTCCAAATTTGAGTATCAGGTCTTGCAGAATGACTTCCCACATTTCCTAGGGAAAAGTGGTCCTTTCTTAACTTACTCTTTGAAAGTTAATTATACCTTGAAGAAGTTATCTCCAATATACCCATGACACGGTCTTGCTTTCTGTGCTAACTTGCTTCTTTTCATTTAATAACTTACAAGATTCTTGAACCTAGGGACTTGGTCATTAAATACCTATTAAACACAAACAATATGTGCTGTGTACATGCTAAATTCGTAACTACCTGATCAATATAATTCATTCTATCTTCAAAATTATCTGGTCAAATGAAGCGGACATTAAGTGAAAAAAATCAACATAATAGACACTGGTTTTTGTCATATCATGAAGAAATATGATGTAGTCCAACTTAGGGTCCCAGAGAAGGAATCTTTGGAGAGTTACCATCCATTTTAACACATGAAAGAAGATTAAGAGTTTGGAAGAAACATAAAAAGGCTATTTCTGTTTAAAACGGAAACAAATACCAAATTATTTTTGTGTTTGGGGAAATCTATACACAGAAAGCACTTGGGTGAAGGGATAGAATATTGAACTGGGGAGATAAAATGAACCTGAAGTTTGATGGGTTATGTATGTAGAATAAAGGATTTGGTCTCAGATACCATAGAATTAACTGAAAGGGTGTAAAAAAATCAATAACACAAACAGATTCACACTTTAGAAAAGTGAGTAGTGGTGGTTTAGGGTGTGTGAGAAAAAGAAAGGTGGGGGCCTTGATTAAGGTAATCATGTGTGAATGGAGAACACTCAATGCATTTAAAAATATAGAGAATATAAAAAGAACAGGGTACATATATTGAAAATGAAAAGTGAATCACAGATAACTCCGAAATTTGACTTAGGCAACAGAATAGATGTAGTTTTATTCTTCATGAAACAGGGAACAAGAAGAAGAAAATGTAGGATGTTTGAATTGAGAAAATGGGTGTCATTTTGCATTACTGTGATTTTAGGTGTTTGTGGAAAATAGAAGTGTCTGTTGGGTTCCTATTCTGGAACCTGGACTTCTCTATCAGGATACAAAGAGCATAGTGTTGTTCTCACTACTCATTCAGTAAGCATGTAGTTGATCTATCTCTACTATGCTAGATAGTATGAATGTTAGTCATGCAGAAAGGAATTTTATCTCCAGCATTTGCCATTGGATGTATGAAACAAGAAGAGCACACATGGAACCTTCTGGAGAAATGCAATTGTGAGATCAGATTTTAAACATTTCAAAGTAGGCAAGAAAAAAACTTGCCAATGAGCAAGGAACAAACTATTGAGGGAAAAAGTTGTTCACAAGTACAAACACACAAGAAAGTCAATATACTAACACAGTTATGTCCCAGAGTTAGGTGTCTGGAAGGCTTAGAACAGAATAACCACATTTGGAAGGGAGGTGGGAGCTTAAAAATCCTTTCCTTCATTTCCTCTTTAATTTATTTAATATTATTTACTGTTTTTACTTTGTGTCAGGACATATGATGATCTAAAAACATCAAGTTTCTGAAGCCTCAGGACATGTGGTTTCAGGGGTAAGACAGGGAGCATGGAGTTAAGAAAGCAGTTGCAAGATATGGAAAAGAAAAGAAGCAAGGTGGGTCAGAAAGACAGCATGATTTACGTAGAAATTCCAGACATTTCATCCCTGAAGACATTTAGAGGGGGGAGAACCTATTGAACGTCTTTCCTTTTGTCTCTGATGAGAGCTTCTCCAGCTCCTCAAATCGTTGTCAGTTCTTTGTGAGGTGAAACCTTGAATTCTTCTCTTTTAGTTTTTCTTAAAAAGATGTAATCAGTTATTGTGAACTCTAGTTAACCTTTTGTGCTTTAGAATATTTAAGTTTAAACCTCTATTCTAAAAGTTCTTGGTACCCAGCCTCTAACCCTCCTTCTTCCCATTCCCTATTGTAACTTCTAAGGACCACCAATCTCTGCTTCGATGAAATCATGTCTTAGCTTCCACCTGTGGGAACTCACACATCTTGTCTTCCTGTGCTTGACTTAGTTCCTTTAACCCGCTTTCAGTGCACTGATGTCAGACATTAACCTCCAATCCTCTGCTTCTTTAACACTATAGGATATACGACAGATACACTTTCAAGGTTACAGTAATACATAAAATAATACTATTATTTTTATTGCCTAATTACTACCAAATATAAATAAGTAACATACACTAAAATGAATTTTAAAAGTCAATGTTTTACAAAACATTATAAAGGTTTCTGCTTGTCTGCTTTTAATTTCAAGAATTAGCATCAGCTTTTTATTTTACTGAAATCAGGTCAGTTATAAGTGAAGACACAATTCAAAATAGCAAAATCATCACCAGAATTCATTTTTTGCTCTGTCCTTCATGGCATTGTAATCATTTTGCTCTGTCCCTCCTTTTCACATTGCCAGGGGTGTGAAAGGATATTTCCTCTGACAATCCCCTCCTTTCTGCACAGTTTGTGATTTAATTTTATAAGGCATTTCCTAATGTCAGTTCTCCTAAATATCAGTTGCATGAGAAGTTTCTTTTAACACATTTCAAGTTAATTTATTAAAAGTAAAGACATTATGAAAATGGGCAGTAAGCTATGCCACTTTTTGGGGAAAAAAGAGATAAATTATCATTTAAAGGTTTTATGAAAGCCTTTTGGGGGAAAATCTAGTATTTTAAGAGTTGACTGAACACACAATTCTCATGGAGTGGGAAGATTTGTACTTAACATATTAGAAGTTCTTTGGAATTACTCTGGCACATGGTCACTCAAAGTGCCTGGACAGAGTTCCTCTCTGAGTGATATTAAGTAAAAGTGGTTTAATGAAGCTGGATGTTTTCTTGTGTCCTGTCCAGTCCTGCAGCTGCTCAGACCCAAATAAACACATGGAGGTTTATATTATTTTCAAACTATATGACCTAATGACTCAGGCTTTTTGCTAGCTAGCTCTTAATTCTTAAATTAACCCATTTCTATAAATCTATACTTTGCCACTTGACTTGTGGCTTACTGGTACTTTACATCTTGCTTCTCCTAGTGGCAACTAGTAGCATCTTCTCAGCTCTGTCTTTCTCCTTCCTCTCTCTCTAGTTGGGATGTCCTGCATAACCTTATTCTGCTTCATCATTGGCCAAACAGCTTTATCTATCAACCAATCAGAGCAACATATATTCACAGCATACAGAAAGACATCCCACAGAGGTTTAAAGTGATAGCCTTTAGGTAAGGACTTTTAAAATATATAATAAATAATTTTGAAGATGAAATCATTCAAATATGCAGGAGGACTACAGTGATCAGAAAGCAGGTAGTAATAAAGATGTGTATTTGGTTGGTGAAAAAAAAGATTTGGAGGGGTGTGTGGCACAGCTATATCTGATGGGAACCACAAAAGTAAAAGGCCAGCACAGCTGCTTGACAAAGATCCAGCAAAGCTGAGTCGCATGATGGCCACTGTGCCACCTTTGGTTTTCATCTCCACCTGCTGTATACTTGGGGACTTCCAACATTTGTACAATTGAGGATATTGGATTGGTGGAAATTTTCTTACAATTCATTTATGCCTTCTCCCAGGAGTACTGTTTCTAAGCTTCCCCAGGAAAGTCCTGAGCATAGCAGACATCCTTTGGGAGATATCCTTATTTACTTGAAGGTCTTCCTTATGCCTTGGAGGTTGTGATGCACATAAAGAAGCCAGAGGTCTCTTTATGAGGTTCTGAGATATTCTTGAAACATCTGCCCCTGTACCTATTCAGGAACAAAATAATCAAAACAAAGTAAACTTAAAAAGGTCTACAATATTCAGTGGGCTAGAAGAGTTGGCCACAGATCAGATTACAAGGCTCTTCCTAGTATACACTCTGGAGATTACATGATATATACAATAACAAAGTTATATTAGCTACAGTTAACTCTACCTTACACAGGGACTTACATTGATGGACAAAGAATGATATAGAAAGATGATAAAAGAATGAGGTGTCAGGACCTCCCTTTCTTAGAAAAGTTAGCTTATGCAGGGCCACTGTAGAGTCTTATGGCCAAAAACCGAGATAGTGCCAGGATTAGACATATAAATAAATTCTATAAAGATATGAAATATAAAACATTATATTATGCTAGAAATTGAATAATAACTAAAGCACCTTTGGCCTGGAAATTCTTCTTGGACACTCATGCTTGAGACATGGCAATTTTCCCCCGGCTGGCTTGGAGATTTCATTTTGGTCTAGCCACAGAAACTACCAGCCTGAGAACAGGCTGTCATATGCTTCTAGATTCTTAAAAATTGGGTTATGGGGTTGATGAGTAAAAATGATTATAAAAGATAACTCTATTCTGTCATGGTTTATCAATGACAACTAAACTTATAACCCCAGATGTGCAAGAGAAAAAAGTTACACACATGTTCAGAAATAAAAGTGATATGAACTATGTTTTGGAACAACATGAATTTATTCCTGTTTACTAAATTCTATATAAATAAAGAAGCACTCTGTCTGCTAGTCAGTCATGCTGTAAGATTCTCTCAACCATCATGCCTGACTTATCCTTATCTTGCCTACTCCTTATCTCCTCTCTGGGACTTTGCCACAACCAGGGCTGACTCCCAGAAGGTGGAGAGTGATGGTGGAATTTCCTGACATTTCAGTTATTTGCACTCCACTATAGGATATTTTAAAAGTCACATCAGTTTATAGGAGGAGAAATTATAGCATAGGACCACTTGTATGAAGCAACTCTTATTTTAAAATCTAGCGTTCTGTGTACACATATTTCCCTGTATCCTTTTAAATAGCACTATTTCTGAATAAAATTATAGTTCATATTTGCATTCAAACACATTTTTGACACAATAGAAAATTACATAGTTTAAGGTCATGGTTAAGAATAGTAGCCTATGAATGTCTTTGTTGTACATCATTCTCCCAACCATGATACATAATCATGGGTTAAATGCAATTCCAGGTGGCCTCTTCTTATTTCAAAGACTTTCACCTGCTGTTAATTGGAGTCATCTGTTTAGCAACATCAATAGAAAAATGGAATTTACACAAGAGGATTGCTCTGAGGATGGTGATGATGGTGGGTGTGAATCCGGCTTGGTAAGTACTGTGTTCACTTCTTCCAGACTATATCCCAAGCAGACCATTTCATGTAGAGGAAATAACAAATAAGTAATGCAGACATGACTTGGGTAGCAGGGTGACTGAAAATATGAAAGGGATGTGAAATGTGCTTGAGGGGTAGGAAGAGAAGAAAACAGCTTTCCCTTCACTGCAGGTCAAATTTCAGGGAGATTGGAATAAATGCACACAACTCTCTCACCTTAAATGCACCATTGGAGTCAAAGATGAGAGGAGCCTTGAACCTCAACAAAGGAGACTGATATCTTCAGAGTAGATTTCAATCCCACTTTGTTTATTTGGCTGATTACACATTCAAAACTCATTCAAGAGCATCCTTCATCAACAGGGAGGATGTTCTGAACCAAAGACAAAGACATTACTGACAGAATACAAATCTGTGCAGAAAAATTTCAAGGTGAACACATTTTTCTTTTTAAATCAAGTATTGCAAAGAGAAACAATCAATTGAAAATTTTCTTCTAGACATGAAATTACTCATTTGACTGATTTCCCTTCACTGAAATGGATGCTTTTTTAAAATTCCATTAAATTAATTGGCTATTTGGGTTCTACTCCACCTCTTGTTATAAACACGAACATCAGCTAAGGAACATTTCCAGTGTCATAATCATTTGCATAATGTTTTACTTTAAAGCCTTAGGTGGTTTTTCTCCTTATCATTCTTTGGAAAATAAGAAGAAAAATTGACTTCTGTTGTGTAATTTCTTGAAGGGCATAGCAGATTCTCTGTTTACCACTGTGGAGTAAGTTTCTTTGCTAAAATACTAATACTATGTATGTATATTCATGCATACTTCTCTGTGTACATATGACACGTATGAGACAAATTTGACAAAATATCTTGCTTAGAAAATTTATTATACAAATGTATTTATAGTATATTTATTATATAAATACAGTAGAATAGTGTCTCTTCCTCTTGGGTACCATAGACATCTTTTCCTTGACTATCTGGCCATTGCTCCGGGAGAAAGGTTAGCACACTGCACAGTAAAGCAAGACTCCTGTCTGTTACATCACTATATGGCTCTTTTGTCTGAGGCATTTCCACCAGCAGAAGTTTTACCTGATGCTAATATTTTTGATATGGAATAACTACTTATTATACAGATAGTATATATTAAAAGTTTTCATTTTTAATTATTTCTTGTTCAAACAGATTTCTAAGATGTTTTATGTTGTTTCACAAATAGAAAGTATTCACCATACTCGAGTCTGAAACATTGTAAAGAACGGTTTATATAGATCTATTTTCAAAAAGAAGAGTCTATAATTGGCACTTCATAGAAATATCTGCTTCTGAATGATTTGGAGGGTCTCCTATCAGATCAAACTTCCCCCCAAGTATTATTTTGAAAGTTTATAGAAACGCTTGAAGTCCCAAAGTCTCAGATTTGTTATTTTAAGGATAAATTACTCTGTTTATAAGAGAAGACAAGTAATAAATCTAATTCTTGACAACAGGAAGAAATGCTAGGTTCAACAGAGCATAAATAATAGAATCTATAGAAAATTCTGAAACTTCATTTTATCAAGGGACTGTAACCATTTTCTCCACCCACTATATATTGAGCCAGGAGAGTGAATGAATGAATGGAAGATTTATAAATATTAATCCCGTTCCTGGTTCTGTTTGCTGCACACACTAACAGAGAAATGGTCAAAGGATGAAATAAAAGCAAGGGACTCTCATAGGTTGGCTGCACTGTCATTTTACTTGTGTCTAAAGATAACTAGCCATTCAAAGGAAAGTACTCAAGTATTGGGGTAACTGCAATCTGTTGTGCTATATGCCAATTTGCAGTTAGGTGTAAATTTAATCATTTATCTAATTTTTGGAAGAATGTTCTTCTAGTACCCTTAAAGGGATATATAAATCTTAATAACATGACCCTTACATATTTTATGTTGATTCTACCTGTCTATATAACTACACTCAGAGTTCCCCATCTGAGCAGAAACTTTATCCTCTGTGTTATTAAACACATAGTTTACAATTTGCAAACAATATCCTTTACAGTTAGAGAATATAGAGAGCTACATGAGCTAGACAGCACAGGTCCACACTAAAGACCCTCTCATTTCAGGCTGACGTTGGGGTTCATGAGCAGTACTGCCTTCTTATCTATGTGGCTTAGCAACACATCTACTGCTGCCATGGTGATGCCCATCGTGGAGGCTGTGGCACAGCAGATCATCAGTGCTGAAGCAGAGGCCGAGGCCACTCAGATGACTTATTTCAATGAATCTGCCACCCATGGACTGGAAGTTGATGGTATCATGTATTGATATGGCCACAGTGGGGTCCAATCATTTGGGCAGTAAGCATAAATTCAAGAATGCTGGGTTACATTCTGAATTAAGTATGCATAAATGCATGAGATGCATTTAGTCTCACTATTTTTGAAGTCTCCAGAACCTACAAATAAATTCTACAAATATTTTACTTTAAATTAACTGCTGAATATATTCTCTGGCATAAAAAGGAAGGATGCTTTTGTACCCTCCAGCTAGTCCAATGGAACACTCTCATGCTCTCATGTCCTATCACTTACATCCAGGTTAGTTTCCTTTTACCTGAATGGCTTTCCTGGATAAATTATAGATCTTTAAGTCCTATGTTCTACTTGGGTACAATACAGCATTAAATTCCAACATTGGTATTTCTTACTCTGATGAACTTCTCTGATGCAATGGAAGATGTTGCAGGATATTTGCACTTATAAAAGAAGAATGTTATATTGGTATAAGCTGAATTTGTTTACTTTTAATTTCAAATAAGCTTCCATCTTCTATTGCATACATGCATACATATGTAATACGTACATATTACACATGCACACATACACATTCATGCATACGCATGCAGACTCAATGATAACTCTTTACTTAAATGTTTTTTCTTTCATTTAATATTTTACAGAAACTATTATTGGACAAGAAACAAATGAGAGAAAAGAGAAAACAAAACCAATTCCAGGGTAAAAACTATTGATATTTTGATAAGGATTTTCCAAATTACATTTTAACAAAATTACAAACTGGGTCAATTTATGTTTCAGAAGCAGTAACGACACAGGGAAAGTTTCAAGCAAGATGGAGACAGAAAAGGTACATTACATTTGATTCCTTCTAAGTACTTATACATGAATTATATTAGAACTGTAATTGGTTACATATCTATTACATAAAATTACTTTGTATGACTACAAGTGTGGTCCAATGGTTTGATAAGTCTTTTTGGATAGGCACCCAGATAAGAATTACTTTAGGCTCTATAAACCAACATCATTACTTTTTTCCTTTTGTTAGAATATCAGTTGGCAATTATCCAACTGACTTTAAAGAAACACAGTTCTAATTGCAGAATACTGCTTTGGTTCTTATTAAATGTTGTTCACCTGGTATGCTGGTTTTCATTAGCATCATCCATGTTTCTTCAGGTTATGGGTTTAGAACACCTTTTCCCATATAATTACAAGTGATTGTGTAATTTTAGTTTTCCTGTTGTCACTAAAAATTCAGTGTGAAATTCATGAGTTGCTTCTGAAAAATACAGGCAAAGGAGTTGTAGTTGAAGAAAGGAAGGAAATGAATGGCAACATATAATTCATTTCCTTAGAGTAAATCAGTATGAAAACACTATACTGCATTGCACCGGCAGCAGAGTTTCTCAAGACTGCTGAAAATGATCCTACTTAGAAATAGTCCTACAGTAGCCATGGCATTAGGAGGAGGAGAGCAAGGTATATATTCCCTCTTTGGGCTGTATGATGTATTGGCATACAGCTCAATGGGAAAAGGAACATCATTGTTCATAGAAATTTCAAGGAAAGAGTGAGTTCTATGGAAAGAGGAAATAAATGCAAGATAAGGAACGATTAGTTATGTCCACCTGAAGATTTTTATGAGAAAATTTCATATATATTTGTTAAAACACTATTATCTTTGAGGATAGAACTATTCCTTATAAAACATTAAAAATTGAGAGTGAGGCTAGTGTGTTATAGAACCATACATTGGAAAATGAAGTTTGCATATGCTCCTGAAAACTGGTAAGTCTAAACAGAGGAATAAGAATAAATAAATAGCCTGTGAATTGCTTGGAGATATTTTTAGCAAGCTGGGTTTCTGGCACCATGCCTAAATTTTGAATTCAAATTGATTTGCTACCAGTTGTGTCCTGGGCCTTGTAGGGAGAGATGTTGAAAAATAGATTGCTCTTTATTATAACATTGCAGAATCTAGTGAATGTAAAACAACAAACAGGCACAAAAAAAGCTACAACAAAATTTGCCTTCCAAAAAGGCACAATTAGTTTAATATAGGCATGTCATGGAGAAGAGTAGGAGGTAAAGATGCTTGAGTCTGGGGAGATGACAGTCTGCATGAGAAGAGTGTGAATTCCTTGTGTTGAAGGATGGGTCTACTTTATTCTAATTTTGACCCCAGAATATCTCACAACCTGAAACACAGTAGGTATTAAATACTCCCCAATTCAGGAATAAGAGAATTCAAAGCATGAAAATAGGAAAGACACTCTAATTAGAGAGCATATTCATTAAAAGCTCAACTCAGCAAAACTCACTGGACACCTCTGCAGGACAGATGCTAGAGATGAGTGAAATGAAGGGGGAAGTTCCTTGAGCCTGTAGTGGAGCTGCTGAATCCTCTGTGAGAAGAAGCCTCAAAGCTAGTAGGCAATATGGCAAGTTCTGCTTTGGGATGCATTTTTCTGGTAATATTGTGAAAGGCAAGGGGGTATGGACCCTACTGTTTTTTGATTAATCACACCCTGGGAATGATAAACTTATTGAAAATATCTCCACTCTTCTAAACTAAGTAGGGTAGACTGGAATACAGAACACTGGGTTAGAGAGCATAGTGGGAGGAAAACCTTCCCATGGAGAAAAGTGAGGTAGTTGGAATTATATTGTAAACAACAAAGTCTGATATCTAAGTTTGGGAGAGAGAAACAAAACTTGAAGTGCTGATTCTATGGTCTCCTCAGACCCTAGTACTTTAAAATTCAAATATAATGGAAATAATTTCTTTTTTCTTTTTGCTGTAGAATGGGCTTTTAGAAAAAGAGAACAAATGTTTCTTTGTACATATAGAATATATTTTTATTTATCCTTTGAGATGGTCAGTGTTCCTTCTGTGTCTATTTTTTGGAACAATTTGAGGAGTATCGGTATTAGCTCTTCTTTGAAATTCTGGTAGAATTCTGCACTGGAACCATCTGACCCTGGACTTTTTTTGGTTGGGAGACTTTTAATGACTGTTTCTATTTCTTTAGGGGTTATAGGTTTATTTAAATTGTTTATCTGGTCTTGATTTAATTTTGGCATGTGGTACCTATCCATAAAATTGTCTGTTTCTTTTAGATTTTCCAATTTTGTAGAGTATAGGTTTTTGAAGTATGACCTAATGATTCTCTGGATTTCCTCAGTGTCTGTTGTTATGTCTCCTTTTTTATTTCTGATTTTGTTAATTTGGATATTCTCTCTCTGCCTTTTGGTTAGTTTGGATTAGGATTTGTCTATCTTGTTGATTTTCTCAAAGAACCAACTCTTTGATTCATTGATTCTTTGTATTGTTTTCTTTGTTTCCATTTCATGGATTTCGGCCCTCAATTTGATTATTTCCAGGCATTGATTTCTCCTGAGTGAGTTTTCTTCTTTTTGTTCTAGAGCTTTCAGGTGTGCTATTAAGTCACTAGTGTGAGATTTCTCCAACTTCTTTATGTGGGCTTTTAGTGCTATAAATTTTCCTCTTAGCACTGCTTTCATCATTTCCCATAAGTATGGATATATGTGGATTCACTTTCATTGAATTCTAGGAAGTCTTTAATTTCATTCTTTATTACTTCCTTGACCCAGTGGTGATTCAGTTGTGCATTGTTCAGTTTCCATGAGTTTGTAGGCTTTCTGTAATTTGTGTTGTTGATCAATTCTAACTTTAAGCTATGGTGATCCAGATACAGGAGGTTATACCAATTGTTTTGTATCTGTTGAGATTTGCTTTGTGACCGAGTATACAGTCAATTTTACAGAAGGTTCCACGAGGTGCTGAGAAGACGATGTATTCTTTTGTGTTTGGATGAAATGTTCTATAGATGTCTGTTAAGTCCATTTGAGTCATAACATCTGTTAGCTCCCTTATTTCTCTGTTAAGTTTCTGTCTGGCAGACTTGGCCATTGGTGACAGTGGGATGTTGAAGTCTCCCACTGTTAGTGTATGGGGTTTGATTTGTGATTTATGCTTTAGTAGTATTTCTTTTACAAATGTGGGTGTCCTTGTATTTGTGGCATAAATGTTTAGGATTGAGACTTCATTTTGATGGATTTTTCCTGTAATGAATATGAAATGTCCTTCTCCATCTCTTTGTTAAGTATAGTTTGAAGCTTATTTTGTTCAATATTATGATAGCTACCCATCAGCCTCTTTCTTAGGTCTATTTGGTTGGAAAATCTTTTCCCAACCCTTTACTCTGAAGTAATGTAAGTCTTTGAAGTGGAGGTGTGTTTCTTGTATGCAGTAGAAGGATGGATCCTGTTTTCATACCCATTCTGCTAGCCTGTGCCTTATAGGTCCATTGATGTTAAGAGATATTAATGACTAGTGATTGTTAATTCCTATTATTTTTTGGTTTTGTTAGTTGTGGTGATAATGTGTGTGTTTCCCTTCTTTGGGGTTTACTGGTGTGAGATAATCTATTGCCTGTATTTTTGTGGGTGCAGCTAACTTCCTTGGTTTGGAACTTTCCTTCTAGTTTTCAATAGGGCTGGATTTGTGGATAGGTATTATTTAAATCTGGTTTGTCATGGGATATCTTGTTTTCTCCATCTATGGTGGTTGAAAGTCTTGCTGGGTATAGCAGTCTGGGCTGGCATCGTGGTCTCTTAGTGTCTACTGATCATCTGTCCAGGACCTTCTGGCTTTCATAGTCTCCATTGAGAAGTCAGATGTAATTCTGGTAGGTCTGGCTTTATATGTTACTTAGCTCTTTTCCTTTGCAGCTCTTAATATTCTTTCTTTATTCTGTATGCTTAGTGTTTTGATTATTATGTGGTGAGGGAACTTTTTTTGGTCCAGTCTATTTGATGTTCTGTAAGGTTCTTGTATCATCATAGGCACGTCCTTCTTTAGGTTAGCGAAGTTTTCTTCTATGATTTTGTTGAATATATTTTCTGTGCCTTTGAGCTGCAATTCTTTTCTTTCTTCTATCCTTATTATTCTTAGGTTTGGTCTTTTCATGGTGTCCCAAATTTCCTGGATGTTTTGTGTTAAGAATTGGTTGGATTTAACATTTTCTTTGACTTATGAATTTACTTCCTCTATCAGACCTCCAACACCCAAGATTCTGTCTTTCATACATTTATGTAAAATATTTTGATCATATTGACTGCCACTTCCCCCTATTCCTTCCAACTCTCAGCCCAACCAGGTCTCTTAACCAATTTCATACTCCCACCTTTTAAAAATAAACAATTGAATCAAATTAGTGCTGCCTGTAATCATGAGTGTAGGATCATCCAGTGGAGCTGGAGCTACGCAGAAGAAAATTCTCCCTTTCTAGCAGCTATCAACTGTCAAGAGTTCCTCAGATGGTGGTTGGCCTCATGAGCCCCTCCCCCATCCATTCTGGAACTTTTACTGCCTTGATCTTTTACAGATCTTACATAAGCAGCTACAGCTATTATGAGTCCCACAGTTCTTTGCTCTGTTTACATCCAGAAAACAGTTGGGCAACAGTTCTCCCTAACCTCTGGCTCTTCCTTGATATTCACTGAGACTTTGGAAAAGAGGGTGGTGAGATAAAGATGTCATATTTAGAGATAAGCACTTCACAGTCACTTATGCTCTTGCCCTTTGGCCAGTTGTGAATCTCTTTATTAACCATGGTCCACTGGGGGTGGGAGGGCTTCTTTAATGAGGGCTGAGAAGTACACTTCTTTATGGGTATTTAGAAGGTAGAAGTTTGATACTATGTCTATTTAGCAAAATAATAATAGTAGGTCCTTCCTTACAGACTATAAACTGCCCAGCCATGCTGGTTTGGAGTACCATACATCAGTTCTGTCTTATGAAGTGAGCTTTAAATTCAACCAGAAAGTGGTTGGCTATCCCCATACTATACACACCACTCTTAATCTAGTAAGCATACCTTGTCAAACATGGTCATTACTATAGCTCACAGGGTTGACATCTGGGTAAGCCTTTTTGATTTTTCTCCCCAACAGCCTGAATAGCACCTTTTACCATTATGACAAATAGACAGTAGGGAGGAAGCTTCCAGGTCATTATCAGCTTGGTTTCTCCATGTTCTGTGCCCCAGCTATGTGGTATCTTCAGAGATAGGGTCTTACCTTCAAGTTCTGTTGAGTAACCAGGAGCAATGACTATAGAGTGAATTGCTTTGGAGGTCTATGACATGTTTCTGACCAACAAATCAAAGGGAGCCACACATGGTACTGGGTTCTTTGTTTGATAACCTATTGTATCTCGGAGAGCATCATCTCCCGTGTAGGAGAACTCTAAAACCTTTTTTAAGACTCATTTTTATTATGTTTAGTTATGTATATGTGTGTTTCTGTATTCTGTATATGGATATGCACACATGAGTTTGGGGCCTGAGGATACCAGGATATTGTGTCAGACCCCCTGGAGTTAGAGTTACAGGCAGATACATGCTGCCTGATGCTGGTGCTAGGGAAGAAACTTGGGTCATCTGCAAGAGCAATGTGTGTTCTTAATTGCTAAGCTCTCTTTCTAGTGCCCATTTACAAACACACAAACACACACACACTCTCTCTCTCTCTCTCTCTCTCTCTCTCTCTCTCTCTCTCTTTCAAAACTCCTTAATGTTAGTTTTCCCCTTCCCACCCCTTTGTCTGCCTTACTCCTCCTACCCCCTCTCCAGTTTATCCACAACCTCCCAATTATTCCACTTTCTGCCTTCATACCACATGTGCTCCACTGTTCCTACCCTTAAAAACAATCTTTCTTCACCACCCCCCATTAGCCCTCCCTTGTCTCCTGGGCACTAAAAATAAAACCTACAAATGTGAATTTATTTTGATTCAACAAATATACCTCTCTTTTAAGAATAAACAGGTCATATGGTTTATGTAGCAATTATAAAGAACTGCAGTTGTTCTTCATCAGGTTTACATTAGGCAATTTAACAGTAACGGATTATATGAAAGAATTTATTCCTAATTTATCTAGTTATGAAATATAAGGCATATTTGAGTTCATAATGTTTTGTTTGTCTGCATTCTTCTTGATTAAAATAAACCTAGTATAGTTTGACATTGCATTTTATCTACAAACCATAAAAGATGTATTTATTACTGGAGATGGTGATTACAATGAGCTGGAATTGAGGGTGATCGATATTCAGTTGTCCCTTGGGTTTCAGGAGCCGATTTAATAGTGCTCTAATCTAAGGGACACTTTCCTATGCTGCATACATAAGAAGGGAGAATTTTTATCCTATCAGGTTCTCCTCTCACTAGCATTAACAGGTGTCCTACTGATGCCTAGAAGGAAAGTGGCTGGCCCACGAATTCCACACTGCTCTCTAAACACAGTTGTCATATTTTTAGAGAAAGGAGCTGGAAAAAGAAATGGCGACCCCAAAGAACACTGGAATACATGGGGGATGATATTTCTCAGGTTCCACGTGACAGCTAGAAGACCAAACATCCCTTATAGGACTTTCATGAGAAATGAGTTATAGGCTTCCAGAAATGAAATCGTAGTCACCAAAGGAAGAAGCCACTGGTTCTTTTGCCTCTACTACAAGCATTAGCATTATTCAAAGAGACAGTTCAGAGTTTTATGTTCTCTTCAACTCTAAACCTTCAGGCAGCTTTGGATAAACAAAATTGGAAAATCAGTATGTTTTATGAAAATTTTGAGATAATTGTTTTTTCATTCATTCAATATAACTTGTTCCTCAAAGGTAAAAAAATAGTTTAAGAGAACAATATCATTGAGCAAATTGCATCAAGCTTTTAATTTGGTGTTGTTTGGTCTAGGGGTGAAAATCCTTATGGCTGAAAATTAAATTCTAGAAGGCAACACGTCTTAATACTTGCCAAGAATTTCAGAGTGGGTAAGCATAGTAATAAACAGTTCTTAACATTAGGAAAGAAGCACATTAGTTCTGCAAAGCAAGGCAAGAGCAATTTAGAACACCTGGCCCTAGACTAACTATAAAATTGGTACTTTAAGTTAAATTACAGTTGCTGAGTAGACATAACTTCTTCTTCGCCATCTCTTGACTGGATGAAATTCAGTCACCAGGTTAATTGTTGGACTAGTCAAGTCCTGCTCCATTCTCATTTGACTCTACTTAGATATCTCCCTTTACTTTGGAAATCTCATGGCCAAGAGACAATATTAACAGAGAAGGTGAGCATGCACAGAGGGAATAACCATGACCCTTTAGGAATTGCATCCACCATCTACAAACTCACTTTAGATATTTCTAAAATCTCAACCAAATTCAAAGTTCCAGATCCTTTGGTGGCTATACTTCACTGTGTTTCAATAAAATATTTTCTTGTTAAATTATTGCTGATTATATATTTTCCTAAAATTTTTCATTTTATGAATTTCAAAAATATTACTGAGTAGAGAACATAAGCACAGCCATATTGAAAGAATTTGCAGGTTAATTTAACTCACAAGAAGTCCTGCACAGGGAATCATTCACTTTAGAACTGTTACTTGAGAACAGGAGCAAAGAGAGACTGCTCATCTGCCTAAACCAGGCCTAAGTTTACTTCATTCTCAATTTGTTTTCTTTTATTAAATACATTTTGAGTAAAATGTTTCACAACTTATAGATATCTTTTAAAGTAATGGAACCTTTTAAATGTCAATAAAATAAATTAAATGACACATATTACATGCCAGATTTAGAAATCGTGATTAAGAATTTTAGAAGTTTCTGTGGACCCTTTATCTGGTTCTGCTTCTTCTTTACACAGTCACCCCTATGCCTTCGCAAAGACAGCTGTAGTCCAAAATTGTGTGTTTTTCTCGGTTTTCTCATGTGTACTAGTAAGAGTAAGGGTTTGAACACTACAACAAATCTCCAAAATACAAAGGGTTGCAAGAAGGTTGAAATAGGCTGCAGTGGTGGCTCCATGTCTACTTTCTGCTTTTCCTGCCCATCCTCAGCACCAAAGCTTTTCGTCTGTTACAGGCTTCCTGTCTCCCTCTGTTCTGTACTGTCGCTAGCAAGGACAAGAAAGAAGGCAAATGGATTCTTTTTTTTTCATTTAACAAATGGATTCCTATGATTGTCCTGGGCCTAGGACTATTCAGATTTTTCTATTTCATGTTTAATTAGCTATAGTTTACTACAAATAAATGCAAATGTGAAGTTATTCATAATGTCATTTATTTTCTACAATATTTGTATTTTTGTACACTATGTATATCTTTTGTCATTTCTAATATATTTCCCTTGTGCTTTTAAGCCTTAGTTTTTCTTTGAGATCTATTAAATTGGTCTTACAAAGTTAGCCAAGTTTAGAACTAGATTATACTTCAGAAGAGAGTTTTTGGTGTTGAATCTCTACTTTTTTGTTTAATAGAAAGCTATTTGAAATATATTTTAGTAATTATTCCCATACTTTAAAATTCTATTGCCTTTTGACAATTCTGTAAGAAGTCAGCTAGCTATCTGTCAAATTATCATTACTTTTAGCCAGTCTTTTGTCATTGGTTACTTTAGAGGTGTGTGTGTGTGTGTGTGTGTGTGTGTGTGTGTGTGTGTGTTAGAGAGAGAGAGACAGAGAAAGAGAGAATGAATGTGTGTGTCTTTAGAACATCATTTGGTATCTATATGAATATATGCTTCCTGTGTCTGAGCTGTCTCTTACAAACACAGTCGATCGTCAGTGTTCACTGGCCTCACCCTAGTCAGGCCAACCTCTAATTAAACACTCTCAGTAACCTTGTTTCCTAATGTTCTCTTTTGTTTTTTATATTTGTCTGTGGACTTGTGGATTATTTACAAATAATTTAGGTAAATCCTACTATAGTTCAGCAATTCTTCTTTAAAAATTTAAAAACTTTAGTTTCTGGTCCCTCTGTTGGTCACTTTCTGACCATTTTTGTTTTCTGGTCCTTCTCACACTGCTGCCCAATTTTCTTACATGTTTCATGCTTCCAAATGATGAAATGCTAATTTTCCTTGAAATCTCCACAGGAAAAATATCTGAGTTCAGGGTTGCAGCTGCCAACAGGAGTTTTCAATTATAGTACCACATTTCCCTTAACTTACAAGTAATGACAACTTATGTTTTAAAGTATGTATGATAAAAAATTTCAGGATATTTTATAGTTTTCTTTAGCTTAACTTGACATTTCCTTCTCTCTATAGAGGTTATAGGCATCACAAATGTTTTCCTATACTCATCCCCCCACACAGCTGGCCTTGGGCATTATCTTCCATTCCAAATTCCCTTTGTAACAAGATAAATGAAATCTCTTGAGCAAAGTCAGACATGTCACTCCCTTACACTTTATTTTATTTTATGGTTAATACAGATTTCTTCTTTCATACAGTTCAGTGAGATATTTTTCAAAATGATGTTTAATGTTTTTAATTTAAAATTGTTAAACAAGGAGCTTGATTTGCTATGATACTAAATAAATAATATGCTATTATCTATTTATTATTTCAGGCATTTTACCACTACAGAAAGAATATCTTTTATCTAGTACCACATATATTTTCCCTTAGCTACAAAATTGCAAAGAAAGCTTCCAAATAGTTAGCATTTAACTTAATACAAGTTTGTAAGTAAATATTGTATTGTGAAAACACATGGTTTTAAAAGAATTGCTGAAAAGCAGCATCTTTTCACACTGAAGAGCCTCCACACCCTGAATGCTAAATTTTAAAAACTGTTCTGTGCATCTCCCTATTGCTTTGTAAGCTGGTATTCCCATTCACAATGTGAAGCGTAGTCCTTTAGTAGCTTCAAAAGATGGAAACCCTATTCCAAAGACTATTTCGATAATTTCAGTTTTACTGAAACCCTGAGTCCCTCAAGTACTGCTGACTAGATCTTCAATAGATCTTCATGAAGTGTCCATTCCGTAGTTGGGGAAAGAATCCTCTCTTACCTTTCATCCTGCTCACTTGCTTATTAGCTACATGCTGTGATTTCTTTGCAGAAACCATTTCCTTACAGAAATTATTTCAAGCTATATGCACATTATGGAAAGTCAAGCTTAATTAAAACTAAATAACAGTATCTGATATTCATTGAACTGAGCACATGGAAACTCAATGTGCAAACAAAATGAGGCCCGATGTTTTCATTCTTCTGTGCCTTTGAACTTTCACTCTACCCGCGCTTCATTAGTTATATCATCCGCTGACATATGGAACATTAAGGCACCAAAGTTAATCTGTTCATTCATTATTAGTAAAGAGTAATTCATTAAAACAACAGCAACTAAGGGATTGCCCCAAGGTAGTGCACATAGTAAGCACACACTCTACCAATGAACTGTATCTCCAGCCTAATTTTTTTCTCTTATTTCCACACAAGGTCTCACTAAATTGCCCAGGTTGTTCTTGAACTTATTATGTAACCAAAGACTTGTCTGCCTCAGCCTTCTAGGTAGATAGCTGTCCTTGAACTCACTTTGTATAACAGAGACCTTCCTGCTTCAGCTTTCTAGGAAGATAGCATTACAGGCCTACATTACATTTTTGTTGTTGTTTTAATAGAAATATATACATCAGAACTTCATTGAAATGACATGTTAAACAATTCAGTTTACCTCAACTTTATCTGAATCTCCATTAAAATAAGAACAAGTAGATTTTTCAGCCATAATCACGATCATTTTGTAATTATAAAGGTAAGGGATAACAGCAAAATTATTCCAGAAGCTGGAATGCCAGTGAATGGGTGGGAAAGACTTGGCTATCTGTGGGCATGGAATTGAAAATCAGTAATGAAGAAGGCCAGTAGATCAATTTAAACAGTGCATACATCAAAGTATTTATGTTGAAAGGGGAGAGGGTTGACAAACCCTCTTTGCTTCTGAAGCCATTAAGATTCCAAATATCTTCCTCAAATCCACAAAGATGCTGCTCTTCCATCAAGGAGAAATGTGGTCATTGGATATGGCAACACAGAGAATAAAGAGAATCATAGATGGCTGTAAGTCAAGGGAGAGATCACAATGAGACTAAGGCCACCAAGTGAAAACTCATGCCAAGGCCATTAAGTAAAAGCTCATGCCCTGGGTGCAGGGAACCTGCAGTTCCAATGACCTCCAGAAGAGCAGGCAGTTGAGACCTGCTTTCTGTTCTGCTGGAGCCAGGTCTTACTCTGATGCCCTCCAGATGTCAACAGGCAGCAGTCCAGAAGATCTTCCCTGGGGAATGCAATCAGCACAACAGAATAAACATCAGCACCCTGACATTAGAACTTTCTGAGAAAAAGCCTGCCAGTGAAGCTCACAGCCAAGAGCGAGCCCCAAAGCACACATGCCGAGCTTCGGAGCAGTGTTTCACTGCTTTAAATATGAGCAGGCAACCCCAAATTCCTAGATGTCTGAAGAAAGCCTGAGGCATGAAGAAGAAGTTCCAAACAAACAAAGAAATCAGCTATGTGCAGGAAACAGTCAGTGCAAGGAGAGGAAAATATGAGAAAGGAAAACATCATTAATATGTTTAGAGAGGCAAAAGAAAAAATTGCATTTATAAGATATAATCAGCATTCTGGAGAAGAGAAAGAAGAGACAAGAATATAAAATATAGAAATATACAGTGCAAATAAATGTATAAAGTATAAATAAAAATGAAGATTTCAGAGCATACTGTAAAGGGAAAATTCAGATGATGAAATATGAGAAAACAAGAATAGGAAAGCAATGGGAGACTCAGGAAAAAGGTAGAGAATAAAGAGAGGAAGAACTCTGAGAAATTCAAGAGAACTTCCAGGCTGGAAGAACGAAACATTTATCATTAAAATCCCACTGATGGTAGCTCAGAGGCAGACCTCACAGGGCAGATCTCATTTGAAATCTGAGAGCTTGCAATACCATGGGTAGGAAGAGGACCCCACAAGCTTCCAGCTTTCAGAAAAGTAGAGGGACTGGGGACTGATTCCTTTTAAAAGACTTAAAAATATATGGTTAGTTAAATACCCCTCTCTATTTACACAGAATATTCAGAGACAGTAGAAAACCAAATAGTGCCTTCAAAATTCCAAATAATGCTTACTTCCAATCAGCACCAATGCCCAACCAAAAGAACAATGAAGTAAGAGTTACCTAGTTAACTCTGGTAATTCTAAGGGGGAAATAACCAGATGAAAATGTCCTGGCAGATATAATACCTAGACAATGAAAATGGAGAATATTTGATGTGTTTTAAGTAGCCTAGCATTTGATTGTAATGGGAGGAAATTTACAGAAGGGAATATTTAGAATTGAGTGGCTTGTCCACAAAATCCTGAGCAACTGAGTCTTGTATATCACTATATAAACTCCTTTGTCTACATCTATCTATCCATGTATCTATTCTTATTCAGCTATTTTCCTATTCACTGAAACACTGAATTCTACTTTCAGACAAATTATGTTGTTTTAATGTTAGGACCATGGAAGTATAGAAAGTCTGGGTGTGTTAGGAAAGGAAGCTATAGGAAAAGTGTTAAATGTTGCTTATGTGGTGTATAAAAATTGAATTGCAAGCCGGGCGATAGTGGCGCACGCCTTTAATCCCAGCACTTCGAAGGCAGAGCCAGGCAGATCTCTGTGAGTTCCAGGCCAGCTGGTCTACAGAGTGAGATCCAGGACAGACACCAAACTACATGGAGAAACCCTGTCTCGAAAAACAAAACAAAACAAAAATTGAATTGCAATTCTTGCATCTGAGAAACTAAGATAAGGCCTGAGTAGTGCAGGCATGTCTACTTGGGAAAATGAAGCAGGAGAATTTCCAGGTCAACGGCTGCCTGGGTGGGCTACAGAGTGACTTTAAGGCCAGCCTGAGTAGCTTAGTGTGACCTTGTCTCTAAGTAGAGAAGTAAAAGAGTTGCAGATGTATGGTCAAGGCTCTAGGTTCACTCTAGTACAAAAAGAATTGACAGTAGGTGAACACTAAGGTGAATGCACATCTACACAAAGAGATCTGCAAGGTTACAAGCTAGCTGTTGGCAAGCTGAAACTGCTGGGCAAGAACTAATAGCCTTCAGAATCATCCTTTTATAATGATGAAATATAAACAAAAGCTATAGTGTGTTCAAAACATATTCAATCCATTCTAGTAAACTGACTTGTGGGGCCTCTAGAGATGATTGGCTGGCTGTTGGTAATTCATACCTGTAATTTCAACATTCAGAGTTGGAAATGTGCATCTTGCCTCTGACATTTACCATCATTGCCACCAGGAGGCGTCACAAAGTGACACCTAGGCCTGAGGTTTCTTCTGACTTGTCTTTGATCATGTCACAGATTTCTGCATTTGGTCATGATCGAATTGAAACTATTTCAGTTACTCAGAAGATCTAGAAAAACACTAGCAAGTTCTTAGATGTCGTATTTCAGTGTGTATGACACTACTGTATGTCAATTATTAGAATTGGGTCAAATTCTTAGAAGTAGGTTTAAAACCTTACACAAATAAAAACAAATAACAAGGGAAGGTAGTAAAAAGGAAGTCACCGATAGGGAACTATGATGAAGGAACTGTGGCTTCAGTTCTGTGGTGAATGACTGTCACATTCAAGGCTTGTTTAAGGCTTATTCTGAAAAAAAATTGATGTTTGTTCCATATCAAATATAAATACTTGTCTGCTCTAGTAGTCTATAACCCTTTTACATGTTAAAAAATACATGTAAATTATTTATATAATTACAGAGGATACAAAATATATCAAGAAGGCAGCAGATACTATAATTACATTATCAAGAAATATATATCATCATTAACATTTTGCCATATCCTTTTAGCATTGTTTCTAGTCACCTATGCACATGTGGATATGTTATGTGTTTGATGACACACATCAACCTGTCTATGTAATTTCACAGAAGTCTTCACCTTATGACATAAGCAGTCTCCCATTCACAACACACTCATGGTACAAGAATCACCTGGCCACCCTGGTACAAGAGTCTTCCTGGCCACTTGTACCTCATACTTGTAGATGCTTCACATTTAATTTAAATCCTGATATTGGGGAAAATTATAAAGGCCACTCCACGTAGTTAAAAGGAAGATTTATTTAGTGGATGACTTACAAATGAAGGAATGGATAGGTCGCGGGGGTCTGGGGAAGGCGTATCGCAATCCAGCGGTGTTCTCTGGAGCTCTGCACAATCAATCTCCACCATCCAGGGTCCAGGCGCAGAGAGCGCACCCAGAGCGAGCGCTTGCCCATCCAGCTCTCAGGTTTCCAGCACCTCCCCTCGCCCCGCCTCGTAGGCGTGACAGTTGCCAGAGTCTCAATGGGGGTTGGAGCTTCCAGATCCAAGCTGGAATGGCTACCCACTACATCTCCCCCTTTTTGTCTAAATAAGAAGGTTCTAAACTAATACAAGACTATATACAAAGGAATGGTTATCAAATATTGTCCAGAAATAATGAGGGATAATGACCTAGATAAGATGTAACTACAACCAATGCAAACAATATCAAGCAAGAAACACATTCTAAAATCCAGAGAAGTATAGAGCATAGGTAAACGGCATGTTATAAAGATCATTCAAAGGTGTCCTATCCTAAAGAACCTGAATCTAATACTTAATATGTTCTATCTAAGATATTATATATACTAAGTTGTAACTATAACTGCTAGTCTTCAATCCCATCAAAGACCTGAGAAGGAACATTTCTTTGAAATGCTTATATTCATACTCTCCTCCCCCAACACCTGACTCAGTATGTAAAAAACATATACACAACACTTACCCAAATCCTCCACTATGAAGCCACACAGTGATGGTTTTCTCATTCCATATTTACAAACATGTGTATCCTTCTGGGCAGGGTCTTACTGTCTGTCCCAAGTGATCTAATCCGGCTTCTTCTTGCTCTGGTGTCAAACATTTCATTCTAGATTCAAACTATTGTCTTAAAAGGACACCAAAGATTTATTGCTGTGAAACTTTCTTTTTATTCATAATTTCTGTATTAGCAATTGGCGCTCCTTGCTTCAGCAAAACTACTTAACCTCAGCCTCCCATGCCCACCCAAAAAGAATGACAATAAATCTCAATTATGAGGATTATGGTCACAGGATGGGAAAAATATGCATCTCCCATTCTACACCAAAAATATTCTATGAAACATTTGATTAGTGTGATCAATTGATGTATAGATCTACTTATTGTGAAATTTGAATTGACCCTAAAATTTCTGTCTGTCTAAATCCATCATATCTACACGAATATCAGTTTATGTGCTCACACTGGAATTAATGCTGTTTTTACATTCTTTATGTAGAAAAAGACTCTGGCATCTCAGTATGAAGTTATTTTTATTACAAACTTTCCAGTGCATTTTAATCATTATGCCTATATATGCAAATATTTATAGTTCGTCTTTCATACAAAATCTATATTTTTATTTGTTTTTAATCTGTAAGCATTAGTGTCAATGGGGAACAATACATAAACTACATTTTCAAAAACCTACATCTACAGTTTAATAATGTCCAAATTATATATCACTTCTTGGATTGTTGGATGTCTTTTTATGTAGTAAAAATATTTAATGTGTAAGCTATGTTCCAAGTTTTACTTAGGTTCACTCATGAAATTTTTAATGAAATTTGCCATATTTTAATACCCTTTTGGGTAACTTTTAAATAGAAAAAACATAGAAAATACAAATCATTTCCATGTAGAAAACATAAGGCAAATGGAATCTTTATAAATTTCTTTCTTTTGGGTGAGGAGTAGATACCTGTGGGTGCTGACCCTTAAATTAATGAAAAAGTGTGAGCTAAATTATAGTCCATGGTGCTCGACCCTGCCATGCTACATGACATTTCTACATCCATGATGACTTTTAGAGAGCAGCAACTTTTTCCTTATCATCATTTTGTGAAAAGGCCTTACCTTGCCAATAGTGCAGACAGCATGCATATCTGCATGGAATACCAATGTACCCTGTTGTGCTTGGTGGGTGGGAATATACATTGTTACAGCATTATATAAAATACTATAAAGGTTATTTACAAAATGAACTGTAGAACTAACCTATGATCCACCAATACTACTTCTGGTCACGTATAAAAAAAATGCGATTCAGGTTAGAGATAATGTCTAGTCCCCAATAGTCATTATAGCACTATCATGACATGGATAAATGTATTTTTAAAATGTGTTCTTGGTTACCAAAATAACCCATGGATATCATTATAGCAATTCTTGACTATTTACAATGTGTCCCATATACTACAGATTTAAAAATACCCTTACATGTTAAAATACATGTAAATACGGCATGATAAAAGATGTCAAGTGCTAATATAGTTCTTAGATTTATTTGAAGACTGGAACGTATAGAACAAGTGTGAAACCATCAATGGTTGATCCATGGAGTCTCAAAGATATTACTAGATCAGCATAGGCTAGAGATAATATTGACTTAGACCAAGATGACATTATGGCTTTGGATATGGAGGAATCTAAACACATTCGTGGCACTTTAAGTAAAAAGAGATAAATGGAATTAAGTGAGTAGAGCAAAAGAATACTTTCAGGAGGACAAGTCACACAGAGTAAGGGCTGCAGCTCTGGGCTTTAAAGCACAACAACAATTTCATTGTCCAGCTTTGCCACTTTTAGGCACCAACACTGGATAATTCATTTGACATCTATGTGCCTTATGTCTTCATTAGTAATTTGGTATAATATTTCCCAGCTCACTATGATAGAAAACTTTCATGGATATAATGTGGTTCGGGGAATCCTGAACTGTACAGTGTGGAAAAGTGATGTTGAGCATAAACAAGTTGGATGTGACTAGCTTCTGCCCTGTGACTTCCCGACCATGCTGGACCGTAACCTAGAATTGTGAGCTGAGTCAACCCTTTCACTTCCTCCATTTTTGTCAGGATATTTTCTCACAAAACCAGAAATGAAACTACAGCATATGTTTTAGGCAAAGTGGAGAGACCAAGCAAGACAGAAGAATTACATGAAAGCACTAAATGACTACTTCAGAATATCATGGTCAAAAGTAGAGGGGAAAAAAAAAAGAATATCCAGTTTACATGATCCAGAGAGTGTGAGAGAGAAACAGTGTGTGTGTGTGTGTGTGTGTGTGTGAGAGAGAGAGAGAGAGAGAGAGAGAGAGAGAGAGAGAGAGAGAGAGAGAGAATGTGTGTGTGGACATGCAGGATGTTTTGGAAGATATAGTGAATAACAAGGATTCTGATTCCATCTCTCAATACTAAAGATCAGGAAGATGAAAACATTTGTTTGCTAGAGAGATGTCTTATTTACATCAACCATCAAAGGACCAAGGAAGGAAAATGCTCCCAAAGATGTTGAGGAACTTGCTGATGATGTGCCATCAATAACAGCAGGAAGTGATAGAAATCTTTGGAAGTTGTGATGAGAGGGAAGAGATGAAGGAAGAATTGGCTCAGAGACAGGAAAGAAGTATTAAAGAATGACTGAAATTATGTTTGGGAAGTATTTCAATGTCTTGCTTAAATGTTTATTGTATTGTTACATTTCTATGGACAAGAAGGTATTATGTTATTAGTTAGCCCAGGCTGCTATAACAAAATTCCACAATGCCCCATTTGTCACACTTATGTCTAGGATTCAAGTCTGGCAGGGTAATGGTGAAGGCGGCTTCCTGGGCACAAACATGGCCACCCCCCTGCATTTCCACTTGGTGGAGAGAAATCTTAATGTCTCCTTTTAAAGGGGCTTTGATCTCACTTTATGACATTAACTCTAATTAGCTACCAAAGATTCCATCTTCAAACACCATCATGTATATAAAACAGGAGAGTTGGAACACATTCATTATATAAGAAATGTAGCTATGACTGCAAATAGACTGTTCTCATAATGTATTTTTTTATTAACAGAACTCAGTTACAGGAACAAAATATCGGTCAAAGAAGGACCACATGATGTGTAAACTCATGTGCTTATCTATTGCCTACTCTTCAACCATTGGTGGGCTGACAACACTCACTGGTACCTCCACCAATCTGATCTTCTCTGAACATTTCAATACGTAAGTAATATGAGATTGGTGATTTAACAAGTGGACAGCAAATAAACCATAGAAATTGTTCTTACCTGACTCTTCAAATCCAGAAACTGAACTGTTACGCAGGATTTACATATATTTGCTTCTTATCAGGATTTCTCTAGATCTAGAGACCTTCCTTTGGATTGGGAATGAACTATGCAGGATCTAGTAAATTAACGTGTACTTGAAGATTCATTCTTCTGTTAATCTAAGATTAGATCATGTATTTGCAAAATGACCTTATTCTGCCAATATCACTGACAACATGCTTGTCTTCATGGGATGGAGCAGCATTCTGATCTGAGCCTCTTACCAGAGAGAGAAAAATTTTCATTGCGAAATAATTCAATAATGTGATAATGAGCAGACATGAAAATACACTGTTGCATCAGACAATTTATTCAGAGTTTGGTACTGAGCATTTGAACTTAAATGGTGAACTGTGAACAGAGGCTGAGGTTGGCAACTCCAAAAAAATCTGAAGAATTTGGTAGCTGCCAGAGATGAAAGCACTAGAATATCTTACTGGTGTATAGATGATTAAAGTTTATTGTTGTGATACCAGAACATTACAAAAATTGGGGAATCTGCAATTTCAGCCAAAGCAGTGTTTTAGTTAAAACTTCTACAACTTTACTTACTACTTAATAAAATTTAACTAAAGAATATTTCATGATGTAATTCTTCCTACATAAAATAGTCACATTTTGAAAAAGTACTATGAGAATTAAATGTGTAAATAATGCTAACATATTTTGTATTATGTAAAACTATTGAAGCAACCATTAGAAATACATGTTTTTCTTTGAGTTCAGAAACAAGGTCTAGTTCGAGTATTAAAGGTGCATTTTATACTTGCCATAGTATTAAGAAGATGTATGGCATTTAAGAAGCCTAAGAAGAGGAGATAGATTTTTCTCATAAAAAGTAGGGTTCAGAATTAGGGAATTAATTACACTTTAAAAATCAGGACCTCAGATTCTTTGGCCCTTCTTAAATTATTTGTAAAACATTTTTCATGCAAATTTTCTCCAACAAATCCATCACTAAGAATGCCATTTTCCATTCTCCAAAGAGAAGCATCTTGGGTACAAAGAACAATGATGTGGAAGTACAGGCTCAATATTAAAGACCTTCATGTGTATTTAATGTTTCTGGGAATACACATCCATTATACATTTATTTTTACTTATATATTATATATATATATATATATATTATTTTTATTATTTTAAAAACACTGTATTTTGATCATTTTTCCCCTTTCTCAACTCTTTTCAGATCCTTTCCTTCTCCCTATTCTCTCTCTCTCTCTCTCTCTCTCTCTCTCTCTCTCTCTCTCTTTCTCTCACCAAAATAAGACAAAAATGAAAATCAAAACAAATAAGCACACAAAAAGATAAATAAAAAGCCTTTAAAAATATGTAGTACATTCTTCATTGGTTAACTATACCTGGGTATGGGGCCTGCCCTGAAATACCCAATGCAATCCACTGGAGAAAATTGATTTTCCCTTTCCCCACAGGTATCAATTGCAAATAGCTTGTTGGTTAGGCATATAGCTTTGTGTCCACTTGCCCTTTTCAGTGATGCCCCATAGGTTTAAAAAATCACTTAGGAAGAAATGTTTGAAAGGTAATTGATTTATAAATGGAGGACTTCTGAAATTCAGTGTTGAAGGGCTATATTACATGAACAGCTAAACTCAGAACTAGAATTGCACCTGAATCATTTCTACAAGCTAGAATTATATCCACGGTTAAGAAAAGAGATTCTGCATCTCAGCCGGCTCTTCAGAATCCTCTTCCTAATGTTGAGACCCAATTCAAACAGTTTTACTATTGTTAGTGTCAGAGAACTGCTGTTATGTATAGAATAGTAAGACCATTCTAATGAAACCACTTTATACATTGAATCCATGCAGAGTTTGCCCCCAGCCTTCATATTCCTGTGTAGTGTATCAACCAGTTTTAAAAATTATTTTTATTTCATGTTTCTTTTGATTATTTACATGTACTAATCTATTTTTTAATACCAGGTCAAGAGCATTTTGACCATTTAAACAAATGTTTCAATAACTTTTCATGAATCTAATGTTTCTAATTGTGAAATTTGACTAAAATTTCCTTTAAATTTAGAAACTATTTAATGTATACCTGGAGATGCAGTGTTTTTCTTCAAAATGTTGCCTTTACATTAATAGTATATAGAAATCAGGATTAAAATAAAATCAGTTACACCATTTGATAAAAAAATGCTGTTGTAAAAGAGAAAAACATGTCATTTAAAAAATTTAATTTATATCATTAAATAAAAGTCACTTAGTAAGCTTTTCTTTGAATGCTTCTTTGCAAAATAAAGTAGTATCGTAAAACTATGATGGGGCAATGTTCACTCAATTTCATTGGAAAAATGTCAGACGCTTAAAGCTCTCCAATATTTATTATTTTATCATGTGTTTAGAGCTATAGCGATATTCTGCTTTATTTAGGAATTCACTAAGACAATACAATTTTTTCCTTTTTATAAGGCTTGCCATTGTTTTGAGAAATAATGAATTTGCAATGACTTTTTTCAATGCTGAAGGCTACAAAGTAACTTAAATATCAGCAATTTCTGTCATTGATATTTAAAGTAAAAGGCCATCTTCCAAGTGAACTATTGAAAGGAAAATATTGTATAACCTATTTTGAACCTGTCTATTTAATCTTCTAATTATTATCACCTATCTACTCATAAATCTGTATGTCATTTTTATAGATAGGTTGAGAGATAATGATAGAACGTCATCATAATAGAAATACTTCAAAAACTGCCTTCATGAAAACTCACCTCCCCAGAAACTGAAGGTGTGTTCTAAGGGAGGACTTTGGTTACATACTACAGAAAATTTGGTAGTGAAAATTTGACATGATTCAGAAAAACTTTAAAGGCAAACAGTATGTAAAGTGATTGAATTAGTGTGAATAACTCATAAACTAATGGAGCAATGTATGCAACATCTTTTTTGAGGACTGGAATAGGATCCATTTTTTTTTAACACAGCTTAGCATATACTATGCTCCCAGATTGGCTTTCTAAGAGTCTAGGGAAAGGAAACCAATTAGGAGTGCATTACTAATGTGCTGACAAATGATGAAAGGCAATTTCTGAGATGTTACGATTTAAATCTAAGACGCTGTACAGCCAGAAGGTCGTTATAATTAATCATGAGAGTTCCAGGTTAAAGCAGCTCTGGCGACATCGGACTAGAGAGTGGCGCATGAATTTCTATAACGGACATGGCAGATCCACTGGAAATATTAACAGACTGGATGTGGACAGACTGATGTGTGTAGCTGAAGCTTTCCTGTGTCCCGCCCAGTCTGCAGCCACTCAGACCCAAGTAAACACACAGAGGCTTATATTAATTAAAACTGCTCAGCCATTAGTCATGCTTACTACTGACTAGCTTTTATATTCAAACTCAGCCCATTTCTGTTAATCTATATGTTGCCATGTGTTCCATGGCTTTATCTGTGTGCCATGACATGCTGCTCCCTGGATGGTGGGCTGGCGTCTCCTGACTCAGCCTTCCTCTCCCAGAATTTTCCTTGCCAAGTTATCCCACCTATACTTCCTGCCTGGTTACTGGCCAATCAGCATTTTATTTATCAACCAATCAGAGCTACACATTTTCATAGCATACAAAACATCCACAGCACCTCCCCTTTTCTGTCTAAATGAAAGGAAGGTTTTAACTTTAACAGTAAAATTGCACATAACAAAACAGTTATCAAGCAAGAATTATAGTTATAATATCTAGTCTATTTATATTTGAAAGACAATAAAAGATAGTCTCTGTTAGTAATAGAAGTTAGGATAGAAAGTGAATCAGGTATATTTTTGACTTACCAAAATAAGATAGATAATGGAATATTTTCTCTGAGTTTGTCAAATGCAAATGGACTAGACAATGTTGATGTATTTATTGCTTATAAATATTGTATATAGTTTTTCTTATATTAGTTATAACTTTTTTATTTTTTTTATTTTTATTAGTAAAAGGGGGAAAATGTGGTGATATTTTATTTGTGCTAAAATGTGGTGATATTTTATTTGTATGTTAAAAATTAAAGTTTGCCTGAGATCAGAGGTCATAGCCAGCCATAAACAAAAGTCAGGCAGTGGTAGCACATGCCCTTAATCCCATCACATGGCAGGCAGAGTCTCTGTGTGTTCAAGGACACAGTCAAGCATGGTGACACGAGCCTTTAATCCCAGTACAAAACAGAGACCTGGAGGTCTGTACAGACAGGCAGTGACAAGGAGGTGAGGTGGCTGGATTAAGATCCAATGAGAAGGCAGAACAGCAAGGTGATAAAAGTGCAGGTTAGACAGGAAGAGGCTCTCTTGGGAAGCTACGGCAACGTGGTGAGCTAAGGTTAGTTGGTGGCTATCACTCTGATTTCTATGGCTTTCACCCCTGTATTTGGCTCTGTGTTTCTTACTTAATAAGACTGTTTAGAAATTTGTCTATAGACATGGCCTACTGAGAACCTATCCACAAGGAGATCTGTAGCAGGATTTGTAAGTGTATTCTCTGAGGTAACTATAAGTCAAATAGTATATCTCTAAGAGCAGAAATTATATTCTTGAACATGGAAATAGCCACAAAGACAGAAAAACATTAAAAGAATACAAATAGGAATATACTTCTGGGAAGTACTGTCAATAGAGAAAGGGAAGGAAGTTAGTTCAAGTAGGAGGAGAATCAGAAGCACACGTGTTCTGAGAGCCAAAAGTGAAGTCCACCTTCAAGTGAGGAGGTGGAACAGGGGCTCCTGAAGTGACAGAAGAGGCAAGAAGATGGCTGAGCAAGGCACAGTTCCCCTTGATGTGCTGGAAGAGGGTGGGTTCAATTAAGCAGTCAATGGTGCACACAATTCAGACTGATAAAAAGGAGGAAGTCCAGGGGTGGGGGGAGGCAGAAATTTGAAATTATTCAAGTTTGAAAAAGACAAGAATAAGTTTTGGCCTGATCAAAACTCAGGGGGAATTTTTTTAGAACAAAGGTAAGATGTCAGGCTGGTTTTAAGAGCTGAAAGAAATAGAAACGCTTGTAAATGGGAGGTTGAGGGGAGAAGTAAGGAGGAGAGAGCTAGGAGACAGGCATTGCTTGAGATCAACTGTGTCAAGATGTGCATGGAGTCCATAAAGTACTGGGAATTCTTGAGGAGTCCATAAAGTACTGGGAATTCTTGAGGCTTGTGCTAACAATGAAATAATCTTTATATCAAGATAAACTTGTGAAAGGAAATACACTATTGAGAATAATTGTTATTTTCATAGTAGTAGGGTGGTTTGATGTATTATTATCACAAAAAATATGACAGCTATTAGTCAGGAAAGAGCTAAAGAAATAGAAAATGGATTGTTATCCTAAGTAAAATTACATAGCTTGATAATTATAAAAACATATTATTCGGGTTTTAAAATTTAGCTGTAAAATTATGGGCATAGAAAGGAGTGTGGAAGGAAGCAGATTTTAAGATCATTACAGTCATTCTTACTAATTGTGTATCCAGTCGTTACAGCAGTCACCTTATCTACACAAGATAGGCTCCAAAAATCTCAGTGGATATCTAAACCTATTGACAGGATCCAACCACACATGTAGTATTTGTTACTACACATATATAGTACTGAATTTGTAATGTAGTCACTATAAGATATTTACAATATGAATCAAAACTTAAAAGAGCAACATCCTGTAATAAAGGTTAGAAAACCATAGCTAGTTTCTTTATTGAAAGAGTCAAGGAAAATATGATTATTTTTAGGTTGTGATTGATTGCTGACAGCTGCTCTGTAGCAAATGAAACTGTGGCCAAGGGGGGAGGGGAGTGCTCTGCATGGGCCAAGGTAGAGTAAAAGAAATGCGTTTGTACTTGCCTTGGTTCCAAAGCCTCCCTGGCTACCTTACTGTCTTTACTAATCAGAGATGAAGCAAGTAAACTTATTCCCTCCCAATACAGTACTTCAACAACTACCATGGCTCTCACGTTGGAAATGAGCAGTATCTCTTAGAACAAATTCCCTGACAACTATCAGAGAAGAAATGTGGGGACCATTAAAATGCCTAAGCAGGCAAAGGTGTTTGCCACCAAGGCTGGCAGCCTGAATTTAGTCCTTGGGACCAATGTGATAGAAGACAAAAGCCAACTGCTGTAGGATGTTCCGTGACCTCGATATATGCTCTGTGACATGAACACACACACACACACACACACACACACACACACACACACACACACACACACACACACACAGGCATGCCATGCATGCATGCATGCATATACAAACAAACCCCTCACACACAAATACAGAATCAATTTTTTTTATTTAAAAATGTAGTCATCACAGAATTTGGATCATATGTTGGTTCAGATTTTAATCCTGTCTTATATCAGCTTAACTTCTTTGAACACCAGGGTTCTTTTTATCTAAATAGGAGACATATTATAATTTATTATCATAAAGATTAAAAGTGTAGCTCTGCATAGAACCTGGGGATGGCAACACTGTCTACTACTCTCATTTGTTGCCACCTCTCTTCTGTCTCTCTTCTCTCTCTCTCTCTCTCTCTCTCTCTCTCTCTCTCTCTCTCTCTCTCAGATTTTCTTGAGAATTACATATACCTTGTTTTTGTCATATTCACATTCTTTCCCCCAACTTCCCCACATCTATGTGCCACATTTTGCCCACTCAACTTGGTGTCCTTTAAGTTTTTCCTTATCAAGGTCACTTTGTTCTACCCAAATATTCTAGGATGCGTGGTCTTCCACTGAAGCATGGTCGACTTCTCAGAGGCTACACTCCTATAAAGAAAATTGACCCTTCCCTCCAAGCAGTTGACAATTGCCAACAGCTCCCCAGCTAGAGCTGGGACTTCATGCTCACCCCCCCCCCATGCTGATGATGCTGGGATTTAGTCTGGCTTGGACTTGCCCAGGCCTTGTGTGCATGCTGTCACACCACTGTGCTTTCACATGTGCTGCCTTGTTCTTACTGTTAGAAATCATGCCTGACTTACGACAACAAAAAGAAGTCAACACTTTCAAACGTCTGTTAAAAATAAGTATCTCTCAGAGTCCTCAAATCCAAAGTGGAGAATTAACTTTGCCTCACACAATTGAAAAAATTCTAAATCAAATAGATTATAATAAAAAAGGATTATAATCGGTGTAGACACCAACTCATTATGACTGTTAATGATCCAAATCTTTAAGGCTATGGATTTCCATAACTGTGTTTCTTTTGAGGCTGTTTCTGTGTATTTTCCACTGGGATTAAAGTTGTTCATCTTGCTCGTAGTTGGGTCATAAGAATTGCAATAACAATGGTATCTTCTTCACTATCAGCATTTGGGGATATACATGTTTTAAGTCCAGGCATATCTGTTTTAGATGAAAAAATTGTGGCTATTTTAAATTCCCTTAAAATAAAAAGATTTCAAAAAAAATAAAAAATAAAAAGATTTCATGCTAGTTTATGGATATTTTATGATATATACAGAACTTTCAAGTTTTAGCAGGGAGCTGTACTTGAAGACACAGTGGATTAGTGATAAACAGTTTTGTTTTAAATTAAATTTCTCCTGGGTTGAAAATCCCACTTGATTACGCAATCTACGACCTTAAATAATACACTTAGTCCCTGAGACTTCAGTCTTTCCCCTGTAAAATAGAAGTTTAATGCCCTGCTTAGGGGATTTCAGTCAAATTGAAAGTGCTTCGTCTACCTGCTCATTCTTGCACATTTTCCTGACCTTTTCAAACACTGAGATTCAGTTTCACATCTAAATCACCATTTCATCCTTCACTGGTAATCCCTCCCTGGCTTAGAATCCCACCTAGGCACTAATTGCTCCCCATTTATGTCTGCATCTCTGCCCTCTCCACTTAACTTTAGCCTCACGTGTATAGAGGTCTATCCAACAAGATGACTTGGAAAACAAAAGGACATGTCGAGTCATTCTGAATCAGCTCCCCTCATGACCTGTTCCTCAGTCAACCTGTCCCGCAGAATTCACCATCTTAATATGCGGCACATTTTCTCCATATCTATAGAAAAGCTTCTTATGTTCATGGTTGGTAGAGTTAATATGGTGAAAATTGCCATCCTGCCAAAATCATTGTGTTTATTCAATACAATTCTCATGAAAATTCCAATGCAACTATTCACAGAATTTATTTTTTTGAAAATCTTAAAATTCATAAGGAATCACAAAAGACACCAGACACACAAAGCAATCCTGAAAAACAACAACAATCAAACATTGCTGGAGGTATCACCACACCTTGCCTCAAGCTAAACCACAGAGTCCCAGCAATAAAAATTTGCATGGAGGTGGCACAAAATCAGACGCATTGGTCAGTGGAACAGTGGCTACAACTGAGGACCCAGACACAGTCCACACACCGGCAACCACCTGATTCTCAACAAAGACACCAAAACTACACATTAGAGAAAGGACAGATCCTTTAATTTTTTTAATTAAAATATATAATTTTTCCCTTCCCTTTCCTCCCTCCCAACCTCCTCATGTACTCCCTCAAATTTATAGCCTCTATTTCTTTAATTATACATACAAAATATATTATAATTATATTCATAATATATAATATATAAACACATTCCTAAATATATCAATAAAACATGCTCAGTCAATATAATGTTACTTGTATGCATATTATTTCAGGGCTGACCATGTATTGGATAACCAATTGGAGGCTCTTCCCTGGGAAAGACTTTTTAGTGGCGTGCATACCTTGGAGGTAACCAATAGCCCTCTACTTGGACTTGAGGCCTACTCAGCAAGAGGGGAGTCATGCCTGGTACTGCAAACTTATCCAACCTCTCAGGGCTAGTGAAGTCATGGATCTTGGAGAAGAAGCTACAATGGCCACTTTACTAAGCCTGCATAATTCCTTACTATATTCTAAATATTTATCCTCATACCCACAGGTGAGACAGCACCTTTCACAAGTACTGCTGGAAAACTGGCTATTGATTGATATTCAGATGAATGAAATTTGATCCTAATCTCTTACCTTGTATACATTTATATAAGAAAATCAATTTATAAATGGATAAAGCCTCTTGCTTTCTTTTTATCTTTACTACCACCAACTAAAACATTAACTTGACAATTAAAATATTCTTTATATTTATGGGATGCAAAATTATGCTTCAGCACATAGTTTCAAGGTTCAAATTAGGGTAAACACCTCAAACATTTATCATTCTTTGAAGTGAAACATTCAAAAGCATTTCCTTTGTTATTATTACTTATATTATGATTGTGGTTATTATAGTTTATAATTAATAATAATTATTATTAGTAGTAGTAAATATAATCTATAATACAATGGACCAGAATTTGTTCCTCCTATCCCACTGCAGTTTCACACCTATAGTCCAGTCTTTGCTTATCTTCCTAACTCTCACTGTCTCCAGCCTCTGAGAACCATTATTCTGTGTTTCTAGGTTCCAAACGAGTGGGATCAGGCAGTGCTGGCTTGTCTTTTCGTGCCAGGAACATTTCACTCACTATTATATCTTTTATGATTATCCATAAATAAACTTTGTGGAAAATGAAAGGATTTCATCCTTTAGTGGCTGAATACTACTTCATTTGCATATCTGCCATATTTCCTTCCTTCATTCACTAGCTGGCAGACAGCTTGACCACACTTCATGGCTAGTGTGAAAATAAGAAGTACAATAAACATGGAATTTGTATTTTTTTTCTACTCACTTCATTTCTTTTGGATGTCTGTCCAGTAGTGAGATAGCCAGATCACGTAGAAGTTGTACTTTCAGCTGACTTAGAGGGCTCTATCATGTATGCTGTCATTTCCATTCCTACCAACAATGTGTAAGGGCTCCACATCCTTTCCAACACTTACCATTTGTCTTTCATCCTTGCTAATTCAGTTATACCTTAAACATCATTTCTCCACTTTTTATTTCACTGGTCAGCTTAATTCTCCACTTGTTGCCTGTATGTCATACTTTAGTGTGAGTTTCTTAAGAGCTTGGACCCCATCATGTTAATTTATCTTTGTATCACCAAGAGCTAGAAAAACTCCTACCACTAACACCCATGTTCAAACATAGCTCTACATCCCATAGTGTGAGGTAAAAATAAAAGAATTTTATCAAGACTGATTTTTTTAGCATAATCACAATAGGAAAAGATAAATGATTACTTTGGATATAAATTTGAATTTATCAAATTATAGAATATGAAGAGCCACAGGAAAACGAATGCCATAGGAAAATAAATCTTTGATAGTATATATACTATTTGGCATATTCATTCTAGGTATGTGTTACAGTGATGTTAATAGGGCCATATTCCTATGTAGTTATTTATAGCCTTCTTTACTACTCAAGAAAAGAAATAATCACAACAAATTTAGCTTTTCAGGGTTCCCTTGATTTTTCTTAATGAACTATCCCTCAAAGCAAACTTTTTAAAAGCTTATTTTTAGCCAAATATTCTCTATAGAAGTCTATCCAGTGGGAGTGGGAAGCAGCGCAGCCTGATTCAGGGTGTTAGGACAGACGGTAAAAGTGAGGTGAGGCTTTAGAGGGCATTACTCTGATCCTGATACATACAGTGCATACAAGGGCCAAAGGGCTGGACAGGAAAAAAAGTCATTCTGTAACCCAAGTTAAATACAATGTGAGTGATGCAATGTTCAGCTTGAGTATGTCTTCACATGCTTTATTTTCCAATTGAAAGCAATAGAACCTTCTGGACATGGTAAAGCATTTTCTTTTCATCTAGTCCTATATATTTTTAGACATTTTAAAAATTATCACTGGTCACTTTCTAATTATATAAACATAAACCAATCCTTGAATTTCTTCAAGGTAGATAAAAATATAAGTTGTGATTAAGTTGATAATGCTAGCTCCAGAGGTCAGAAGATTCAAGAGTTTTTATAAGCTCAAAGAAAACTAGGGGAAAAAAATCACAAGTCTAAAGTTGTGAACACCTAATTGCTTCATGGTAAAAGTATAGATTTATTAAAATTCATGGAAGCAGCACAAGCAAGGTGCCTCTGGGTCTTTACTTAGAAGCTATCTTCAAGAAAAAACTGAAGTATGTAACTTTACTACATACATATAACATAAAATATTTCATTTATTTATGTGTTTTATTTAAATTTTTTCATACACTATATTTTGATCATATTTTTCTTCTCCCAACTCCTCCCTGATCCTCCTCTCCTTACCTATCCAACTTCAAGTTCTTTCTGTCTCTCAAAAGCAAGAAAAAATCAAATCAAACAAACAAAAGAACCCAATAAGACAAAAGAATAACTTAGAAAACAAAAAGTCCACAGAGAACAAAACTAAAACCAAAACATGGAGTCCGTTTATGTTGGCCAACTACTCCTGGGCCCGAGGATGCCTTGTGGTGTTGTTGATATGCCCAATGACATTCCATTGGAAAAGACTGATTTTCCCTTTCCTAGCAGGAATCACTTGCAAAAACCTTCTTGGTTAGTTATGGGACTCTGTGTCTACCCCAAACAGGATGACCAAGATAAAAATTTATATGATTTTTTTTCTATTATTAAAAATAGATTTTTTTTCATACAATATATTCTGATTACAGTTTTCTCTCCCCCAAGCCCTCTCAGTTCCTCCAGATCCATACCCTTTCTGTCTCTCGTGGGCATGTAAGGAATAAAAACAAAATAAGATAAAACAAAAACAAACACATTAGAATAAGACAAACAAACAAATAGAAAAAAAAGAGACAAAGAAAAAGCATGACGAACACATATAGACACAGACACACAAGTTCACATACACAGGAATGGCATAAAAACACAAACTAGAAGCCATAATATATATGCAAAGTACCTGTAAGGTTAAAAAGAAGAGAAAAGAAAAGAAAAAAGAAAAAGCTCCAACACAGCACTATGACACAAAGACCCTCCAAAGATGCCTTTGAGTTTGTTTTATGCTGGCTATTTACTGCTGGGGCCTATCCTTAAGAGTGGTTCATTTCTTCAGTGAGACTCCCTTGGAGAAAACTAAATTTTCATTTGCAAGTGCATATTAATTGAAGCAGGATTCTAAGTTAGGGATAAAAGCATGTATCCACTTTCCTGCTCATCTCAAGTCCCATCTGATCCAGACCTAGGTAGGCCCTGGGCAGGCTGCCTGAATCTCTTTGAGTTCGTATATATATCAGTGGTGCTGTGTTTAGAAATCCTTGCCTCCTTGGTGTCCTCCATCCCTTCTGGCTCTTATACTCTTTCTGCCAAAGGGGTCCCATGGGAACCCACAACCAGCCCAGACTATTGCCAAGGCTTTTGGTTGCTCTCCACAAATTGATAGCAAAGCCCCATTGCTGAAGACAACACCTATGCAACTCATTGAACAGGGAGAAGTAGAGCTGGTGGCTCCGCAGTTTTCACTGCTATGGCTAGTGTTCATGCTACTGAAGGTCCTCTGCAGGCTACCAAAGGAGAAGGGTAAACACTAACACAGCTACAAACCCATCAGTCTAGAGTGATAATCTATACGTAAGATAAGCTGGTACAATAGTGGCACAAAGTTTGTGGGAGCAATCAACCAAGATCTGATTTTATTTAAGGCTCGTGCTGTGAGACAGAACCCATACCTGACATTGCTTGGGTGGCTAGATAACCAAGAGATCTAGAGTAAAACCAAAGTTTCTACTAAAGGACCATAGTAGTAAAATGACTCCTAATGACATTCTGCTATATTCACAAATCAGTGCCTTGTTCAGCCATCATCAGAGAAGCTTACTTCTGCAGTAGATGGGAACAAATACAGAGACCCACAGCCAGGCAATCTGCAGAAAGTGAGAGATCTTGGAACATTAGGCCCTAAGTGGGATGTCTCCATCAAAATTCATATGATTTTTAAAAAGTTATGGTCTTACTATGTAACCCAGACTGGCCTGGAACTTGAAATATTCCTATTGCAGCCTCTCAAGTGCTAGCTTATAAGCAGGCCTCTATGCCTGGATGTAAAATTTTCTTAAGCAACAAAATGCAAACTGTTATTTAAATATGTTTTGTGACTTTTCCTGAGGAGATCTGAACCAATGTCTACTCACACGAAATAGGGTACCCAGAACAGGCCAAATAGACAATTCTATTGAAGTTCAATTTAGAGAAACATATTGGAGTTACTTACTTATTGGAATTTACTCAGTGACAGCTGCACCACCAAAAAGCTCATGCTAGCATAAGTGATAACTCTGAAATGCTTCAACTCCAGAGATCTGGGCTGGATTTGCATGCAGCTCATGGGGTCCCAGAACCTCTCCCTGGCAACTGTTTTCCTGACCATAACCTTGAAGAAGGGCTCTGTGATTTAGTTTCAGTTTTCTGGATTTACATTTGTTTACTTTCTAAGTCCCATGAACTTCACTCCTCCCTTCAGGAAGTTATGCTTCAATTTGAAGGAAATTGCTATGAGACAATTATAACAAAAACTGAAAAATCTTTACTTTCACAAAGATTTCTGTATTTTGTCAATTCAATAAGCACTAAAAACAGATTGTTAATTTTTTTGTATATTTAGATTTTCAATGGCCTTTTGTTATTACATCAAGAGCAAATTAATCAAAACCAATTATTTTTCAGATTTCCAGATGTTCTTCTGTAGTTATAATGTAGAAATGATTGTGATATGATAATTTATTTTGTATTTAGGCCATATTTTAAAGTAATGAATGTAAAATCACCAAAAGAAGATGTTTGTTATCTTAGCATGTTTAATGGCTGATGTGTTGTTATTATGTTCATTTGAAAGTAAAAAAAGCTAGAAGATAAAGAAAAAATCAGATGTCTTACACAAAATATTTTCATCTGTCTCATTTGACTGAGCAAAAGCTAGATGAAATAGCCTCTTACATAGCCAAGATGGTACTATGCCTTTTGGTTAAAAAAACAAAAAACTGTAAAACACTGGAGGAGACAGTCTGAGCAGAGCATAAGTTCTTCATAGGTATGAGGATGCCTACCTACTACCTATGGGGAATGGTCCTCAACAGTGAGTTCTTCCCACCTCATCTGTTCCCAGCCTAGCTGATTAGTCTTTGCTTATTCCTAGTCTGATGACTTGAACAACAGCAAAACACACTGCTTCATGCACACTTGTTCATTTTGTATTTAACAAATATGAGCTACAGTGATAAGCATTTTTCACAAGTATTTCATTAGAGATTGATTAAAAAGAATAAAAATTAAAACATAACCATCCTACTTTTGTGGAGTGTAGTATAGTTATGTAGTTACAGAATGAGGGCAGGGAATAAAAAAGAATACTAGTTAGCATACATATTGTGAGTGCACTCCAGGGCAGCCTTCTCTGCCCGGAGGACAAGAATGATGTAGACTGCTGCTCCTTGCCTCATGACTGTCGGTGAAGACTCCCATGTCTCTCCTCCCTAACCCAGCATCCTCTTTCCATACAGACGTTACCCTGAGTGTCGTTGCCTCAACTTCGGATCCTGGTTTTTGTTTTCCTTCCCAATTGCTGTTATCCTCTTACTCTTGTCCTGGATCTGGCTTCAGTGGCTTTTCTTGGGATTCAAGTAAGTAGACATTTTACTGTCACGTGATAAAGGTTGTCTGTGACCCTTGCTTTTAGCTCTATATCCGGTGCTCTTTCTCCCCTATGCTGCACACAGTGTGTCTCCACATTTTTCACACTTAAAACATTAAGATACATGAACATATTTTTAGGATAGGCTGGGATAATTTAAACAATGTTGGCATTGGCAGATCCTACTAAATACAGATCCAATCGGGTGCCCTTTGAATCTTAAACCAATGGCATAGTAACTGCTCAGAAAGGCATAAGGAACTGATTACATTGTGGTCCCAATCCAACTATCACAGTGAGAAGCCATGGATGGCCTCTACTTGTTTTAGGATGAACGTCCGTCCTTGGATTATCAAGTTAGTTTCAACTATTCACATGCAGAGTCTCCTGCTTCATGCTAGTTCCAAAGTTGGTAATACCTTCAAAATGTAAAGTAAAATAAAACTTGAGAAGATTCTCTGTGAGGAGCTAGTAAGTAGGAGAAGTAATGTGTCTTTTTTTGTTTTTGTTTTTTTGTTTTTTGTTTGCTTGTTTGTTTTTTTAGTTTTTGTTTGTTTGTTTGTTTGTTTGTTTGTTTTTTGAAACAGGGTTTCTCTGTGTAGCTTTGTTCCTTTCCTGGATCTCACTCTGTAGACCAGGCTGGCCTTGAATTCACAAAGATCTGCCTGCCTCTGCCAGGATTAAAGTCATGCGCCACCACAGCCCAGCAAAGTGAGGTATCTTTATCACTGTTCTACTGCTATGTAGAGACACAATGACCATGGCAACTCCTAAAAAAGAAAGCATTTAATTGGTTGCTTACTTACTGTTTCACAGGTTAGTCCATTATCAACATGGTAGGAAGTATGGCAGCATGCATGGTGCTAGAGAAGTAGCTGAGAGCTATGTCCTAATCTGTAGGCTGAGAGAGAGGGAGAGGGAGAGGGAGAGGGAGAGGGAGAGGGAGAGGGAGAGGGAGAGGGAGAGGGAGAGGGAGAGGGAGAGGGAGAGGGAGAGGGAGAGGGAGAGGGAGAGGGAGAGGAGAGAGAGAGAGAGAGAGAGAGAGAGAGAGAGAGAGAGAGAGAGAGAGAGAGAGAGAGAGATTGGTATGGGTTTTTGAGAGACTGGTATGGGCTTTTGAAATCTCACAGTCCACCCCCAGTGACACATTTCCTTCAACAAAGCCACCCCTCCTAATCCTTCTAATCCTTTCAAAAAGTTCTACTCCCTGGCAACCAAGTTTTCAAAGATATGAGCCTATAGGGGCTGTGGTAGTTTGAATGTAATTATCCCCATAAGCTCATAAAGAATGGCAATATTAGGAGGTGTGGTTTTATTGGAGTAGGTTTAGCCTTGTTGGAGGAAGTATGTCACTGTGGGGGCAGGCTTTGATGTTTCCTATGCTCAAGATACCACCCAGTATCAGAGTCCATTTTCTGTTGCCTTCTAATCTAGACATAGCCATCACCATGTCTGCCTGCATGCCTCTATGCTCTCCACCATAATGGTAATGGACTAAACCTCTGAACTGTAAGCTGCCTCTTCAAGTAAATGTTTTCCTTTATAAGAGTTGCTGTGGTCATGGTGCCTCTTCACAGCAATAAAAACCATAATTATAATAATTATGACCATTATTATTCAAACCACCACAAGAGGTAACTCCAGCTTCTCACAGGACAGGTAACTTAGCTCTGCAAGCTCAGCCCATGATCAGTCTCAGCATCTCTCACTGTAAACATCAGGAATTACCTGTAAGTTTGGTAAGATCACTTCCAGCACCATGATGTCAACATTTAAGACTCCAAATTGAACATGAAGCAACCAAAGTAAGATGCACTGATCAATAAAGAACCACAATTGCCACTAAAATGTCAAATTCTGAATTCAAGAGAATTCTAGTATGCTGCTTTTCTAGGATTGAGGCTGGTAGTTTGGTAAACACTCAGTAGTTGTATGACTGCGATGACAGCCACCGTGAAAACCCCAAAGGGCTAAACAACAAAGCCTAAAGTGCAGCCTGCACTTTCAACTCCTTACACTCCATCAGGAATTAGTGTATCACAAATCACGAAAATACTTTCCTCAATAATAAAATATTTAAAATTCATTTTTATGGTTTAAATTAAATAACCTCAAGGACCTATGAACCAAGCAGCATGCTATTCTCTAAGACAGCTAAGGGGAGCTCTGCCACTGGGACTTCTTTTGAAAAATGCACAGTACGGTAGGGTGTGGTGTCTCATCAGCGGCTATAGTTTCCAGGTCTATCCAGGTAATGACCAACATTTTTCCCCTCTCCATTTTTCATCTTATTTTTTCTTCATAACTGCCCAATTGGGCTAGTAGTTGGGAGGTAGGACCGATGATTTTTAAAATGTTCTATCCAGATTGTGGAAGCAGCATGTGACAGTCCTCCTGCTGAAGCAAATGTGTGGAATGCCACTGACTTCAGCAGGTGGCCTTCAGTGTGACAGGCCAGCTGCATACTAACTGCCCCTCCCTGGAAATCCAAGCTTTGGGAGGCTGGTTCAGTTGCACAGGTAGCAAGATTGGAAGCAGGGAGAATGATCCCCACAGTGGACATGGACACACTGTCCAGTGACTAGCCACTGCTGCTTCATTCTTTGTTCTGATTTTAACGACTTTAAACAAATACATAGGCAACCTCCATTATTATTTTAATACAGCATGTCACTGAGGATTTAAAAAATTAAGACAGTAAAGAGCAGAAATATTAGTATGTGCTCCCAAAGAGGAACCAAAAAGTCTCTATGAAATGCACTCATTAGGCAAAGTCCATAAATCATGATCAGTGTTGTATTAAACAGTCCTCTTGCTGTCCACTACTGGTTAGACATGGCAGTTTCATGTTGCAGTTAATTTTTCAGAATCCTTTTCAGTTTGCCAGAGTGTTTACCTCTAAAGACTCCAGATTGACAAACAGAAATGAGCTGCCACCCCCCTGGCAGACTACCATACATTCTGATTAGTGCTCTGGCTGTTAGCACAGTTAACTCACTCATTGTAAACAACTCCAACATATAAGAGGCTCATCCATCAGTCTTCTGCATTTATTTCAATGGAGATGTAGACACATCCTCAAATGCTTTATTTGTTTCTTTGTTTAATATTAACTTTCATTTACAGCAGAGCAAATTTGGCTTGACCTAACTGTTTACCATCTGCAGCTGAAGGGACAAAGGATGTATGCAGTGTACGGGGTGGAAAGGGGTTTCTAAGGAAAAGTTTTATTTTTGACTATTGTTTTCTCTTCTACAGATAGTTCTCAAGGGGGTCCTCAGATTTGTTTCTTGGAATAACAGTTTTTGTGTTGTGATTAGGGATAAAAATTTGAGACTGGCATTAGAAACTTGATTGAAATGAAAATTTGTTAGCCCTTCTCTGATAATAAATGAAACAATAGCCAACCAATTACAGTCAGAGGTCATTGCGCTCGCATGGAGGTAACTGTGAATGCTTAGGATGGGTGCCTTAAGAATCACAGAAATACTGTTCACCCAGGTACTTGAGAGGCAGAGGCAAGTAGATTTCTCTGAGTTCAAGGCCAGCCTGGACTACATAATGAGTTCCAGGTCAGCCAGGAGTATTCAGAGAGACCCTGTCTTAAGCAAACAAACAGACAAACAACAACAGAAAAAAAAAAATCAAGGAAATCCTGCTCCTTCAAAAAGGAAGCATGGAACAATGTTTTATAACAGAGTGACATGGAAAATGATGACCAAGCATGAACTCCATCTGCGTTGGTAATTACTTTCTCACTGTTTCATCGTCCTTCTCACTTTCTCCGAAACTACAACTTTGCAGAAGATTGTTTCTGTGTTTACTGCTCACACAAAAGGACCTAACTGAACTCATCATCATTCCAAGAGATAATCCCTAAGAATCGATTTCCCCTTTTGATTCTTCCTCCAGGGGGATTTAAAAAATATTACATCTAGAGTTATGTCCCACAAATATTGTTTAAAGTTTTAAAGATCCTAGACCTTGAGACTAAATCATAATGATAATCACAGTGAAGAGAGGCTACAACTGCAAGCAGCTAAAGGTAGAAATGGAGCGGTACTTAGGCTGAAGAGAACATCTATGTTTCTTTTCTGTCCCTGCCCTCCATGCCTACATAACAAGATGGAACTTCCATGTGTTCAGAACGTAGCCACCAAGATGCTCCCTAAATACACATTTTAATGTAACAGAATTATCAAATATATAGCACATACTTATATTTATCATTGTACAGAGACTGATAGAGGTGAGTGGTACACGGAAATGTGTGAGTAGTACAAGAGGTCTTTGAAAGGGAGTAGATGGGTAGATGTCACAGAAAGCAAAGCAAAAATCAAACATCTAGCAGTGAGCAAGCCAGACAATACAGAGAACAGTCAATGAAATAGACACAGGCATGGGCACAGGACAAGGGCTCCTGGTGTCAGCAGAGAATCACAGCTATGAAACCCTCACAGACGTTCCTCCATGAAGGAAGGTGATGATAGAATAATTTCCTTAACTCAAAGTTTTCTTACCTGTTTCAGCTTTAAGGAGATGTTCAAATGTGGCAAAACCAAAACACTCAAAGAAAAGGCGTGTGCCGAGGTGATCAAGCAAGAATATGAAAAACTTGGGCCAATTAGGTAAGAAATGCATGAGTGCCCACCACACACACACACACACACACACACACACACACACACACACACACACACACACACACTACATGCATGCAAACTCACACAGATAAACACAAGAAGTTAAAGCAAATAATCACATATTTGCCAGCAAGGATGCCATAACGCTTGCCTAAGACCACAAACCTGTAAAGTTCAGTGACTATAAGCCACTAAAATGAAATACATACCAGTGCCCAAGTAAAATTTGCTAGGTAGAAAAACCAAAACAAAATCCAGAGAATCTGAGGAGAAAAGGTTTCTTCTAAGAGCACCCATACTCTCCAAGTAAGAACGTATCAAGTTCCCATAGCGGCCATGACCTGTGAAGATTAGCCTGACAACAAACAGCTCAGAGTTTTCCCAAATGTTGAGAAAATAAGAAATGACCGCAGCGGGTTTTTCTACAGGTATCAGGAAATCGTGACCTTGGTAATCTTCATCCTAATGGCCTTGCTATGGTTCAGTCGGGATCCTGGCTTTATTACTGGTTGGTCAGTCTTGTTTTCAAAGTAAGTATTAATGTGAGTCTGGCAGCCCTTCCTTCTGTTCAGTGCCGTGTCACGGCCACATATGTCCTACACCTTTGAAAAACTGCATGAGATGCTTTGTTCATTTCTTTGAAAAAAATATTTTTATGTCTAATCTTCTTGGGGGTGAGGTATTAAGGATAAGGTAAGAAAGCAAAAAAGGATGACCATCATACCCTGTATACATATGAGGGTCCATTAAACATGAGGCTATTCCCTCAGGACAAAGTTAGACATCTGAGCTGCATAGAGACGAGAATCTGCTCTGGTTAGGATGGTGGCTGTGAAACCCCGCACGCACCTGACTATGCTCTGGAAACTTCTGTTTATTCTGCACAAGCCACTGCACATGCTCTCACTTCTTTTACCTGGAAGTTGGAAGTTACAGTAGCACAGAGAATACTGCTATTTTTTTCTAGTAAAAGTGATAAATAAATATTGTGTGACATAAATGCTACACAGTGTGTTCTCAGTCTATTTTCAACCAATATGCTCTGGTTCTTAAATCTAGAAGAGTTTCATCTTGGACTTCTGGTCTCACACCCCCAACAAGAATCCATTTAGTTTGGGAGCACAAATCAAAACTGTTTGAGTCAGGTGTAATTTGGCCTGATGGAAGAGAGAAACACTACCTTATCTCAGCCTGAATTTTCTGTTTTCACAGGCATTGTCAGTATTTTTTTTAAGGTGCAAAGGATGAATTCAAATTTCTTATGACCAGCTTGCTCAAGCAATGCATGAGGTAGATAGTTTGAAAGATCAGCTTGGTCCTTTTGATTCCTTTAGGCAAAGAACTTCTCGTTTTGATGCAAAAGCATCATCAAATTATTTAAAACAAGCTATTGTCCAATAGAAAATTAGTACTTTGTATTTTTCTAATAGGATTTAGAGCAAAATAAATAAATAAACAAACTCCACCTCCCTTTAAAATCCAATGTCCACAGCATTATTCTCTCTCTCTCTCTCTCTCTCTCTCTCTCTCTCTCTCTCTCTCTCTCTCTCTCTCTCTCTCTCTCTCTCTCTCTCTCAACAGTAATATATTGAAAACATAGCAAATAATAGCAAATAAAAACTAGGAGAAAATCCCAATAGAATATTCAGTATAATCAGCATCTAATTTTTCTTCCTTACAGAAGGATACCGTAATTCAGGAGATGTTTTTTGTTTGTGGCAGACAAACAGGGCTGCTATGAGCAGTTGCCTCTTCTGTCACCCCGCACTGTGAGAGTCAGCAAAAGGAAAGGGGAAAGGCTTGAAAGAGGATAGAGCTTGAAAATATAAATAAAACAATCACAGTAAAATCTGTATAGGATTAATATTCGATAGTGCTGAGATAACCCAGTTCATAATGAATCAAAATTCAAAGTAATAAATAAAACAATTATAATTTAAAATGTTTTATGAAAATGTCTGTCAACATTTATACCTGGATTTATCTAAAGTGTGTATTCTGTAAAATATATGTATGACGTGCAGATTTTAGGCAGTAACAATTTCTAAAGCTGATATGATATATTAAGATTTATTGCTACCACCTAATGTTTTCATTCCATCTGTTTGAATCTGGACTGATTTCAATATGTCTTTTCATATAAAACAAAATTCAGTTACATGACACCTGGCCCAGTTTGGCAAAAGCTTAGCCAAGAACTGTAACTAAAATAGAATAATAAGAAAACAATATATTTAGAAGGATTGGTCAGGATTTTAGAAATAATTAAGCCACTGTAGGTTTTTAGTCAACAAGGAAAGAAAGTAAGCCTGTATTTAAGATAATTTTAAAAAATTATCAAATTGAGAAAAATAATGTACTTCCTTGATTATTTAGATTTTTTTATATATAAACTACAAGAGCATAAACACTTGCATAGCAAATAAGTAGACTGAGTTATAAGATAGAAAAACAAGCCTTATGATGTACATATTTCTTCAGGCTACAAAAATGCACATAGTTGATACTGCTGACATCTAAAGCTGTATTCTAATTATTTGTGTCTGTTTCATTTGTATAATATCCAGGTGCCTCTTAACTGCTGAGCTTCCAGGAACCTGTCTTTTTGCTAGAATGGTCTGGCAATTCTTAGCCCCATCTGTTCCCGAATTACTCTTAATTTGCACAGGGCTCATTTGTGAGCATCTCGTAAGCCATTCTGATAATTAATCTTCTTAAGTTTCTAGAAGGCAAAGTATCAAATGGGGTTGATTTCCTTTGTATGTAGGTCTAGTGCCCACTGCAGAAGCAGGTGTTTCATCCCAGAAACCAGATCAATTTGCTTTCACAGTTTATAGAGGAGTTTGAGGGGACACTAGCAACAGCATGTCTCCCTAAATTCAATAGAATGACGTTATAAATCAATTACACGGGTCTTTGCCAAACTCCAGCAACTGTTTAAACCTCAATTCTCTGACATTATAATAAAAAGCAATATTTCAAAGAGAAAATTGGTTAACACACCTGAAGGTTTACCTGAACATTTTGCTCTGTTGGTCTGATAAGGTGTCATCTGTTTATTTGGTATTGACAATATGAGAAATGTATTGAATTATTAGGAATGCATTCTGAAATGATTGGGCCTTATATGTTGCATCACTTCATTGGGAATCTGTGTGTTTTAGAACAGATTTTCCACAGTAAATGACCTATATTTATTATCACTTCTATTTAATTATTATTAACATAATTAACTGACATCTTATCTCATGTAACTTCTTCATACCATTTTTAATGTACACATTTGTTCATGTTTTTTAGGTACCCTGGTTATGTTACAGATTCAACTGTTGCTTTAGTTGCAGGACTACTTTTCTTTCTAATTCCAGCTAAGGAATTGACAAAAACTACATCTACTGGAAAAACTGGTTGAGTATCATTTCTAATACTGAATTTATAAAAGACCTTTTTGAAGAAATTAAAATTCCACAAGCTTCAGTTAGCACATAGGATATTAAAATGGCCATGCCAGCATAACCTCTATCTTAGCATATCTCACTTACATCCTGAACCCCCTACTTAGCCAGCCTTAATCTCTACCTACAGGAAGATTTACTAGAGTTTGCAGAAGTGAAAAGTAGATTTCCTTTTATACCCAGGTTCCAGTTCTTCTATAAGGGATACTACCACATACCCTGCCAAAATCAGAATTTGGCTAACAAGGAAAGAAGGATTTAGAGTCACTTTTTTTGCGATGTGACCTCAGTAATAATTTTGAGGACCCAGAAAAGGGTTTCATGAGAAAGATTACTTACAGTTTCACAGAAGTCCTTGAAGAAACAGAGAATAAGTCCCATGTGGACATTAACCTGGGGTCACAACTGGAAAAGTTATTCAGTAGGAGCACTGACTGTACTCACAACCCATGGACAAGGAAGTGCACACATCTGCAGAAGCATGCATTCTCCTACATGCACTGCTCATACACAATTCATTCATGCCTGTGCTTTATGTTAACATCAGCTTTCAGGAGCTGTATTCTTATGTTACATACATAGGAAAAATGGGTTATAACAGTTTGGAAATACAGTTTCATGTTGGCTGCTAACATAAATACCCTGACAACAGAACAACATAAAGAAGGGGAGGCTTTGGCTTACTCCCCTGGGTACAGTCCATCATTGAGTAGACATGAAGGCAGGAACTTCAGTCACATCACATCCACAGTCAAGAGCAAAAATACATTCATGATTTTGAAGCTTCTTCTACTCTTATAAAATCCAGGGCTCATCACATGAAATGGTATGATGCACAGTTGGCTGGGTCCTCCCACATCAATGAATGGTCAGGACAGCCCCCTACAGAAATACCCAAAGGCCAAACCAATCAAAATAATTTTTCATTGAGTCTCCCTTCTCTGCTGATTCTACATCATGTCAACTTGACAGATTTCAATACATTGTCCTATAGTAAGAGTAGAAAGATGAGTCAATGAATGAATGGCATTACTAATGACATCATAATAATTTATCTAAATGTACCTCAAATATTATCTGAAGCATTTGTCCAAGTTACTTTCTAATAGTTTATTGAAGTATTTTTTATGTGTGTTAGTGTCTCCCTGCACCTATGTGGATCCCTTGTGCCTGTAAAAGTCTGAAAAGAGTGTCAGATCAGTGTAGAATCAGAGTTACAGACAGCTGTGAGCCACCATGTAGATGCTAGGAATTGGACTCATGTCCTCTGGAAGAAGAGCCAATGGGCTTAACTGCTGAGCCATCTCCCCAGATGCAAAGTTATAGCATTTTTAATACAATATTCCACCTAAGGTCAGTGGAAACTCAAAGTCGAGATCTAATTGCTGCCTTGAAAACAGCATCATAATATTATAAGTTTCTTGTAAAATGACTATTCAGGATACTGATAAAATTGTCAGATTTTCTTATTTTCAACAATATTTAACTGTAGGGTTTTTGTTTTGCAGTTGCTTTTGATTACTCTCCCCTGATTACTTGGAAAGAATTCCAGTCATTCATGCCCTGGGACATAGCCATTCTTGTTGGTGGAGGTTTTGCCCTGGCAGATGGCTGTCAGGTAATGCTCAGTGTGTAAGATACTTAACAATTAACTAGGTGGTTGAAAAGAAGAATACAGACACACTCAAGCTTTGGGCATATTCACCTTTATCCTCTAATTTTAATAATGCAGAATTCAATAGCCATGCAGTATCCCACACAGAGGAGGTGAGTTCATAGTCCAAGAACTTTTACAGGCTGTAAGCATAAACATTAATGCTATGGTGTCTCATCATGTCAAAAAATAATGCAAAGAAGATTTAAATTTTTATTCCATGATATCATATTAGTAGCTTAGTAAGAGCAAAAACAGATTAAAAAACATGATTCCTAATGGAACATGTTTATTTGCTTGCTTATATTTTTACATTATTTCATTTGGAATTTGTGTGAATCTTGAGTTTCAATTCAATAAGCCATAATTTTGTCATTGTCAAATAAAGAGACTAAAACATAACACCATAAATAAATATATCTAGTGAATGAAGTCCAGAAAATTAATGTGACAATTTCTAATATATTATATCCACTGTGAGGAAGGAATGAAACCATCATGAGTTAGAGAGATGGCCATTGATCTGTTCACCAGCCGATAAAAAGCAAGCGCCTATCCCTTCTCATTGCCCTGGTCATTGTAGATATGCTAGAAGAAAATTATCCTCTCTAAAAATTCTTGGGCACATTTATATACAAACAATGTCGAATGGACTCAGGAAGTTGTATATCTATGTATATTTAGAAAAATAATACATATGAATAATAATACATAATTGAAAATGAGACCATGAATTTAGTGGGGGAGATATGGGAGAAGCTTGGGGAGGGGTGTGTAGGAGTGGTATTGATGCAGCATCATGTATGAAGCTCTCAAAAATTTTTCTGAAAAAGCCAAGAATATCCTTGTGTCTGACTACAAACTGTTCACTCACGGGTTTCATAGCTTTCTTTAAATACTCAGAGCTTGTTTGCATTCATCTCCATACTCAGTCACAAACAAGAGAATGGCAAGGGAGGAGTTGTGAAATGTCCCCTGGCCTCTTAGAAGTCATATGTTTATGTATTTATTTCAATTCTCGGGACAAATTGTTATCTTTTCTTCTTGATAATTTGTTAGGAGAATATCATTTGCTTCTAATTTACTAGTTTCTGTATAGTATTTAGATTCTGAGCTTTAGCAATAGGATTTAGTCATAACTGTAAGTTTTGGAAATCATCTCAATTCAGAGAGCCTTTTGCAAAATTGCTTTAGGCTTAGATTTGCCTTGCCTCATAACCTGTCCAGATAAAAATGGTAGAAATATAAGACAATAACAATTTTCTTTTCTACTATTTCAGCAGTAATGAGATCTGAATTCTCAGAATAAATAACTGCCATCTCTATGTCTGCTGATTTGAACTGTGAGGAAAGCAGAATCAGAAAGTCTGGCATTCATAAGAATTTTGCTCATCTCTCCTCAAAATATGTCTAGACTGGATTCTAGACACTCAAAGTGGCTTTGAAAGCATCGACCAGACCCTAGAACAGCCAAATCTGAGGAAATGAAAAGGTGTGGACTTAGTCGGATGCACATGGCTCTCTCAGTGGAAAAATTAGGGAAATCATGGAGGGAGGACTAATTCATTATAAAAATCCTAGTAACCAGAATCTGCATTATACAAGACTTTCCAGAAAAAACTATTCCTGAGTAACCAAACTGAAGTCATCAGTTTCCCAGAAAAAAGTCTGTACACAAATATGACCCCAAAGATTGGTTTTTTTTTCTTTTTAATACTAGGAGCCAACTTGAAAAACATTTGTTCAAAGTTATAATTTGTCTGGCAAGTGTCTCAAGCCAGGGAATATTTCTAATTGAAAAAAAAACATGAGATAGCAATTATGTACTATTTACCTCATGCTGTGACTCTCTCTTAAATGCCCTGATTTGTTTTATTTAAGATGATTGATGTCCCACAAAGTGATAGACACGGTCCAACTCTAACCAGTGAATAATTTCTTTATTATTGGTTTTTTACATATTCCTCAAATGCTTTTTTGAAGATAACTCTGAAAAATTAAATACTGTTTTCTCAAATATTCCTAAGCTCCCAAGAACATAATAATAATAATGACACAACTCCTACCAGTCTTTAAAGGTTAAAAACTCTATAGCACAGTCAAGAACAGGCAAAAGGTGTTCAAACCACACACAATAGAAGGAAAGTATTGTAGGAGTAAATGGTTTTGTGCAAGCAGATGAAGTATATAGGTCAGAAAATGGAGGAGTTCTCAAGAAATTAGGTGATTTAATAGTAAGATCCTGAAAGTGAGAAACAATTGTAAGCAACAGATCATATTGTAAGCATGGAAGAAGCCAGAGCTGGATATTAAAGATGGTTTTAAAAGCTTCCAAGGCTATGCGATTTCTTCAAATCTATCCCCACTCATGAAGGGCTACACAGCCTTTAGAAAATTGCCTTATTCTGTAGCAAAGTTGAAGCATCGTCTTCATCAACAGTCCTTGCTTATCACCAAGAGCTTTAAATCACCGCTTAATGATCTCTTTAAATAAAAATGAGTAGGTAGTCAAGAGTCACCAGATAGTTGGGGGAAACCCCACATACAATAACCAAAGACAGAAAAATAAAATGAACATAGAAACAAAAAGAAATGAAACAAAGAAAAGGTGAAGTAAATGAACAAAGCAAAAAACACTTTAAATTTTGTCATTGGTGCCTCAAAGAGATGTAAGAACTATTAATGATATGAAAAGTAAAAGAAAATATCATTTAAAAAATAATCACCAAGTAATCCTCTAAAATTTAGAATTATATCAACTTTATATTTAAAAGTCAGCAACACTGTTCAAAGATAAAATTGAAATATATCAGAAATACAAAAAAGGTATAAAAGACAGTAAATACTAAAAGGAGATGACTGTCCAGTGCCAAGTGATCAGCCTACAACATATACACACAAGCAACACTAACACTCTAATATATACATGTGTGTGTGTGTGTGTGTGTGTGCGCGCGCGCGCGTGTGTGTGCACCCACACACGCACGCAGTCATGTATGTGAGTCTGGGTATGTGTGTGTATAACAATAATAAAGAAGGGGGCATGGGAAGGGTTACAGAGAAGAGAGAGGAGGAAATGATGTAATTCCATTTTAATTAAAAAATAAAGTAAAATTGTGAAAAGATAACTAGAGCACTAGTCTACAAACTCCTCAAGAGTCTGTTTAGAAAGAGAAAAAAAGTAGAAAGGAAGGCCATTTCTAACAACAACACAAGTAAATTCTCAGAAGCAAAGCCTCCAAGATGCTTGGCTAAGAGCGCTATTAAGAGGTTCATGCTGGAGGAATTCAAGAAGAGTCTACATTTTAGATCTCAGAATCTTGAGGTGGAGATAGAATCATAATGGACTCCAGAAAGAATCCCAAACAAGTGGTGAATTACTCTCAATCAGACCTAGATAAAACACACTCTTCCTTCATCTGCTAGGAATCTATGTCCTTGTACTTCAGTTTTTATACTTCTAAACACTATATTCAGTATCTATACCCATATATGTATAAATCTATAAAACTAATATCCAAACCCATCTACAGCTCATTGGATAAAATGCTTCCTCTATGAGCTTGAGGAACAAAGTTCAAATCCCCAAGACCCATGTAAATGGCAGGTGGGTGTGGTAGCCCTCTGTAATTCCAGAGCAAGCTAGGTAGATAGATTAACCATGTCAGTGGACTATGGGTTCTTCTGAGAGAACTTGCCTCCACATATAGCATAAAGGGCAGACAAGACTCTTGGCATCAAACCAAGGCTTACACACACACACACAAACATGTGCCCAAACACATATAAACACACACAGCACAAACATACAAGTGCTAAAATACAAACAAATAAAATAGTTAATTCTGTATATGAATCAAAACAATGAACAATACAACTTATATCTAGTGTTCATGTCTGTGATGTTTGTATTCACTTTGGAACTGAATTTACTACTTATAATCAAAGTTTCTTCTGATGCATAGCCTAGTTTGTCATAAGTGTGATCTCATAAAAGGTAGATTTTTTTTCTTCTAGGGGGAAAAACAGAGTAACAAACCTATTAATTGGAGTGCAGGCAATTTTTTGGACTAAATGCAATCAAAGACCAGTATTCAATTAATCTAAAGAACTCCACAGTAAAACAAAGAAAATAGATTAATAGCTTAACATTGCTGAACAATTTCAATGATTTCAAAATTAGAATTCTCAAAATCAGAACTACAAAAAAAGTGTAAAGAGAAATGAAAGAATTTTCAGACCTATAGAGTCTGAAAAAGTGCCTTCCGTCCAACAATCTCAGCACATATGAAAGGATGTGCTTCTCCAAATGAATGGAATGAAGGAGGGGTTCCCACAAAGCAGAGTGGTGAGTCAAGGAGGAAGTTAAGTAAATTTAAAATGAATCTAGTCCAGATGGAGTGGAGGGAGGCTCTATTCCAGGACAGACAACTTGAAGGAACATGAACAAAACAAACCCACTTAATTCATGTGTTTGTTTGCTTGTTAGATAGGTCTCCAGATAGTTTGAAGAGCATGATGAATTAGTGATAGGTACTTAGAAAACTATGCAAACAGAATAATGTTTTCTTTGGAAAACAAAGAAAGTAAATATAATCTTAGATGGTTAAGTGGCTCAGCAATGAACAATATTTATATAATTACAGCAGTAAATATCAAATATTGATTTAACTAAAGTATTGCAATGTCATGGGGAATTAAAAGGTAGAAAATGTATGTATGATGAATGATATAAGAAAACAATCCTCAGGTAACATATTAAGAAATCAATCATTAATGTTTCAAGTTGAAAATTTAAGAAAAAGCATAATTAGAATATTAATTTGAAAGATAACTATATTAATACATAAATATCAGTGTAAATAGCTAACAGCAATTTAAAGTTCTTGCTCTGGGGGTGGGGTACAGCTTAGGAAAAGAGAGAGGAGCCTGAGGGCTTCCCTTTTCTTAAAGCTCTATAGTCTATCATGACTCATCAAGACATTTATATATGTTAACTACATAAAATTAAAATATAATAGAAAAAAGCATAGAGAGACCATTTAAACTTCTTAAAGCATGGCAATAGTATTAAAATAATTCTGAAAATTTGTCCATATCAAAACTATCCATATTTACCAAAAAACAAGAATATGGGAAATGATATTTCAGAAACTAACTCAGTAAACACTTTGTGTGTGTGTGTGTATGTGTGTGTGTGTGTGTGTGTGTGTGTGTGATTAAATTGCAGTTCATTAAAATGAATGGAACAGATGTGTCTCTTGGTCTATTTGTGGGACTCCTAGAAGTGAGATCAGGACCTGTCCCTAACTCTTGGGCTGGCTCTTGGGAACCTATCACTCATACTAGGTCACTTCATCCAGCCTCAATACAAAGAGAGGAGCTTAGTTCTACCTTAACTTGATATGCCATGCTTTATTGACACTCAGGGGAGGCCTGCCCCTTTCTGACCAGAAACAGAGAAGGAGTGGATCGGGGAGCAGAGAGAAGGCAGAGGGAAGGAACAGGAGGAGAAGAGGGAGAGGAATCTGTGGTCGGGATGTAAAATTAATGAAAAAATAATAATTAAAAAATGAATTATATGAATAATAAATACTGCAAATTTGTTTTTTTTAGGAATCAGGACTATCTAGCTGGATAGGAAGTAAATTATCTCCTTTAGGTTCATTACCAATTTGGCTAATAATTCTGATATCTTCTTTGATGGTCACATCTTTGACAGAGGTAGCCAGCAACCCAGCTACCATCACCATTCTTTTCCCTATATTATCTCCTTTGGTGAGTATTACATTTGTATTGTTTTCCTCTAGAGTAGGTTTTGTTGTTGTTTTGACTGTAAGTTCTCATCCTGTGGTATGGAGCTTCTTTTGGCCCAAATGGACCTTCTGTAAGCAACTTATATATGGTCTTTACCTGCACCAGGTGACATTTGCTCAAGGGAACTATGTTTCACATTCAAGCAGTATGTGAATCTATGTAATAGTATGTAATACTATGTAATCTATGTAGTAGTATGTAAATCTTTAGTCAACAATTTACCTTCTCTCTTTCTGGGTTTTTGTTTTGTTTTGTTTGAGTTTGCAAATGTGAAACCATTCTGGATCCATTGCAGCTATAAGATGATTCATAGTTCCTGGCACTTTAAAATATCTCCCTTCAGAACAGTGTTCCTAAGTTTTTAAAAAGTTCTTCCTATAAGAGATGGACAGATGAATGAGAATGAGAAATAGTCTTAACCATGGCCTAAATACCTTAGGCAGGTCTCTGATGCCCAGGAAATAAATGAGACAATTTGCTAAGAGAGGTGGAAAGACCCCATTTTCCTTGCTCCATAGCAATTACATGAGATAGCTTTGTGTGAAATGTTTTTTCTGATTTAAGTGGGTTATTTTGGTGAAAAGAAAGCACTTTAAATTAAGAATTGTTTTAAAGAAACAACCAGGATAGTCTCTCTGAACATGCTTTCCAGACACTCCACAGGGTTATTTACTCATAGACTTGAGTTGCTGCTTCAAATTAGAAATGAACATAAAGATTGTTTATCAATTGTTTATTGGCAAGAAATCACAGGCAAAATACCATCTCAGCTTTCTGTTTTTATTTAGAGAAATTAAGTTTTTAGAAAGTTATGCGATGAGTTTCAGATAATAACAATTCTTCTTAAGTAATTATCACTGAGGAATTTCACATTTCTCATAGAAATGATTGAGCTAGTAGTACACTGAAAATCTCTAGAGCCATAGACACCCAGGCCTCCTCCAGATTCTCTTGGATGTCAGCTGCATGCTTGATAATTTCTTTGGTGTCTCTGACCTCAGTAACATCATCTATTATTTTGAGCTAGACTAGCCAGCTTATAATATTCTAAAATGTTTAAGAATACACAAAGAGCCGGGCGGTGGTGGCGCACGCCTTTAATCCCAGCACTCGGGAGGCAGAGCCAGGCGGATCTCTGTGAGTTCGAGGCCAGCCTGGGCTACCAAGTGAGTTCCAGGAAAGGCGCAAAGCTACACAGAGAAACCCTGTCTCGAAAAACCAAAAAAAAAAAAAAAAAAAAAAAAGAATACACAAAGATATTATATTATATGGTATATCATGTGCATGCATATACACTAATTATATAATAAATCACTTTGGTTTTATGTAGTTTCTGAGATAAGTGGTACTTCACTTTCTAAATGAATAATAATATAAAGGTCTAAATACATAGCAATAACTATAGAAATAAGAGACACTTTAAAATTCTCCAAAAAGTTATAAATTATGCAAAATTTTATGCCTTTAGGTTTCAACTTGATTCTGGGAAAATATTTTACAATAAGTTTGTTCATTTTCATGTTTGGTGCCCACCCTCAGTGTTTTAATTCAACTCTCTTTGGCTTTTTCCACAGTCTGAAGCCATTCATGTGAACCCTCTGCATATTCTGCTGCCTTCCACACTCTGCACATCATTTGCATTCCTTCTGCCAGTTGCAAATCCACCCAATGCTATTGTTTTTTCATATGGCCACCTGAAAGTCATCGACATGGTAAGTTAGCAGCTGAAAAAACAGGGTGTCCCCCAATGCACCACTCTACCTGCTGGCCCAAACAAGCACTACCCTTGCACTCTAATCAACCACTGAGAAAATTAGGGTTCGAAGTCTGTTTCTAAAACTATGTGCATGACTGGTCATAGAATTATTTTTAAAAAGTGGACATGCCATTAGAGTTTATGGTCACAAATAAAGATGTGGAATACATGAGCACAGGTCTGGGGAAAAGAAAAAGAACACAGAATTTCTTAACATGACTTCTTCAAATTATGGCAAGATTAGGATGCAACCTAAGGCAAGAAGAAACAGGGTCAAAAACCTTCATCAATCAAAACAACACTACGGTTCTTTACTACAATTGTTTATGAAATATTTGCTCTGAATAAGACACTGCCCAGTGCCTGAGGAAAAGTCTCTTTCCTTTAGATTCTAACACTTGTAGGGTCTCTGTGAGAAACAAAGGCAAATTTAAGTGATAGAACATACATTTTGTCTCCAAACACAAAAATCATGGTATCTGAGAACCAATATGAGCATATTCTAGTTTTAAACCAAACTCATCACCAATTTCCAACACAACCCAAACAAGAATACAGTCAAAGTCAATTCTCTGAGTTTGCTACATACATGGAGTTAAAAGATGTTTTCCTGTTCCTTCTTCCCACCCAGATTGCTATCCCTGCCTCCAAGCAAAATAAAACTTCTGGGAATGTTTCTATATACAAGGCACATAACATCTTGTTGGAAAATAGAATATATTTAACATAAAATATGATACATATGTATACATGTGCGTGTGTGTGTCAATACAAAAAGACATGTAATAAATGAGTGGCTTGCATGGATAGAGAAAAGGGTCTCCATAGTAATCACGTTAAATATTTCCCTTTTGCTTTGGAAAGCTATTTTTTAATGCAGAGAATCAGGAGTAGCTAAACATTCAGTGTGAGGGGACAAACCATGACTATTTCAGGCTTTGCAGGCCATAGAGTCTTTGTCACAATTACCCTCCTCCACTATTGTATCGTAGAACCAGCCAAAGATATTATATAGACAAATGAGCAAGGTTATGGTATAGGGAAAAAAACAAACGGTAGTGAGAAAAGCAATTTAAGAGCTGAAGTTGACAATATCTAATGTGTAAAAAACTATTTTGAGATTGTCCAATGGACACTAGAAGTATTATGTAAGAGTTTCAAAAAGAGCACCACTAAAGAAGAGGAATATCAGTGACAGTACAACTTTTCCAATAAAGAATGGCTTCGTGGGAAACCAATAATGTCAGGCGATCCTGAAGAATAGTTATCACATGGCTTTCTGAAACCTGTCCACTGAGAAAGAAGATCATCAATCTCCAATTATAACTTGACATACAAGGGCAAATTGACTTACATATATTCCTAAGAGAAACCCCTCTGGTGCTGTCAAAATGATAGTTGGGGACAGATTCTCATTTGACGTGAAAGGAAGAATATCCCTAGCTGATGATAATCACAAGTTATATAGGTCATTGAGGATGCATGGAAATCAGGTTTATGCTTTGTGTGTTGCAATTCTGAAATATTTGTACATTTTTTCCCCTGGGAGACTGAAATTTATGCTTTCTCCGTTTCCTAGGTTAAAGCTGGACTTGGAGTAAATATTTTGGGAGTTGCTGTGGTGATGCTGGGCATGTTCACCTGGATCGAACCTATGTTTAACCTCCACGAGTACCCTTCCTGGGCTCCTGACTTTCTTAATCAGACCATACCATGACAAGCACAAAATTGCCACCTACTTCATGGTGACTTTTGGACTTGCTAAGAATTCATTGTAAAATGTAGCTGTATATAACTGACACATATAAATCAGTGATATAGTCATTACAGTTCCAATGCATGCTTCCCACTCGCTGTCATAGAGTATATGTCTTTTGAAATACAACCAAAGAGCATCTGCATGCCTTCCTCCAGAAACCCAAGGTAGAAATTGTGTTGGCAGACCGACTAAATGCTCTTTCTCCATAAAAATGATGCCAATAACCTTTAAAGCATTTAGGCCATTTGCCACATCTTAAACTTGGAGTTCAATGTAATATTTCAAACATCAATTTATTATTTGAAAATCTTCTTATAAAACTAAAAGCAGAAAATAAAATATAAAAGTAAATGAGATACTTGGATAAATCATTTCTATAGTGTTTGTCAAGGGAATTTGCTAAAGAATCAAGCTGTGGTCATTTGGTGTAATCAAAGTAAAATGTGTATTTTTTATTTATTTATTGAAAAGTCCAACTGCATTATTACTAAGTTGTAGGCAAGACTAATTGAAATTATAATAATTACAAATTCCAAAATCCATGCATCCATTTGGTAGTGGAAAATTCATAATGATTAATTTATGTGTCCATATAAACAGGCTACTATTTTATGCTTCTGTGCCGAGCAATGCATTTTGAATAGTTATGAATAAGTGAGTTATGGGTTGTAGTATTTTTGCAGTATAGTTAGAAAGCTATGCATTAGGGCTATCTACACATTGATGCAATGTATAACTTTTGCATCTGTCAGCACAAAATCACAGTCCTTTGGATTCTCTCCTGCTTAGTCTCATAGAGAAAAAAAACTAAATAAAGGCCCCAGTTTCACAAACCCTGGGTTGACATAAAGATTATAAAAACTACTGTAACACAAATCTTTTTTTTTTTTTGGTTTTTCGAGACAGGGTTTCTCTCTGTAGCTTTGCGCCTTTCCTGGAACTCACTTGGTAGCCCAGGCTGGCCTCGAACTCACAGAGATCCGCCTGCCTCTGCCTCCTGAGTGCTGGGATTAAAGGCGAGCACCACCACCGCCCGGCTGTAACAAGAATTTTAAAGGTCTTATTAATAAAATCAAACCTGAAGCCAGATATTGGGGTGAATGCTGGAAGATCAGAGAAGCAGAACAAACCACAGCTTCCTCACCTCGCCAGTTCCTCAACTGATACTGTTTCCTCAGACTGGAAGCCTCTTAGTCCTCATCCAAATGGATCTCAGCTGAACTGTTGCTTAAAAGCCTAAAAGTTTAACCAGACTCTTGTCCTGGGTCCTCATGCCTTATATACCTTTCTAATTCCTGCCATCACTTCCTGGGATTAAAGGAATGTGTCACCATGCCTGACTGTTTCCAGTGTGGCTTTGAACTCACAGAGATCTGGATGGATCTCTGCCTTAGAAATGCTAGAATTAAAGGTGTGTGTGCCACCATATCTGGCCTCTATGTCTATCTAGTGGCTGTTCTGTCCTCTGACCCCAGAGAAGTTTATTAGGATGCACAATATTTTGAGGGACACAATATATCACCACAATTACAAAGTTCGAAGATCATAACCAGAAGCATACTAATTTATCTCTAGTACTATGATAATGTTGCTTAACTTCCTTTGGAGGGACCTGTAGCCACCTTTGTTATAAATATTACTCTTCACTTGGGTTAACAGATGTCTAGTAGGTGACCATAGCAGGATAAAAACAATTAAAATCCCGTCTTCAGATTGTTTCCATTATTTTATTCTAATTAAATTTAGTTTTATTTTAAAAAGAAAACAATATTTGAAAAATGAGCCATTAGTTAAAAATATTACTGCATATAGAAGAAAGTCACATAATTTCATTGTATAAATACTAAAATGAGATAGAAGTAAAATACAGAATAAAAAATTAAAATTATGTACTTGACAAAAGAGAAAAACTACTTATGATCAGAGGAAAAAGAAAACCAACCTCGAAGTATATAGACAGACATGCAATAAGATGGAAAAAAAGAAGAAAAATCTTTGGCATTCCAAACCTGGACTAACAAAAAAATTATCAAAACCAAATAATCTGCCCAGTTAGGAAAAGATTGAGTTGTTAGAAAATGGAATTATCCTGATAAAAGTGAAATAGAGGACAAAAATACACCCTTGCTTTTTAATTCTCATAAGCATATTTCTTGATGTTAAAGACCTTGTTTGGAAATTTTTTTAAAAGATACTTGAAATTAAATATCAAGAGAGTTCTAAAAATTGATATATCTTTTTACTAAATTTTTATTATTTACACTAATTTTTAAATTTAAATATATTTTGATCATATTCTTCTCCTCCAAGTTCTCCCAGATTCTCTTCTCCTCCCTACCCACCCAACTTTAAGTTCTTTTTCAAGAAACAAACAAAAACCCAATACAACAAAAGCCCCAAAACTAAGTGGGGAAACAAAAACATTTACTACCCCCCCCCAAGAAAAAAACCAAACCACCCATCAAATTGTAACCAAACAAAAGCACGCAAAACAAATGAACAAACAAAAAAATGTGGAGTCGGTTATATGTTCGTCATCTACCCCTGAACATGAAGCCTGTCCTGGAGTGGTTGATATAGCCACTGTCACTCTCTTAGAGAAAAAAAGATTTGCCCTCTTCCAGAAAATGTAAGTGACAGTTCAGTTGTTAACCTTTACCCTAGTGGTGAGGTTTTCATTCATGCATTCGTTCATTCATTCATTCATGATTTATTCATTTATTTTTTGAAATATAACAAAAAACAATATAATAAGATAAAACAAACACTATCACATTGAAGTTGGGCAAGACAAATCCACAAAAGAACCCAAGAGAAGGTTCAAGAACCAGATGCCCGCTTTTTTACGTGCTTAGAACTGGAAGCCATTGTATGTACACAGAAAACCGGGTGCAGACTTTGGCTGGCCCCGTGTTTGCTGCTTCAGTCTCTGTGAGTTCATATGAATTTTGACCATGTCGATTTAGAGGCCGCTTTTCTCTTCGTGTCCTCCAACCCTTCTGGCTCTTACATTCTTTCTGCTTTCTATTCCATGCCCTGAGCTCTGAGGGGAAGAATTTGAAGGGAGATCCCATTTAGCACTAAGCGTTTCAAGGTCTCCCTCACCCTCTGTATAATGTCTGACTGTGGGCCTCTATAATTGTCCACTTGCTTCAGGAGGGAGCTTCTGTGATGATGGCTGAACAGGATACTGATATATGAGTACAGCTGAAAATCATCATTTTATCCCAACTTTTGTTTTCTATGTTTAGACCAGTAGTGTTTGATTTTAGCCTAGGTCCCTGGGTTATCCAGTCTCAGGTTCTTGGTCACTCAAACTGTCAGGTATTTCTTCTAAAATAATGTACAATTAATTGTCTATCTTCATTACTTGTGGTTATTAATCAATGAAAAATTAATGATCTTTTCAAATAAAAATTTGTTCTTTTTCAATCTTAAAATTTATTACTGCTGCTTTGTGAAAATCATCTATGTTCAATAATTTATTTATTCCTTTATTCTTTTTTCTATTATATGTTACATTTTTATTTATGATCTGGAATATTGATTAAATTCTGCTCACTTCTTGTCATTTAATTTATCACTGCCGAATTATATTATATGATAGGTACATTTTTATTATGAAAAACTAAAATGAATTTTCAAATTATCATGGATAAGTTTCGGTCTCAAGAAAATGTTATCAGCATTTCAACTCGAAGAATTTTAATGTAACACTTTCAGCAGCTGCCATCTGGGTACAAGAATGGTAATACTTAGCCCAAAATTGTTTAATTGAGCCATCCTATTTTTTTGCCACATCTTTATGTTTGGTTGATATATGAGAACTGACTGATTAATTTCACATTAATCTATTTTCTATCAAAGTTCTCAAGCTTTTGAAATCTGAGCATTGCATCCTGTCTTTGAAATTTCTAAAAGGTATTCCTAAACAGATGATCAAACACATCTTTGTCCTCCCACTCTGTAGCAGATAGTGTTATTGCTATTATCTTGAGCATTGCTTAAAGGTTAACTAGAAATCGTTGTCATTTTCAATTCTAGTATCTTACTTGGGATCAGATCCTGTCTGGATAATAGTAGCAATTTCACTAAGTACCCCTTCACTGTTCATGCCACTACTTTGAAGGCTCTGCTGACATATGGATTTCTTTTACTTGCCCCAGTTGCTGATGTACATGGCAGTGTCTTGAGAATCCAAACTTCTCTTTTCTGTACTGTGTGGGATGTCTTCTCCTACTTGGTTTCCATGTCTTTAATTTTTAGCCTTAGAGGTGGAGAAATTGACTTTCAACAAATGCTACTAATTAGCATTATTGCATACAGTTGACAAAATAATATTATGGCATGTTGTTTGTGTCATGACATCCTTTCTATATGTAGGATATTGTTTCATTTATTTCTGTATCTCTGCCTCAGCTAATTTGGTAAGAACCTTTGTGATAACTGGTCAAAGTGCAGAGAATAAGTTACTATGGAGTCCTTAGCCCTGTATGTGACATTTATATCACACTCCATCCCAAATTCAGAGGACATCACTGAAGGAGGAGTAGAAAAAGTGTAAGAACCAGAGGTTAGAGAAGACTGCTGTTGACTAGATCGAGCCAGTTAACTTTTCCAACATCCTTCAGGCGGGGTTTACAAGGCCCTACCCCTAGCTGGAGACTTAACACCACTTGATGGCTGCTGGAGGAGGGGGAGTTAGTTTTCTTCAGTGGTGTTATCCATAGTAGACTGGCCATGCCCTAGTGGATGGTCCTTTACTAGCTCACATAGGAACAACAATAAATTGGCCTTAGTGAATTAAGAAAAGGAGGAGGAGGAGGAGGAGGAGGAGGAGGAGGAGGAGGAGGAGGAGGAGGAGGAGGAAGAACAGGAAGAGGAATAGGAAAAAGATTAGGAGGAGGAGGAGGAGGAACAGGAAGAGGAAGAGGAAAAAGAAGATTAGGAGGAGGGGGAAGGGGAGATAAACTTGAGTAGTGGGGCCTAGGAGAGTTAGACATGGGTAATGGGTGGTTATGATAAAAATATGTTGGATTAGTATATGAATTTGTCAAAGAATAAATAAAAATAGTATGCCAATAAAAACGAGTCCGTATGATGATACTTTTATTCCAAAATTGTATTGATTTCTTTGATGAGTAACTATTATTTGTACTTGAGTGTTTATTTTACCAAAGTAATTTACCAAATTAAATGGATTTTCCCACTTATTTTTGGTAGGAGGTGGGTGCTAGGAAAGAAACAGTAAAACCAAGGGAAATGAGCCAATTTTACTAGTGGAACCTAGCCTAAAAGAGAAAAATCATTAAAACTGTTATCCAGAGCAGCGCTAATGATCTTACACCCAAACAAACCACTTTAATTCAGCAAAAATGTACTAGATAAGTTCTGGGAATGCAAATATCAAAAGGATGGATGGTCACTGTGTGAAGGTGACCCACATTAGTAGAGTTGTCAATTCAGCAAAAATGCACTAGATAAGTTCTGGGAATGCAAATATGAAAAGGATGGATGGTCACTGTGTGAAGGTGACCCACATTAGTAGAGTTGTCACCAGAAACAGCCAACAAGCGAGGATAAAAGGATTTTTGGAAGTATGAGAACCTTTGGCTGTCTAACAAGCCTGAAAATCCCCCTGTCAGTCTGCCTTCCCCAGCACTGGGGTTACAGCTACATATGACCATGCTTTTCACATGGGTGCTAGAGGTTTGAACTAATGCTTCCACAGCAAGCACTCTTAACTTCTTAGCTATCTCTCCAGCCCTACTTTGTGTGGTGTTGTAATAAAAACTGACAAATTACGCCAATGTGGAAGTAATAATGTGCATGACCCAACATGAACAGAATAAGTAGAATCCAATGACAAAGAGATCGGGTATTATTATTATTAAATATAGGATATAAAATCATGAGAACTAACATGTGAAAACACTGAAGAGAGTTTTGGAAACAGTGTAAAGATAGTAAGCATGATCTGACAATATTCCCTTAAGATATCAGTACCTAGATATTTTGTTTGTGCTCTAACAAATAAAGCTTGCCTGGGAAATAGGAGCTAGGACCCCCTTTCATTCTGAGGATTTGGTAGAGGTAAGAAGTCTTTCTAGTGGCTGGCTCCTTTACTTCTCTGATCTTTCAGCATTTACTCGAAAAAAGAAAGATTTCAGTACCTAGATGTTCAAGGAAACATTAATATAGTTATTGATGTGAAGGAACTTTGAAGACGGATATTATCAGTTTAAAAGAGCAGCTGATTTTAAAATAGATAGATCATGACAGATTATTCAATTGTACCCAGGAAAATTGCATCAGCCCTTAAAGGCAGAAGAGGAAGGCAGAGAGGAGAGAACACGAAGACGAGTGGAAATCAGAATGAGAACTCAGCCACTTTGATGGTTGTGGGTGAAACAGATCTCAAGCCAGGTAGTGCAGGCAGCTTATAGTGGCTGAGGTTGGTCCTCAATAAAAACTCAACTAGGAAAAATGGCAACCTCTGCCCTACAGCTGTGCAGAACTGAACTCTATCAAAAGCCAGTGTGATCCATGGAACACCTGTGAGGGTTGTTGATGTAGTCCTGAGAAGACAATAAATTTGTCCTTCAAGATTTTTATTTGGCCATCAATTCCACAAAATTTCTGATTATGATGGGTGTAATTTTTAGCCACTAAATTTATAGTATTGTGTTGTGGTAACAAGAAAAACAAATACAATAAGGAACATGAGACTGTAAACCCCAGCAGAGAGAGAGCAGAAGATGTATCAAATAGAAAATTTAGAAGTAGGAAGTATCACATTGTTAAAAACCATAAGAGGTTAAGTAATACATCTTACAAACCAGAAGTGTGACCTGGAAGAAAAACTCCAAAAATGTGAAATGTATAGCATGGCAGCTGGGCATGGTACAGCTGCTCACACTGCATGCACAGGCAGAAAGCTGAGAGAAATGCATGGCTCAGCTCGCATTCTCCTTCATATTCAGTTTAGGATTCTGGTCCATGAGATAGCACTACCAACATTCAGGGTGAGTCCTCCCTCTTCAGTTAAACTTTTCTCAAAAGCTTCACAGAAATACCAGGGGGTATGTTTCAAAACAATTATAAATGCCATCAAGTAAACAGTGATGATTCGTTGCCACAGAGAGTTAGGAAAAATCAACTTAAAATGAGAAACATACCTTCAATCATTATAGGAGTAGATAATACAAGAAAGAGGTGAGACTTGGGAAATATACCTGTAATCATAGCACTTGGGAGCATGAGATAGGAAGATCAGGAAGACCAGGAGTTCCAAGCCATCTTGAGATATATAGTGAGCCCTATTTTACCAAGAGGGGCTGGACTGGGAATATAATTTAATGGGAAAGTGCTCACTAAGTATGCCAAAGATCTAGAACAAAGAACCATCAACCCATAATTACATGTTTCAAGAATGAAAGACAAAAGGAGATTTCAAACCAACAAAACTGACCTTAACAGCAAATGCTCACTGAAGGTCTTCTAATAGATATATCATGAAAGAAAAAAAATTAGAAGAAATGTACATGACCTAATGAGGAAGGAGTAAAAAACTGTCAAACATCAATTTAAAAAAAATAAAACTGGAAAATTATAATGTATAAGTTCAAAGGACAATGATTTCTCTATCTATCTTCAGAAGGGTAGAAACAATACTCAATATTGGTAGCTATTAATTTAGAGTCAGCACTTTTCAGGAAGCTATGATAGCCTGTGGACAAGACTCAATGACTGGCGGCTTGAATGAAAAACATCCCCATAGGTTCAAGAGTTTGAATGCTTAACCTCAGTTCTTGGTGCTATTAAGGGAGGCTATAGCCAAGATGTAAACTTACTTGTTCTACAGGTTAATAGGCCAAAGAATAGTAAAATAAAGGTTGGAGGGTCATCTACCCTGTTTCTGGGCCCCTCCTTCACTGGCATTAGAACCTACTTCTTTGGAAATCCATTGTAGACTAAAGAGCAGCAGCTCATGAAGAATCCCCTAGGAATCCAGCAGCACACTGGAAGTGCTGAGACATCCAGTTTTGTAGGCTGGACAATTATTAGATTCTTAGCCTGTCTGTTAGGAGACAGCCACTACTGGACTACTTAGACCATACCCTGGAAGCCACTCTAATAAATCCCCTCTTTTATATTTTCATTCTATCATTTCTGTCCCTTTGGAGAACCATGACTAATAGAGGAGGGAATTTTGACATAGGGAGGTAGATGTTATGTTTCTGTTCCAGAATTTTACACACACATACATGACCAACAAGACAAAGAATGCCCAATCCAACTATATGAGACAAAATGTTTACAAAAAATACCATTGAGTTTATTTTGTCTTGACCAACTACTCCTGGTCATGAGGCTTTCCCTTAAATGTGGTTAATATACCCAACGAGACTCCATTAGAGAAGACTAATTTTTCCTTTGCAGATGGCTACCAATGGAAGACAGCTTCTTGGTTAGGGTTGGGAGCTAGTGTTCACTTTGCTCTTTCAGCACTGGGAAGGCATTCTTCCTTAGCATTCAAACTTACATTTTCCCATAGGAAGTGTTTTCAACTCTTGCTTTTTCTACGATAGATATTTTGTCTTCCCTCTGTGCTAGCTAGGCTGCTTCAAATTTTTTCTTTATTGCTTGTTTTAAGAAATTTCTTTGAAAAAGAAATTGAATGCTATTTTTGTTGTTTCTCTGTCAGGAGTTTATTAAGATAAATCTGTTTGTTTCTTTTGTCCTCAGTCATTTTCTCTCTATCAAAATTATCCAAATATTTATTTTACACAATTTCTAATGTTGTTCTTTAGAATCAGTGGTTGTTTTTGTTGTGTCTAATCTGTTGTTAATTCTATTTAATTCCACATATAGTCACATTAATCTCTAGAAATTTGATTTGGCCTTAGGGTATAGCTCAGATTATAGAGTACTTGCCTAGCATGCATGAAGCTCTGGGTTCCACCCTGAGCACTAAATGAAACAGATGTGATGGTACATACTTATAATACTAGCACTCAGGGGATGGAAGAAGGAGGATCAGAAGTTGGAGCTGTTCTTGGATAAATAATGAATTTGAGGCCAGTCTAAGATAAAGGCGACAATATCTAAAAGGAAGCAAAAAAGAAAAAGAAAAGAAAAAAAGAAAGAAAGAGAGAGAGAGAGAGAGAGAGAGAGAGAGAGAGAGAAAGAAAGAAAGAAAGAAAGGAAGGAAGGAAGGAAGGAAGGAAGGAAGGAAGGAAGGAAGGAAGGAAGGAAGGAAGGAAGGAAGGAAGAAAGGAAGGAAGAAAGGAAGAAAGGAAGAAAGAAAGGAAGAAAGGAAGAAAGAAAAATTGCGTTTGGCTTTCACTCCCAGATTTCCCAGGAATTCATAAAAACGCTTCTGTACTCGGTCTTCTTTGATATGTATAAACAGGATATGTGATTGCTTCATGTCTTTGTCAAGGATCGATCGGTGTCATTTCAGCCACTATCCTTACTAATGGTTCTTTTTCTACTTTGAGTCATATATTTTTTTTTGTATTCTACCTCAGTATTTGTTTTGTAATTGAGGCCTAACCATTGTTAATTCTATGTTATCTTTGGTACTGGACTTTATGTCTATATTGTTCTTGGATATTCTGGACCTTTTAAAGTTATTTGGGAACAGTCTGATCTTCTTGAGATTTGCTTCTAAGATCTGTTGGTTTATTTGGCTCCTTTTTTTTGAAAATTTTATACATGAGTACATGATATTTACATGATTTTCACCCCTTCCCTCTCCCATCTGTAACTCCTCCTGCCTCCCACTGAGATTCCCGACCTTTTATTATTATTATTATTTAGCTATCTAGACCAGTGTTTCCCAACTTTTCTCATGTTGTGGTGACCCCCAACCATAAAATTATTTTCATCGTTACTTTATAGCTGTAATTTTGCTACTGTTATGAATCATAACGTAAGTATTTGTGTTTTCCGATGACCTTAGGTGACCGCTGTGAAAGGGTTGTTTGACCCCCAAAGGGGTCATGACAGGTTGAGCAACACCGATATAGATGTGCACACACACACACACACACACACACACACACACACACACACACAGACACACACACACTGCGGCGAGCTCCTCGGCCAGCGAGGAAGAATGACCACAACTCGAGGATTCTTCTCAGATCACACTTTATTGGAGCACCTCTTGATTAAGGGAGAGCGGGAGGTGAGGGGCCCCGAGAACTAAATTGCAGCTGCTTATATGAGGATTCAAGCAAACGGGTCAGTCCGTGATTGGATCCCGCCAGAATGCGAGCACGGGGAGCCACGGGATAGGCTGAGGACATGGAGTCAATTACCATACATGCACATGTGCAGGCCTCGGGACACGTAGTCCTAGGAGCATAGCCAAATATGGAGTTGTTTACAGCTAGGCTACCAGGAAGTCGGCGCCATCTTAGAATGGCGGCTCCCTACATCTCCCCCCTCTTTATTAATTAAGCAGCAGGAGAGAGTATAGGTCTGATTTCTGCAACACAAGTATTTCATCCAATCAGGTCCCCACCTCATGATGTGTCGACCGATCGAAGATGAATAACACAGCCATTTCACCCAATCAGGTCCCCACCTCATGATGTGTTGACCGATCGAAGGTGAGTAACTGTGATAATTGTCCACATACCTTCCCAAGTGCAATGGACTAACCTGTCCTAAGGGTGCAAAGGCTATGTGACTCCATATGCAATCAGACTTGCTCTCCTTGAAGGAAGGAAAATGTCCTACACTTCAAGTGCAGTGCACGAGCCTGGCATCCTGTGCTCAATACAAGTAATATGTGAAAGCTGTCCACACACCTTCCCGAGTGCAATGGAGTAACCAGTCCTAGGGGTGCAAAGGCTATGTGTATATTATGTGCTCTTTAAGGCAGAAAGCCAGATCTGAGGGGAGGAGCCACCACTCCAAAGCGGCTAATGCTTGAGTGATAATGACCTTGTCCTTTTTTGTACGTGTTCGCAAACGGCAGACCAACCACAGACAAAACACGCATCCTCCAAGGCAGCATGCCAAAAATATACCCACCCGCGCCCATTCTTTAAACAGGGAAAAGATAGAAGCGATCCAGGAGGACAGTCCCTCTGCTAGGCTGAGATCCACTCGTGTGGAGTTGATGGTTACCACTGCCACTCTCAGTTTCTCCAGGGTCTCTTCAAATTCTCCGGACCAATTTCCTATAAGATAACTGGACAATCGTTTAGACAAATTCGCTGCTCAGGAACCATTTTGGAACTGCACACTAGTGACACACAGACCAGGCATTCTCTACTCACAGCCCAATTGGGCTAGCTGCCAAAGGATGTCCACTTGTTCTTGTACCAAGTCAATGCGCTGGTTAAGCACCATAATGCCGCCTTTCAACTGTGCATTTAGAGAAGTAGAGGTATGAAGGATGGTTTGGAGCCATTAACTCCTTCCACCTGAAGAGGCTGAAATGGCCAAGCCTGCATCTCTGGAGACAGGGACCAGCTGCAGCAGTTTGAACCTCCACTGCAAAGGTGATGCCTAGCACCTGGCCCCCAGCCAGCACAAGGATTCCCCATAACCTCTCTGAGAATGATTAGAATAACAAGTAAATGTGTGAACGCCATGATTCCCTCCTTGGAACATAACTAAAGGAGCTACGTCAGAGCAGCTAGCATTAATACCACACAGCATCCATTTATTAAATGGATTCATACGAGTGTCCTGGAGGAAGAGTAGCATAGGAAATTGTTTTCTTATAGGTTGTAGGGCCATGTCAACATACAGTTGACACATAGTGGGGCTATTAGCCATTCCTTGGGGGAGGACCCTCCATTGGTAACGCTCATCAGGTTGCTCATGATTGACAGATGGTAAGGTAAATGCGAATCTCTCTCTATCATTAGGATGTAATGGAATAGAGAAGAAACAATCCTTAATATCTAATACCATAATGGGCCATGCCCGGGGAAGAGCGGACAACAGAGGTAGTCCCTTCTGTATGGCTCCCATAACTTGCATTTGATTATTCACTGCTCTTAAATCATGTAGTAACCTCCACTTTCCTGATTTCTTCTTGATTACAAATATAGGAGTATTCCATGGGGATATAGAGGGCTCCACATGTCCTAATTGCAACTGTTCTAACACTAACTGTTTTGCTGCTCCTAATTTTTTTTTTTTTTGTGATAAGGGCCACTGAGGGACCCACACTGCCTTTTCCGTCAGCCATGGTATTAGGATTGCATCCTCAGTGGCCCCTAGAAAAAACCCAATCCCTTCCTATCTTTCTTAATAACGGGTTCTACAGGGACTTATCTACCTTGTAAATGCTTTCCTAATCCTTTTGAGGGAACATATCCTTGCAGCTTCATGATATTTTTGCTTGCCTCTGAATAATCATTAGTTAACCTTAATTGTAATTGTTGCTGAATATCTCTGCCCCATAAATTAATGGGGATATCTACTACAAAAGGTTGAACAGTTCCTTGCTGATCCTCCGTCCTCCAAATCAACTCTTTTGCACTGATGGAGGGAGTATGAGCATAGCCTCGTCCTTGCAATGTTTGAGAGGAGATTTGTAAAGGCCAATGCTTAGGCCAGATATTGGACTGGATAATACTTCGGTCTGCACCTGTATCTAATAGTCCTGAGAATGCCTTTCCTTCTATCTCTAATTCCAGCATGGGTCTTTGATCTAAATCCATGGATAAACATGCCAAATCTATTCCTGTGGAACCAAAACCACCATCTTTCCTCTCTTTATCCTTGGCCTGAAACCGCTCATGCATGGAGGGCAAGATAAGTAATTGAGCAATTCTATCTCCTGGAGCTATGGATATAATACCGTGGGGGAGAATGGCACAGTACTTTAACTACTCCTGTATGATCTGAGTCTATAACCCCAGGAAATATAAACAATCCTCTCATGGTGGAAGAAGACCGTCCCAATACTATCCCTACAGTTCCCTTTTCTAGTGGTCTGGACATATCAGTTTCAATTGCTTGTACTCCCATTTTCTGAGTCAATACCAGTTCTGTGGTGGCACGGAGGTCCAACCCTGCGGAGCCTGGGGTTGCTCTCCTTGCTGAGGAGGGGGCCTCATGTTGGGACCCTGTATTGCCCCAAAAACTTTCCGGCCCTGGGGACGTGGGCCCCTCACCCCGTTTTTTGGCTCTTGGTCAGTAGACTGAGGGATAGGTTGACCATTGATGTCCTTGACCGACCTACATTCATTTGCCCAATGTTTTCTCTTTTTGCACTTAGGACACAGGCCAGGCTGCCTCACTGTAGAATTCTGAGCCGAGGACAGGCGTTCCCTTGTTCTAGGGCACTGCCTCTTAAAGTGTCCCTTCTGGCCACAGTTGAAACATCCTTCATTCTTTCTCCCTTATGCAGCTCGTGTGGCCGCGAGGACTGCCACTAGGCCAGCATTACTTAGTGGTCCCCCAATTTCCCGACAGGCTTTTAGCCAAGCTTCCAGTCCCTTTCCTTTCCATGGGGTAATGGCTCTTCTACATTCTTTTGTGCTCTGCTCATACACTAGTTGTTGAACCAGAGGCATAGCTGTTTCTACGTCTCTGAATATCTTTCCTGCTGCCTCCATCATTCTAGCTACAAAATCTGAAAAAGGTTCATTAGGTCCTTGAATGATCTTAGTCAAATTCCCTGAAATTTCTCCTTTATTTGGTAATGATTTCCAAGCCTTAGAATAAATCTCATTTATTTGTTGATAAACTTCAATAGGATATGCCGTCTGATTCACAGTCCATTGTCCTTGACCCAGTAGCATGTCAGCCGTCCACTGTGGTCGATTATTCTGAAGGTTAATTCTAGCTTGTGCCTGCGCTCTATCTGTGACTATAGATTTGAAATCCAAGTACTGTCCTGTAGTTAAACAGGCTCTGGCTATTTCAAACCAATCTGTTGGAGTCATAGCCTGAGTAGTAAGCCTAGTCAATAATGTTAAGGTATAACTGGCTGTTACTCCGTAGGCTCGAGCAGCCTCTACCAGGTCTTTTAATTGATTATAAGGCACAGGTTCATGATATCTGTTGTTTGATTGCGGATCTTCAAAAACTGGAAATGCGGATGCTAGCCGCGCCCAGGTGTCCCTCCTGATAAAATGACAACCTCCACCTGTTTGCAGATACGAAGGTGGTGCCAGGGGTGGATGTGGTCCCGAAGGCGCCATTGGTTCCACATTCACCCAAACAGAAACATTATAAGGAGGTGGTCGCCGCCGCCCATATCTCTCTTCCTCATATTCAGCAGCGGCTTCCTCTAAATTTTCCTCCTCATCTGAATCTAATTCATTATCAGATAAATCAAGTTTTGCAAATTCCTCTAATACTAGATACAAAGGGTTCCCTTTCTTTTCTGAATTTTCTTCCTTCTCTGGTTTATTTTCTTTAATTTCCTTTTCTTTATTCTTTTCTTTCTTCTTTTTAGGCCTACTTAAGTTCTCTCCTTTAGAGTCTGACTCTGATAGACTATCCTGATGCTTAATTAATGCCTTGCGTCCCTCTCTAATGATTTCCACATTCATAAGAATGAACACAAGAGCAAACACAAGCCGATTAATCCCAGCAATCAGCATACCTGGAGAACTTACCAACGTCGCCGCTCCGTGTGTTGAGTTCTGAATCCTCTTCGACCCCTCACCTGGTGTCCGAAGATTCCCAGGTTTCGGCACCAGTTGCGGCGAGCTCCTCGGCCAGCGAGGAAGAACGACCACCACTCGAGGATTCTTCTCAGATCACACTTTATTGGAGTGCCTCTTGATTAAGGGAGAGCTGGAGATGAGGGGCCCCGAGAACTAAATTGCAGCTGCTTATATGAGGATTCAAGCAAACGGGTCAGTCCGTGATTGGATCCCACCAGAATGCGAGCACGGGGAGCCACGGGATAGGCTGAGGACATAGAGTCAATTACCATACACGCACATGTGCAGGCCTCTGGACACGTAGTCCTAGGAGCATAGCCAAATATGGAGTTGTTTACAGCTAGGCTACCAGGAAGTCAGCGCCATCTTAGAATGGCGGCTCCCCACACACACACACCTTACTAAGTTCATTTAGTATTGCTCATATGCACATATACTTTGAGATGACCACTTAGGATTATTGAACAATCTATCAGGGTTCTCTTCTCTGGAGAAAATTCTCATCTCTTTCATCAGCCATTGATTGCCTGTAGTTCTTTACCTCTGGGTAAAGCCTTGTTAGGCAACTATATTTGTTGTGAGTTCATGGGCACAGAATCCCTGTATTATCTAGAAGGGGCTATGTCATGGCAAACATCTTGGTCCTCTGGCTTTCACAATCTTCCTTGATATTCCCTGAGTTTGAGGTGTAGGGCTAGTACTATAGATGTACCAAATGGGTTTAGTACCCCACAGTCACTTATTCTCTAAATTTTGACTAGCTGTGGATCTATGTTGTAACCCATATGCTACAGAAAGAAGCTTCTTTGATGGGGGTTGAGAGTGACATGACATTTATATCCAAATTTAAATTACTACAGCCAAAATACCTGATTTAAACAACTTAAGGGAGAAAAGATGCATTTTGGCTCAGTTTCAAGGGATTCAGACCATGATTCTTGACACAATGTGCTTGGACAGCACATTACTGACATGAGTGTGTTTGTTGGAATAGAGCTACTCACTTCATGACCACCCCAACCAGAAAGCATTGTGAACTTAGAGAAGCTAGGAACATCATACCCTAGGGACCTTCTTCCTTCAACTAGGTTCCTTAAGTTTCCCCAACATCTCAAATTTGCACAATAAGCTAGATACCAGGAGTTCCGATCATTAGTTTGTGGTAACAATTTGTATTCAACACATGACAAGTAAGAATGGTCTAAGTTTTGATTGATTCACTCCTGAGGCAATGTATCAGCATTGCAGCTGAGTATTGTGCCTGGTGCTCCATGGGTTTAGAAGTTTTCCACTCTGAATAGCAAGCTATTTTCAGTCCTGCATGAGCCCTGAGAATTGCCTTGTCTGGAATTTTTATGGTGATCACTGTTCAATAGATTATATGGGATAAGGGAATGGGGTACTTCATATTTCTGATGATCTTATTTATGGCCTGGGTCTATGCATTTTTCTCCTCTACGATTCTCTGATCTGCAATCTTTCATCACTTCAAGCTCTCATCTCCACAGTGAACAGTGGGATCAGGCTGAATTCCCTTGGATGAACTTTTTCCTAAAACCTATCTCCATAGAATAATCTAGAACCATTATAACACTTATTTATTTCTATGTTGCCGTCCTGTGTTGCCTGGAGTTTAAACTGTGGAAATATTGTTTCATATAATTTGATAATTTGTTCTGCTTCCTAGTTGTTTCAGACAAAAGAGTAAATTTTGTTCCTAATTTTCTATCCTGGCAAATGCAGAATGAAGTTCCTAGAACAGTCCAACTTAATTATAATGTTTTAAAAATTTTTCCTAGGAAGCTTGGAATCGGGACAAACTGAGTTAATGGAGTAATTACGGACTATCTTATTATAATTGGTGGTGCCTAAGAAAGTCCTTAAATAAGAGAATAAAATCACTGAAAACCTTTATGGTAGCAATGAGAAGTGGGAAAGATGGCTTCATGAGTTGAAATGTGAATCCTGTTCAGTCTGAGATGTGTTTAGCATTTATCAGCAAAAAATTAGGACTACCTATAAATATTTACATGTGGCATGAGAACAGTGACCACATAAACATTTTAAATTTGAAATACAGTGTTTTTATAGGGAGAAGTGAGTATGCCCTTTGCAAATTTTTATTTTATTTTATAATTTAATTTAATTTTACATATCAGCCACGGATTCCCTTGTCTTCCTCCACCCTGCCTACCCCTCAGCCCACTCCCCATTCCCATCTCCTCCAGGGCAATGACTCACCTGGGGATTGAGTTCAACCTGGTAGATTCAGTTCAGGCAGGTCCAGTCCCCTCATCCCAGGCTAAGCTAAGTGTCCCTGCATAAGCCCCAGGTTCCAAACACCCAGCTCATACACTAAGGACAGGTCCCGGTCCCACTGCCTGGATGCCTCTCAAACAGTTCAAGCTAATCAATCAACTGTCTCACTTATCCAGAGGGCCTGATCCAGTTGGGGACTCCTCAGCTATTGGTTCATAGTTCATGTGTTTCCATTCGTTTGGCTATTTGTCCCTGTGCTTTTTCCAATCTTGGTCTCAACAATTCTCGCTCATACAAACCCTTCTCTTTCTTGCCAATTGGACTCCTGGAGCTCCACCAGAGGCCTGGCCATGGATCTCTGCATCAGGTTCCCTCAGTCATTGGATGAGATTTCAAGCACGACAGTTAGGCTGTCTGGCCATCCTATCACCAGAGTACGTCAGTTTGGGTTTTCTTTCACCCATTGCCAGTAGTGTATTGTGGGGGTATCTTTGTGGATTTCTGTGGCCCTCTCTAGCACTTTGCTTCTTCCTGTTCTCATGTGGTCTTCACTTATCATGGTCTCTTATTTCTTGTTCTCCCTCTCTGTTCTTGATTCAGCTGGGATCTCCTGCTCCCCTAAATTCTCTTTCCCTCAACCCTTGCCCTTCATTATCCCCACTCATGTCCAGGTTGTTCATGTAGATCTCATCCATTTCTCTGTCATTGGGCGATCCCTGTGTCTTTCTTAGGGTCCTGTTTTCTAAGGTAGCCTCCCTAGAGTTGTGAGTAGCAGTTTAGTCATCTTTGTTTTGCATCTAGTATCCTCCTATGAGTGAGTACATACCATGTTTGTCTTTCTGAGTCTGGGTTACCTCACTCAGGATGATTTTTTGTTCTAGATCCATTCATTCGCCTGCAAACCTCATGATGTCATTGTTTTTCTCTGCATTTTTTGACATTATTCATTATAGTTACTTAGTATTTTTATTCTGTGTATTTTATTCAGTAGTTATCCAAGTGTATTAAAGTGCACAGTCTACAAGAAGTTATATGTGGAATGTTTTAAGTTTGGACACACACTCGATTGTGTCACTACCACCCTAATCCAGGTAATATCTACAGCTATCATCTCTAAGTCTTCTTGTGTCCTCATTTTCTGTTGTTGCTGACATTGTTTTTGGTGCTTGTGATATTCTGATCTCAGAGAGGAAAGAAATTGTTTCTGGACAGCATGGCATTAGAGGATACTGAAAGCTGTGGGTCCTGACCTCAGGAAAACTTGCAAGTTTCTTGGGGGAATTTTTTTTCATCCTCTTTCAGGATGAAGTGACCCATGGGTCATCTTCACACTTAGAACAGGGACAGAATCTATCAGTAAATCTAGGACTTGACTGTCTTAGTTATAGTTCTATTGCTGTAAAGAGATAGGGTAACCAAGGCAACTCTTAAAAAAGAAAGCATTTAATTAGGCATTTGATTACAGTTTTGGAAGTTTGTCTATGATCATCATAGTAGGAAGCAGACGCCTATGGCACTGGAGCAGTAGCTGAGAGCCTTACATTCTCATTACCAATTAGCAGGAAGAGAAAGACAGACACTTGGGCTGTCATGGGCTATAGAAACTTCAAAGCACACCCCAGTGACATGCTTCCTCCACAAGGCCACACCTCCTAATCCTTCTCAAATTGTTCCACCAACCTTGGACTAAGCATTCAAACATAGGAGCCCATGGGGTCATCCTCATTCATTGACATTCTATTATATTGCAACTATACTCATAATTACATGTCAAGCTTCATGATAGATGATTTGTGCTGTGGGTTAAAGTCATATTAAAAGTTAATACTTGAAAAGGTTAGTGTTATTTATGTTTATTTATTTTCCTTAATTCAAGAGCTGAGATTTTTTTTAATGTATCAATTCATATTGAAGAGCTGAGAGTCAGTTCTTTTACAGTTTGACCCGTGTGTTTTACTGTAATGATGTCCCATCTACTGCAAAAAGAAGCTTATTTGATGAAGAGTGAAAAATACACCTATCTGTGGATATAAAGATAAACATTTAGAATGCATGTAGGGATTATACTTATTTAGAAAAGGAACATTAGTTAGGTTCTCCTACAGGATCTATGACCTCACGAACCACAGATTCCATATGATGTATGTATGTATGAGGCATGACTCCATAAGCAAAGTGCCTGGTGAGCGATAAAGGGAACCTGATTTCTCATGCAGAGTACCCACATGGAAGCCCAGCAATGAGGCATGCATCTGTAATTCAATAGGCAGAGCTATATGGGTCCTTAAAGCTTATTGTCTAACCAGAATAGCCAACTTGATGCAACCCAGGTTCATTGAGACACTTGTTGCAAAAAGAGAAGGTAGAGAATGGTTGAGAGGGCTGTGTGGGAAAGACTGGAGGAAGAGAAGGAAGGCTAAAATGATGTAATTATGTCCTAATTTTGAATTTTTATAAACTCAAAATAAATGAGTGAGTGAAATAAAAAGATAATGTGGAAGCAAGAAATGAACATGCCCAAAATCTATCTCTGATTTCCACATACACTTACATATGTATACATACCTGCATACATACACACAAATATGTATCCAATATACACACAATAGCATTAATCAAGGACTTTGTGAAACATAAGCCAATGGTCAAGAAGGAGTATTTTTATTAAAAAATTCACAAAAACATTGTATGCATTTTAAGAAAACACATATAAAAAGCAGAGATGATAAGAATACATGTAAATACTTGTTGCTATAATGTACTATTACACTTTCTGCAACAAGCTCTGAATCTATGTTCCAAATACTGTACATATTGAAACAGTGACTCAGTAATAACTCTTACACACAAGTTTAAATAAGCTTTAAATTTAGATTTTTGAGTGTCCACAAATAGTTATAAATTAATAGTCTACACATTTCAGGAGTACACAGATATATATGTACAGTGATCAAGACTGTATTGTATAAAAATATAAAATATATACATACATGTACTATATATGTATATATCTATATCCATGTATATATGTGTGAAGATAACAGAAGTTTCAGAAACAATCCCATAAAAATGTGCCTTGCTGATTTTTTTGAAAATAGATTATCCTCTCAAACAATACATCCAGACCACAATTTCCCCTCCCTCCATTCTTCCCAGCTTCCCCACCTCACCTCTCACCTCGATCCCCTTCTCTATTTCCCTTCAGAAAGGAGCAAGACTCCAAGAGGCAACAACCAAACGTGACAAAGCAAGATAAAGATACAATAAGACAAGACAAGAGCCATCATATCAAGGCTGGACAATGGAACCCAATAGGAGTAAAAGAGTCCCCAGAGCAGGCAAAAGAGTCAGACACAGCTGCTCCCACTGTTAGGAGATCCACAAAAACACCAAGCTAACCGGTATAAGATACACGCATAGGCCTCATTTTTTATGAAGTTCTGAATGCACTTCATTGCAGGAATAATTATCTTTCTCATAATAGAGTGCCAGAACAAGTATGCATCTATATGCCACAAAAATAAAAGAAGAAAAACTTCAACTGTCATATCTTAGGCAAAAAATGACTAAAAATATATTGTGGGGGACTTGCTCCTACTTTTTTACCCAGAGTACTCTTGAAGAATGAGGTATAAGAGATTTAGATAGAAATATAGAGGGAAGAGAGACAGATAGAAACACAGGATAGCCTTGGGAGGGCCTGAATCCTTAACCACGGGCCCCTTCTGTCTCTTCTAAAGGGCTTTTAAAGGAATGCCAAGGGGTGAAACAAAAGACCTCCCCCTAGCACAGCCAAGTGCAGACCCTCCCAAACACCTGATAACCACACACGTGGTCAATCCATCCCCTTATGCAGCCCTGCTGGGTCAAGCAAGCTCAGAGATCTCACTAGGAAACCTCTGTGGGCTCCAATAATGGGTCTAAATGTAAAATAGAAGATTATACAACTATTAGAAAAACTCAGAAAAGGCATCTGGAGCTGTGATTGGTGAGGACCTCACAGACTTCATACTAAATATTAGTCCCCCTACCCCCCAAAAAATAATTAAATTGACTTCATCAAAATTAAAAACTTGCCCTCATCAAAAGACTTCATTAAAGAATAAAAATACAAGTACAGGAGTAAAGAAACTATTTCCAAACCACGTTTAACAAAAATCACTATCTAAAATACATATTGAAGCCTTAAAACTCAATAAGCAATCAATGCAACTTAATGAGCAAAGGACATTTCACAGAGAAGAAAATATGGATGTCAAGTAAATTCATGAAAAGATACTCAACACAGGAGCCAGGGCACTCTGTTTAGTGGCAGGTCTCTTGCCTGATATGTACAAAGCTCTGAGTTTGATCCCAGCCCTGCAAAGCAATTTAAAGAACTTAAAATACATATCACACTGTCAACCATAATGTAAACACAAATAAAAATCATGAGCTATTGCTACACACTTGCTGGAATAGCTATCAGAAAGGACAATGGAAGCAACCATGGGAGATGAGGAGAAACTCAATCACTTAGACAGCACTGTTGAGATTGTAATAGCTACAGCTAGAGTGGGAAACAATAGCACTCTGAAAGCAAAACTACCATAAGACCCGCAATTATTGTGGTGATATTTTATTTGTGCTGAAATGTAGTGATATTTTATTTGTATGTTAATAAATAAAATTTGTCTGGAGATCAGAGGAAATAGCAATCCATTAAAACAAGTCAGGCAGGGCTAGCACATGCCCTTAACCCAATCACTTGGCAGGCAGGGTCTCTGTGTATTCAAGGACACACTAGGGAACAGCCATGTGTGGTGACACATGCCTTTAATCCCAGTACCAACCATAGAGACCTGGAGGCAGTGACAAGAAAGTGAGGTCGCTGGGTTAAGAGCCAATGAGATGGCAGAACAGCAAGGCAATAAAGGCGTGGGTAGACAGAAAGTAACCTACTTTTTGGGAGATGCAGAGCTGGTGAGGTAAGGATGGTGGCTATCACTATTTCACTGATCTCTAAGGTTTTCACTCCCATATTTGGCTCCATGTTTTTTAATTCATAAGACTGTTTAGAAATTTGTCTACAAATTATAGTCTTGAGAAAGGAAAATTTATGTTCAACAAAAAAAACCTATATTTGAATATTTGTAGACACTTACTAGTAAATGTGAAAAATCAGAAATCTGGATTCTCTAAACATATCAAGTTAATCATAAATTATAGGCCACATCTATGTTCTTACCAAGTTCTCTTATTATGTCATGTGCAATTGAACTCATAAAGTGTTTCTGGCCGCACATATTGACTGGGATTATCTGGAGCATCTTCAGTGTTTTTGCCATTTAGGGAGAAACTGTAAATATTCTTGTGTAATCTCTAATGCTTCTCACTACAATTGCAAATGCCACAAAAAAAGGAAAAGAAAGAAAAGAAAGCTTGAAGATGGAGGCTTGGAAAGCAAATCTGATGTTGTGGATGGGAATGCTCCTGGCACACAGGCTCATAGAGGTGCTTCCCAGTTATTGTTGAAACTTGGGTTAGCTGAAAGGACAGACTTGATACTCTGAACATGTGGGCATGACACTGATGCTTCTTTTTTCTTCTCCGACTTGCATGCTTCTCAGTCCACCTGTTTTTCATTCCTATTGTCAGAATGGCTGATGGAGTACCTCTTTAACACACTCAGCACACCAGTGTGTTAATTGATAGATGCATCGCAGCGTAATTGCACATTCTCAGAGAACAGTCACACTGTTCAATTTTATTACAGTCTGATGAAGTACTCTCTAAGAAATAAAGTGGCAGCATACGAGATATCAGTGTAGACACTCCCTGTCTATTTCTGTGTCTTTTCTATGAAGAGCTACCAATCTGCTTATTAGGATATTTTTCAAAAAAAAATATTTGTTGACATGTTCTAATCCATGTCTTTATTCTGTCAGGGAAAGACTGATAACTTAATAGTGCTGTCATAATTTCAGTTATTGCTCTAAATTCTTGAGAGTGTATGCTCAAGACTTCTCAAGAGAACTGGAAGATTCAGAAATCTCCAGTCACTCAGCGGCTGATTCAAATCACTATGAAAAGCATTATTTAAAATCAAAAGTCTATAATGGACTGTAAGCTTTCTCTGCTAATCCTTGTTTCATTCTTTCATGAAAATGTACTACCATAACAAACATTCCTATTGCAATAAGGAAAGAGTATATGAAAAATTGACAGAGATATTTGGGAGGAAAGTTATCCTGTGGTTTTGTTAATATGAGTTCATAAATACCTTTGATTATGAAAAGTTATGCTCAGTTGATTCTAAAGAAAGTATGAGTCAGACATTGTTTTGAAGGTTTAAGTGAAGTTAAGAGGACCTCAGAATGGAAATGATAGTGGAGAAAAATGTCTTAAAATTATGTAGGATGAAGACTTAGGTGCAATATTATCTAACATTATATTACATTAGGTAATTTGCTGGGGTACTGTTATCTAATTTAATAGTAGGGGGAAATTTTAAAGTACTAAGAGCCTGGGTTAGGCATAGAAAAAATGCCCAGGTCTGAATATTCCTGCTGCATTAACTTTGGCTCAGTTATTTAATTCTTAAAACCTTTTTCCTGCTCTGTAAAATGTCATAAGACTAGTGCACACCTCATTATGACTCCTGATTTAATCCTGATTCATGTGTCCAATTTTTTCATTTAAAATTTAATTTTAAAGAGTGCTCATTATGTTATCATGTTTTATAAGATGTGCTTTTGCCTACATGGAACATATTTTTATGCAAGAGGAGGACTGAGGATTCAAGACCTTGTGTAATCCTCTTGGTGACTTGCCTTTTCAGGTTTTTTGTTTTTTCCTGTTTGCTTATCAAAAATCTTTAAAATTAAGATATTTATTTTTATTTCATCACACACTTTCACTGTGTAATATACGTTATTTTTAAATTAATAAATGTATTCATCAATATTCATGTTGGATTTAGGTTCCCAAAATGTATTCATTTTATGGCTGAAAGTTTGTGCTGTCTGGTTGGGGTCTCTCCATCTCTCCCATGCTCATCCACAGCTAGCCACTGTTAGACTCACCATTCCTATGAATTCAATGTTTTAGATTCTACCTGTATGGAGAGCCTACAGTGCATGTTTTTCTGTGTCTGGCTGATTTATCCTAGCATAATGTTCTCTGGTTTCATCAGTGTTATTTCAAAATGGCTTAATTTCCTTCCTTTTGACCTATAAATGGTGTTCATTTATTAGAAGATATTTAGGTCATTTCTATACAATAGCTATCATAAATTATGTTGCCAAAAATATACAGGTGCAGATATTTCTTTTTGAGATATCAATTTCATATTCTTTAGATACAAACACAAAAATGAAATTGCTATGTCAGATGGGCATTCTATTTTTTTTTAAAGAACTTCAGTGATCTTTTCAAACTGACTGTATCAATGTGCATGCCGACTAGAGGAGAAGAGTTCTATTTCCCCTGTAGCCTCAGCACTTGCTACTGTTGTCTTTCTGATAGTGGCCATCCTAACAGAGAGGGATGATACCTCCCTGAACTTCAAATTTTCATGTCTCAGACAACCAAAAATTTGAGTATGTTTTCATTTACCTATGGGCCAATTGTACAGATTTCTTGGAAATGTGTCAAATCATGTTTTTCTGTCAATTTTTTAAAATTACTCTACACATTTTTTCTTTTTAGTGTTATTATTGTTCTTTAAAAATGTAACCCTATTACTTCCTTCCTCTCTCTCTTCTGTCCTACCCCGTGCAAGTCCACCACCCCTCCAAATTTCATGGCCTCCCCCGTTGTCATTTTACACACACACACACACACACACACACACACACACACACACACACACACACACACACGTATAGCTCATCTAGGGATGGAGCCCTACAAGATTTCTCCCAGACAGGTTAGAATGTCAACATTTATGGGTCTTGCTCGGGTTCTGTCTAGGAAGCCAAGTAATTGAGATTTCATAGGTATAGCTAGATAATACAACCTTACAGCCAACTTCCTGGCTCTTTCGATCTTTCCTCTCCCTCTTCCACAGTGTTCCCTCAGCACTGGGTGCAGGAGTCGTGTTGCAGATGTATCAACAGGGGCTCAGCACCCCACAGTCATTTATTCTCTGCATTTTGACTACTTGTGGTTTTCTGTACTTGTCTCCTTCAGCTTCAAAAAGAAGGTTCTTTGATGAAGGGTGAAAGCTACATTCATCTATGGGTATAAAGATAAGTGTTTAGGATACAGTTAGAAATTATTCTGGTTTTGGAAAGCGGTAGTAGTTTCTCCTATAAGATACATGACCTTAATACCCATATGTTCACTAGGTGTAGAGTACCAGGCATGATTTCTCACCTGTTAGGTGGGCCCTGAGTCAAATTAGACATCAATTGGTTACCACTAAGATGTAAGTGTCACTATTGCAGCGTTAGGGAGAGCTTGTCATGTGGTTGTGGTTCATCGATAACATGGCCTGGTAGGAGAACTATTTCTTGTTTTCCTCTTGTTTTCTGCTCTAGATGGTGGCAGGAACCTGTGAGAGCAGGGCCTAAAAATGAAGTAGACTAAAGTCTCATGTAATAGCCAACTTTATTGAGAGCATCAGGCAATTTGTACTCTGAAGGTTAAGAAGAATCACATGAGTTAGGTGTTCAATCACAAAGACAAGCTACACATGGCAAGAATATGTTTGCTCACAGAGGCACATAAACAACAGCAGAAGTAAACTATATCCTATACTCTACACCTGAGAGAAGCTGTATGGTAAACAAAAACACATTCTATAAGACCTGTCCCTAGCGCATGAGCCTGCTTTTTTGGATCCTAGTGCCTATGGTGAGACACTTTGCGCAGCCTTGGTACAGGGAAGAGGGGCTTGGACCTGCCTCAACTAAATGTACCAGGCTCTGCTGACTCCCCATAGGAGACCTTGCCTTGGAGGAGGTAGGAATGGGGTGTGGGTTGTGGGGGAATGGGGGGGCAGGAGGAGGGAGGACAGGGGAATCTGTGGTTGGTATGTAAAATGAATAGAAAGTCTCTTAATAAAAGAAAAGGAAAGAAATAACAATTCCGTGTTTTTGAAGAAACTGAGGTCACAAGACTCTTATTTTCTTTGAGTTTTCCACAAGCACTCAGAATTCTCTGCACACAATTCCATTCTTGGGCTGTGTTCCAACATCTTCCCTGAGCAGCTTGCATAGCATCTTCTGACCCTATAAAGGCTAGCCCTCACCAGCTGAAGAGCAAATGTGCAACACATGAGGTTATGGGAGAGATTTACTATTAAAACAATACTATCAGCAAAAGGAATTAAGACAATGGTCGCATTTATAATTACATCAGGAATAAAGAGCTGAAGAACAAATCAGAGGCAAAAAGGCTTTTACAATTAAAACTATGAGCCACTGGAGACTAGAGAAATGACCCTGCAGGTAAGAGCATGTACTTCTTCCCAGGACCTGAGTCTGGTTCACAGTACTCACACTGGGCAGCTCACAACCACCTGCAACCCCAGCTCCAGCAGATTTGCTCTCATCTGGCCTCCATAATTACTGCATTTACATGTGCAAATTCAGATTCAGATTCACATACACATAATTTAAAACGCACATTTAAAGCATGTGCTACCGGTGAAAGAAACTGTAAAAGACAAATAAATAGAAAGTTACCCTAATAATAACTAGCAGAGTCAATACTGTTACAACAACCATATGATCCAAAGCAATCTTCAGCTTCAATATAATCCCAATCAAAATTACAATGATATTTTTCACTGAAAAATATTCTTAAAATTTGTAAGGAACAATCTTGAGAAAAAGCAAAGTTAAAAGCATCTTTTTTTTTTTTTTACATTAAACATATTATGAAGTAACAGTAATCTAGGTAGCATGATTCAGGCATTAATAGAGAGTGATAGAATAATGGAACAGAATAGATAAGCCCCCGCAATAACCCACACTTAACTACAGTGAACTAAGCTTTTGACCCAGTACCAAGAGTATTATGCTGACTAGTTTTTGTCAACTTGACACAAATTAGAGTCACCAAGGAAGAGGCAACCTCGACTAAAGAATTGTCACCCTCAGATTGTCCTGTGAGCATGTCTGTTAGGGCACTTTCTTAATTAATAATTGATATAGGTGATACTACTCCTGATCAAGTGTTCCTGAGTCTCATGAGAAAGCAACCTGGGGATATAAAAGTGATCTGTCACCCATTGATTGTCAGGATTGATTCAGTAGATGTGGCCCTCTAGGCAGATGTTTTCCTCCTTCACCATTCCATGTGAATCCCTCCAGGTAGAAGACGATGACCTCACTGAAATGGAGGAGGATGGCTCTTTGGTCAAGGACATACAAGTCGCCGAACACCCCTGCTAGAACCTCCAAGAAAGCTCTCATCAGTGCAAGCTGGGCAAGCCAGGAAGAGCAAGCCAGTAAACAGCTCCTTATGATCCTTATGACCTCTGCTTCAGTTCCTGCCTTCAGATTCCTACCTTGGGTTCCTGACTTGGCTTCCTTCAATGGTGGACTGTAACCTGTAAGCCAAATAAATCCTTTGCTTTCCCAAGTTGTTTTTGGCCAGTGTTTTATCACAGCAATAGAAAGTAAACTAGGCAAATATATAATAGAGGGAGAAAAGCCTTTTCAGTAAATAATGCTGGGAAAACTGGGTATGCATATTCAGAAGAACAGAATAAGAAGCTGTCATATCATATGAAAACTTGCCTCAAAATGGTTATGATCTCAAAAGCACAAGCAACAAAAGTAAAACCTAAACCTAGCTTAGTGGTATGGGCTCTAATTACAGCAACAAGGGAGGTTGAGGCAGGAAGATTAATAGTTCAAGGTCAACCTGGAAAATGGAATAAGGCCAAAATTAGATTGAGTAACTTAGCCAGAAACTGTCTGAAGAATTTTAAAGCAAGGCAGAGGGTGAGCATGTAACTTGGTGGTACAACACTTGCCTAGCATGAATGAGGTCCTATCTTTCTTACCAAGCAATTCTTTTCTTTTTGAGATTGTAGTTATAACATTTCTCCTTTCCCTTTCCTCCCCCCAAACCCTCCCATATACACCTCCACACTCTCTTTCAAATTCATGGCCTCTTTTTCATCAATTATTATTGCATGCATACATGTATTTATACATATATATATATATATATATATATATATATATATATATATATATATATATATTCCTATAACCTGTTGAGTTGATGTCATGTTTCTTGAATGTATGTTTTTAGTGCTAATCATTTGGCACTGAACAACCAATCATTATGCTCTTCCCTGGGAAGGACAACAAACAATTTTTAAATGGCAGAGTTACATCACACTCAAATTCTTCTGCATCACAAAGAAATCCACCAATAGAATCTAAAGGGTAAGAGAAAATATTCCCCATTCCTTTCACAAAGGGAATGTAACTCCCTCATTCTCTCAACTTATATATTTATAACTTTTAATCTGATCCTTCGCAAGGAGGATTCCATGTAGATAGTCTAACAAATTAGGATTATTTGTACAATAGAGGAAGGAAAAATGTGGGGAAACAAGTGAAGGAAAAGCAATTGACGTTAGCTGTAATACAGTGCATTAAGCATGCTTCCGTACAGCCACAGGTGTCTTCATGTACATCCTTAACTATATTGTTACAATGGCCAAGTTCCTGAGTTATTCCTTTTAATTTCTTATGATTTAAAGCCACAAAATAATAAAAATTGTCAATAAAGTAAAACAGGTCCCACAATGGCCCTGGGTGTTGTTAGGATGGCAGCAATGAAGCCAGGGCCACAGCGTGAAGAGTAGAAAACATCGTGATTCAGCTCAGGAATCTAGGACCTAACTGACTGGATTTTAAATACTGTATCTAGAAAAAAATTAGCCTTATGGTATTTCAAAGCCACTCAATAAATATGAATTCCTTTGATATTTAATAAATAAAACTACAAAATACCTCAAAAATACAAAAAATAGCAATGTCAAGTTATCTACTTTCCTATGTGCCAACCATGCATAAAATGTGTTTCAAATCATTTTCCTCCAAAATAAATATTCTATATAGCAACTGAAATCCCCTAATTCATTATGATCAACTCTTTTGCTAGAGGTAGTCACTATTCTGAATTTTGAATATACTGTTTCCATTCATCCACATTTTACCACTTTTCCAACATTTGTAAATATGTGTAAATAATTTATGGTGTTACTTTTAGAGCTTTAAAAGTTTCATACAGCTTGGGGCTAGAGATATGGCTTAGTGGTTAAAAGCACAGGCTGCTCTTCGAAGGACCTGGATTCAGTTTCTAGCACCCACATCATTGTTCATAAATTCTAACTATAGTTCCAGGGGATGGTATGCCTTCTTCTTGTCTCCATGAGCACCAGGAATACACACAGTACACAGATATATACAAGCAAAATACTCATACATATAAAGTAATACTTGTTTGATAAACATTTTTAGATGGCTCATTTAGGTGTATTTTTACAGTTTATTTCTTTCTTTTAAAGTTTTACTAATTTGATTTATGTGTATGGGTTTTTTTCCTCCATATATGCCTGTATACCATAAACATGTATGATGCCGATAGAGGCTAGAAGAATGGATCAGATCACTTGGAACTGGAGTTACAGAAGGTTGTAAGTCATATTGTAGGCACTGGGAATTGAACCCAGGTATTCTGGAAGAGCAGCCAGTGACCTAGAGACTGTTATTGTGAGAGCTTTACAAATAATGCAGCTGCTTTCTGCCTTTTCCAAAATAATCTTCCTGAAACTAAATTGAAGAGTTTTAGATTAATGTTATTAGCAGAGGAGATTTCAAGACAACCTGGTATTGACTCTATAGTGTAGTTCCTAGTGGCCACTCTTATGTAGATCTATAATGAAAAGGAGCAAGCTGAACAAGGAAAAATATAAAATGTACAGTTTGAGGAAAAAAATGAGCACCAGGAAGTTTAGTGGAACTAAGTATAGTGCTCAAAGAGATTAAAAGTTTAAAGAGAAGACTGATGCTAAATGAAATAACAAGAGGCATGACCTCGGGGCAAGACTCAACATAGCTAACCTTCCAATTTGTGGAAAGTAATTAAAGAAAAGCTTACACAATGAAAGAAACCATCAACAACAAAAATTAGTACAAATGTAATTGAAGGAGGAAACCAAGTTTCAGCACCAGAAAGCAGAAAAAAATGGCATCTTTGGCCACATAGTTCTGGCTTTAGAGTCACCTATACAAGAATGGAGATGTGGAATCTCCTTCTGGGGTTAAGGAAAGTCACTGAGGCCTGGAGAATGTTAGGGATGTCACTGCACAGAGACTCAGAGAGACCATTTCATGAAGTTGTGACAGAGAAGCCTGGATCCCAAGATGCTGGAGATGTCAGAGTCATGAGGACACCTGCCAAGGAAGCTGCAGATTGGGTATGGAACCTGCCCAAGAGAAGTTTGTTGCAGTAGACAAAGCTGAAAGGATTTGGAGATTTAAAGAGAGCTTTGATATCAGACATACAGATGCAAAGATTGGAGTTTGTCCAGCTAGTTTTCAGTCTTGCTTTGGTCCAGTGTTTTCTCATTATGCTCCCTTTCCTCCTGTTTAGAATAGTAATGTAAATCCTGTGACGCTGTATGTTGGAAGTATGTGATCTGCTTTTTCCATCTTGATTTTTACAGTGTTAACAGTTAGATTGCCATGAGTCTCAGAAGAGACTTTGAACTTTTGACTTCCAAACAGTGTTGAGACTGTCATAGACTATGAAAACCTTTGAAGATGGACTAAAAGCAGATTTTCATTATGATATGTCTACAAGCCTATAAGGACCAGGGAGTAAAAAGGGGGTAATTTGGATAAGAATGGTCCCCGTAGATTCATATATTTGAGTGCTTAGGGAGTGGTGCTATTTGAAAGGATTAGGAGATATGGCCTTGTTGGAGTAGGTGTGGCCTTGTTGGTAGAAATGTGTCACTGAGGGTGGGCTTTGAGGTTTTCAAAAGCCCATGCCAGGCCCAGTGTCTCTCTTTTCCTGATGTCTATGGATCTAGATGTAAAACTCTCAGCTACTTCTCCAGCACCTTGTCTGCTGCATGCTGCTATTCTCTCCACCATGGTGACAATGGACTAAACCTCTGAAACTGTAAACAAGCCCTAATTAAATGTTTTCCTTTATAAGAGTTGCCATGATCATGGTGTTTCTTCACAGCAATAGAACAGTGTCTAAAACACTATCCATTAATGGCAAAACTATGTTTAGAGATTAAAAGCATTTCTAGTAAACTTTAATATGCATGTGTTTATTTATGATTAGTTATTGGTTCATGTTTTATCAATTACTTGCTACTAGTATCATCTGTGCTCATAGCATTTGAGTATTTGAGTATATGCAGCATGCACTCTTCTTTTATATTACATTAAAATGTCCTTCATTTTATGTCCTTTTATAATATGCTACAGTATTATTTCCATGGGTACTATGCTGGTCCCATCAGCATATGGCTGACGTTATCCTCAAGAGAACTATGCTTTCCTTCCAACCTCTTCCACTGTGGAATTCTACATAGGTTTCAATGAGATCACTATACTCAGTATGTCTCCCCTCACTTGTTTCATCATGTCTAAAAACTGTCACCCATCTGTTCTTGCTGAGTGTCATTGATTTTTATTACTAGGATTTGTTTCTATTCAGATTTCTCATTCTGTTTCTGACTCTGAAGAGTAGGGCTTCAGGAACTGGCCACTCAGGCTGATGTGTTTCTGTAATGTATGTCTGTACTGCAGAAGACTACTTTCCTTTTCAACTAGATAAGTTTTCTCTAGATCATTTCCCCTGCTGTTCAGAACCAGTAATATGAAAACTTGTGCCCTGAGAACACTCTATGCCATGAAGAGACAAACATCTACCTTTGCCAGATATGGCACTAACAACAGATTTTTTTTTTAAAAAAAAATATGATTTCACTCAAGGTTAGCCCCATAAAACAATGAGTTTAACTAAATTTGTGAACAGGAGAGTGGGTGAAGGGTTATTTACAGGAGTATGGGCAAATCATGAGCTACTATACCAATGCGGGGGGAGGGGGAACCTCTCTACCCCCAACTTTAAACTCTTCTTTGATCCATATACATTGAGCCCTCTCCCTGGTAACCATTCATGGCTTGTAGATGTTTGGAGAGGGGAAAGGGGTTTTGTAAGACACACACACATCCAACTCCTTAATGGAAAATCAATAAGCCCAGTCTTCTGCAGGTCTTCTTGGAGTAAGCAGAGATACTAATAGTTCAAAAAGATAACGTCCATGCCATGCCCAAAGAACAGCACTCCCCAATGCTATAATATTTTTTTCATTTCCTTACTTGCAATATTTATAACAAATATAATTCTGGAAGATTTATGTGTATTTAATTACATAGATTGTATATATATGTATATATATATATATATATATTATTTAAAAGTAACATTTTAGCCTTCATTCTTCATATATATGCTCAATGTTTGTCTCCACAATGTGTTTAAGGTGAAAAAAATTAATTTAGTTCAGATTCAGCATTAGCAAGGTTAATAATAAACAGGTTTTCAGCTTTTCCTCTTGCCCTTGATGTTAAAATTAAATTAAGATTGCCACAATACATTAAATTTGCATAATTTCAGTTACTATTTGCATAGACTATGGAAAATATGCAAAGATATCTGAATGTAATTTACAATTTGGCTTTTAATGCACTTAACTTTTTCTATTGACTATATAAATTTTAAAATGATCTTTGCAGTTTGTTTTGTTATTTTCCTTCTCCATTCATTTGGTGGCATTTATAAAAGTTATATCTGCTGCTTTTGCATATTTATTGGCAAGTTTTGCTAATGTTTAAATAGCTGAGAGGAAAGTACACATACAGTTTTTATACAGTCTATGGAAACAGAATTTTTATTATGTTTTATGACCAAATGGGATTTCCAATAGACTGTTGTTTACAGATGCTGGTAACCATTCACTCATGCTTTGTTTTGTGGCTCCGTGACGTAGCCATAGGTCACAGAACTCACTCATTCAGCTTTTAATGCTCCTTTGACCTAAATTGCCTTAGCTTGTCCTTGCTCTTCTCTATGATGAGCAAATTGCCGTCCTAATCACTCTATATATACACATAAGTTTTTGCCTTATTTTCAGTCTTTTAACATACACTGGGGAATGCAGGATTATTTCTGCCAACTGTTATTCAGGAAGAGAAGGACATCAAACAAAAAAAAATTAGAGCCTTCAATGTGTATTGAAATCCGGTGTGCTAAGAGGTTCTGATTTCTGTTCCACATTTGTTCACTTGGGAGGACAAACTTGTTAATCACTGAAAACTTCCTTTCCTCCGTCCTTTCAGTTCAGATAATGGTGTGCAAGTGACCTTATTGACATATTTGTACATTTCTCTGTAATGAGTTTGTTCTGCACATAGTAGAGTACTTAGCAGCATACCTGTCCTTTACCTTCTCAATGCCAGGAACAGCTCCCTCTAATTCTGACAACAAAAAATATATCTGAGCCTCTAGTTGCTTCCTTGAGGACCAAAATAACTTCCAGATCAGAAAACTGATATGTGCCATATTTAATTGAATATACATTGCATCTAATAAAAGTTATACCTTCAACTGACCAAATATACAGAAAATATAGAAATAAAGAGGTCATTATATAATAAAATGTTCTTAAAATCTATATTTTAAAAGAATCGAGTATTTTCAAGTATTGATCAAATTTGTTAAAATAAATAATTCCAACATGGAACTAATGTTAACAGTAGCAAGAGTATATTATTATAGCCTCCTGGGCACAGCAGCTTCCTATAAGGCATTTTTATTATACCACTTGAAATGTACTATTTATTTTCTTTTTCAGTAATTCTGAAATGATTATTAGATTCTAGAGACTGCTCAAAGCAACAGACACAGAAATAAAAAAAAACATAGAATCTTATTTTCAGGTAAAATGCACAACAAATAGTTTTCCTGAGCATACAAACATCATAAAGTTTAAGAATGTAGCCACAGCAGGAAAAACATGTATCATTATTTTGCTAAACCACTGCCTACTTTTGCATATGTCCCCAAAAAAAGTAAAATTTCTGTGACTGTGAGGCCATCCTGATCTACAAAAATCATTCCAGGCCATCCATGATAACATACAGTGAGACCTTGTCTTGACAAAACAAAATAACAAAAATAAAATTTTGTTGTAGTCAACAAAAGAAAATTTCAAAGTACCAAAAAAAAATGTTATAACCCCCTCTTTGACCTTTTGTTACTCAAACACAATTATTTTAAATGACCTGCTTAGGTACTTTAGACATCAGTCTTTATGACTGGGTTGAATTATTTCTGAGGGTTTTCTGAAGAATGTTATTCTTTAGTGAATTAATATTATTATGTTTTCATTCATGTATTTTGATGATAATCTTTCTCCCCTCTAATTCCTCCCAGATCCTCACCTGCCCCCTCCCAACATATGCCCCTCTCAAAATAGCAACAATAACAACAAAAACCAAAATCCAAAAAAAACCCAGTAGATTAAACACACCACAACAAAGCAAAAGCTTGTGTACATGCACAAACAAAAATAGACAAACGAAACATAAAGTCTATTTTGTGTTGGGCAACTACTTCTAAGCATAAGGCCTACACCAGAGTGTAATTAATATACTCACACACTCGTTGGAGAAAACCGGTTTTCCCTTTCCCAAAAGACATTAATTACAAATATTTTCTTGACTAGGGGTAAGGCTTTGTATCCAGTTTCCCTCCTTTTTTGCAGGAATTTTGTTTGGTTTGAACCTGTGCAGTGCTTATATATGCTGTCATAGTCTCTGTGAGTTTCTATGTGTATTAGTCCTGTTGTGTCTAGAAGGCAGAATTTCTTTGGAGTCATCTACCACCTCTAGCTCTTAAAATCTCTCTGCCTCCTCTTCTGCATAGATCCCTAAGCCCACAGAAGAGGTTCTTGGTAAAGCCATTCCATTTAGGGCTGATTGCTCTGAAGTCTCTCACTCTCTGCATGTTGTCCAGTGGTGGGTTTCTGTGATAATTACAATCTAATGCCAGAAAATTATCTATTGAGGGTTGAGAAATGCCCCATCTATGAGTATAGAAACTGAAGGAAGCCATTATTATCTTGAAACCAAACTACATAAAGACTTAATAAAAAGAAAAAGTATAGATCAATATCTCTTATGCACATAGATGCAAAATCTCTCAAAAATACTTGCAAATAAATTTAAGAACACATAAAAATTATACATTATGATCAAGTTGACTTCATCTTGGAGATGCAGAGATGATTCAACACATGTAAATAAATAAACATAAGCATCACATAAAGAGATTATAAGACAAAACACACATGATCATCTCATTAGATGCAGAAACTACCTTTGACAAAATCCAACCTCCTTTCATGATAAAAGTACTATAGAAACTAGGAATGTGAAGAGTCATACTTCAACATGATAAAGGCAATTGATAACAAAAGCCCACAAACATCATCCTAAATGGAAAGAAACTCAAAGTATTTTCACTAAAATCAGAAACATGACAAAGAGATCCCCTCTCTCCATACAAATTCAATATAGTTCTTGAAGTCTTAGCTAGAACAATAAGACAACTGAAGGAGATCAAAAGGATACAAATAGGAAAGGAAGAAGTCAAAGCATTCATATTTACAGATGATTTTATACATAAGAGACTCTAAAAATCCACTAGGAAACTTATACAGTGGATTAACACCTTAAGCAATGTAGCAGGATACAAAATTAATGCACACAAATATCAGTAACTTACTATATACAAATGATAGAAATACTGAGAAAGAAATCAGAGAAAAGGTACCTTTCACAATAGCTTCAAAAAAATTGTGATATCTCTTTCAAAACAAGTAAAAGACTTGTATAATAAAAAAAAAATCTTAAGACACTGAAGAAAGAATTGAGGAAAACACTAGAATATAAAAATGTCTTCCATGCTCAAGGATCAGTAGGATTAATATTGTGAAAATGGCCATACTACCAAGAGCAATTTGCATATTCAATGTAATCGCCATCAAAATTACAACACCATTCTTCACTGAAACAGAAAAACAAATCCTCCACTTTATATGCAAACACAAAAATCCAGGATAGCTAAAACAATCCTGAAAAATAAATTCTAGAGGCATTACCATTCCAGATTTCTGTTTATATCTGGAAACATTTTTATTGTCACATCTGGAAGGAAAGATTACTCATGCATGGAGAGAGACCAGGAATGCTACTAGACATCCTACAGTTCAAAAAAAAAGCCCACGAGAGACTTACTGGCCTCAAAAGCTGAAGGTGAGGAACCCTACTTCATAAATGCAAGGAAATGAACATCACACTGATGTATGTGTACACATGAGCACCTGTATGCTCATATGGGTGCTCCTGTATGGTAATTATTTTCTAGTTAGCTACCTTCCATGTCAGTGTTCTTCATTTCATACTTCCATAGCAATTCACTAGCATTACAATGTTGGCCTTGGCCTTGTGCCCTAGAAAGAGACAACAATGTGATTGAATTCTCAAGTAATTCAGAACCACAAAATTTTCCTTGGGGGCTGCACAGAGAAGGTTATTTCTCAAAGTCTTTTGCTTCAACCATTATGTAATGGTTGATTGTCTTTTGTTGCTGTGTTCTTTTGCTTATAGATTGTGGATAACTTTTCCTAAGCAACAACACGCTTCTTATTTTTTAACATGGTATTGATTTCTAAGCACCTCATTCTAAGCATAGAGAAGAATTCACCTTCATATTCATTTTAACACTTCACTTGGGAGGCAGATGTCTTTCTCTGCTTGGAATAGAAGCTAAGGGAAAAACTTATAAAATATTGTAATGATTTAATGTCACAGAACCACCTCACAACCCATTTTTGTGAAGAAATTTGCAATCACAACAGGATGCCATTAAGTCTTAGACCCAGTGTCTAGCAGTAAACTGTTCTGCGACACTTTTTTTTTCTACTAAAATAATTGATTTTTAAGGAATTACAAAACAGGATATGGCTTGTGGCCACATGCTGAAGGCACAAGGGCAAGTCCATTCCTTTGCTCAGACCTAGTGGAGTTATGCTTGAGTGTATAAATAAATGGTTTACTGATTATGTGTCAACAACATTCAGAAAGACAGATTGACTGACATGCCTTGCTCTAAGTGTGGTTGTTATGCAGTTCTAAGTAGCTGATTTGATTTTCTTTGTCATCGCCCCTACTTCCAGATTTCATTTCTGTGCTGTAAATATCGGAAGTGTGCTGAGCTAAATTCTACCGACCCATTTCCTGGGTAGTAAGCCAGAATGAGGTAGGCCCATATGAATAGTCTTTCTTGGTTACAGAAATTCGAGTAGAAATGGCAGGTGTGTCTATTATGATGAATCCACATGAGTCTATTTAACGAGTAATAGGGATTTATTAAGATATAAATTGAGAAAATACACTCACAAATTTCAGAATAGAATAGACAGCTGCAGCTGTCCTCTGATCTGACCTGAAGCGAATCCACCTAGCAGGCAGGAGCAGAGAGAAGGGGCATGTGACCCTTTTCCCTCTCCTTTAAAGAGGTCACTTAAAAGGGCAGGAAGCACCACCTCCTTTAGGCTCAACAGCCCAAGATCATGGGCAGAACAAATACGACTAGATGTGTCCTCTAGACTTGAACAGGAAACAAAGTCTATGTAATCCCCCAGTCCTTTCTCCCCGACCCCTACTGCCTTGTATTGTGATATCAGTTCTTCCCTTAACTGAGACCTTTGAATGACTCTGACATGTCCTACTATGAGCATAAAATGTTACTAAAACAAACCTATAATGCAATGCTATAATTCATGTTAATGTCACTACCACAGCATAACCTTGTTTATATGACTAATATGTAGTACAATGCTTCCTTGCTTGTGCTGGGAGAAAAGAAATGTTGATTGTAACTATATTTTAATGAATCAGATCCCGTCACTGTAAAATTAATAATTGGAATTCATAATTAATACATATAAATTCTGCTATTAACACTAGTATTATTTTCTGATACTGTAGCTCGATCAAAATGTAATTTAATTCAGCTTGTGTGTACAGATATTATCTAAGTCATTTGTTTTCTTACCACTATAGCTTATAGAAATTAGGATTGAGTATATCAAGTCTGAACTGGCCATCTTTTGTAGCCAGGCAAGACTTTCAGGGGTGGGACTGGGTTATATTCTGTTGGCCAAGGAGGTCCTGTGGAGATCCCTTAACAACCCAGGCTGATGCTAGGACAGAAAGCTGACATCACTACCCTGTTGTCAAGGGCAACTTGGACTCAGCTCATTGAGCACAGAGAGGTCAAGCTGAACCGGGTTTGGAACCTTCATCCCTACATTCTCGTCTCCTTGGAACTAGATGGTACTCTGCAGGCTACAGAAAGAGAAACCTGGACACCAACCCAGCTACAAAACCCTCGACCTACAATCTGTCCTGCCTGCAAGACATGCAGGGGCAATAGTGGAGCAGAACATGTGAGAGTAGCCATCTAATGCTTGGTTTAACTTGCTGCCCATGCCACATGAGGAAGCCCATGCCCTACACACTGCTGGATAGCCCAGAGACCTAGGGTAGAACCAAACACAACTGGAAAAAAATCAAAGAAATGATTTCCAATGATATTCTGCTATACTCATAGATCGATACCTTGTCCATTCATCAGAAAGGCTTCCTCCAGCAGCAGATGGGAGTAGGTGCAGAGACCAACAACCAGAAATTATGTGGAGAGAGAGTCTAAATTGGAGGTCTCCATCAGGTCCCTTCCTTCAGAGATTGAAGAACCCCATGAAAGATGGGGAGAAAAGATTGTAGGAGTCAGAGGGAATGGAGGACACCAGGAGAACATGGCCCACCAAATCAACTAAGCAAGGCTCACATGGGCTCACAGAACCTCATAGGGCCTGAATGGGTCTGCACCAGGTCCTCTGTATATATGCTCTGACAGTTAGCTTCGTGTTCTTATGTGACTCCAAACAGAGGGAGCAGGTGTATCTCTGACTTTTTTTGCCTGCTCTTGGGACTCTTCTTCTCCTATTGAGTTGTCTTGTCCAGCCTCAATATGAGAGCTTACGCCTTGTCTTATTGTATCTTTTTTTTTTTTTTTTTTTTTGTCATGTTTGGCTGTCATCTCTTGGAGACCTGCTCTTTTCTGAAGAAAGAATGGAAATAGAGTATATTTTGGGGCCAGAAGAGGTGGAATAAATAGGAGGAATGGAGGGAGGGGAAACTATGGTTGGGATGTATTATATGAGAGAAGAATCTATTTTCAATGAAAGAGAAAAGAAAAGCAATTAGGAATGATGACTGTTTAGAACAGGGTAAGCTTCTTGTGTGATATATTTAAATATAGGCCAGATTTCACCAGATCTTTGAGGGCACATACAATCAAGCAGTGATGTTTACATAGCCTCGTATCTGGGAATGTAACATAAGGTGATATGAATTGACATTGTGTACCTAATCTAGTTCTTCTACTTCATTTCTTGACAGTGATGAAATATGGAGCTATCTGGTATTTCTATAGTTCCTGGGTAGAGGTCTCACCTACATTTCAAGGGGAATTCTTTTAAATTTACATTTCATTTGCATTGAAAAAATCTTTACATTTCAAACACTCTAACATCAACAGGGACCAGATCTCGGTCATTTGCACAGCCTGAGTAATCCCTCTTCCAAATCTCAGATGAAAAGGGATTTGTCTTCCTGCTCACAGCAAGCTCCAGATCTTTAAAAGTACCAGATTGTTATGCTGAACAAATCACTGAGTCTTCTTTACCATCAATATCCTCAACAGGAAGTGTGTTTGTAGATATTTAACTCAAGGAGTCTGTGCTACTTAATTGCTCAAAATTACTTATTAAATAGATACAAAAATAGATGAGTAGAAGGCAAGTATGAGTTTAGATAAAAATAATATTGATAAGAAGTTATCTTCTAAATGGGCAACTGATACAAGGATACAAAATATTATCAATAAAGTATTTTTCTTTTTAAAATTTTATTTATTTTTCCCTTTTATTAAAGATAGATTCTTTTTTCATACAGTTATAATCAGAATTCGATTTCCCCTCCCTCTACTCTTCCAAGTTCCTCCCTGCCTCCTCTCCCATCAGATCTACTCCCTTTCTATGTCTCATTAGAAAACAACAGGCTTCTAGGAGAAAACAACAAAACATAACAAAATAAAATATAATACAATGAAATAAATACCATCATATCGATGTTGGATAAGATAAGCCAACAGAAGAATAAAAGAGCCCCAAGAGAAGGCACAACAATCAGAGATCCACTTGTTTATACATTCAAGAATTGCATAAAAGCACAAAACTGAAAGCTATGGTACATATGCAGGGAGGGGAACTGGTGCAGACCCATGTAGGCCCTGTGCATGCTGCTTCCATCTCTGCAAATTCATATGGGCTTTGCTTAGTTGAACAAATACAATATTTAAAAGCTGTGTGTGTGTGTGTGTGTGTGTGTGTGTGTGTGTGTGTGTGTGTGTGTGTGTGTGTGTTTGTGTGTGTTACTATTTATGCTGGTGCATATTTGTGCAGGTAAATGTGAAGGCCTGAGGTCAACCTTAGGTGCTATTCCTCAGGTACTGTCCATTTTAGGTTGTTGTTTTGTTGGTTGTTTTTAGGCAGAGTCTCACTATGTAGGCCTGACTGGTCTAGAACTCATTATATAGACCAAGATAGCCTTAACCTCATAGAGATCCACCTGCCTCTCCCTCTCAGTTCTAAGATTAATAGTTTGTGCCACTCAACCTGTTTCTGTTTTTGTTTTATATAAACTTGGTCACTGAGTGACCTGAAAGTCACTAATTGAGCTAGGAAAGCTGTCCAGTGAGCCCTAGGGATCCTTTTGTCTCCACATTCTGGGGCTAGAATAATTAGTGTGTGCCACTATGCATGGCATTTTAGGTGGGTACTCGAGATCAAGTTCATGTCCTTATGCTTGTATGGTTGTGGGGAGCTAGATCAAACAAGACTTGCTCAGAGACCCTGATTAAAGAAAACTTGGTATGCCAGTCCATGTTGACTACCCAAGGGAGGCCTTACCCTCTATGAGGAGGGGATGGGGGTGGGATGATGGGTGGTAGGAGTGGGAGAAGAGGAGAGAGGAGGAACAGGGGTTGGTATGTAAAAGGAAAGAATTTTTTTTTTAAATAATAAAAAGAAAATATAAAAAAAATGAAAGGACAAAGGGGAGGGTGCCTGAGCTGGTTTACCTTGGTAATCAGATTGGTGAATACCTTAACTGTCATCATAGAGCCTTCATCCAGTAATTGATGAAAGCAGATGTAGAGATCCACAGCCAAACACCAGGATCAGCTCCAGGAGTCCAGTCAAAGAGAGGAAAAAAGGATTCTATGAGCAAGGGGCATCAAGATTATAATGGGGAAACCTACAGAAACAAACCAACCAACCTAGTGGCAACTCATAAACTTTAGGCCAACAGCTGTGGAGCCTCCATGGGATAGGACTAGGCTCTCTGCTTACGGGAAACGGTTGTGTAGCTTGATCTGCTTAAAGGCCCTGTAGCTGGAGTTTTCTCCAGTCACATCTGGGCCCACAGCCACTCAGACCCAAATAAATACACAGAGGCTTATATTAATTAAAACTGTATGGCCTAATGGCTCAGGCTTCTTGCTAGCTAGATCTTATATCTTAAATTAACCCACAATTCTTATTTATGTTTAGCCACATGGCTTTGTACCTTTTTCCAATTCTGCCTTCACATCTTGCTTCCTCTGTGTTTGGCTGGCTGACTCAGCCTTTCTGTTCCCAGAATTCTCCTCTCTCTCTGTCCCACCTATACTTCTTGCCTGGCTACTGGCCAATCAGCACTTTATTTATTAACCAATCAGAGCAACACATTCACAGCATGCAGAGTGATATCCACAGCAGGGCCCCTCTGGCAGTAGGCTCAGGATCCATCCCAGGTGTATGAGCTGGCTTTTTGGAGTCCATTACCTGTGGTGGGACACTGCACAGCCTTGATGCAGGTGGAGGGGCCTGGACCTGCCTCAACTGAATGTACCAGCCTCTGCTGACCCCCTATGGGAAGCCTTACCTTTTCAAAGGAGGGGATGGGGGAATACATTGGGAGAAAGGCTGAGGGGGCAGGAGGAGGGAAGAGAGGGACATATGTGATTAGGATGTAAAATGAATAAAACAAATCTTAATTTAAAAAGAAAGGACAAAGGGAACTTTAGTTCTGTGTTCTTGTCCAGGGGTAGACATGACAAGGTCAGTCTGACACTGGAACTGGTGCCTTAGAAGAGTCAAGGTTGCAGTTTCTGAAGTCCCAACTCTTCCCCCTGGGCTGTGGTTACCAGTCCTTAGGCACCTGTGTCTGAGGTATCTTGTGTTCTCTTTGCCAACATTGTTCGACTTAGCTCCCTGTTGACCTTGGCCATTCTGCCCTCTACAAATAGTATATATGATGCTGTACTTCTTCATAAACTTGCTTGGCACAAGTTATCAACTTATGCAAGACCTTCTGGTTGCTTCTTTCTTCTTTACTTCTCATTTCCTTTATTTCTCACCCCTGGTTGGCCCACTCAACACCTCACCATTAGGGACCCTTCTTCCTTCTGGTCCGGAGTATGCTGCAAGCACTTTACTGGCTAAATCATCTCACAACCAAAAGCGTAATACTTGGCTAGGTGTGTGCTCAGAATTTGAGTTGATAACACGGAAGAATCTATCTGAGCCATATCAGCATGTAGTGGACTACTCAAAAACTGAGATCCTTTTCTTAACAAGAGAGGATCAGGTGTTTCTGCCACCTGTTCATGGTATTCTGGGAAAAGCTTGCTCACAGCATGCTTGGACTTCCTAGCAAAGTGGGGTTATGCATTAGGAGGGTAACGGAGGATGCTTCTCTGTCTTTTAGGAGGAATTATGCAGCTACATTTAGACTTCACCTTCCTACACTCACCCCTCATGGAGGAGGCTGCTAGCAGAACATCCACTCCTCCTTGGGGCTCCTGAGGTGTATTTTTCTCAACACTATGGATACACGCTAAAGACTTTTCACCCTAAAGTGGCACAAGGGTTTATTTAACCTGTGGTATAGCTGAGGGTGTTGTTATCACTGGAATGTCTAACACTTACAATCATTACTTCAAATCAGATCTCCAAAGAGTGGCTCTCCACCCAGACCTCAAATCTAACCCCAGCCTCCCAGGTTCTCTCAGAATCCCAAAGCATTTTATCACCGTGACTGGTTTTAATATTCTTATAATTTTAGATGCAATTGGCAATTTACTGTTATTTGTGAAATTCATCTGCAGCAGCTATTAAACTATTTTCATCTCTAAAAAAAGGACAGAATCCAGCCAGATAATGACTAGTGATTAAATTGCTACCACTTACCACTTCTTCGATATTTTATTCATGTTGCTTGTTGCTGTTCCAAACTCTGTATCTCTCCTCTGGACACAGACACCCACCCCCATGTTTGACATCTGCATTACCTGGTTTTAATTAGGTTGTCTTTGTGATGTGCTGTAAAATGAAGAGCATTTTTAAATTTTTCAATTAAAATTGATTAATTATGTATTTTAATGTCTTCTTAAGACAGCATATTAGGTAGTCTTGGTTGTTAATTTGTTTGAAACTGGAATCAACTAAGAGGGGAAACCTCCAGGAAAATCTGCCACAGCATTTCCTAGAAGGTTGTGCCAAGTGGAGAAGGCTTTCCCCGCAGTGTGATTGGACCACAGTGCAGCTGGACCAGGCACAAGGAGGCTTCAAAGGGAACACTTTCACTTTTTGTCTGTTTGCTTTCACCTCTTGGTGGTCGGCACATCTAACCATTAGCTGTCACTGCCACTACTGCTTGTTGATATTGGAGCCCAGCTTCTTTATCCTTCCAGTGCCTTCCAATATGGGATGAAGACCAGAAGCCCCATGAAGTCATCAGTGCTGGAGTGCCGCACTTTGGCTACCGAAGCATACAGCCTCATGGGCTGGAAAAGTATTTTTTTTTTGTCAGCCTTTCCTGTATGAAGACAGGACTACCATGTAGGCCAATCTAATGTATCCTCTTTTAATATATATTCATTCTAACAGTTCTGTTCCGCTAAAGAACCCTGACTAATATTGGTAGTTTTTAATAACAGTTGTAAAGATCTAGAATTGTAATAGTCCCTGGACAGTTCATAATAGGAAGTGTATAAATGATTGTGGTCTTTTCTGCATCCAAAGATTTTTTTTAATTAAGGACAGGAATTTTGCCCTCAATCTCTGTCATTCTAACACTCAGGAGGATGTGGTCTCATTTCTCAGCAAGTAATGGTCCTGAAAGGAAATGAGCAGAAGCCATCACTAACACTAGAAAGTGCCAAAATATTTGTGAGAAAGTAACACATTATAAAAAGTGGTTCATAGTTTTATGCTGTTCATTTCTTTAAGGTTATGAATATGGTGGCGAATCTTGGTTGTTTACTTGGCACACCTGGTAAGAGAGAACAGCAATTGCATAGTTTCTTCCATCAGATTAGGTGGCCTGTGGGCCTGTCTGTGGGGCACCACAGTCCAATGTGGGCAGAGACAGCCCTGGGAAAGAGGGCTTCTTTGTATGTGAAAGGTAGCTTCCCTGGTCTCTGCCTCAGTTCCTGTCTCCAGGTTTCTGTCTGGAGTCCAGACCCGGCTTCCCTTGATGGTGAACCTTACTTACATAGAAGATGAAACAAATCCTTTCCTCCTCAAATCGCTTTTGGTCATATTTGTCAAAGCAACAGAACTAGGACAAACTAGGACAGAAATTGGTTAGGATGTCTCCGTCATCCCAGGGCATCTTCAAATGAAGCTTTATCTTCACTGGGGGCCTCTCCTGAACTCTTATATTGTCAAGCCTTAGCTTCTCTCCATCAACCTCTCAGTTCTGCAGCCCTTTTTCTGCCCAAACTAGTACAATTTGGGAGATCTTCACGCATTTCTAAGTTTGACTCTCAACTTGAGATATACCTTTGACCCCCTTTTGGACCACTGCTTCTGTGTGTTGACTCTGAAGAAATTCCAGAAGAGTTAACCTTAGTGGTGTTGGTCTATTCTTAATCACAGCTGATTTTCTAGACCTAACTGACCAGGAAACCACAGATTCTTAATTCACAATATCACATGAGTGGCCCTGATAGAGTTTCTGAGGGACTGTCAAACTTTCCCCTGAAGCTTCACAAGCCAGGCCTCCATAATCTGCATTTCTCTCAAAATTGTCTTCCAAGTGCTCACATAAGCTCCAAATATATAATGGGTTTTCCTTAACAGAACTCCAAAGTCCTCCACCTTCCTTGCACAAAACAGTCAAACATCAAAGCAAAATCCCATGTTTCTGGAGAGGTCATTGGTGAATATAAAGTTTCAGCTGAAGTAGATGCCCCAGGGTACTGGAGATATCAAGACCGCAGTATGATTATGATTCATAGCCAGTAAGCAGCACGTCTCCATGCTCTCTACTTCAGGTCCTACCTGGAGTTCCTGACCAGCTTCCCTTGATGATGAGCAGCAAATTAAAAGCTTCAATAGGTAAAATTGCTGCATCTTAAACCAGGTTCCAAGCTAGTTAGTTGAAACTGAATGAAAATCATCTTTCATCTCTACAATTGTAACACCTGTCATAACAAATGAAGATTCCTTAAAGGCCTTTTTTTTTCTGTTTATAAATCCCTCAGTATCTTTTCAATCATATTCAACATCTTATAACCAGAGAATTAATTAGAGGGATGTTCCATTTGTAGGATTATGATCTTCACTTCCTAACATTCATCCACCATGCCTCAGTTGGATGCTGTATTTACTGTTCCTCTTAGTAGTTCTGGTTATACTGACAGCCACCAACATTACCCAAACACTGTACTAAAATTCTGCCTACTTTCTCTTTTCTATGGCTTTCTCAGTGGCAAACAGTGAAAGGACATCTCTTTTCTAAGAGGGATGGTTTCTTGGATGTTCTATATACTCTCTGAGGAAGAAATTCCCTTCTGTAATATATGAATGGCCACCCAGCTGGATTCATGAACACAGCCTTCAATTTCATAAAGGCTCCAATTACCCCTATTTCCCCCCTAACACAAATCTAGATGCTTCTAAACAAATGATAAAAATGGGAATCTTAGCAGAATAAAATAATAACTGGGCTTAATTTCTGCAAGACATTTGTTAGGGGCTGTTAGAATTCCACCTGCAGAATGTGGGGCATGTGTTTTTATTTGCTTCTCATTGAACATCGTCCTTTCCATTTTTTTTGTTTCATTCTCATGACTTTTACCAATTGTAAAGTTTATGATGGTTTTTAAAAATTCTTTTTATGATATATTTTTAATCAAAATAGAATTATACAATTTTTCCTACTCCCAATACCTGTCTAGCTAGAAATCCCTCCCATGTCTTCCCAACTCTCGTTGATAACCTGCTTTTCATTGATTATTATTGCTGCATACACACACACACACACACACACACACACACACACACACACACACATATTCCTAGGGGATCCGTGTGTGTGTGTGTGTGTGTGTGTGTGTGTGTGTGTGTGTGTGGTCTTTGATATTCTAATACATCAATTACACGTCTTGCCAATTTCTAACATAGTTACACATTTTAATACACACTCTTATTCTCTAGGTCCTTCCAAAGGGGAGCTGAAAAACATACAAAAAATACAAATTTGCTCACTTCTATTCCAATTTATGTGGGTGCATTCTAACTTATTTTCTCAATATCTTTCCATTTTTTGTTTGAATGTAATTTGAACAGCCAAAATAAAAGCACCTTTGATTGTTTCATGGAAGTAAACTACACACACATGCACACACAGATGTATTTGCACACCTATCCTATAGAAGTTCAGATGTAGCAGTATTTAGTTATTATTAATTTTTCCTAATTCTTGTGCCTTTGTGGAACACCTTATATATTTCTTAGCATTGTATAGCAGCAAATTTTCAACATTCTTTGGAATATGTGTACTATTAGAAACAAACATTGTTCAGGCTAGAGCACACTGTTGAGATGAAAACAGAAAGTCTTTTTGAGCAAAATATTCTTAGAAAAGCAATTTTCATCCACAGGTCATCCCAGTAAAACTGTGACTCTGATGCTTTTCTCAGGGCGGCAAGACCTGCAGTGGTGGTTTCTCAGATATCCCAGGTTGGTAAATGACCACGGAGCAACCCTCACTTCACACAGATGTCTATGAGCCATTTCTCCACCCTGTAGCTTCTCAAGCATCCTTATCCTTTTCTCTAACTCGGAAGATCACAGGAGCATCTGAGAGTGGCAAAGAGACTCTAAGAACAGAAAGTCATACTGCTATTCGCTTTCTCTGAGATGTCAAATAATAGGATGGAAGACAAAACTTGCACAGACTATTTAGTGGAGAAAGAAAGAAAAACTCTGCAGGTAAAATGGCCACACATAAGACTGTGAGTTCCTTGAGGGGATGAATGGCATACATCACACAAACGGCTGTCTGTGTTCCAGCGTATTCTTTGGTACTTATCGGGTGCTCAAATATGCAGGAACCACATCAATTTTTTTTAGTGGTTCATATTCAGCCTGTAGAAACTAACAGTCAAATGTGTAATTGAACAGAGTTCTTAATGACTACAAGCAATGCTTTCCATTTAATTGAATGGCTATTAAATGAAAATAAACTAAAGGTCTTTAAAGGGAAGAAAATGAAACATTTAAAATTCCACTCTGTTTTAAGTGATTTGTTAAGAAGTCTCCATTATGTGCAGCACTTTAATTTTTAAAACATTTTAATATTACTCATTATATATTCAAAGAAAACATAAAAATAAGCAGAATGATTCATACCACTTTTCTCTGTTGTGAACCACAAGATGGAGAGTTGATGCAGCCCAAACTGCTAACCTTAAAATCTCAAGTGTTATATGTTCAATTCAGGATCATCTATTGTTAATTATTAATGACATTTTCTGATATACACTGTTTCTGGCTCCCCTCCAGAAATACAAGTCAAAACAATTGCAAATGATTCAAAGGAAAATAAAACTAAATTAGAGCTAACAAAATAAAACAACTGAAAGTATAGTCCCAATTTATCTGATTTGAGACAACTGTTTGATCAGCTTCACAATGCTCTCACCAACCAAATTCTGATCCAATAAAAGAATAGTACAAATTCCTAACATAACACGAAACTTTCTACCACTATAATTTAAGGAAACAAAAAAATGGCTAAAATTATTTCTAATAATATCTTTTATTTAATCCAAAATACTGTACAATTGCACCATGTATCAATCCTGTTTTTAATGTTAATTTAAATACAGCTCATGTGCTAAAGAGAAAAATAATAGTTCATTTTGACCAACAGCAGGAACGTGGATTTAGATTGCCTTCTATTGTGGAAGAAGTTATATGAATAGGCGCAGAACAAAAGAAGGTAATAAACCAATGCACTTAACCATATACTTTGGTGGGAGCATTGAGTAGGCAGGTTATAGCAGAACAGGGAAATCTCATCTATGGGTTTTACATGCTGTCCTGCATCATTCTTAGTGGTAGAGTTGGTCAAAGTGAGTAGTCTGCTAAGTAAATACATTCTAAGTGTTTTACCTAAGTGTCACCAGGTGTTGGGTCAAGCATAAAGGTTGTGAATACATTATTTTTAGGAGTCTAAAGATAGATAGGCCAAGATATTTTGTCCCTCAGTCTTCGCTGCTCCTTTCCTCCACAATCACAATGTTCTAGTTTATTTCAAACCCGGCTGGAGAATCTTTAGTACATATCCAATGCCTTCAGAGAACAAAGTTCTCAAAAGCCACACGTGGCTAATGGCTACCCTTTGCTTAATACAGACCTAGACTGTTAAGATGGCAGGGCCTACGGCATACTTAAATATGCATTCCTCCTCATTTAAAAGAACTCGTGCAGAAGAAGCACCCTGTATCAGCAGCTAGAAGAACACCCTGCTTCAGCTGACTGGCCTTCTTGTATTTAGGCCTCCACTAGATTTGAGGGACTTTTTTACTATTGTTTTCAAAGATTTCCTTTTTTATTCATCCTGGGGACTTGAAGTAACGTGTATGTCAGGTGATTTGATATTGCTATACACGCCCCATCCCTACGTAGGAACCTTCTGTTTTCAAGCACCTCTGTCAAGAGTCACCCAACATGCATTACGTTCTGGAAGCGTATCTCTCCCCGGTTTAATCTCTCTGTATTCTTCTGACAGAAAGTGTCTCAAATGTGTTCCAGATCCTTCTACCCTCACTGTTCCACCCTCTCAATCTCATGTTAAATTTATGCAGTAAATTCTTCATTTCAGTGTGGAATATTCCTTCACACTGTGTGAATATATGTTGTTGTGATTGGTTTAATAAAGAAGCTGACTGGCCAATAGCTGGACAGGATAAGTCAGGTGAGAGAACCAGACTAAGAACACTGAGAAGAAGGGCAGCGTCAGAGGAGTCACCTACCAGACACAGAGAGGAAACAGGAGGTACAAGATGAAAGAGAGGTAATGCCACTTGGCAGAATGTAGATTAATAAAAATGGGTTGATTTAAGTTGTATGAGTTAGCTAGTAGCAAGCCTAAACTATTCGCTGAGCATTTGTAATTAATGTTAAGTCTCCATGTTGGTTATTTAGGAACTGGTGGAAAGGAAAGACAAGTTTGCCTACATTTCACTTATCATATTGTTGTTTATAGAATTTACATTTTAAATCATTTTTTCATTACTTGTTTGAAAATTCCATGCAATGTATTTTGAAGATGTTTACCTACCTCAGTTCCTCCCTCTCACTCCTCCCATCCCTTCCCATTGGACTTTGAGATTACTGTTTTTTTCCCCTCTTTTCTCTATTGAGTTCAGTTTGTACTGCACAGTGAGTTTGGGGATTGGGCCTTTCTCTGGTTATGGTCAACCTACCAGGGGTTGTATCATTTAAAAAACCTGACTCTCCCTCTCCCAGTGAGAGAGTCAATATGTCAATATGCCTATAGTGGCTTAGCTAGTGCCAGGAATATGTACCCACCCTACACTCATATACACTGGGATTTGGTCTGCCTGGGACATGCATGGTTCTTGTTCATACTGTCACAATTACTGTGGGTTCATGTGTGCATCTGTGCCGTTGTGTCTGGAAGATGCTGTTTCCTTCAAAGCACCCACAACCTCGGATTCTTACAATCTTTCTATCCCCTCTTCTACAAAGATCCCTGGGACTTAGGATAAGATTCCATGTCTTTACTTGTTGAGATTTTTTTAAATTTCTCTTCTATTAAGGAAAGTTTTAGTTAATTTAATATATATTTGTATATAAATTTAAATATATTTCAATATCAATTTCACATGTGTTTATGCCTTTGGGGGGGACAGAAGAAGGGGAATTTATAACTGTTCTACTTGGAAATGTGTCAGGATTTTCCGTCTTATTCTACAGTGGCCTATAAGGAACATATAGTGATTCTGGATTATATTATCTTTCTATGAATTGTATTAAGTTTTCCTTAGTAGACAGATCAATTATAATCGTATTTCCTTCGATTCAAAGTTGGCTTTTACAAATTGTGTGGCAAATATGTAAAATTGCTAGTGTTTTCCAGGCCTCGTTAATTTGATGGGTCTAAAACTCCAAAGGTTATTTTTGTGATTCTACTGTTTCTACCCTATGAAATGCTTCCATTCAACAACTCACTTAATATCAAGTGAGATCACATCACTTAGTTATGGAAATTTTCAAGTATCTCCTAGTGGCTGAGAGAATAGAATTCACATGCTGTTGGGGAATCCTCAACCCCAAATACTCCAGATTTAGGAGGACTTAAGCTGTCAGATTTAGGAGGATTGGGGAATAGGGAGTTTTTGTTTAAAGATACTAAACTGGTAAAGAAAATATTCTGGAATCTGAAAAATGATGTATACAAAATCTTAAAAATATCTGGCCTAGGAATTTCTGACCAGTATTCAATCTGTATTATGCCCTACATGCTTTGACATATTGGGCTCCTTTTTTCTCTTTAGCCTTAGTACCTCAATTATCATTCATTTGTCTCCCTAAGGCATTTTTTATTTTCTTTTCAAAACTGCCAAGTCCACTGATACTTCAGACTTTCTTCATACATGTTGTGTCCATAAAAATTATACTGTTGGGTCTCTTATTCAGATTTCAGCTAAGATGCTAATTCTACAGATGTAGCTAAGTGGTTATAGTTCACTCCAAGAATTCTGTTTCAATTTCCTGATATCAGTTATTCGTACCTGAAATTTGTACATATATTGTATGTTTCTACATAGTTGAATACGCGAACCACAAGAGGAGGGACTTCTTTTAACTTAGCCCTCCAATTCTCGAAATCATATCTGAATCAATGTGGTACTTAATGTTTGCTTTTAAAAATGAATGACTTTGTTATTTTTAATTTTAATATTACTCATACTTCAGATGCAGATTGTGTTCTATAATTTCTCGATATAGAAGTATGCATATATCACAGTATTACTGTACAGCACAGGTAAATATCTATATTGGTGCATGTGTTCATGTGTATTTAGAACCAACATAAAAACAAGACCATCTCAAAAACAAGATTGAGAAGCCAGTAACTATTGTGGGGTGGGCCATCACAACCACATCAGACTTGACAGGTCTCCACCCCATCTTTTCAAAGGATCACAGAACAGTGCCATTGTTGCCTTTCTCCTAACATTATCTTTGTCATCTGGTGTCCTTCCTCACTAAAATTCAACCAAACTGGATACAAATGGATGATTTTTGTCTTTTTAGGGTTCTTTGTGTTTATGGATTTATTTCTGAAAATCTCAACCATGTAAAGTTCTGAGCTCTTGATAAAAGTACTAGAGCTTGCCTTATTTAGGAAAGATCCTATCAATAGGAAAAAAATAAGAGTACTTGATGCAGATGTCTGAAGAATTGGAAATGCTGACTCAGGGTCAAGTTCTGTTTTTCCCTAAAAAATTTCATGGTTGGGGAGTCTGGTGTTGAATTTGTGGTCTGTACCTAGCCTACCTCTTGGTCTGCAGGGATAACCTGAAGTTCTAATCAAGAGTTCCTATTTATTCTGAAACAGTTTTGTTTTAACTTTACATTTCTCATGAAGCTTCAGGGACATCAAGAATTCTAGGAATTGTACACATTGGGGAGGGATTCTTGGTTAGCTTTGAGACCTGTATTAACTTAATGCAAGTCTTTTGTTTCACTCTATACAACAGCTGGCTAATGGGGCCTTGAAATGTCCCCTAAGCCTCAGAGTCATACAATAGCTAAGTGAATGCTGATCTTTCTACACGTAGGCATGATTTTAACATGGAGAGCCAGGAATTATACTGTTGTGGAATATTATTTTAACTAGGTAAAGATGGTTACATTTGTTTATGATGTGGAATACTACTTAACTGTGTAAAGGTGTGTTGCATTTCTTTATGCTGCATTTGTTTAATTATGAAAAGGTGTGCTGCTGTTTCACCTTGCCTACTTAAGGCACCTGATTGGTCTAATAAAAAGCTGAACAGCCAATAGCCAGACAAGAAAAGAATAGGCAGGGATGGCAGGCAGAGAGAATAAATAGGTGGAGAAATCTAGGCTCAAGAAGAAAGGAGAGAAGAAGGGAGAAAGAGAGGGAGACTTCCGGGGCTAGCCAGCCAGGCAGCCTCCAGACAGACAGATACAGAAGCAGCAGGAAAAGTAGGGTATACATAAAGAAAAGGTAAAAAATCACCAAGGCAAGAGGTAGATAAAGAGAAACAGGTTAATTTAAGTTAAAAGAGTTAGCCAGAGATGATCCTAAACTAGACCAAGCATTCATAAATAGTAAGTTTTCATGCCATGATCTGGTAGCTGGTTGGTGGCCTAAAAGAAAAAGCATGTTATATTTGGTGTTCCATCTTGGGGCCCAAATTTCCACATAGGGCCTGAGAAAGTTAAAGAAAAAAAGATACTGCTCCTTTAAGAAACTCTACCATATACAGCAGAGCAATTAAACTGATGCATGGCTAAGTAGAAACCAAAAACTAAGTGAAAACACCTGCCACATTGCATGTCACAATCATCCTAGAGTTGGGGTGGTTGAATGCAGTCCCTGGGGAATCATACCTTTGGACAGGGGTCCTTAGGCTTGTCTCTCACAACCCAAAGAGGGGGGCAAGCCAGCTGCTAGGGCCACACAGCCACAGCTTAGCACTTTAAGGTTTTGCTCATGCAGACAGACAATGTTAGAGATATGCAATAAAGCAGGTTCAGATGGGGAAAAAAACCCTCTAAACAGTTTACAGTGTGTTTAAAAATGTGTATAATCTTAAGAAAGAAAAGAGAATGGTTCTAGATGGTCATAGAAAAAAGTTAATGGTTTATAAATCATTTTTTTAAAGAAAAGGGAAATACACAGAGTCTAGATCCTGTATGTTGTGTTGACTTTTAATTTTTTGATTGCTGATAAGCGAGTGACAGCTGCTGAAAGACATGGGATTGTAGGAGGGACTGCTGAATTAAACCAGCCTAGATACTTTAGGTATGCCTTAACTTCAAAATAGAACTAACAAAAATGTATTGTGTTGGGGAAGTGGTTATGCTTTTCCACATAAAATGAAGAACTGTGGATTTATTCCAGGTTGATAGAGATCTGGTTTAATTCGGGGAGAACTTCTGAAAATCTTGACTACAGTTTAAAGAAATAAATCTAGAAAAACTAGAGCAAGTGACATCTATTTTACCTATTCAAACATAAAACAAAAAAAATCATCTTTGGCTGGCTTCTGTACAATGCACAGTCCATACTTGTGTTAATGCAGATATGCATGTTACCTTTGAAAGTTTATGTATTTTCAGAGCAAGGGGACCAAGCACCAACCAAAATAGGTGATCTAAGTAATCCAACCTCTTAGAATGCCTCTGTTGCAGTTTCCTCTGAGTTCTGCATCCAGAACAGCTTTAAGGCTGCTGGATGAGATGGTTCAGCCTTACAGACTAATCTAGCCAGGACTTCAGATAAGCTTTGCACTTTCCCATTGTACAGGGACTGGATAACAAATGTTATGGCTAGTTTTCCGAGGACTTGAACATTATCTCGATTTTCTCAGGTTACCTAAAAGATGTCATCACCCCCAGACAACAGGAAGTAAGTTTATGAATAAGACAGTCACATTCCCAAGAGATGGGGTGGGTAGTTTTATGGGTATTTGTGGGTTATGAATGTTTGTTATCAATTAGAGGGGATATAGGGATATAGGATAAAAAAACAACTATTAACCTCAAATATCTTACATTGGTATGGACTTTTGTATATTGATATAAATTTAAAGTTACTTTTATTATACTGAATGTATGTTTCTACTCTTGGTTGGGGGTATTGTGTTTATGCAGTTCATTTAAAAATGTAATGCATAATTAAAGATGCAGGTTATTAGTCATCTATAATAATCAAATTTATAGTAATATTAGGCATGTTTTCAAAGTTAAACAGATATATTTGTATAGATAAGTGATCTTCAAATACTTCAAAGAGCTATATAATGTGGAATTTACTATTTTTAATTACCTGAGGCTTTTCATGACAAACACATCTGCTCCTGGCAGCACCAATTTCTTCAGAGAAGATGATGGGCATCAAAGAAACTCCATATAGAATTTGCTTTCATTATGTCAAAGCTAGGCATTTTGGCAAGAAACCTTCCTTGTGTTGACTAGTGATAGCATGCTGTACAAACTGGACATGCAGGACACAAAGCAAAGTGACGGCCTAACTTTGCCAAATCAAGGCGGGACAGCCCTTCAAAATTCCTACTTCAAAGAAGAGTCTGCCAGACATTGTAGGACAGTAAACCAAAGGTGGATGCCCCAATATTGCAGTGGACCCTTGGGTGACTGCCCAGGCAGCCAGATGTCTGTCATTTCTATAGTTTTGGAAGTTGCTTACTTGGCACTTTCTGTTTACTCGGGTCATATACTGGGGTCATTGATGGAGTTGAAGACTAGATAGCTATAGTTTTCCTTAGTTATGATAGAAAGCAAATTAGGTACAGAGCTTTGGACTCATCAAGATAGGATAGATAATAGAGTGATTTCTCCCAATGTGCCAAAGGCAAATGGGGCTAGATATTGTGAATGTAATCCTAAATTGATAATAGTTCTTATTGTATATAGTATTACTATGTTAAAGTTAAAATATTTCTTTTTATTTAGACAAAAAAGGGGAAAATGTGGAATATTACTTTTACTAGGAAAAGATACGTTACATTTGTTTATGCTGCAGAATATTACTTTAACTGTGTAAAGATGTGTTACATTTGTTTTTCCTGCATTTGTTTAAATATGAAAAGATGTTTTGTTGTTTCACCTTGCCTGCCTGAGGCACCTGATATGCCTAATAAAAAGCTGCACAGCCAGTAGCTAGGCAGGAAAAGGATAGGTGGGCTCGCAGGCACAGAGAATAAATAGGATGAGGAATCTAGACTGGAGAAAAGAAGAGAAGAATGAGAGGGGAGAACAAGGGAGAAAAAAAGAAAGACAGCTAGGCAGCTCCCAGCCAGCGGACACAGAGTAGGACATACAAAAAGAAAGGTAAAAAGCCCTAAAGCAAAACATAGTTGAAGAGAAACAGGTTAATTTAAGTTAAAGGAAAAAAAAAAAGCTAGCCTGATAAGGCCAAACATTCATAACTAATAATAAGTCTCCATGTCATGATTTGGGAGCTGATTGGTGGCCCAAAATAAAAAACCTGGTACATTATACAACTTTTTTTTTACATCTACTTTCTATGATCATGGGCAATCTACAAAAACAGAGGCCATTAATAACATTGTTCTAAACTTGGACTATAATGTGAACCTGTCTCTGCTTGCCTGCCCCCACAAAGCTCATTAAACCCTCATATAATTCAATACATTTTCTATCCACAAAACAATGCCTTCCTCCCTCCTTCCTAATACAATGACACTTGTGAGATTCCTAGTGGCAAGCAGCTTATAGCAGTGCTACAAAAACCCTGCAGCCTTCCTAGGACCTGCTCTCAGTAGTGATAAGGTGCCAACCTAATTATGTATGTCAGGTGCCTTTACTCCCTCTCCAGAGAGGATTCTGACTCTTGAGTGTACTATGTGTCTGAAAAGACAAGATAAACCTCATTTCCAGCCGCCAAGTTTAAAGCAGTTTCTTACTGAATTTCCATCTGGGTATCTCATAAAATACTGCCTAAAACTAATTCAGCTGTGTGGGGAAAATATTAATAAAAACAGACTGGAAATTTTGGAATGATTTTATACATGTTTTGGAAGACGTGAGATCATCAGCAAGAAGAACTACCAAAGCTCATTACTTGACACGTGTACAGTTCAAATATCTTCCTCCACATAAATTCCCAGGAATTGCTTCTGTATCCGCAAGGGAGAGAACATTTTTTATGTTCTCGACAATTTTACCAAAATAGGAACAACTTAGTAAGGAAACTACGTGTCAGAGGAGATTCAAACGTGCTTCAAAGAAGGGTCACTAAGACAATCAAAATAAACTGAAGGTCCATGATGAGGTTTGGATGATTATTTACAGACAAAATCATTGAGGATGTTTTTACATTGAATTTTTAGTACTAAGAGTGTGGCAGTATTCCAATGATTTTGGAAGGGATGATTTCTTATTTCATTCCTTAATACATGGAATGGAATCAAGTCCTATGTGCTACATTCTTGTAGATGTAACCAATCGTATTATTAAAATAAGAAACACAGAGCCAAGGTAAAAGAGAAAAGCCGAGAAGTCAGAGCTCAGAGATAAAATCTTACCTCCTGCAGTGCTCCTAGCTTCCCCGAGAGAGGGAGGTACTTCCTGTGTCCCTGTTTAAATAATCTTTCTGTTCTGCCTTCTCATTGGTTGTAAACCCAACCACATGACTGCCTCATCACTGCCTGTAAGTACCGCCCTCCAGGTCTTAAAGGCGTATGTCTCCAATACTGGCTGTATCCCTGAACACACAGAAATCTACCTAGCTCTTCTAACCACCACGCTCTTACTATGGCTCTAATAGCTCTGACCCCAGGGCAACTTTATTTATTAACATAAAATTAAAGTAACATTTCAGTACAAATAAAATATCACCACATTTCCCCTTTTCTATTTTAATAAAAAGAAAAAAGGCAAAAGGTTATAACTAACAAAAGAAAAACTATATACAAAAGTACAATAACTATATACAATATATACAAGTAATAAATACCTAAACGATGTCTAGTCCATTTGTATTTGACAAATCAGAGAAAATAATTCCCTTATCTATACTATTTTAGTAAGTCCAAAATGTATCTAATTCACTTTCTATCCTAATTAATCTTCAACTATAACTAACTAATCTTCAACTCCCTCAGAGACCCAAGAAGGAAATAATATTAGCTAACAAAAATAAAAACAGGAAGTGCACAAAAGCAGCTTCCAAAAATTTTGTGAGTTGACAGAAACAGCCAGCTGCCTGGACAGTCACCTGAGGTTTCTCCACAGTGTTGGGGCATCATCTTCAGCCTATAGGCTTATGGTATCTGACAGACTCATTTGTGAAGTAGGTTGTACACAAGGTCAACAGTTCAACCTCACATTGGGTGAGAGCAGTCCATGTACCAGAAACACCTGAATTCCACTAGTGTCATGTCATGATTCAGGATTTTAAATTCTGGAAATTGTTGATGGTTTTTGAATTCAGCTGTCCATTCTTCTTGGCGGTGTATATATGGCTTCATCTAAGCATCCCCTTCTCCACATCCCTCTATTAAATGCCAGTCTACTATTGAGAGGCGTGAGCTTTCAATTGCTGTTCCATTGCACAACAGAAGCCATCGGCCCACTGCCTGTTCAGCTGCCTTCGAAGAAAAGGACACTGTACCTTTTCCAGATTGTGAAGTCCACGTCAGGGATGGTGCCATATTGTCCTGGCCTCAGAAGATGCCTTTTCATAAAGCCATAACCACACTTGTTTTGGCAGGAATCGGTAGTCCTTTGTTTCGTGTTCTGTCTGTCCATTTTGTCCTGTTGATACGAGGATACTTTGTTGTCCAGTGGCTAACTTTTGCCACAATGAAAATTAACTCCATATGCAGTTTCTTCAATGCCCATATTTTCTCTGAAGTAGATTGGTACTGCCAGGAGCCGACATGTCTCAAAAAAGAAAAATTTCTAAGTTATTAAAACATTTTAAATGCCATATTCATTAGATCTCTGAAGGGTTTGAAGATGACCTGTCTAAAATACATCTGCTCAATTTTTAAAACATATCTAATGTGACTACAATTTCTATTGTAATGTCTAACTGTCTAACTACTAACCTTCATTTCTTTATATCCTAATAGTTGGTAATAATGTAAAGTATTTAAAACTAGTAATTGTCTTTTTCTTTTCTTTTCTTTCTTTTTTTTTTAAAAAAAACAAGAACCTTAAATCTAATCTCCTTTGCTTAGCCTTTTTCCTAACCCTTGACAACTTGTAACCTACCCCCCTAAATAATGAAAATTATCCCAGACCCAAAACCCATTAAAAGAACCAAAAAAAAAAAAAAACCCGACCCACACCACCTCTTTGGGAATGTGGGCGTCGTATTCTTAAAATTGCTTCCCGCTGGGTATGGGCGAAGTTATCTTTATCCTGAAAGAAAAATTTAGGTTACTTGTCAAATTCTAGGAAAGGTAACTATATCCTTCATTATTATCCAGTCTGTGTATAAAGCCAAAGTTCAGGGTTTATCTCAAGTCCTTATTCAAGTAGTCTTTGAGACTGGATCATCTCAGCTAGTCATCTCAAAATTGCTCTGAGCACCTTGTAGTTCAAAGCTGATCTGTATATGATGTTTGTCAGTTTAGTGATATTACTATTGTCCACGTGGAATTGTTGTTGTTGTTGTTGTTTTTGTGGGGCCCCATCTTCTTCCTGGAGATTTCAGTTGATGTTAGGCCTGGCCATGATTTCCTGCAGAAAACTGATAAGAGACTCGAACACAAAGACATATATATGCAGCTAATTGAAGCCTTTTTTCTAGAATTAGTTAGTACTCTATATGACCATTCATATCTTAACAAAGTTTAAAATGTATATATATATATATATATATATATATATATATATCAATCTTGTAAATTTTGATATAAAATTTATACTTTAAGAAAAGTTTAAAGAATCAGAATAGAATTAAAGAGTTGAGATTAGTAATAGAATAGTCCCTTAATTAATTTGGCTTTTGTCCTGTCCCATAGCAGAAAATGGCTCTTTTATTCTGTCATGATACAGGGAGTTTGTATTTTCATTTTAACAACATGCTTGAGTTTAAAGAAGGAGAGAGCCATTCTCCAACTCCAAAGTCAGCTTTAAATTTTAATTGAACTGGGACTATTAGAAAACCAATAGTGTTAAATCTTTAGAGAAAAGCAGAAACAAACATTTAAGAAGACATAAAATTTTTTTAGATAATATATACCCATATGCCATATACTCCCATATACTCTGTTTCCTGGGATAGATGATTTGTCCCTTTTCTTCAGTTGTCTCATTTGTCTTGTGTCCTTCAGATTCCTTAACCTTCATTCTCCTAAAAGACAAAAACAAAAACCTTCCCCCAAGACTAATTTTGGGGATGTTCCTTTTTGGCAAGTTATTATCTGATTAAATGAAAAGACATGTGTTATAGGTACAAGTTAGTTTAAATTGGATGTTCATGCTGGTTGATGAACTATCACCTCCTCTAATTAAGAGGTTTCTCTTGTTCAAATCGAACCTTTATCAATTTTGATGGTACCCACAGCTTATCTTCTCCTGTAGAAACAAAAGCAAAACCTCGTCCCCAACGTAATACATACCCTGGTTTCCATTCTGAGGTCAGCACATCCTTAAAGTATATAGGCTGATTTAATTCTGTAGTTTTTTCTATTACCCAATGTCTCTCTGCAGCTGTTGTTCCTTTCTCATTGGCATTCAGAAAATTCAAAGTTAATAGAGCATTATGCAGTCTATTTCTGGGGGTTTTTGTTACTCCTTTCTGTTTATTTAGCATATCCTTTAGAGTTCTGTTTGACCTTTCTATAACTGCTTGACCTGTAGGATTATGTGGTATACCTGTAATATGCTTTATATTGTAATAAGCAAAAAACTGTTTCATTTTAACAGAGACATATGATGGAGCATTGTCAGTTTTGATTTGTGCAGGTATACCCATAATGGCCATAACTTCTAGCAAATGAGTGATTACAGAATCAGCTTTTTCAGAACTCAAAGCAGTTGCCCATTGAAATCCTGAATAAGTATCGATAGTGTGGTGTACATATTTCAGTTTTCCAAATTCTGCAAAGTGAAACACGTCCATCTGCCAGATTTCATTCCTCTGAGTACCCTTTGGGTTACATCCTGCTGGTAATGGTGTTTGATTATAGAAGGAACAAGTAGGACATTTCTTTACTATTTCTTTGGCTTGTTGCCAGGTTATGGGAAAATCCTTTTTTAAACCTTTACTATTGACATGATGTTTTTTATGAAATTCTGAGGCCTCCAGCACATTTCCTATCAATAATTTATCAATCTCATCATTGCCTTGTGCTAAAGGGCCTGGCAAACCAGTATGAGATCGGATGTGAGTTATATATAAAGGATGACTCCTTTTCCTGATTGTATCTTGTAATTGAATAAATAGTGAAGTTAATTCTGAAGCATCAGGGATAAATTCTGCAGTCTCAATATGTAATACCACTCTTTCAGCATACTGAGAGTCAGTTACTATGTTGAGAGGTTCTGAAAAATCCATTAATACCAACAGAATAGCATACAATTCTGATTTTTGCACTCAATTATAAGGACTTTGTACCACTTTACTTAAATTTTCTGATTTGTAACCTGCCTTTCCTTGTTTGTTGGCATCTGTATAAAATGTACGAACTCCAGATATGGGTTTTTGCCGTACAATTCGAGGCAAGATCCAATCAGCTCTCTTTATAAAATCAATTCTGTTGCTTTTGGGATATTTGCTGTTAATTTCTCCCAAAAAATTACTGCAAGCTCTTTGCCAAGGTTCACTTTCTGTCCATAATTTTTCAATGTCCTCCTTAGTTAAAGGTACGACAATTTCTGCTGGGTCTATTCCTGCTAACTGACGAAGTCTCAATTTTCCTTTCCAAATCAAGTCAGAGATTTTTTCCCCATAAGTTTTTAATTTTTTATTTGGTTTATTTGGTAAAAATATCCATTCCAATATAATATCTTCCCTCTGCATTAATATTCCAGTAGGGGAATGCCTAGAAGGTAAAATAACCAAAATGCAATCCAGCTTTGGATAAATACGATCCACGTGCCCTTCATGTACTTTCTTTTCTACCAAGGCCAATTCTTTCTCAGCTTCAGGTGATAATTCTCTTGGACTATTTAAGTCCTTGTCACCTTCTAAGGTTTTGAACAAATTAGTCAGTTCATCATTTTTTACCCCAACAATAGTTCGTAGATGAGAAATATCTCCAAATAATCTTTGAAAGTCATTAAGAGTCTGTAGTCTATCTCTCCTAATTTGTACCTTTTGGGGTCTAATTTTTTGTAGCTCTATTTTATATCCTAAATAATTAATAGAATCTCCTCTTTGTATTTTTTCAGGAGCAATTTGTAATCCCCAGCAAGGCAAAATTTTCTTTACTTCTTCAAACATTCTTTCTAAAGTATCTGCATTTGAGTCAGCTAGTAAAATATCATCCATATAATGATAAATTATAGATTTAGGAAATTTTTTACGTATCACTTCCAATGGCTGTTGTACAAAATATTGGCACAGAGTTGGGCTATTTAACATTCCCTGTGGGAGGACCCTCCATTGAAATCTTTTAACCGGTTGAGAATTATTATAAGTAGGCACTGTGAAAGCAAATCTTTCTTTGTCCTTTTCTTGTAAGGGTATTGAAAAGAAACAGTCTTTTAAATCAATAACTATGAGAGGCCATCCTTTTGGTAACAGAGTAGGCAAAGGAATTCCAGATTGTAGAGAGCCCATCGGCTGAATTACTTTGTTAATTGCTCTAAGGTCTGTTACCATTCTCCATTTACCAGATTTCTTTTTAATAACAAATACAGGAGAATTCCAAGGGCTGGTTGACTGTTCAATATGCTGAGCATTTAACTGTTCTTCTACCAGCTCTTCTAAAGCCTGGAGTTTCTCTGTTGTTAAAGGCCATTGCTGAACCCATACAGGCTTGTCTGTTAACCATTTTAAAGGTAGAGCTGTTGGTATTTTTGGAAGATTATCAGTTGTTGTGCCCTGTTCCTGTATAATATGGATGGCTGGTGACCACTCAAAATAATGCCTTCTAATATTTCTCTCAGAAACATGTGCTAGTTTATGATTTGTTTCTGAGATTGGAGGGATTTTAATCTGAGTATTCCATTGTTGCAACAAGTCTCGACCCCACAGGTTCATAGCTATGTTAGCGACATATGGTTTTAATTTTCCTCTCTGTCCTTCTGGACCTATACATTCCAGCCATCTTGCACTCTGTTTCACTCCAGATAATGTCCCAATTCCTAACAGTTGAACGTTTACCTCCTGAAGAGGCCAAGCTGGATGCCAAAATTCTGGTGCAATTATGGTAATGTCCGCACCTGTGTCTACCAGACCAGACAACAAAACACCATTTATTTTTATCGTTAATTTTGGTCTCTGTTCATTAATAGAAGTTTGCCAAAAAATTTTCTTTATGTTTTCTCCTGAATTTTCTATTCTCTCTTTTTCATCATCCTGACCAGCATGATTTATTCCAATAGTCATTTGGTTATTTAATCGCTCAGAGCAGGGATTTCCTCTACAGCTGCAGGAAAGGTTTGAACTGGTTTTGCTATGGGGGCCTGCATGAGGCCCCTCCGGGAGTTTCCCGAAAACTGAGGCAAAGGATTACCCTGTCTGTCCTTTGTTGATCTACATTCGTTGGTCCAGTGTTTTCCCTTACCACACCTTCTGCATAGTCCAGAAGGAAGGGGCATTCTGTTGCCATTGTTCCTTGAAGAAACATTGCTTCTAGGAATGACCTGTTTACAGTCCCTTTTAAAATGTCCTTGCTTTCCACACCCAAAACATCTAACACTCCTCAAACCTTTTGAAATTACTTCTCCTACCCACGTATCATGCTCATCAACCTCAACATTAATTGTTTCTCTAATCCAATCTTCCAAAGGTGCAGATCTTGCCCTTAACGGCCTGATTATTCTTTTGCATGCTGCATTCGCATTCTCAAATGCCAAAGCTTCAATTATTGCCTTACTAGCTTCTGATCCTGAGACCATTCTGTTTACTGCTGAAGCCAGTCTTTCTAAAAAATCTGTGAAAGATTCTTTTGGGCCTTGCATAACCTTTGTGAATGACTCAGTTTTTTTTCCTGGTTCATCAACTCTGTCCCATGCATTCAAGGCTGCCATTCGACATAAAATTACGGTTTGAACATCATATAAACATTGTGTTTGTATTGAAGCATATTGGCCTTCTCCAATAAGCTGATCCTGACAAACTTGTATTCCTTTATCCCTCCATTGTGTTTCTACGTTTCTAGCTTCCTCCTTAAACCAAGTCAGAAATTGAATTCTCTGGCTGGGTTCCAGAACAGCTTGTGCAAGGTCCCGCCAGTCCTGTGGTATAATCCTATTATATGTTGACCAAGAGTTTAACATTTGCTTTACATATGGGGAATGCATGCCATAAGATACTATTGCCTCCTTAAACCTTTTAAAATCCATCAGTTCAATTGGAGCCCAGATATTTTGTGTAGCCATTTGATCAGGCATCTGCTGTACGGTTACAGGATAAATTAAGGATGACTGTGTGAAAACAGGCTTTCTTTCTGTAACCTTATGATCCAAACTTGAACCAACTTCACTGTTAAAATTAACAGGTTTTTCTAAAGCTGTTATCCTGGCACTTAAATCGACTATCTTTTTAAATAGTAAAATGAGAATAAGCATGGTGATAAACTGCATAATTCCCATAATACTAATCTTTTCATATAGTTGTTCCATTGTCAGACTGCCTAAAATTTCAAACAAAACCCAATTTTCTTCCAATGTACACAGGAAACCCATTTTTTTAAATGTGGAAAAAATTTGTCTTTTAAATAGTTTCCTTTATGACTTACCAAATCTGCGTAGAACAGTAGAAATCCGAGCGAATTTCAAAACAGCCACCTAGAGTCCTAGGTGTAAATCCAGAGAGAGAGAGAGAGAGAGAGAGAGAAACAGAGAGACAGAGAGAAAGCAAGAGAGAAAGCAAAAGCGAAAGCGAAAGTGAAAGTGAAAGTGAAAGCGAAGGGGTAGCCGGCTAAAGCTTAAAGCCAGCCACTTGTTCCCTCTGAGCCGAGTCAAGGCTTGGCTTTACAGCCAGGGGCCCTGTTTAGCAGGGCAGGCCTGAGCTGTTTGTAGCACTGGCTTTAAGCAAGCAGCTCACAGTCCGGCCTGAGCCCAAGCAGACCTGGGCTGGGGCTAGGGAGCCGGCTGCTCCGGCTAGGGAGCCGGCCCCAAGCAGTTTTTAATGGATTCTTGTCACGTTGGGCGCCAGATGTAGATGTAACCAATCGTATTATTAAAATAAGAAACACAGAGCCAAGGTAAAAGAGAAAAGCCGAGAAGTCAGAGCTCAGAGATAAAATCTTACCTCCTGCAGTGCTCCTAGCTTCCCCGAGAGAGGGAGGTACTTCCTGTGTCCCTGTTTAAATAATCTTTCTGTTCTGCCTTCTCATTGGTTGTAAACCCAACCACATGACTGCCTCATCACTGCCTGTAAGTACCGCCCTCCAGGTCTTAAAGGCGTATGTCTCCAATACTGGCTGTATCCCTGAACACACAGAAATCTACCTAGCTCTTCTAACCACCACGCTCTTACTATGGCTCTAATAGCTCTGACCCCAGGGCAACTTTATTTATTAACATAAAATTAAAGTAACATTTCAGTACAAATAAAATATCACCACACATTCTCATAGTGCTTGTAACTCCTTTTTAAGACTAATTTATGATTCTTTATTCCAAGGTGCTTTACTACAATTCTTCTATAACTTTAAATCAACCTGGGAAATGTGATGTTGCATGGTACCAATACCATAAGAACTGTAGAAAGGTGACTTATCTCAGATCTTAATATGACCACAATGAAGTTCAAAATGGCAATGTTTTAGAGAAGCTCACAGACACATAGAAGAGATCTGCTAGAATAGTTCTTTCTCCTAAAAATTTCTACTCGGGGATGCGCAAAACTGTACTGATTTATTTAAAAGAAAGGTGTTGGGGAAGGAGACAGGAAGGAATGAACTATGAGATAGCAACCTCCTTGAGTTGCCCGATGGGGATGTAGTAGCCCAGCCAGCTGCCGAGGCTCTTCTTGCTCACTTCCGTCGTGGTGTCCAGAAACCCATTTCCTCCCTGTCCTCAGACCACTTTGTTTGCCTTACTTGGGAGATTTCTGTCTTACTCCCATGTGTTGGCATGTCTTTGAAATGTAAGCATTTTGTCTTTTTATTTTCTTTTCTTTGTCTCTCTCTCTGTCTTTTTTTCCTTTTTATTTTTTCACTGAATAAATCCAAGGCAAAATACACAAAACTGAATTCTAACATGTCAAGTTGGAGTTCTCTGTTCCTAAGCTAAATGATAAAGCCCCATACCTGACAGACTTTTAAGCACTATAGGTTCTGGGCATCTGATATAGATATGATAGGGTGAAAGGGTAGATTAATGAACCTACTTTTAAAGAGTAACAACTTATTTAGAAATGTTTTACTATGTATTGCTATGGATTTTAGTTCATTGATACAAGTTTAAACTTAATTTTGTTATATTGTATATATATATATGTATATATATACATATGTATATATTTCTACTCTCATTTAAGGTATTATGTTTGTACATCTCATTTAAAATTGTAATGGATAATTAAGAAATAGATTAATAATTAGTCATCTATGATAATCATATTGTAGCCATGTTAGTTAAGTTTTCTAGGTATACATAGATATAATTCAATTAGATAGGTAATCTTCAAACACTTCAAAGACCTACAGAATATGGCATTTAAAATGTTTTTAAAAATTTAGACTTTCTGGACAATGAGACATGTCTGCTTCTGGTAGCACTGATTTGCTTCAGAGAGGAGGATGGGCATTGAAGACACTCCATATGGAGTTTATCTTCTTCTTGGCAAAAAATAGCCATTTGGGCAATGAACTGTTCTTGCCTGGACTGCTTGATCGACTGGACATGCAGGACCCATGGGAAGGGATCGATGAACTTTGCTTGGCAAAATGGTCCTTCAGGTTCCTGCTTTGCAGAGGAAACTGCCAGATGTTCTACAGGACACAGAGAGAAATGACTGAGAGACTCTAGGCCTGTGGGCTGATGACAGAAGTCCCAACTTTACAAAGGAACATTAGGTGACTATCCAGTCTGCCAGCTGTCTCTGTCTACTCTTGTAAGACTCCTAAAAGTTGCTTGCATCCTTCTCCCATTTCTCAGGTAATATTATATCCTTCTGAGGTTTTTGATGTAGTTGAAGACTAGATAGTCATAATTTCCTTAGTTATGAAAAGAGATAAGTTAGATATGAAAACTTAGACTCACAAATATAAGATAGATAAAATATTTTCTTTAATTTTGTCAAATACAAATAGACTAGATATTATAAATAGACTAGATATTGTAATTGTAATTCTTGCTTGATAATTGTTTTGTTATATGTAATTTTACTATGTGAAATTTAAATCCTTTCTTTTTGAAAAAAAAAAGGAAAGAGGAAGTGCTGTGGATATCGCTCTGTATAAATACAATGCTGATTGGCCAGTAGCCAGGCAGAAAAAGCAGAGAAAAGAATTCTGGGAACAGGAAGGCTGAGTCAGGGAGACACTGCCAGCCACCACCATGAGTACCAACATGTAAGATACTGGCAAGCCACGAGCCATGTGGCAAGGTGTAGATTTATAGAAATGGGTTAATTTAAGATGTAAGAATTAAATAGCTAGAAGCCTGAACCATTAAGCCAAACAGTTTAAATAATATAAGAATCTGTGGGTTTATTTTATAAGTGGGCTGTCAGACTGCTGGGGCTTGGCAAGAGCTGGAGAGCCTCTCTCCAGCTACAGGCATCTGATTCTGACTCTCTGAGAAGCAAAAGTTCAGTTGCCAAAGTATAAATTCTGAGATTCTCTACTCTCCAACCAGGGATGGTTAATTAACTGTTCTGAGTTCCATTTCTGTGTGATGGAGGATGGATGACCTGTGCAGGAATGGGGAGCAGGATAGCGTCTCAGCTCTGAGATGCTGCCCTAAGACCCCACTGTTGTTGGTTTTTACTCTTTACTCTTTGGGGACCCAGCTCCCAAATAAATCACACAGAAGTTTATTCTTTCTTATGAATGCTCAGTCTTACCTTGGCTTGTTTCTAGCCAGTTTTTCTTAACTTAAATTATCCCACCTATCTTTTGCCTTGGGGACTTTCATCTTTATCCTATATGCCTTTCTTTACTTATTACTCCATGACTTGCTGTATAGTAGGGTGGCTGGCCTCTGATATCCTCCTCTCCTCCTTTTCTCACTCTTTCCCCAGATTTCTCCTCTTATTTATTCTCTCTGCCTGCCAGCCCCACCTATCCTTTCCCTTACTTAGCTATTGGCCATTTTAGACAGGCAAAGTAACACAGCTTCAGAGTTAAACAAATACAACATAAAATAATGCAGTACATCTTTGCACCATTAAACAAATGTTCCACAGCATAAATGAATGTAACACATTTTTAACTAGTATTCTACTACACCCCACATTTCCACATTTACATTTCCCCATTTGTGTATTAGTTAAAGCCTTATTGCCAAGTTCACCTGAGGACCTGTCTCCGTGTGTGTGTGTGTGTGTGTGTGTGTGTGTGTGCGCGCGCGCGTGTGTGTGTGTGTGTGTGTGTGTGTGTGTGTGTGTGTGTGTGTGTCTGTCTGAAAGATTCTAACCACTGTTCACTTGAAGAAACCTGGGTCAGTCAGTCTCTAGCTGCCTTTTTTTTTTTGGTATGAAGCCACTTTAATTTTACCCAGAAATGTTTTATTTTAAATATAAAGTGTCAACAAAGTATATTCAATCTTGAGGTTTTATAATATGACTGCTTGAAAGAATAACATGGCTTAGACTTCTCTGAAAAACCTAGATAGGCATTTTTTCCCTCAACTCCCCAGGTTTTAAAATTCTGTGAGGAAATCTAGGTGCCCTAGAGGAGAAAGTTATAAGACTTTCATTTAAAGTTTTCACCCTCATCAAAGAAAACTAATATAACAATCATATTTCCTGAGTTTAGTTTTTAGCTTTACCCCTTTTATTATATGAACTTGTAGAGAAAAGAAGTTAAAATAGAAACTGCTCACTTCGTTTCTCCAAAACACACATTTTAGTGCCTTGTACAATATCTTTTCTAGATTATTTTTAGCAAAATTTTCTCTATTTGAACTATAATTTAAGATGGGCTTATAAACATTCCTGCCCCTAGATCTTATATGAACAGATGTCCAAAAGCATTGCCATTCACAAATTGTACTTAAATGAAATTTTTAACAGTAAAATATAAGACTAGGATTAATAGATGTTACTGAAATGCCAAAATATGAAATGTTTTACAATCTGTAGTGTATAGTAAGCTGATTTGGAGGGGGAAAATGCATTTTGGTACACTGCCTTTAATTTAGAAATTTAGATGATTTCAAATCAGATTTACTCTAGCTTTTTGTTTAAATTAAATTATCTCAGAAACGAGATGTCAAATGTGTGTTTGGAATGGGTCTTTGTGCCTTTTAACAACAGTTAATGAAAGAGAAGTCATGAATTTGAAAACAGCAAGGAGGGATATATGAGATACTTTAGAAGGAAGAAAGGGGGAAGGGAAATGGTGTAATTTTGTTAATAAAGATGCCAAAAATTAAATATTTTATATAAAACATCCTTTTTCACTTTTTATAATTTAAATTTTTTCATGCAGTGTATTGATTATTGAAAATACATTTTCCCCCAACGCACCCCCCATTCCCATCTCCTCCAAGGCAAGGCCTCCCATGGGGAGTCAGCACAGCCTGGTCAGGTCAAAGCCCCTCTCCCTGGACCCAGGCTATGTATGGTGTCCCACCATAAGCACTGGCCTCCAAAAAGCCCACTCATGCAGCAGGAATGGCTCCTGATCCTACTGCCAGGGGCCCCTTAAGAAGATCAAGCTACACAACTGTCTCCCCTATGGAGAGGGCCTAGTCCAGTCCCATGGAGGTTCCACAGCTATTGGTCCACAGTTCATGAGTTCCCACTAACTTGGTTTGGTTGGCTCTGTATGTTTCCCATCATGACCTTGATGCCCCTTGCTGGTAGAATCTCTCTTCTCTCTCTTTGACTGGAATCCTGAAGCTCGGCCTGGTGCTTGGCTATGGGTCTCTCTGCATTTGTTTCCATCAGCTACCAGATGAAGGCTCTATGATGAGAGTCAGGGTGTTCACCAATCTGATTATCGGAGTAGGCCAGTTCAGGCACCCTCTCCACTATTTCTCATAGTCTAAGCTGGGGTCATCCTTGTGGACTCCTGGGAACTTCCCTAGCACCCTGTTTCTCCCTGTTCTCTTAATGTCTCCCTCTATCTTGGTATCTCTTTCCTTGCTCTCCCACTCCATCCCTGTTCCAGCTCAACCTTCCCTTTCCCTTATGTGGAAGGTTGGGGGGCAGGAGGAGGGAGGAGAGGAGAATCTGTGATTGCTATGTAAAATGACTAGAAAGTGCCTTAATAATAAAAAAGAATAAGTAGATAAATATAAATAAATAAATAGAAAATACATTTTTATGATTATTCTCCAGCTCCTCCCAGATCCCCCACTTCTCCACCCATCCAAATACATACCCTTTATTTTTCTCTCTATAATAAGCATCTATAATAATAGTAATAGTAATAATAATGATGATGAAAACATAAAATTAGATTAAAATAAAAAACAAACCAACAAATCAGACTAGGAAAAAAAACAGACAGTTAAAAAAAAAAAACAAGAAAAAGGATAAGGAACTCAGGTACATGCAGAGATGCACACACATTCACAAACACAGAAATCCCATAAAAACATAAAACCAAAAACCATACTGTATACACAAGGGCCTGTAAAGGAAAAGAAAAAAAAATGTCCTGACAAAGCATTATGAGATAAAGCATCTCCATGGATGGCATTGAGTTCATTTTTTGTTGCCATCTACTGCTGGGCATGGGGCCTGGCCTTAAGAGTGGTTTGTATACCCAGTGAGACTCTATTGGAGAAAGCTAATTTTTCATTTTCGAGCAATTATCAGTTGGAGATAACTTCTGGGTTAGGATGGGGGCTTGTGTCCCTTTCCCTTTCAGCACTGGGACTCCATCTGGTGCAGACCCGGGCAGGTCCTGTGAATGCTGCCACAGTCTCTGTGAGTACTTGTGAGCTTTGATCATGTTGATTTACAGGGCCCTGTTTCCTTTGTGTCCTCCATCCCCTTTGGCTCTTTTAGTCTCTCAGCCTCCTCTTCTGCAGGGTTCTCAGAGCCCTGCAAGGAGGGTCTTGATGGAGACATCCCATTCGGGACTGAGTATTCAAAGCTCTCTCACTCTCTGCACACTAGCTAGTTGGGGAGTCTCTGTATTTATTCCTATATATTCCTTCTCTGGTGATAGCTGAGCAAGACACTGATACATAAGTATAGCAGAATTTTGTTAGGGCCATTTTTTTTTCTACGTTCCTTCAACAGAGCAGTAGTACTTGGTTTTACCCTAGGTCCCTGGGCTATCTAGTCTCAGGTTCTTGGTCACCTGAGTAGTGTCAGAATTGGGTTCATCTCATAGAATGGGCCTTAAGTCCAACCACATATTGGTTCTTTAGTCACACAAGCTTTTGTGATGCTATTGTACTAGCACATTTTCAGACAGATCACCAGAGTAGATCAAAAAGTTTGTAACTGGGTTGGTGTTTACCTTTTATCCTTTGGTAACATGCAGAGTACTTCTGGTACTATGAACACTAGTTAGTAAGTTAGGCACCAACTCAACTTCTCCATGTTCAGTGGGTTGTGTAGGTGTTGCCTTCAGCTATAAGGCCTTGCCATCTACCTGTGGAGAGCGACCAACAGCCTTGACAACAGCCTGGATTGCTTGGCAGTTCCTATGGGACCCCTTTGGTCAATAACTTAATTTGATGTAACCCATTCCCAGAGGCTTCATTTAGTGATGAGAGATATCCAGTTGGGGCTCTGTCCTCTCAGCTATTGGACTATCCTGTTTAGACTCCATCTATCCATACAGTATATTTTGATCATGTTTTTCCTTTCCTCCAAATCCTTCAAGATCCTCCCCACCTTCCCACTCACCCAACTTTGTGTACTCTCTCCGTTTCTGTGTCTCAAATGGTAAAAGAAAACAAAACAAAAAGCCCACAAAGAAACTATGAAGTTCATTTTGTGTTGATCAACTACTCCTGGTCATGGGCCCTGCCCTGGAGTGTTGTTAATGTAGTCAATGATATTCCATTGGAGAATATCAATTTTCCCTTTCCCAGCAGGTATCAATTGCAAATAACTTCTTTGCTAAAGGTGGACATCATGTTCACTTCTTCTCAGCACTAGGATTTTGTCTGGCTTGAATCTGTGCAGGTCTTGTACATGCTACCACAGCCTCTATGGCTTCATATGTGTACCAATCCTGCTGTGTTTAGAGAACTCTGTTTCCTGAGAGTCATCCATCACCTCTGGTCATTACAGAGATTATGAGAGGGATCAACCACATTTGATTGGATTTAAGGCCCCCTCCATGTGATAGTAGCCATATCTGACATTGCTAAAGCAGCCAAGAACTTGAGACTGGATAAGCCATGGGACTAAAGGGAAACATACTACTATTATTCTGCTAATACAATTGTACATAGCAATAAAAACATTTCTGACTTAAAATTTTAATTCAATGTAATTGAACAATGAAAACCCAGTCATACATTAGACTTATGCAAGGAGGGCTAATTGCTACTTTAATATTAATAGAGTAGAACAATGAGAACTTTGATTGGACTAAGATATCTCTAGGGACTAGACTACCAATTCTCCTGACAAGGGAGAGTGCAGAAGTCGGGGGAAACACAGGACTACTACAGAAGTCTGTTTGAGTGTTAGTGGATATCTTTTTATCCCATGCAAGTTTTATGGTTAATAAAGATATCAAAGTGTCTTTCTTACTTTTATATACTGGCAATCCCTGTATTTTTTCTTAAATTTCTTTGTACAAATTCATGAAGGACTTTTATTTCTGATACTGCATTTGGGGTAGAGAAATGAAAATTCATACTGGGCCATCTTACTCTAAAAGCTCACATACATGCTTGTTTAGGTAGGGCTATGAGTGATTGCTCTGTGCAGTCAGCTCAGAGTTTTACTCCAGATGATATAAGGGCTTCTTGAAAAAGGTGGACAGCCACAGAAAACTTTATGTGTCTGATTCTAAATTGAAAGTCTGAGAATATTTTATGGACGATAGTCAGCTAATTTAGGAAATACCTTTAAAAGTAAAAGTCCTTTTTATCCTTGAGTATTTCATGCAGGGATACAATGTAATTTGACTATATCAGTCCATGAGGGTCCCCTTTAATTACTCCTAAACCCCATCAATATGTTCCTCTCTCAACTCTGTAAGCTCTTCTTTTTTAAAATAACTCAATTGGTTACTGTTCTGCTGTGATGAAGCACTATGGCCATGGGAAAATATAGAAGAAATACTTTATTTGGGCTTACGATTCCAGAGGGTCCATCATGGTAGAGAGCAGCATAGGAACTGACAGCAGCAATGGCACCAGACGCTGGATTCTGAGAGCTTACACCTTGAGCCACAAACACAAACCAGAGAGTTTTAATTGAAAGTAGGGTGAGGCTGTAAACTCTCAAAGCTCACCCCCAGTGACATCTTCCAGCAAGGCCAGAGCTCCTAAATTTCTCCAACGGGTACCACCACATTCAGAACACCTCCTGAATGTTCACATACAGGAGCCTATGAGGGACATTTCTCATTCAAAACACAGAGTTCACTTAGTGTTTGCTCATATCTGCATGGCTATGAAGGCATTCACTGCAGCATGAGAAATGAACCAGTGGCCACAGCCCAGAGAAGAATGACACTCCATCCCAGTAGTTCTTAAGTTAGGGCTGGAGTCATGTGAGGTCTTCCTCTTTTGAAAAGAAGAGTTCTTAAGCATGCTTTGGGATGTACTGTGGTGGTGTGAATGTATTAGAATGTTCTGTCCCCAATTAGAGGTACTGTTTGGGGGAGGTTATAGAGCCTTTAAGAGTCTTCTAGAGAAAGTATGTCTCTGAAGGCAGTCTTTGAGAATTATGACCTCACATCATTTCCAGTTTTTTATCTATGATTCATTCTTGTGGTTGAAGATAAGATCACTCAGTTTCCTGCTCTAGCCCCCATTACCAACACCAACACCCCCGCCATTATGGACACTCCCTCTAGAACCATAAGCCAAAATAAACTCCTTTTTCCATAAGTTGCTTCTGATCATGATGTTTTTTATCACAGTAGCAGAAACGTAACTAAAACACCCACTGTTTTTTCTTTCCAAAGCATTTGAGCTCAGTAGTATTTTGTGCATCCAAAAGACACATTTCTCACAACCTCCTCCTTGCCTGGCAGAAAATAGATACTCTGCAAATATTTTGGAACTCAATTGAAAAACAATGCTTGAGTTCAAGGAAAAGAAGCTTTCTCTAGAAAAAAAAAAAACCTTATATAAAAACTGACTGCTTTGAAATGAGAAAAGAAGAATTTAATTTAATCAGCTTGGTCATCTGGACAACCTGAAAATACATAACATCAATTAGAGAGACTCAAGTAGTACTATTCTAAAAGCCAATGTTAGAAAACTTTATATTTTGCTCAGAATAATACATCCAAAGTTTTTTGTTTTTCAGAATAATAAAAGAGAGTATCTAATATATGTTAAAGAGGTATAGCTTAAACAACTAAATGGCTTAAGTACTTTAATGGATAAACTGTGTCTTAATTGATATAAAAGCACAATTATTGTTAACAGCTCTTTTGTTCTGATAAAGCAAGTAGGTGAGATGAGTTTTCTTCTTTCTCTGTAGGAAACAAAAATTCATGGTCTTAAAGCAGCTATACATCCGTGTTCCCATTGAATCTCACACTGAACTGCCACATGTATTCTTGCTATTGCTCTCACAATGGATTGCATACCAGTCAGTGTAAGCTATTGACTCTTGGAGTTTTCTGAAATTTGCATGCTGACTGTGCAATTAAAAATCTGTAAAAAGAAGCAACTGTCAGATCAAACCTTACCTCCTTCAGCTGGGTGTCTGTCAACTCAAGGGTTTATTTTTTCATGTAAACAATACCAGTTGCCCTCTGAAATGATGTTTCCTGATGATTCAATAAAACATTTAATTCCTGATGGTTAAGTAAGAGAATAAATATATACATACAACACGTATACACAATACATATATATTATATGTATATTTGAGAGCATATAGAGTGAGACTATTTTATATATTATAGATAATATTATATGTATGCATAGATAGATAGATAGATAGATAGATAGATAGATAGATAGATAGATAGATAGAGAATTTTAAGCAAGAAATTTGTATTTATCAGGAAATTTGCATGTTCCAATTTGGAAGATGAAGGAATACATACACATAAATTTAAGTGTTCATATTTCTGATATAGGTTTAGAATTCCTTGATATAAAAAATTTCCACTATTTTCTCATCCCTGAAGCTGTTCTTGTGAGAACAAAAACCTTCTCAGTGGGAAATACCAGGAAGTTTAGTTACAAAGATGTTATTTATTCATTATTTCAGCATTTCATCAAGTGATATAGGAGCTATGCTGAGCTCATGCAAAATAGCAGGCTAATGGTTTTGAACTAGAAGATGTGTTAATGCACATGATCTTCTGAACATATCTACATGGTTGTATTTCTTTATTGAACTTATCCATGGGAGTCTGAGTATGGCATACCAACACTTATAAACATTCAGCATATAATTTTTATAGGGACAGGGAAACAGTAAAAGCCTGGATTATTTCTTTTACTTTTTTCAATTTTTTTATTTAAAAATTTTCCCTACAATGTATTTTGATCATACTTTCCCCTCTCCCAATTCCTCTCAGATGCTCCTCAGCTCCTTAGCCACCTATCTCCATGTTTTTCTCTCCAAAACAAAAAAACATGAAAATAAAAACAAACAAAAAAGGACCAAAAAATAAATACCAAAACCAAACCAAACAAAAAGCACACACAGAAAATCATGGAGTACTTTTTTTTCTTGGCCAACTACCAGTGGCCATAAGGCCTGTACTGGAGTGTGGTTGATACACCCAGTGACACTCCACCAGAAGAAAATGGATTTTCCCTTTCCCAGCAGGCATCAATTGCAAATAACTTCTTGGTTAGGGGTGGGACTTCATTTTCATTCCTTCAGTTGGTATTTATTGAGGCTTTGCTATTTCCCACTCATCATTAAAAGTAGCCAAACAGGATGAAGAATGGTGACAGGATGCTAAGGAGTATAAGTATACATCAGTCAAAAGAAGATTAAGATCATGTCTCACCTAAGCTAGATGAGCAGGAGGGTGTGTGTATGATTGTATCAAGTTCTTGTCCTTCTAGATGGCTTTAATTTTAAAGCTTAACAGCAATTCCATCTTTATTTCAAAGTTTTATGAATATATTGAGAGGCTTGTTTGAGGAGTACACTCAATAAATCTAGTTAATAGCCAATAACTCTCTAAGATCACTCAGTTACTAAAGAAGACAGTACATGCTAAATGTTTATTTGGAGGCATTGAACAAAATTATTCTATTTTTATTTCATATTAGACAGAGGTTGGAATTACTAAAGACTTGGAACCCATTACTAATCTATGTCTTTCACAATCCATAACTACATTTTAATATCTTTATCAAAAAGTGGCTATTTTGATACATTAAAAAGTGAAAAATTCACCTTTATAAAGATAATTAACATCTAGCTTGGGAAGAAAATTCGTGTGTGTGTGTGTATGTGTGTGTGTGTGTGTGTGTGTAAACTCTAACATACTTACATTTCAAATTAACATATACAATAATCCAAATTAATATAATTGATAAAGTTTGTAATTATATGTACACGTGTATAAGCCTCTAACTAATAGCTGTTCAGATATCAATATTATTGGCTTATTATTTTGCCATAAAACTGTATGTAGTTTGGAAAATTGACTTGTTACAGCCCTTTCATTAGCACGAGTTTCATTCCTTTTGAATGCAGTTTCCTTGAAATTCATTCCCCTTGTTTGTTTAAAAGGTAATATATGCACTTAGCAGTTTCTTCAAGGTAAAATATACAAACAGTGAAAGGCAAATAGAAATCCTCTCCTCTCAGATGACCAGTCTGTCTCCTCTGAGTTAGTGCTTTTGCTAGTTTCTCATACATCTTTTTCAAGAAACACTGTGATATATATATATTTATATATATATATATATGCAGATTTTTTTGAGTATGACTGTCATCACAGAATACATACTTTTGCATACCTGTTTTACTCAATAAAGATTATATTGAAGGTATTTCTCTGTCACTCTTTAGAAAAGTAGATCTAATATATATTTAATCAGCAACCTTTTGAAGGATGTTTAGTTATTTTCCAAATTTTGCCAGTATAAAAATTTAAATTAGTGTTTCTGTATATTCATTATTTTGCTTTTAGAATTAAGTCGTTTGACTAAATAGAGGAGATAATCCTATAGGTTTTCAAGCTACACACATTAAACATGTTTTTATGCATTTCATGCATTGTATTCATGTGGTACCTGACTATATATATATATATATATATATATATATATATATATATATATATATATAATCATTCATTGAAAAAGGTGAGGGACAGGAAAATGAAGAGATGCAGCCTGAGAAATTTTTGAAATAAAAGTCATTGACTAGATCCTGTAAGAGCTTAATAGAATTTTGTGTCTTCCAAGTCAAAATTTACTAAATAATCACCTGTGTCAAACTGGCCATCAGAATTTGATACAGAAACATATTCCAAGAACATGCATATCTATAGTGAGTAGGAAAACTATCAAAGGCTCTGAGCAGGTCATTCTGAATAAGAAGTCTCACCTATTATTCCCAATGAACACATAAAAGTCTATGTGTATCATAAGGGGGGAAGTAGGGACACACTACTCTACACTGTAGGGAGGGTTTTTTAAGCCTTTTAAGCCAGTGAATTATATTCAGTTTAGAAGGATCACTGAGATAGAACATTTTGCAGAAGTTTGCACAAAAGATATTAAAGGTTTAAAGGCCAGATACAAAGGTCAGAGCTGATAGCCAGGAAGTAAAAGTTCAGCATCTACAGTTCTGCTTTATTGACTAAGAGAGTACCTACAGCTTTGTGGAGTATAATAAGGGGAATTATGAAAGGGATGAGTTGAGTTTTGAGTTCCCATGAATGCCAGTGAGAAACCTGTGACACATTGAAACACCAGGATAAATATCAAATATTACCATTGGATACAGGGCTACTTTAAATTAAGTAGCAGGGGGTATAGATGCTATAATTATCCTAGAAGCTGCTCTAACTGTGAGATAAAATGTGTACCAATGTGGATTAAAAAGATGGGATTTTTTTCTATGAACATACCCAGTCTGGAGTTGGATATTCCAGGGTTTGATGCATTAGCTCCAGTATATGATGGCTGCTCCCAGCATCCCTGAATTTTCATTCTATTAACCTGCCTGGTTGTTTCCAATCTTAAAGTCACTAGCAGGCCATGAGATGGCTATTGCCATTATATTCGAAGCATACACATTCCAGAAATAAACAATGGGGAATAAGGAAGGAAAGCATCAAATGCTGATTGTCTTTATCCCCTCTTTCATGCCATTTCCAAAAGAGGAGTCTGACATGGCATTGGCTTATTCATTTGATTCTGGTTGTTCCCACTCTGCCATCTGACTATACCAAAACTTTCATCCAGGAGGAAGATTAAACACTGGAGACATGATTAAGTCTCTTTGGTATTCAAAATACATAAATAGAGGGGGGAGATTCATTTGAAGGCTTATTACTCCACAATTACATAAATGTTCATAACTTCCAAAGCCCACTTTTCTGTTTTAGTTGATTTGATCTTCACAGAATTCCAGTGAGCTCCTAGAAGAAGCAACACCAGCAAAAAGAATGCTCCACACTAAACATAATACTCAGAAGCAAACTTGGTAAGATCAAGGCTTTATTATGGTTATAAGCAGTAAGACCGATTGCATTTGCACTGTACTGACAGAATATTTTTAATTTTACATCAGCTGTTTTCCCAGAAAGTACAGGAAATTAGACCAGTTTATTTCCAATTTACTACCAGAAAAGGATCTACAATATGCCTACATTATTCAAAAGCCAATATTACTATGAGTCTCCAAATCTCTACAAAAAGATGGTGATCAAATGTGTTTGGGGTTAAGGAGTGATCAGAAGAATAGGTGGTTAGGCAGATTCCCTATTCCCTTTTTCTATATTTCCACATGTTCCCTACTGTGAGGAGAGTGGTCTTTGGTAAGACATGGTTTGTTTTTTTCGTTTACTTTATAATTCATGGTCATAAGATGTGAGCTGAATGCAGACATTAAGACAATTCATTCTTCAATGGCTAAAAGAAGGGAGCCTTGCCGGGCGGTGGTGGTGCACGCCTTTAATCCCAGCACTCGGGAGGCAGAGCCAGGCGGATCTCTGTGAGTACGAGGCCAGCCTGGGCTACCAAGTGAGTTCCAGGAAAGGCGCAAAGCTACACAGAGAAACCCTGTCTCGAAAAAACCAAAAAAAAAAAGAAGAAGAAGAAGGGAGCCTCTTCCTTTGGCTGACAGCAACAGCATCACAGGGTAACTGACTATAGGGCTGTCAGTCATCAGTATACTAAGGGCCTTGAGACTTGTCTCTAGAATGCACTGCCCCCTATGATGTCATCACACGGAGAACACAAAGAGACATCAAGAGACCAGAGGAATGAGATGTCATTAGCAGCTGACTCTACTTAACAGAGAAGCAACTTGATTTAAAAAGTAATTTTTGAGCTACTCATAGAGTCCCACTTACATTTGAATCAGCTACTTGTGAATTTTTCTCATAATAACATAAAATTCATTTCTAAATATTATGATCAGGAAAAAAATATCGATCAAAATGAAACAATAAATTTTTGAAGGTACCCTTCAAATGTGACTGAAGTCATGAAATTTGTATCACTTGTCATCCATATTAACCAATGCTTCCTTTTTATAGTACTATGCTTTATAAAACACCACAAATATTGCCGAAAGTACATATACACACACATACACACAGAGGGAAGGTTTTAAACGAACATGTTTTACTTGAAAGGGGGGACACAAAAAGAACTTGCAAAGTACCACCTGCTTTCCAGGCTCCAGGATCTGGGCTGTTTTAGCTTGCCACACCTCAGCAGTGCCAACCTTCAGGCACAGTTCCATGCTGCCCCTGAGGTTAGGTGGGGTTTTTTTTGTTTGTTTTTTGTGACAGTTCACTTAAATATCTTGGTATAACTAGAAGACGTCTTTTTTTAAAAAAATGTGATTTGAATGCATTACAACATAAGAATTAACAAAATGAGTAATAAAACCATGAGCATTGCCCACTGTCTCCTTTTGATTAGTCCTCCAATGTTCCCTAGATTTATTTTCAGGGTCAGAGAAAATACAGAAAGGTATTGTTGATGGAAGTTTTATTTTATTTATTTTGTAGAACAAAATGACAACTAACAGATTCAACCTCTTTCCTTGATCCTCAAGCAGTATTTCCTTATATGGGTTTTTTTTCTGATAAGTATACCTCATAAGTAAATTATCTTGGTTTGGACTTTGATTTTCCTCATTGCCAAATGTTCATAAAATAACAAAATATCACAATGATTGCGTTTAACTCCAGACAGCCTTTTTCATAGTCTTTGCCCATTATATAAAAGCAATTTGTCATGATCATGAATATTATATAAAGAGATCAACTTTTGACATTCTTGGTATAAAACATCGTTCCCACCAATCTCCGTTTCTTTCATTGTTTCTTTCTGTTGTGACTCATCCATTTCTGTTTCAGTTACCATTCTATCTACCTCTTAAATTAATACTTAGTAAAAATGTAAGTGCTATGACAATGTTATATAAATAATCCCCAAGAAAACCTTCAAGAACATTATTTTCCATTAACTCCTTGAGAGCTATTTTTGTTTCTTGTAAAAGGCAATTTACTAAAAAAAAAAAAAAAAAAAAAAAAAAAAAAAAAAAGTCCTAGCAGTTTAGGAAGTGAAACTGTTTGCTCGTGTGCATTCTTCTGTTCAGACATGATGCAGCCTGTCTGAGCTGCCTCTTTTCATTGGTCAGTTGAGTGGATCACACCCTAGGTCGTACTACGGCTCTTTATTCTTTATAATGATGGTTGCCTTTATGAAGAGACAAATGTTCTTGGAAGCTCAGGTAATTTACATATGTTATTTTTTTTGGTAGGACTTAGATGATCTTTTGTGGGGCTTATGTGTTCCTTCTACCTTCTATTTTCTTCTCTGGCTTCCGACAGCCAGGAAATATAGAATGTGTCTTTTACTTTTATTCTCAAACTTTCAGTCTTTCACACAAAGTAAAAAGTGTCTGAAGTTAATGAAAGGCAATTTTTCCTTCACCCACTGGGGAAATTGAAAATATGACCTTTCTGAGAGACATACTGAGAGGCAGGTTAAAGTATGACGAAAATCTATGTCCAATTAAACGATCTCCTCCCCACCCTGTAACCATTCATCAGTAAGTTATCGTACTCAGTCAGGATTACTAGGCAGCCGTCCCATCTTGTGCAGTTTACAAATACTCCCTGCCTGTGACTGTACCTTTGTTTCAGTCTCATTACTTCTTTCTGTCATTTTTTGGTTTCCATGGATTTGCTGATCAAATTACACATCAGACACCTGTAACCTTGAGCAGAAATTTCAAGTACAGTAAGTTGAAATGAAGAAGCTCATAGCAACCTTTCCTCTACTTGAAAAAAGCATATCCGCTTCTGTGCCTAGGAAAAAAACTGTGTCCTATTCCAAGTTTACTTATGACTAATAATTTAACTAGAAATGGTGATGGATTAACAATCCTTTAGAGTGGAGATGACAGTACAGGAAGTGCTTAGGTATGATCAATAAAAAGGTTTATAGTAGAAACAGTGACAACAAATACATCATTGTCTAGATTTTAAATTGTGCAAAAGGCTTCATATAGGTTTCTAGTCTAGTTTCAAACCACAGCAAACTCCTAAAGAAGGCAGCTAAAAGGTATTATGGCTCAGGAGATTTTTGCTTTGTTTGCATTTTTTTTTTGAGACAAGATATCCCTAAGAAGCCTTGTCTGGCCTTGAACTATCACAGAAAGAGCCACCAGCCTCTGTTTCCCAAGTTCTGGAATTAAAAATGTGTACCAAGGTCCAACAGAAATTTAAAGGACTTGCTTTGAAGGACTTGGTTGATCCAATTTTCCAAACTATAATTCTATAAATAAAAATAAATAAATTAAAATGAACTGTGCTTATCTACATTCATAATTCACTACTGTTCCACCCACTGAGAAATGGACTCTTGAAACTGTCATTGTCTCTGAATGAATGAACAAATACATAAACAATAAGTAAATGATTGAGATGAAGCAGCAACCAGTGTTTCTTGTGAAGACTTCCCAATCTTTCTTCAGAAAACAAGGAATCCTTGGGGAGGAAACACCACCCAGCCTTCAAAGTAGTCAACCTCTGTTATGCTCTGAGTGTAGAGCCCAGGCTCCTCAGCCAGCCCCACTGCATGACAGATGTTGCATTGGAATAAATTAGTACACAGCCTGCCCCCTCCAATATCTTTCAGATTTTTATTGAAAACCTTATTCACAATGAATTGTTTTTAAGTGAAAAGTGAGCTGGAAGCTCCTGGATACCAAGGAACAGAATACTGTTCAAGGGATTGTCTCCTACTACTAATACTTGCTAAGGCAATCAAAATAATAATGTGTGTGACTCTACTGGTCAAGTCTTTTCCCAAGAGAACCAGGCAGACAATAAAGTTCTATATTAGTTTAGTTTCCTAATAAACAGATATCAACACTTGATTAAACATGTGTGAGCTAAAGTAATGGAAATGCCCTTGTGGAAGAAATGAGGGACTAAAGAAGGCTGGAGGGACTGAGTGGAAAGTCTGCCTTACGTGCAAAAGAGAACAAGGAGATTTGAGGTGTCCTAGAGGCCTGAAGCAGGTGTGAAAAAATTCACTATGGACCAAAGTCAGCAAATAAGAGGAGTCCATTGACACCCTAGACACACTCACACCATGCTACACTCAATTACATAGTAGAAGGAAAATATACACAAATGTGGTGATGAACTTCTAAGCACTGTTTTTGGGATCCTGGGTAATATGCCTTATGGAATAGGAGGTCTACAGGCACATTACATGGCTTCCATCTCTACTGTGCTTTGTGCAAAATGAACTTCCTACAGGTAGTGGGGATACATGCCTTTCATTCTGGAAAAACAATATAGAAGAAAAATGATATGAACTATGGCCTCCAACACAGCAAATGATCTGAGCATTCCTCTTCTCCCTCAACTTTCTATCCTTGAACTCCTCTGGCTTTAAGCTAAGATCTTAAAGGATTCCCTAATGCTATGACCCATATCACTGTATGTTACAGTTCTGAATATTTGATAGTCGTACCTTTTAAATTCAAGTTTGTGTCTACATCCATTCATAGTTACAATGTGAGAAGCACATGGCCAGAAAACATTCTTACAATATCACCTGGGTTCCATATGCAGGATCTCCCACCCATGTTAAATAAAACAAGCACTACCTACTATGGGAACTATGGTCAATCACCCCAGTAACATAGCTATCCATTTTATCCGAGGATCCCAAACACTGAGTCACTAATGCCAAATATAGCCACAATTTTTCTTTCTATTAGATCCTAATTTAATACCTTTGTAAAGTATGTACTCTTTGCAGACTAGAATAACCAATCCTGCAGAACCTGAAGTTACAGTAATAGGAATCACAAAACATTCCAGTAACTGTGAGTCCTGCACCCCTTGGTTCCCAGACACAGCTATCCTTCCTTTTGGTGATGTGCGTTTATAAATGTCTCCAATTTAGTAAATAAATTTTATCTGGAATGTTAGAATTCCATGCTTTCAGAGTTTTATCTCCAAGATTAACTTTAATTCTGCATTTAAGGGTCATTTTAATATCCTTGTAGAAGATATGAGCAGTAGATTCCATGATGATGGACAAGTTCCTGTATCATCTTCATTTTAAGAAGTAGGTTTCCTGGATAAATGCTTTAATGTATGGAATTCCATGCTTCTACAGCAAAACCCCATAGCCTTTATACAATGGTTCTGCAGTCAGAAAAGTCAAACCTGTATCAAATAATGTATACCATTTCTGTGATAATGGAACAAAACCTTTCTAGGAACAAGGAGAGACAACATAGTCTACTTACTACCAAGTGACAAGTTGGTCTTCTCAAAGCATAGTGTTATGTCAGACTCTGTCTTTATCTCTGTTGCTGGCCATTTGGACATTCAGAGGCTGCAGTAGTTAAGTCAGCTTCATACACATGAATGCATGCCTTTGGTTCCCTTGCTCACCTCTGTCTCTGACTCCATGACTATTCTATGCACACCATTATTGTGGTGATCTGTACTGACCACTAATGAGGCCTGGTCACCTCAATGTGTTTGGTTGTTTTGTATATTTTGTCATTTATTATTTGTCCCATGGTGAATACTTTCTGATGCACTTTAAACATGTGATATAAAGCCTTCCTATTTTGTATGCTTACAACTGCTACCTATGTACCTGTATCCTGATTGTCTTATACCCTATTCTCCGGTCATTTTATTTAAATGAATCTCTTCCACGGGGCTATGTCGTTGACCTGTAAAAAATAATATAGTACCATATTTTATATTAGTGAGCTTCCCATGGCTGTGACAAAATATATGATATAATTAAAAGGAAGAAATAATCATTTTGACTCATGCTTCAGAGACATTGGTCTGAGTTTGGATAGTTCTTTTACTTTGGGCCTGATGAGAGACAGAACGTCTTGGTGGCAGAAAATGGTACTTACCTCATGGGAGAGAAGAGAAGAGTGAGAGTGAGTGTGCCCAGGATAATGAGAGAAAAAGAGAGAGAGAGAGAGAGAGAGAGAGAGAGAGAGAGAGAGAGAGGGAGGGAGGGAGGGAGGGAGGGAGGGAGGGAGGGAGGGAGGGAGAGAGAGAGAGAGAGAGAGAGAGAGAGAGAGAGAGAGAGAGAGAGAGAGAGAATATACACTCAAAAGCTTGTTCCCTGGTGATCTACTCCCTCCAACCAGGTAACACCTCCTAATGCCCTGTCCTGTAGGAAATCATCAGCATATTAACTTGTTTTCAAGATTAGTACCTTGTGATCCCATCACTCTTCAATAGTTCCAACAGCTACAGAAAAACCCTCAACATATGAGCCTTTAGAGGTTATATTAGAGCCAAAGCATAAAAATCTTCTGTTTCTTTTCCTTTTTTACAAAGTAAATGGCTAACTACACTCCCTAGATTTTTCACTTGGTCATACTCCCTTCTCCAGTGGTCTTTAACTTCTGGATGAGGCTGCAATGCAGACATATTCCTTTTTTGTCTGTATACATTCACTAAATAAGCCTATGCATAACTCATGGTGGCACACTTTTTTTAATCTTTTTAAAATTATAACTTTTATTTTTGATATTATAATATAATCATATCATTTTCCCCTTTCCTTTCCTCGAAGATGTCCCGTACATCCCTCTTTGCTCTCTTACAAATTTGTGGCCTCTTTATTCATTAATTGCTACACAAATACACATATACATATATGCATATATATTCCTAAGTATAACCTGCTCGGTGTGCATGTTACTTGCATGTTTGTTTTCAAGGATGACCATTTGGCATTGGATGATCAAATAACGATCTCTTTCCTGGGAAAGACAATCTTCCCCCACTCTTTCATCCCTGAGTTACCTGTAGTTCTTTGTGTAGGATTGATGCCTTGTAGTCATTCTCCTATCCACTTTAGCATGTTGTTGTACATGTTCAGCCCATATTTAGGCAGTCATGTTGCACATCTTATGTGACCAACAAAAAGCGTAATCTTGTTAGAGAGGAGTTCTTAAAATGTCCAGTGGAGGTCATTTGTAAAAGTGGTAAATTTGATTGAGGTCATGTGTACATGCTGATGTAAACTCTGATACCTCTGAGTCTGCTAAATTGACCTGAGATACCATTTCCATAATTCTATAGAATACCAGTGAGCTTACTAAAAAGATGTCAACTTTCTTTTTTGGGGGAGAGGTGGGTTCATGGCATTGTTTCTCTGTGTAACTCTGACCATCCTGGAACTCACTCTGTAGACCAGGCTGGCCTCAAACTCACAGAGATCTACCTGCCTCTGCCCCTGAAGTGCTGGGATTAAAGGCATGTGCCACCACTGCCTAGTCAGATGCCAACTCTTAATAGAAAATTCCAGAAATATGGTCACTTTCTTGGTTAAGCATTCTGTATCTAGCAGGATCTAGCCACATGCTAAGAGTTCTTGTTCAAATGGCATGAGATTTCTTTGTTTGGCTGATATTGCACCAACCTGGACTCTGAGATGTCTTTGATGTGATTTTTCATATGTATTCATTCCATGGGCCTCTGTCTACAGCCTTCCCTAATCATGACAGTTCTCCCATCATGATGTCTGCTGGATTGCTCAATACAACTAGTAATGGATATTCACAGTGTCCTTTCATGCTGTGGCTCCACTGAAAGAGAGCAGATTCCTGTTTCCAGGTTTATTCGCCACAACACCATTCCTAAGTATGGAATGTGTCCTCCGCAGCAATTTGGTGTTCATTTCCATTTATTTCCTTTAGGGGTATTCTACTTTATTAGCCATCTCTACGATGGCTTTGATGATCATTTTGATTACCGCAGCCTCCTGGCTTCTGACCGTTAGGCAGCGCCCCGAACTTCTAGTACAGTACGGCCCATCATTCCCACAGATGGCGGTGTGCCTGACAAGGACTGTCTACCATCATCACCTTTCTACATGTAACTTGTTTTTACTCTTTTTTTTCTCCTTTATTGAAAAATAAATTTTTCTATATCCTGATTATGGTTTCCCTTCCCTCTATTCTTCCCAATTCCTCTGCACTTCTCCTGCCATGTGGCAGGCAAATTTGCTGTCCTGAGAGAAATGAGTTCCATCTTATCCTGCTGCAATAACTGAGCATTATCAAAATCTCATCCCAAGTGTACCTGTGTCTTGTTATTATGGAGATGTTACACACTGATAGAAAAGACATCAACTAGTCTTAATATTCTGTTTTGTGGTTGAAAGTATTTTGTTTTTAGGATAAAAAAATTATATGTAACTTTCAAAATGTATAATTTCTATATGTCAAAACCCTACAAAGAGAACTTTAGATTTTTATATAAATTATATGTGTAAAAATCATTTTTTACATTTAACTTATTTTTTCTCAATTTTACTAGTTCTTTGAGAATTTTCTACAATGTGTTTTGATTGTATTCCTTCCTCCCCATCTCCTCCAAGACACACCTATGGTGATATTTTATTTGTACTGAAATGTGATTTTAATTTTATATTAATAAATAAAGTTGCCCTGGGGTCAGAGCTATTAGAGCCATAGCAAGAGCGTGGTGGTTAGAAGAGCTAGGTAGATTTCTGTGTGTTCAGGGATACAGCCAGTATTGGAGACATATGCCTTTAAGACCTGGAGGGCGGTACTTACAGGCAGTGATGAGGCAGTCATGTGGTTGGGTTTACAACCAATGAGAAGGCAGAACAGAAAGAATATTTAAACACGGACAAACAGGAAGTAGCTCTCTCTCGGGGAAGCTAGGAGCACTGCAGGAGGTAAGATTTTATCTCTGAGCTCTGACCTCTCGGCTTTTCTTTTTTACCTTGGCTCTGGGTTTCTTGTTTTAATAAGACAATTGGTTACATCAACACACACCTTCTAGTCTTATTATTCTTTAAATTAGCTGTTCTCCATTGCAAACATTTTCCTCAAAGGACTTTTGACAATGTCCAGAAATAATTCTGATACAACTAAGGCACACACCACTGGTCCCTCATGGCTAGAGATCAAAGATGATGGTAGAGACATTCTAGAATACATGGAGCAGTGTCCTCACACATACATGAATCTGTTCAATGTGAACTCCAGGAATGTCAGCCATAGGATAAGAGCACTGACTTCTGTTCCAGAGGAGCACGGTTTGATTCCCAGTATCCACATGATGGCTCACAACAATCTATAACTGCAGTCCCAGGAGATCTGATACCCTCTTCTGTCCTCTGCAGGTACCAGGCATCACATGGTGCACAGGCATGCATGTAGGCAGAACACCCCACACATAAAAACAAATGTATTTTTAAAAATGGTGTTAGTCATCCAATGCTTGAAAAGCTCTGTTTCTGGTCTTCCTTCCTGTCCAGATCTAGCATGTCCCAGTCAGATGATACTGGGATTCAGTCCTGATAGTCAGTCTGGCAACTACAAAAGGACATGAATAAACCTTTTTAGAAACATCTGTTGATTTGCATGAAGGGAAAAAGGAAGAGGTTTTCTGCAGGATACTGTAACAAAGCAGAGCTCCTAAGCCTTACTAAAGAATGGTGGTCCACCTCAGCAAACCTAGAGGATACAGAGAATTTTGGAGAAGTGTGATACTCAATAGCACCCATTAGGTCTTTGTCCCAGTTTTCAAGCCACAGGATTTTCCTACTAGGTCCTTGAGCTTTACATACAGTCAAACATCTCTGGAGTTCTTCTACTTTCAAAATCTGGTCTCTACCTCCATCTTCCCCCATAAATGATGAGTATCTCTTCCTAGCTACTAGCAAGGCTTTCTGGTTCTAACACTTAACTATTTAACTGCTGGCTAGCAGGTATCAGTTCCTTACAATGGTATCAATACAATAGACTAGCAATCTCCCAACTATGCTATGTTGGCAAGAATCATTCTCCTCGTGTTTCCAAAATGTCAGCATCTTCATAGTTGGCAGTTTTCCAACAGTATGTTTATCAAGGTCACCACCAGTGAAAACTCAGGAACCACCCACTCATACCACACACTGTCTACATACCACCTGTCAATCAGTGGATCATCCTCTTCACCCACTGGGGTTGGCTGCTTTTATTCTTAGACTGCTCTTCACTCCACTTTTGCCAACCCAAATCCCCCAAGAAACAGATGCTAGACAAAATTAGATATGCAAATGAGTTATTAGGAGAGAAACCTATGTAAGAGGAAGTAGAAAGGTAGCAGAAGAAGGAGAAGGCCACCAGACCATAATGCGAACCTGAAGACTAGAAACAAAGGCTGCAGTTTTGACCAAGTTTGTGAGCTTGTAAGGCCAATTGTTGGCCAATTAAAAAAGTCATATGTCTCGTTCCCCAAATGTCTCCATTAGTATGCTCATTTCACTTACCATTGTTGTGGAGCATTCCTTGTGATACAGTCTTCTGCATGGATATAATGACATATATTTAATGTGCTGCAACATCTGAGGCACTCAGCCAAAGATATTTCCTTCCTGTGATAGATTGCTTGTAGGTTACTTTTGCACAAACGCAACTGCTTTAAAGTGGGAAATACTATTTTCATTTAGTGTTCATAGGCAGTCATAAAAGCCAGTCAGAGCCCTGGTCTCTTACTTGCTATGTGTGAGGAGGGATGTTTTAATAGACAGGAAAGTTCTGCTTTTGTCCTCCTGGATGCTGACATTGAATAGCAAGTGAGGAAAAGCTCGCTGAAAGGTAAAGATTCTCATAGGAATTTTCAGAAGCTCTCATCCCCTTTACAATGTGTTGCAATTTATCACTCTCAGAAACAAGCATAGACCTTGGCACAACTGAATTCATCAACACAATTTATTAATTGTTAATGTTTCCCCAAGGGAAAGTGAGAAAAACTTAATTATGTGATAAATATCAAAGAGTTTTTTTGACGTCTACTGAAGGGGACTGCTTAGAGATCTTCAAAAACATATTCCAATCTGCCCGAGATACTGTGCTTTAGAAATAAAAATGCCACTTCTGAATGCAGGCTATACTTCACTATTTGAAAAATTTTGGATACAAATGGAATGTTAATGGAGTTCCTATACTATATCTAAGCTACAGAATAAAGTGATGCCTGTAAGTTTATTTGGCATATGCATATATCTCAAAACATAAAACTGCTATAAATATAATTTTATCAAGCCACTTCTCTATGAGTTTAAAAGTGGATTAAAAACAATTGTTTCTGTCTTCAGATGTAGTATAGGGTGGTATCAAGATGTTTGAAAAGGCATAGACTACAATTCTAGAGCTAAGAGCTGAAATTGTAGTTTATGATATGGATGCTTTATGGTGCCCTGTTAATTAAGCTACTTGACAATTCTCTCGCTTATAAAAACATACTACTTCTGTTATACAGTTGTTTTCAAAGTTAAATGATGGTAATAAGCATATTTAAATGTCTACCCCATACTTGGCACACAGTAGGCACATAGTTATACTAGTTACTACCAATTGTTTTCTGTTGTAATTATGTCCCTAAATGGCTAGAGAGTTCATTATAGGAATTTATTCCTCATGAAAGTACCTACAAATCATTACACACAAAAAATTTCATCATCCTTTTCAAGCATATGTTATTTAGTCTTCAGACTCTTTCCTCGTTTGTTACTCATTACCCAGATACTCATTATTCACACAGTGGCACTCGCCAGCCACACCTATTTCTTTAAAGAACAAAGAACATTTATTAATCAATAATGTTATAAAAGAATTATAACATAGAGTAAAAAATTAAGTTTCTCTTTGTTTTCACATTACTAGCATGTTACTCTTTGAGATAACATCACATTACTAGATGTTACTCATTTGTACAAATGAGACAGTCTCCCCAGGCATTCCCAGAGTTTTCAAGATTATGATATCTTAAACATAGTTCTATTAATAATCACATTCCACAACTTTGGAGGGTCTTCATTCCTCTTGTCTTAGATTTACCATCTAATTGGCTAGATTACTAATAATTAGATATTCAATTTTGAGCTAATGATATATAAATCAACAATAAATATGAGTGAGAGTTTGAGAGAAATTTTTGTGCAAATAGATGGACTGTGGCATCTAACTTCCAAGAGATACATTTTATGCTACCAGACCTTCACACCTTCTTCCTCACTTGACACAACTTCCCAAACAGAGAGCTTGGTCATAGTTGCTAACACAGTTGCTAACACAGTTGCCCTGTGCATGTGTAAGATGTCAATGAATGGCTTCTAATTATATATTTTGTATATAATTATAATTAATGAGTGGAGCTCATGTAATACTGAGGTGCTTCCTATTTTAATATGTCAATATTATATTATTTCAATCACTGAGTCTACCTGGTTGTAACACTATATATATCTGGTCATTTGTTTTAATACCTTTCATTTTCTACTTTCCATACCAACTGAATCAGGGAACATCTTGCTTGTCATCTGATGTCCCCTACAAGGAGTCACTCCTGTATCTAGTTAGACAAGCGTGTGTGTATTTCTTTGTTCTTAGTTATAGCAAACATTCAATACTGCTCTGCTAATTTGTATTTAAGAGGTGTAGTCTTGTCTGAGTATTTTCAGTATTCACTTTCCTTCTTTTCCAGGTGGCATTGGATGCAAAACAAAAACTGATCAGGAGTTTAGAATTATCCTTGGCTTATCATGTTTCCATAGTTACAGTTCTGTGTTGTTCATCTTCCTAATTCAGCCTCAATGGCTTGCCCTGCCTTCGTGACCCACACTTATTAAATCCTGATTACTATGTTCCATTGGTGCTGGCCTCCTCCTTACACACTACAATCACTTATAAAGCAGGCATTCTTCTTACACTGTGATTGATGCTTTGGAGTATAAACACCACTTTTCCAATATTTCTCACCCCTCATGTTAAAGTCTATCCTAAAAGAACTGGCCCTTTTTCATGGTACTCTTTGTAGAAGCAATATATTTTTTAACTTCTCCTTTGTCAAGGTTTTCCTGTTATTCTTTCCAGTCTATGATTAATCATCCACTTTTTACCTTTTCATCTAGAAAAGCAATTATTTCTTTGGGGATTTTTGGTACCACAATAATAATTGAAGATAATAAAAAATAAATAAATAAGATTTTGTTGGAAAATAAGCAGAACATAATATGAATCAATAGAAAAGTATTTTGAAAATGAAAAATATAATTCAAATAATTTGCCTGTTGCCTTCTGTGGGTGAAATTTGGAAATCCTAGACCAGCCTACAAATAAAATGGGGGAAATCGAACAAAATTGCTGAGGAATATAATTGAAAAGTCTTCTGTCAGAACTGGGCATAGCTATATGTAGAACTAGCAATAACAATAGCAAAAAATAAGTCATAAGTGAAATAGTTTATTTTTCTCAAAAGGAATCTAAAAGCAGGCAGTTAATAAAAAAGATGCAGCTACCATGTCATCAGTGTCAGGACCTTGTGACCACAGAATCCTTAGTGGTCTGATTTGTGATCAAATATGGTTCCTCAAAGACCAGCTCTCATATCCACATTCCAGGCCACAAGGACATGATAGGAATGGATCACCCCAGGAAGGGGAAATAGATAAGATCTCCTCTGTAAACTGGGGTGGTGGTGGTGGTGGTGGTGGTGGTGGTGGTGGTGGTGGTGGTGGTGGTATGAGAACATGAGGGAACTGGATGGTCTAGCTGGGGGAGGGACAGAGAGGGAGAGCAAGGAAAGAGATATCTTGATAGAGGGAGCCATTATGGGTTCAGGGAGAAACCTGCTGCTGGGGAAATTCCCAGGAACTCACAGGGATGACCCCAACTAAGACTCTAAGCAATAGTGGAGACAGTGCCTGAACTGGCCTTCCCCTGTAATCAAATAGATAACTTCCCTAATTGTCATCATAGAACCTTCATCTGATGGAAGCAGAGTCAGAGTTCCACAGCTAAGCACTAGACAGAGCATCCGGAGTCCAGACCAAGAAAGGGAGGAGAGATTATAGGAGCAAGGGGTGCGGGTCATGATCATGATGAGGAAACCCACAGAGACAGCTGACTAGAGTTAGTTGGAGCTCATGGACTCTGGACTGACAGCTGGGGAACCTGCATGCGACCAAATTATGTCCTCTGAATATGGGTGACAGTTGTGTGGCTTGGGCAGTTGGGGTCCCTAGCAGTGGGAACAGGATTTATCTTTAGTGCAAGAACTGGGTTTTTGGAGCCCATTCCCTATAGAGGAATACTTTGCTCATGCTCAGCTTCTATGCCGGGTAGTGGCGGAGGGAGGGGTTGTGGTGGTGGAGGGTTGGTTGGTCCTGCCTTAACTTGATATACCAGACTTTGTTGACTTCCCATGGGAAGCCTTATCCTCTCTGAGGAATGGTTAGGAGGGAAGCAGGGGAACTGTGGTTGATATGTAAAATGAAAAAAGAAAACTTTTAAATAAAAATAAATAAAAAGGAATAGTTCTTTAAAGTCTTACTTGAATGTGCTTACATCTCATTGGCCATAATACAGTTATAGACTCCCATATTGTTGCAAATAGCTTGGAAAAGGTAGTCTCTTTATTGAACTACAAGGTAAACAACTAAGGTTCAAGCTTATTGTTGCTATAGAAGAATAATAAAGATACTGTGATCAACTATCAATTCATATTACAAATTACCAAACGAGTAAGTTGAAGAGCAGATGAGCAATAGGCAATACAGACTCAGTCAGACTGGAATGAACGCTGTAACACACCCACAATAAAGATCTGTTTCAAATATTCATTTGTTTTAAAAGGCATTTGTCACACAGAAAGCTAATCTCTGTGTGTCAATTTCTCATTTGCCATAGTTCTCATTTCTTGAAATACCAGTGGTATTTTCTGTAGGCAATTTGATAAGGTTATTAAGGTTTAGGCAACCAGATGACTTATTTAAATAATTTTTTTATTCTTCAAGCTAAATTTTTGAAGAATAACTATATTTTGAATATAAATTATACTCCCATTTACAGAGAACAAATTCAATTGCTTGGATATATTTTATCTCCCCAGAAATCATGAGTTGAAGTCTTGGTCCTCTTCACAGCAGTATGAGAGGTGAGGGGCTCCTCAAAAAGCGAAGCTCAAAGAAGAGAAACTGCTGTCCTGGGGGACTAAGGTTGATTCCATGGGATGCTCAATTAGCTATTGGGAGAATAAGTTGTGATATGATGCCCCTTCTTGTATTCTTGCCTACTGCTTGCCCTGAGCTGGCTTTGTCTATATGTGACTCTAGCGGTGTGATGACGTCTGCCATCGCATTCAGCTAAGAATAGCTCTCACCAAATCAAGACCATGCTGTGGGGATGTTCAATGCCCAAGGTGTGAGCAAAATAAGCCTCTTTTCTTTAGAAATTATATAGCCTTTGATATTCCATTGTAACAGAAAATGGACAAAATTCACCTTGATTAAAGTCATGAATGGCAACGTGTTGAATCCAAGATTCTAAACCAGTTGATCTGACCAATTCTCACTAAAGAGTCAATTCTCACTAAAACACAATTCTCTTTACTTTCTGTTTGTCTTTTGTCTGTTGTACTATTTTTATATAATATATAATCCCCTTAACATATACTTTTTATATCTACCTTCATTTTCCCCACCTGCTTTCCAGCCAGCACTAGGTAAATAATGTAGCCTTCCTGTTTAGAAGCAGTCTAGAACTTGTGTATTCATTATTTTGTGATTCTTCCATACTCTTTTGTATAAATTATATGCCTGATAATTAATTAAGGGGAGAATAAAGAAATGTAGTTGTTGATACACTGGCTAGTGGTTCTGCTGAGTAGTTTAAGGCAAAAGGCAGAAGAAGAAATCATTCCTGAGGTGTAAGCAGAGATAAAAAGCTTAAATTTCGGTTGATTTTATACTCCTGAGTTTTTCATTATAATCTTGAAGGTTAAATAAGGGCTGTAAGTATTGACAAGGTTCTGTGCAATTTTGTTTCTGATTGCTTGGTTTTGTTTGTCCTGATTTTATCATCTGGGAATATGAGAATGAGTGAGAATATAAAAAAGCCTGAAGAAATAATGAGAGAAATGGTGTTTGCTGAGAAGAAGACAAACTGTAAAAATAATCTCAGAGGTAGTGGAAAGGATGAGAAGGGGGGCACGGGGAACAAAGAACAGGGTCACATCAAAGAGAGTTCAATATTTCAGAGCTATATGAAGAGAAAGAGACATAGGAACTATGATTATTAATCTCTAACCTCCTTTTTAGGCCAGGTTAAGTTCTATTCATAGTTGAGGAAGTGAGGGTAGATAAACATTTATGATTGAAAGGGGATAAAACTAGAAATAGGTTATGTCCAGCAAGAAATGACCTGTGACTACAGACTACTGATATCAGGCACATAGCAAAACACTATTGTGGGGAATAGAACAAGTCAAGACGGGGATAATCAGAAATCATGTGTGGGTAGAAAGGCTGCTAATGTGAAAAGGAACACATAACATAAGGAAGATGGACAGGTACCAGAGACAGGCTCATGACACCTGAAGGAGGAGACTGAACGAGTGTGGGAGATGAGAAGTGACATCTTCCTTTGAGAAGCAGTCTTTATTCAGGCCACAGCATTCCAAGGTAACTTTTTAAAATGTGCTATTTTAGCACATAACAACAGAAAGAAGAACATCCTGTGCAAATTTAATCTTTGGGCATATTCAAAGCAACAGCATATTGTTTATTATCATATTTCATAATCACAGAGTCATTCTACCCCACTGACATTCTCCTCAAGTGCTTCTATTTTCCTCAGCACCACTATATGTTACTTGTATCACACTTCCACAAACACATAGCTTTGATTGAATTAAATCTTCCTCTAGAACATAATGAATGGACCCATACACTCTAGACACAATACCACACTACCAAAATACCCAACTTTCAGTTTTGTTAACATAAATAGTGGAATTTTCCATAAACAAATCTCTGTACTTTAGTCCTGTCACAGTCCTCATATTGATCCCTTCCTTAATATGTGTTGATTCTCATCATCTATCCACACTGTCTTGTCTGGTCCCCTTTTGTCAATGCATCATCACTCTCAAGAATATGAGAGTAACAATGCCTAACAATCTGATGCTATTTCTTTACAAAATTCAATAAATTATTTGCCAGACTCATCTTATAGTCCAGATACTTTTGTGGGCAGCAGGGTTATACTGGTATCCAAAGCAAAATCCCTCCCCTCATGTCACATATATTCTGGTACAGAAAGTAGAACACGAAATGAATTATTTAGTGTGTGAGATGGCAAATGGTAATAGATTCCATGGGCAAAAATGAAGGAATGATAGGCAGGGTGAAGTGGGTATAAGGAAGGAGTAAATGAAATGTAAAATGGGATGAAAGTGGAAGCCTCCTTATGATGGTAATTTTTGTGCAAAGATTAGGAATTAACACAACAAACTAGACATTCTAGACCACAAGGTTGTTGCCTTGTATAGCCAGAGAAATTATGAGTTAGTTTAGGAAAGAAAGGTTTGAGGAGACCTCATTAGCAATTTGCCTTGGGGAACCTCTAGAAAGTTATATGTGAAGAGATAAAACTGGGTTTTGAGATCAGAGATGACAGGAGTTTGTTCCAGGACAGTCAGAAATTACCTGTAGGTTTTGAACATCTATATCTGCAGGGAGTGGGATGTGGAATATGAAAGAAAGAACTGAAAGTGATTAAAGGGGGTGGAGGAGGATGATGCTTTCCTAATGATAGAAAAAATGCATTTAAACATGAGAAGCTCTGGGACAATGAATTGAATTAGTGAATTCAATAATTTTAATAGTTGCCACATAATTTTAATAGATGGCATGTGTGACCTAGGAGAATAAGTTGTTGAAGCATATTCTAAAATCTAGTAGAATAGTTATTAAATTTAAATTCAAATGCAAATATTTGAGGCAAGAATCAATTCATTTTGTCCCAAAATACAAAGTAGGAGGGAGATGGCTCAGCTTCGACATCCTTGGTTGTCACTTGTGGGTTACAAAGCTCCCTTTATCCAAGGGACCAACAAGAGCAATGGGTATGGGATTAGATCTCCTTTTAGAAGACTTTGGTTTTGGTTAAGTTCAGTAACATTTTCCTGGTAGATAGTAAGCAAACAAAAATTTAAATTGGGATTCAAATTTTACTAAATCAAGGATGGTATGCAGTTCATGTAAAACTCAGTGCTTTCAGTAATCTTTTCCTTCTCCTGCTTCAACACATTTATATCATAATATAAATTATGGCTTGATTGGCTTTTTTACTCAGTGTAGATGGAAATATATGGCAAGCAAAGTTGGTTACCTCAGTGCCACTAATAGCAGGCTCCTATGTGTCTAAGGTTCTATGAGCTTGGTGGATTCCAAGACCAGGGTTTCTAGTGCTAAAAACTAGACATTTATCGCTTTCAACTCTTATAGTGAGAGACTTCCAGCTCTAGGGCTCAATTTAGTTCTAGTAAGGACCCTAGTTAGGCAGAAGGGAAATATTCAGTGGCTTACTGCATCAGTAACATTGGCAGTATTAAGTGTGGACTTGCATTACAATCCCCAAGTTTGGGCATCAGGGTCCTTGACTCCTAACAGAACAGCATGATCTAAAGTCTGGATAAAGGACTCTCAGTTTTAAAGGCTTGGGAGCTCCCTGAATGTCATCCAAGGACCAGAGCCCAACAAGGTTCTCCTAACCTTGACACTTTACAGTTGTTGCTTTAGAAGTCTGAGTTCCCCAACGTCCCTTTGCCTTCTCAGTACTTCAGCTGACCCTGATTGTCTCATATGCCATAGTTCTTTCCCACTTTTTTAACCCATAAGAAAATAGAAACCAATACAAAGAAATAGAAAATGGTCAGCCCTAAAAGTATATGTGTATACAAGTTGCATATGGACTAGGCAGGTTGTTTTTCTATATTTAGGAATATATATACAGGGGGTGGAGGAGAAGGATGCTTTCCTAATGATAGAAAAAAATGCATTTAAACATGAGAAGCTCTGGGACAATGAATTGAATTAGTGAATTCATATATATATGAATATATATGTGTGTAACATTTTGAATATATATATATATATATATATATGTAACAACAATTAAAGGAAAATAGGCCTTTAATTTAAGAGAGTAAGAGGGTACCTGGGAGGGTTTTGAGAGAGGAAAGAGAAGGGAAAATGGTAATTATAATCTCAAAAATATCAAAAAATATTAAAAAGAAAAGAAATATAAAAATATGCTCCAGTCATAGGCAGAAATAATAATAATCAGACTATCTCCAGAAAAAGACTGATGGTAGATACATTAGAAAAACTTTAAAACAACTTTTTTTTTTTTTTTTTTTTTTTTTTTTTTTGGTTTTCCGAGACAGGGTTTCTCTTGTGTAGCTTTGCGCCTTTCCTGGATCTCACTTGGTAGCCCAGGCTGGCCTCGAACTCACAGAGATCCGCCTGCCTCTGCCTCCCGAGTGCTGGGATTAAAGGCGTGCGCCACCACCGCCCGGCTAAAACAACTATTTTTAAAATGCTTCAAGAACTTAATAAAGCTTTAAAAAAAGCAAAAGCAAAAACAAAAACAAAAGCTAAGAAAATAATGTGTAGACAAACTAGGAACAATACAGAGATAGAATGCCTAAAAAAGAGTACAAATGAACTTTTGGAGTTTAAAAGTAGAATTGAAATTTAAAAATTAAATCAAATTATACAAATATAGATTTAAGCTGATATTTGAGGAATAGAAAAAAATAAAATTGAAGAAAAACAAACAGAGCCTAAGAAACCAATAGAACATAGCACAGTGTGGGCATCCAAAGGGAAAAACAAGCAATGATGGTTGAAACTTCCTAAATTTTGTGAAGGACATAATACAAAACTTCAGGACACTCAACAGTCTCAAGTAAGATGAATCCAAAGGGACGATCTTGAAAGAAGCAGGCTGGCAAACGGTCACATGGGAGGTCTTTATTAATACCATCAGCAGATCTGTCACCAGAAATAGCAACAAGTGTTAACCAAAACTCTTATATCCATTGTACTCTCACTAAAAAGTGAAGGACAGTGAAGACAACTCTGGGTAAGGAAGACCCAAGGCAATCTGAGACCATTAGACATTTCCTGTAAGAAAGGTCCTGCGGGGTGAGATGAGAAGAACTGAAAGAGTAACTTGAAACGGTATATTTTTTAGAAGATCTTGATAAAGGTAAATAGATGAACGATTATAAAAACTATTATTATTACTAGAAAACATGTTATAACCACAGGAAGAAGCCACAGATAATATATCACAAAGGAACCATCTCCATTGTCCTATTTCTTCCATGTAGGTCTCACCTACAACAAGTAATACTTCCTCCCAAAATAGTGTCCCTACTTGGGAAATGAGAGGAGCATTCAAACCAAGAGCCTATTGGGGATATTTCATTTTCAAACATAACATCACACAACAGTGTCATCATACTTTTTTTTAATGTATAAGTAGTTTCACATAATAGATTGTATTTTAGGTCAGAAATTATATCCCAATGGCTTTTTTAAAAGACAAATATCTTACAAAGTATCATTTCTGATCACAATGGGATTAAATTAGAAATCAACAACAGAAGCAAAACTGGAAGATTCATTAATCTTTTGAAATGCAAAAAATGGGCTTTTAAATAGCTAATATATCAAAGACAAAAATCTCAAACTAAATTAGGAAATATTTAGAAGTAAGTGACAATGAAAATACAGCATGCCAAAATGCCAATGATACAGTGCTAGCAGCAAGAGAAAAACTTACATCTCCATGTACTTATATTAAATATATATAACATTGTGTGTGTGTGTGTGTGTGTGTGTGTGTGTGTGTGTGTGTGTGTGTGTGTGTTTATATGATGGCACACCACTCTAGTCCTGGCTCTTGGGAAGTAAAAACAAGGGTATTTTGAACTTAAGGTCAGTGTGAGCTACAAAGTGAGACCCTGTCTCAGAGAGAGCAAGGAAGGGAGAGAGAGAAAGGGGGTGGGGTAGAAGGCTTCCTACTGACAGCTTTGTGAAAACTGAAACAAAACTCCTGCCAAGTACTGTCATGACAACACTAACAGCAAGGTAAAAGGAATGGACACAATAACTGTTATTGGTATTTTTTACCACCTTTTCTTGGTTTGAATGTGGAATGCACCCCGCTGGTTCCCAACTGGTGGCCCTGTTTGTGTTCTGGAACCGTATGGAGACAGAGCCTCACTGGAGGAAGAGGGTAAGCATGGGCTACCTTGAGAGTTAAGGTAACCAGCCTACCTCTCACTACTGCCACCATACCTTCCCCGCCATGAAGAAATGCATCCACTCGCAAAATCAGCCAGAATGCATTCCTTCTTGAGCTGCTTCTTGACAGGAGTTTTGCCACAGCAATAAGAAAAGTAAGAAATAAATTTGATGTGAATAAGTAGAGCCATTTCTGTGGAGATACTTCCCCAGATGCTGTAACATCATCACAATCCCCATCAAAATTCTAAAGACTTTTTGCAGAAATTAAAAACAAACAAACAAACAAACAAAAAACACCCTAAAATTGTTTGAGTCTTTGGAAATCCTGTGAATGCTAGGTGGTAGTTTGAATGAAAACGGTCCCCATAAGATCACAGAGACTGGCACTATGAGGAGGTGTGGCCTTGTTGGAGGGAATGTATCACTGGGGGTGGGCTTTGAGGTCTCAGATGCTCAAGCCAGGTTCAGTGTCTGTCTCTTCCTGCTGCCTACAGATCCAGATGGAGAATTCTCAGCGACTTCTCCAGCACCATGTCTGCCTGAATGCCCCTATGTTTCCTACCATGGCAAAAAAATAAACTTGTGAACTATAAGCCAGGCACAGTTAAATGTTTCCTTCATAAGAGTTGCTGTGGTCATGGAATCTCTTCACAGCAATAAAACCCCTGACTAAGACAGCCAGCATGGGAGTAAAGATTTCATTTTTACAAAACACTAAATGGCCAGCTAACTGGTCTATTCACACCACCTTATTCTCCCATATCGAAGAGTCCACTTCTTCCTGTGTATCTATCACAAAGCAAAGAAAAAAGTAACAAATCATGCTAATCCTACAGGCTACATCATAAAAAACTGGGAAAGTATATTAAAACTGCTAAACGTGTGATGTACAAATGTCATGATATCACATCTGTATGAGAATAATTGAATTAATTTCAGTCTTTTGGACCTAATATCTTTCTCCTAAAAGGTATTAAAGAAAGGTAGAAGAGATGAACTTGCAAATATACATCTATATGAAAACAATAAGAGAAAAAAATCAATGACTACTTATGCAACACTGTGTCATAGCAAAATATGTTATTAATATAATGTTCTTAAGCTTAAGTCTATATTTTTCTACTTGATCATTGTCTCTTGGTCAGGAAAATACTTGTTCAACACTGTATTTGCATTCAAACTAAAGTTGGGCAAGTATTTTGTCAGATTTTTGTAAAAGTTTTAGATTTGTTAATTGATTAAAAATCACAATTTTGTTGTTTTGATGTTGTATATTTTCCAATAATACCCTTGCATAGAAAAGAAGCATTCTTATATTTGGAGCCCCCAAATATTGACTATTTCAGAGTTTTAGATTTTTAAATACTGCTATGCTCCTTTTCTTTACACTCATATTCATTTTTTAAATATTATATTGCTGGCAGAATGAGTTTATCAAAGATCTCTGTAACTTCACATCATATTCTTACATCCACTTGAGACATGGGACATTGTAGAGAAGAAAAAGTCAGACTCCAGCACATCCTGCATGAGCTGTAATCAGCATCTTCACTGGTACTAAGAAGGCAATGACTGAGCCCACCTCTATATGGATTTATAGCCTTCATGGCATCTGGAAATGATTTCTGATTCTTTTAGTATTCAGGATTCAGCTTACCCTTATTTTTTTAAATATGTCTGAGGACTGGAGATATAGTCAGTAAATACTTGTATGCAAGTGTAAAGACCTAAGTTCAGATACCCACCACCCACTTAAAAGTCAGGTGTAGGGGCTGAAGAGTTGGCTTAGTGGCTAAGGACATTTGCTATTGCAGACGGCTCAAGCCCACTTTCACATATGGCAGCTCACAGCAGTCTGTAATTCCAGGTCCAGAGGATCCAATGCTCTCTTCTAGACACACATGGTTCACAGAAATCCATGCAAGTAAAACACTCATACACTTAAAAAATTAAACATGTTTTATAATGTAAGAAACAGTAGTGAATATCTATAGTCCCAGCATTTGAGGGAGTGGTACAGAAACAAGATGACCTCTGGATCTCACTGGCCAAACACTCCAGGTGAATCAACTACCTCCATGTTCAGTGAAGAGATCCCATCTCAAAGAGTAAGAGGAAAAGCTATAGATGGAGACACTCAATATTGACCTCTGACCTCCACATACACACACATAAATGTACACACCAAGAGATGTGTATACACATACCACATGCATTTACACATATTACACAAACACACAAAATGAACAAATATGTTTTAATTAGTTAGAAAAGTTTTAGGTTTGTAGTGAAGCTGACTAAAATATTCACATATTTCCGCTGTCTCCTCAGAGACACAGCTGCCATTGTCAGTAGCTTCCATCAGAGTGAAGGATTGTCACACTGGATTAATCTTCCCTGTCACTCTCTCATGCCTCTAAGCACGTGTTACATTACGTTCAAATAATGTTATGCATTCTGTGGGTTTTGACAATGTATAATAACATTTATCCACCAGTATAGTACCATACTGTTCACTGTCCCAAACAGTGGTCTGTGCCCTGCTAGTCCCTGATGACCACCAATAATAGTTTTTCTATTTCCATAGCTATACTTTTCCAGGGTGTCACACAATTACATCGTGTGTGGCCTTTTAAATTGGCTTCTTGAACTTAGAAATATACACTTAGGATCTTGCCATATCTTTTCAAGGTCTGAGATTTCTGGATCCCTAGAGCACTAAATTGTATCCCCTTATCAGTTCGGCACAGTTTATACACCCACTTCTTTACTGGACACACAAATTTAAAAGACAAAGTGGTTTTTGTCTCTCCCCTCTTCTCATCTCTTTCAGGGATTCCAATTATGCCTGCATTACCTACCTGGTCATTCCACAGCTCCTCTCTGTCTTTTTATATTTAAGCTTTCATTCACTCTGAGCTTTGTTTCAGATAGTTTTTGTTGTTACTTGTTCAAATTTATTGATTCCTTTGTCCACAGATTTAATTTACTTATTATTTTCTCTATCCAATCCTTGCAGTTCCTGTTTTATCTTTTTTCCTTCTTCGTAAAGCCCAGCACGTCCTCAGCTAGGTCCTGCTGGGATACGACTTTTGGCATCAGCCTATCTATGAGAAGTTAGTACCCCTTATGAAGGCTACATTGGTTGTTTTACGATGCAAAAAAACCTCAGTGTCTTCCAGCATAGGAGATACTTTATCTGTTACAGGGACTAGTTGGGCAACTTGGAAAGCTCTGAGTGCTCACAATGTCTGTGTAGCCAAAATCACAGGATCAGACACTCAGCTGTCCCTGAGCTGTGACTGAGTAGCTAAGTTTTCCAGCCATGGTCATGGTTTTACACAATGTCATTGGGTACGCATTGAAATACCCAGTGTCTCTGCTCAGCTAGCCATCAAATCTCCCTTTGGCTGCTCAGTTGCTCTTCTGCCCTGCAAGATAAAGGCCTTATTACAAGATACTCAAAGTAGTTGTCTCTTAACCTTAGCCTTTAACTGCTAATCAGCTCCCCCTGCCTGAGGTCTAGATTATCCCCATTTGATACAAATCAGCTTTTATTTATACCTTTAAAATGACTCCCTTCTCCTTTCAGTACATAATCAATATATCTGTTCTCTTGTACCTATTTCCATTTTCTTGGGGGACTTCCAATATAATTATTATGCTTATTATTATTTCTGACAGCTCTTCTAAGACAGTTTTTAACATGTTGTGTTAGTTTGTTATGACTAACACAACAAAGTGCCAGAGATTATGTGGATTAAAAAACAGAAATTTAGACTCTCTCAATTCTATGAGCTGGAAGTACAAGATAAAGCATGAACAGAATGGCATTTTTTAAGACCTTCTTCTCCCTGATAGTCGTTTTCTGCGATCTTGTCTCTCTACAGAGTGTGTCTGTTTTCGGATTTTCTTTTTGTGAGGATATTGGTCATATTGAGCTGGGGCTTAATCAAATGGATTTATTTTAACTTAGTATAACTTTCAAAGATCCTATCTACAAATACAGCTGCATTCTGAATGTAGTGAGTGGGTGAGACTCCAACATACAAACTTTAGGAAGAAATTTCCATCTGTAATGCATGCTTAATATTACTCCACATTGCTAAAGTCTAATGGTTTATTTTCAGCGACTAACAGAGTGTATCAATCAATCACATTGAACACAACTGACAACTATGATTTCTCTGAAACACTTTCTTTGTTTTGGCCATTCTGCTATCCGCTTTTCTGGTCTCCCTTACCTCACATGGCCACTAAGGATTGGAGCATCACTGCACTTAGTTCTCAGAGCTCATCCACACTCATTCTCTAGGTGATGTCATGAAACTACAAATTTCAGGTAACATCTGTAAGTGCTTAGAAGTCCTAAATTTATACAGAAACCTAGACTTTTCCCTTAAATTCTTGATATTTTTATTCAACTACCCACACATTTCTCTAAAACGCCTAAAGTAGACATCCCTTGCTTAGTGTTTAAAGACCACCAGGCTTCATTGTGACAGTCTGACTTATAATAAAATTCATAATAAATATTTGCTAAATGAATAATTGATCAAAATTACAACCAGCATAGTTGGTCTTCATGGAAGAAATTTTCTCAAATATGACTTGGACTATGGCCTGTGAAACTGTTTTGCATTACTACTCTATAAAACTTGGATAAAAGAAAAGAGTGCAATCTTTATTTGTTCCCAGAAAATTTGTCTATAAGAATCTTCTGATTAAACCTAGAATTTAGTCTCTTAAGGAAGAAACATGAAAACTGAATCTCTGACATTTTCATTTTTAAAGTGAGTTTCTGCCAATGTGAAGTGTGTAACCTGAATGTGATTGTTTCATTATTGATGGTAGAAGCAATCCTTAACTCTCTCAGTGCAAACTTTGCCTAGGTCCACTGAAAGGTATAATGTTAGCATTAAATTCTACTTCTTGCATTTTCTATAATTTTCAATTTTCCAGTTGGCTGTGTACATGCTCCCAGAGTTACAGGAATGCATCCACCCAATATGTTGGAGACTAAACAAATTAGTGCTGTGGATTTTTATTTAAAGGATGAGATAGGAAGCAAATAAAAGCTGACTCCTTTTGGGCCATGGAGGTGGATGACAGAATTAGAAAGGGGAAAAAAATCTGTTTCCCATGCTGTACTTAGGACTCCTTATCTTTCACTTCCTACTAGATAGTCTCTTCAATGGCAAACCTTTTGGAAGTCCACAAGAAAACAATGAATTCTGATTGGTAGTGCTGCTGGTAACAAAGATGACTAAACATAAATATCTACAAAGTAAAAACTAAGTAATAGTGCAGTTTGACTGCTAGGTTCTTAGATTGTTTTCCTACTACTGCCATGACAAATTCCTCCAACTTCAAATGACAAACTGGATTCATGCCTGCAGCAGTCCATTTTGCCATATGAGGTTACACATTCACAAGTTTGAGCATTAGCATGGACATTTTGAAGGGCCATGCCTTATCTCAAAGGCATGAGTGAATTGGTGTCAGCACATCTTTTTGGTCCTGCTGCTCTCAACACTCATTGGTAATGCACGGTTACATCAGTGCAGATCTTGGAAACCATGGTTAGCACAATGTCATATATGATATACATAAATTTATAAACATTTCTTTCATGCTTTCAATGCATTTATTTCAGTGAAATGTCCCAGGATATAGATTTCTCCTTAAAAAAAGTAACTAACAATTTGTCTACCCATATTTTGGCATCTTTGCTAATTTCTTGTTAGAATGATTTAGGATTATCGCCTTACTCATAGAACAACATAGCTGCTCACACTTAGTCTGCAGGAAAGCAAGGGTGTTCACTAGTGAGGCTAACAATTGGGTCTATTTTGTGTTTTGAAGTTTCCTTAAGTGCCACATAAAATGAGTGTAAGTCTCTTGATTCAGCAACAAAAACACTATATTTCTCTTTCCCTCTATTTCTCTGCTTGATATGAGTCCACAGGGCCAAGCTTCTCAGTGACTTAAACTACAAGGATAAACTACACACAGAAAACTATTTCATAGCTTTCAGAGTTAGTTCAATCCAAAATTATTAAACCCCCTGCAATAATATGAGTTTCTGTGCCCCTGTGTGTGTGTGTGTATATGTGTGTGTGCCCATGTGTGTGTCTGTGTTCATGTGCTTTCTGATTTCTCTTTAAAGCTATAGCTGTCCTCAGCATCACATGTAATTTAGAAGAACACAGGATTAAAAGAGGATCTCTGTACTATAAGAGAGGAATATTCCCATAGAATGTCTCAAAAGGCTTCTCTTCTGGGCTCTATCCCCAGAATTGATTTTCGTGCCCAGACTGAATATGCAAAGGAGACATTAAACTAAGTCTGGCATTTAAAATATCTCCAGTAAGAGGCAACCTCTGCCAGCAGAAATCAAGTGTAGTAAACTACTTTGGAGGAAGGCAAATAAATGTTTGTATCGTTTTATGGCATCATCTGACTGTGCCACACTTTATCTCTTTCTCAGCGGCTGGCTATTTATGCAGTTTCTAGTCCATTGGTATTATGAGCACTTCTGAAATAGACTGGTAAATATCTCCTTTGTCACAAATATGCAAGAGTTTCTCTATAACATACAACATGTACCCAATAAGTAATATCTTATTAATGGTATCAAGTCACTTTTCAATATAGCACTATTAATTTACATTCCTTCCAGAAGTGTATACAGCTTTCTGTTTTCCTATAGCTTCCAATTGAAGTTGCTATTACCTAAATTATATACTTTATTTTGGGAATGGGGAGGTTAAAAAGTATTCCTTTTTGAGATATTATTGGTTATATTGTTTGCCTTCTGTTAATTGAATGTTCTTTTTAATTTTCCCATTTTCAATATTTTACAAAGTAAATATATGCACACAAACACACATATATAAAAAAAGAGATTAGTTTTCTAATAAGAGAGAAAGAGAGCATGAAAGGGTGTGGGTTTGGGTTGGTGAGGGGGTATGGAGGATCCAGGAGGAGTTGGAGGTAAAATCATAATCAGAATTATTATAAGAAAAAAATCTATATGCAATAGTAAATGAGATTAATGCCTAGGACTACACGTGTCTTGTTTAAAAATAGTGAAATCCATAATTGAGTAAGTCAGTTATACAAAATTTACAAATAAGTAATATTAGGTTGCATAAGATGAGACTAGGTTATGCTCTGAGAAAACAGGAGTGACAGATATAAAACCTCTAGCTGTGACTATTATATTGCCCACAAGGAAAGAGTAGAAATAATTAGGAAACAATCTAGTGGGCCTGGGCTCTGTCTAAGAAGTGGAGACAGAACTGGAAGGAGCATACAGCCTGGAGACCCTGCATTCCCATCCATGAACTGGGGAAGACTAGAAAGCTCAATGGGTAGCGGCAAGCTTGGCACACTAAATTTGAGTTCCAGCATCCCCATAGTGAAAAGAGAGAATCCTGATTCCTACAAGTTGTCCACTGTCCTCTCCACAAGCAGATTGTGGCATGAGTGCTATACACACAGACATAGACACACACGCTGGGCCCTGTCAACATCTCAGCACTGGCTAATGGATAACAATTCTCAGGGATGTGGAAAAAGGATATCAGTGGGTGCTAAAGGAGGAAGAGGGAAAGCTTGAGTTGGTATCACTTCAGCAGAGAGCGAAGAAATGAGCCCACACAAGAGAAGAACCAGTTTTTGAAGTTCTAACCCCAGAGAATGTCAACTCATTCTGCGTGTCTCAGGCAAACACTTCTAAATGGAATAGCTAGGAAATTTAATTTTCACAACCACATAAAGGACAGCCTTGTGAGGCAGGGGAGCATCAGGTGTCTCTTCAGATGTAGGAATAGCTATAAAATGCCACTTCAGACAGAGATTCATTTCTGGCTGAACTCTTGTAGCTATCATCAGTCCTGAGGGCTGTGACATGATGTCCCTAATTGAACAACTCCTGAAACAGAGACTTGGAACATTACAGTCTTTCTAAGGTCACTATACATAGGAGGGAACATGCTCAGCAGACCAGCAAACACAACGGGGGTTACTGGTGTCATTGCACATTTCTCTAAAAACACTTCACACTCATCACTCTCCTCGTGTGTGGGGAGCCTACATCTCAATCAATCCATCTTTTAAGTTAAAGTTATTGTTTCATTATTTCATTTCCTACTTTTTGCATTTTACTGAAAATGCAAGGAATATGTTTTCTCATTTTAATTCCAGGTGCTTGTGTAAGTTTTGGAAATCTATTGTCTTCCTTTGCACCACTGAGTTCAGGAGGCTTTGAAGGTTTATGCTTAGCAATTCTAAGAATCATGTTAGATTACTTCTATTTTCCCATTCTTGAATAATAAAATGTCCATCCAGGCTTGGAATTCACAGAGTCAACAATTTTCACTTTCTTCCTCTCACTAGCTAACAATTGTTAGAATCTGTCTCTCAGTTTTGAAAGCACTAATTAAATAGTTGGTTTCTATTTTGATACTTGTCCAGTGCCAAGGGAAAATGTATTCCTTCTCTAGCCTTGTTGCATATCTGTGAAAAAAAAATGCCTTATGTGTTTAGAAGGGATATGCTTTACTGGTGTTGAGATTATTCTCTTCCAATTCATCTGTGAAAAGTGACAAAAAGGACCTAGTCATGAAAGGAGAAACAAAAAACGATCTTAGTGAAACAAAAACGATTTCCAAAACTATATAAAATGTGTACTGAAGGCATTAGAATTAGTAGAAGAGTAGCAGGAAGCATATTTCATCTCCATTGGGAGGTCAAAGAAGAGTCTGTGATGTTTTCCCTGCATTTGTCATCTCTGAGTCGGGAGATTTCACAGCCAGTTTCAAGGCTTTCAACAGATGGGGACACTGAAAGGTCCGAGCTTCTAGTAATTATGACTGGGATTTTCAAGCAAAGACTTCTGTTACCCTTTTCATTGTCCCTCACATTTTGTTGTTAGTGCTCATATCCCCAGCTGTTGAGGGTGCTGGAAAGACAGGGCTTCTGAGGCTGGCACTAGTATGACATTTGACAGAATGAAAACATTATCCAGGACATGAACACACAGTGAAGGATTCATCCTTTCTACTGCTCAAGTTTTAAATTCATAAATTTAAAGAAGATGGAGAGATAATCAAAGAGTACCTTGAGCAAATAAAGTAGTAAAGAAGAAAAACCAGCATGGATATGCAGTGGATGTCTCTTTATGAAAATAATCAAATCATCATAGGATCAAAAATCCATATCCAAACATTATTTTCATGCATCTCTGTGTGAATTCAACCCAACAAGCAAAGCATAGACAAATCCTGTAGATAGGAAAATGACTATGTCAAAAGAGACTAAGGGGATTTGCATCCACAAGAAGGTGTTCTCTTATACCAAGAGACTGAGAACACATACTTGTTTCATATTTGGAAATTGGTGTAGAGCTTCTGAGTCTTTGTTCGGGAAGACACTTCAGAATCGCAGCATGGTGCTAAACCAAGTCAGCATCTTCTCCATCGTCATGTATGTGCTTGAGTCCTTGATAATAATTATACAAAGTGGCCTGACTGTTGCCGTGCTGTTCAGAGAGTGGATGAACTTTCAAAGACTGTCACCGGTGGAAATGATTCTTATTAGCCTTGGCACTTCACATTTCTGTCTACAATTGGCATCAATGATATACAACTTTGGCACCTTTTCTAGACCTGTGCAAGTATTATGGAAGATATCAGTCATCTGGGAGTTTATGAACATTTTGACATTCTGGCTAACCAGTTTTCTTGCTGTCTTCTACTGTGCCAAGGTCTCTTCCTTCACCCACCCCATCTTTCACTGGCTGAAGTGGAAAATTTTGAAATTGATTCCCTGGTTGATATTGTGTACTCTGATAGCTTCTTGTTTGTCAATCATTCCATCCATTGTTAAATATCAAATCCAGAATGAATTAATCACCCTGGATCATTTACCCAGAAACAGTACTTTGATTGTAAGACTTAAGATGTTTGAACAGCGTTTTTCTGGTCCTCTTAAAGTTATTGGCTTTGGTATTCCCTTCCTCGTGTTCCTGGTTGCTATTATTTTACTCACAGTCTCACTGGTCCGACACTGGGGGCAGATGAAAGAGTATAACACCAACAACTCCAGCATGAAAGCTCAGTCCACTGTTCTGAGGTCTCTTGCTACCTTCTTCGTCTTCTTCACGTCCTATTTTCTGACTATAGTAGTCTCCTTTATAGGCACCATATTTGATAAGAAATCATGGTTCTGGGTCTGTGAAGCTGTCATCTATGGTTTAGTCTGTATTCATTATACTTCACTGATGATGAGCAACCCTACATTGAAAAAAGTGCTGAAGATGCAATTCTGAAGCCGAGAACCTTCCTGTGGCATGAAAAACTGTAAAGCCTCTGTGGTAAGAAGACTTTGCATTAGCACAGCCCTTGTCTGATTATAAAATGCCTTGAATGCAAGCTTCATTCCCTTTCAGGCCACAGGTGCCTGACTTTATAAATCATCACCTGTCTTGCCTGTATTCTGACCCACTCCTTTCCTGTCCTATCCATAGTCCCAGATTGATTTTGATTTTTCCCGTGACTACCTTGTCCTTCCTTAGTTTTAGCCACTTCTGGAATATTAAAGATGGGATGTTCTATATATTACAGTCAATATCATTTTCACAGTTGTTGATTGCTTCACAAATTAATATAAGCCCCCCTCTCTGACAGGAGTTTATTGTCTGTTCACCTAATGCTCACCACACCAAGTCATTAATTCACCTTTCTAACTTGAATCTAGAAAAGGAAAATGTCTTACTATTGCCCAAACACTTTTCTACTGCTTCTGGACCTTCATGCAGTGATTTACACTCACCTTTACCTCTCTCCAAATACCATCCCTTTATTCCTTTACAACTCAACAAAAATTTAATTTTTATTTTATTTTATTGATCAAGACATTGTATTCTTCACAAGAATAGCAGACCATTTATCCAGTCTAGTCTGATCCTTAATATCTCTAAATATCCATGATTTCAGTGGGTTAATAATTCATAATTTTTATTGCCTTGAGTCTTGCTTCAATTGTACTGTAACTCAGAGTGAACATTATGGACATATTCCTATATTAGTTTGTAACTAGTTGTTTTAATTTGATTATGGATTGCCCTACATAACACAGAGCTAAGAAGCCCTCTTACTTCACAACACCTTAGTGATGTCAGCTGATCTTTCTTGTACTCTGCTGTTCTGTGCTTCTAACAATCCAAAGTCTTCCACAAATGGGTAAAAATATAAGTACAACATGAATTGCTAAATGGTCTTATTAATAAAAAAATCTAGAGCCAGATATTGGGGTGAAAGCTGAAAGATCAGAGAAAGAACAAGCCAGCCACATTCTTACCTCTATGAAATCCTCAGTCTCAAGAAAACGAGTTCCTGTTTCCTCACAACTTTTATACCTTTCTGTGGCCTGCCATATTACTTCCTGAGATTAAAAGCATGTGTCCTTCCCAAGTAAAGACATGAGATCTCAAGTGCTGGGCTTAAAGGTGTGTGCCACCATGCCTGGCTCTGTTCCCAGTATGGACTTGAACTCACAGAGCTCCAGAAGGATCTCTGCCTCCCAAGTGATAGAATTAAAGGTGTGTGTCATCACTGCCTGACATCTATGTCTAATTTAGTGGCTGGCTTTGTCTTCTGATCTGCAGGAAAGCTTTATTGGGGTATACAACATATTACCACATTTCTCTTTTCTTATCTAAAATAATAAAAGAAGGTTATAACTAATATAAGAAAAACTATGTACAATAATTACAATAACTATATTCAATATAGACAGTCAAGAATTATATTAACAATGTCCAGTCCATAAACATTTAACAAATTCAGAGAAAATATTCCATTATTTATCCTATTTTGGTGAGTCCAAAATGTACCTAATTCACTTTTTACCCTAACTTGTATTACCAACCAAAATCTATCTTCTGATGTCTTTCAAACTTAGACACTTTATAGCTATATAGTGAGTTTCTTTTCTGAATTTGTTAACAAGGAAATCGATAACTATAACTCGGAATGTCTTTCTGTATGCTGTGAATATGTGTTGCTCTGGCTGATTGATAAATAAAGCTGACTTGGCCTATGGCAATGCAGCTTAAGGGCAGGTGGGAAACCCAAGTAGAGAGTCAGAGAGAAGAAGGGCAGAGTGAGGAGACCCCAGCCTACCATCCAAGGAACAGCATGCCAGCAGACCGGTACGCCATGGAACACGTGGCAAAAAATAGATTAGTAGACATTGTTTAATTTAAGATATAAGAGCTAATTTAAGATATATGTAGCAAGAGGCCTGCCAAAGACCATACAGTTCATAAACAATATTAAGCCTCTGAGTGTTTATGTTGTAAGTGGCTGTGGGACCTTGGGGCTAGGCAAAATGGAAGAAAACTTTTGACTACATTTCACTGCCCAACTTGTTGGCTTGAATTTCCATCTAAAAACCTGAGAGAACTTAGTAAGAGATTCTAAAATGGAGCCCCAAACAGCTTCCTACTTCACGTCTCATGTGGGCTGTAAGATGCCATAGCATTTGGGCTTGAGCACACCATGGCGGATTCCCGAATTGATACACTGAGCTGTCTCCAAGCTTGCACAACACATTGCATGGCTGATTTAGCTATTACTCATACAGACAAAAAGGGCTAATGGCAGCATGGACCCCAGAGTTGGTGGGATAAGCATGACTCTCCTGGGTACCTCTGCCATGTTGAAAAGCTGAAGTGGGTGGAGTCAGCAGCCAGGGCTGCTGCTTCAATCCTAGCCATGCTTCAGTTTGCAATGATCAGAAAAGAATTATAGATACACAAAAGACGGATTCAGATGGAATAAACCTCTAAATGGTTTACATTATATGTAAAAATGTATGTAGGCTTGGAAGAGAAAGGAAAAGGAAGATATACAGTTATGTAAAGAAATATATAATTTTAAAAAATAAAGTCTTTAAAGAGACATAATAATATAAGACATAAGCCACATAAAGATGGAAATCACACAGAGATTCTGGATTATATTGTTTTGGGGATTTTTTAACTACAGAATGACATTTGATTGTAAAGACTACTCAGTTAAACAAATATGTATATTTTAAAAGTATCTTGACTTCAAAATTTGTGTCTAAGGATACATTGCTTTGGAAAAGAGGTTTTGCTTTTGTTTCTACAGAAGATGAGAACCTGTGGATTCCTTCCAGGTTAATATGGTTCCATCAAGGAAGACCCCCTGAGAGGTCTCCAGATGATCCAACATCCAGAACAGCTTCAAGGCAACTGGCTCAGAGAATATAGCCTCACAGACTACTCCAGTCAGGATTTGACGATCATCCTAAAATTTTCTTTGTGTCTCCGTAAGACTACCAGCACCACCAATCAGCAGGAAGTAGCCTTGAAAACTATGCCCACATTCCCAAAAAAATGGATTACAGATGTTTGTCTTTGTTTAGGTTGTTGGTTGCAAATTATTATTTGTCATTGTAAACTATTTCTAAAAGAAGAAAGGGAGATATGATATAGAAGTGTAGGATATAGATATGATAGGATAAAAGCTTAGATTATTGAATCTACTTTTAAAGAGCAACAACTTGCTTAAAATGTCTTACATTGCTATGAATTTTAGTTTATTGATACAAATTTAAAGTTAATTTTGTTATACTACATATATTTCTAATTTTGTTTAAGGTATTATATTTATGCAATTCATTTAAAATTGTAATGAATAATTAAGAAATAAAATTAATAATTAGTCATCTATGATAATCATAATTATAGTCATGTTAGTTAAGTTTTCTAGGTATACATAGACATATTTCAATTATGTAGGTAATCTTCAAATACTTCAAAGACCTACAGAATATGGCATTTAAAATATTTTAAGAACTTAGACTTTTCTGGACATTGAGACATGTCTGCTCCCGGCAACACTGATCTACTTCAGAGAAGATGATAGGCACTGAAGAAACTCCATATGGAGTTTGCTTTCCTTATGGCAAAAGTTAGCCATTTGGGCAATAAACTGTTCTTTCCTGGACTGCTTGACAGAATGATATATCAACTGAACATGCAGGACCCATGGAGAAATGATCAATAATTTTGTCAAAACAAGGTGAGATGGTCCTTCAGGTTCCTGCTTCACAAAGGAGACTACCAGATATTCTACAGGACACAGAGAGAAGCAACTAAAATACTCTAGGCCTATAGGCTGAAGATGGGTGCCCCAATGTTGCAGAGGAACTTTGGATGATTGTTCAGGCAGCTAGCTGTCTCTGTCATCCTAGATTTTTGGAAGTAGCTTACAATGCACTTCCCGTTTACTTAAGTAATATTATATGTTTCTGGGGTCTTTGATGTAGTCAAAGACTAGATAGTTATAATTTTCCTTGGTTATGATAAAAGATAAATTAGATATGAAACTTTAGACTCACAAATATAGGACAGATGATAAAATATTTTTGTTTAATTTTGCCAAATACAAATAGACTAGATATTGTAACTAATTCTTGCTTGATAACTGTTCTATTATACATAATTTTACTACATTAAAGTTAAAACCTTCCTTTTTGATTAGACATAAAAAGAGAAGTGCTGTGGGATGTCTTTCTGCATGCTGTATGTGTTGCTCTGATTGGTTGATAAATAAAGTTGCATTGGCCTATGGCAATGCAGCTTAAGGGCAGGTGGGAAACCCAAGTAGAGAGTCAGAGAGAAGAAGGGCGAAGTAAGAAGACCCCAGCCTGCCATCCAAGGAACAACATGCCAGCAGACCAGTAAAGCCATGGAACACATGGCAAAACATAGATTAATAGAAATGGGCTAATTTAAGATATAAGCGCTAGCTAGCAAGAGGTCTGCCATAGGCCATACATACAGTCTGTAAATAATATTAAGCTTCTGAGTGATTTGTTTTCTTTTTTTTTTTCTTTTTGGTTTTTTGGGCAGGGTTTCTCTGTGTAGCTTTGTGCCTTTCCTGGAACTCACTCTGTAGTCCAGGCTGGCCTCAGACTCACAGAGATTGGCCTGGCTCTGCCTCCTGAGTGCTGGGATTAAAGGTGTGCCCCACCACCACCCAGCCTGAGTGATTACTTTGTAAGTGGCTGTGGGACTGTGGAACCAGGCATGACTGGAGAAAACTTTTGACTACATATAGGAACCACAGAGTAAACAATTCTGAAATCCCACAATTAATCATTGTTCTATAGGAATTCTTTTAAACTTCCACATATAACAAATATCATACCCCTTTCCTTCACAGGGTCTGGTCATATTTTTTTCTCTTCACCTCTTTGCTTTTCATACTGACTCACTAGCAACCAAATATCTCAATAATACCTAACTCTTGGCCCTTTTTGTCTCAGCTTCTTTATCGCCAACACTTTCAATGTATTTCTCCAAAACACAGTCACATTTCTTCCAGCATTCTTGTACCAAGGTAGAGAACATACCTTTCCCACTTTTGTGCATGGTGGACGCATTTGGTGATCTGAACTTCTGGCTCTTTTTTTCAAAGACTGAAACTACTCCTGAAAGCAAACCATCCTATGGAGAAAAAGATACAGGTGACTCATGCTTGGTTGTGAAAGCAAAGCTCAGTGTCCAGAAAGAAATAGATATCCTTTCTCTTGAGTTTGTCACTCTAACATGTCTTCCATGTTGAATAACTTTTGAAACTGAGAGCATGAAAGACTGCTTCCAAAATTGCCATTCAGCATTTTTCCCATGGCATCACTGATATTGCATAAGGAAGAGAGAAAAAGTGCTGTCCCACTTGAAGAAGGAAGTTTTCCATGCAATCTGGATATCTCCAGAACTGCAGTGGTTCAACTGCAGCTGAAGGTGGGATGGAATCTGGTGTATTTGGTGATGTCTGCTGAGCAGAGTTCCACCTGCAGGGATACTACACAGAATAAATGCTCACAGTGTGACCAAGGCCTCTTAGGGCCATTTGCAAGCTTCCAGGGAGTTGGGCTGTAAGAGTTTGAGATCCTTTCAGAATGGGTTGGGCAAGAGCCAGTGAAACTTAGATTATGCCTTTGTTATTTGTATCCACATCCAGAAGGGTCCCTACTTGTTCCAAAATCTCAGATAGCTGGAAGAAATAAGAACTGTTCTCTTTACATGAATATAAATAGAGAAAAAGCAAAAAGAACCCCCTTGCCTCCACTATCACACACAGAGATACTATTCCAGAAACTAAGGGATATTTTTAGTGTTCTCACTATCTTACTTTAAATAAAGTGCAATGGAAAACTTATCCATGATATACATGAGGTTGGAGTGCTAAAAGCTGCTGAAGGGATGAGGAAATATGAAAAAAAGAAATAGAAACAGAAATGATGCTTGTCCTACATATTTGTGGCACCCACGAGTTCCCAAGGAGATTTTACATACATTATCTCATTTCAAGCTGGAAGGACAAGTCAAGATCACCCAACCAACCCTGCTGGAAAACAGACCTATGAAAGTTAAATCTACTCTGATGACTCATTCTCAACCTAAAACCAATGAAATAGGAAATGAAGGGGTACTTTTTAAGGGAGCAAAGTGTTTAAGTCCAGAAAAAAGAAAAGATAAAAAGGGAGATACTGTAGAAAAATTATAGAGAGAATGTGCCCAAGAACACGGAAAATCTTCTGAGAGTTTTAATTACCAAAGGGCTAATGTGTTTCTGTTGTTCAGTCTTCAATACTGTATCTTATGTTCGACTCACTATGCTTAGCAATGAGTGTATTATGAATACTAGAAAGAAGAAAGTTACATCTCTGCATTCAGAAGCTGAGTGGTAGCATCAAATGAAGTAGGAAAAGCCCTGTGAGCACTGTAGGATAGCACCTGCAAAGACATACACTACATACACGTCAAATTATTAAGAATTTGAAAGTAAACCTCTGCCTTTCATACAGTGTCCCATGATCTTGGTGAATGCCTTGTAACACTGTGGAGACTGGAAACAATGATGAATTCCTAATAACACCTATCATGGAGTCTATTCATAATTAGACACACTCAGATTTTATTTGGTAGATAAAAGTCTTTCTCCTTTATCCACATTCCTACTAGGTAGAATGTATGAGCACAGAAGTTTCCAATGCACCTTTTGGCCTTTTTCTGAACCTGGTAGTCAAGATATTACATCATCAGCCTTAGAAACACCTGCCAAGTCTTAACTCCCAATAATGTAAACCTTAGTGTTTGCATGAGACATATCTCATCGCTGTTTCCTGAATATCAATATCCTTGCACAGGATATTTGCATAGGCTGCCTCCATGCATAGAAAATGCACTCCTCATATTTGCTGTCATTTACCTTTCCCATCCAGTGTTCCCTTTCTAAAGGCATTGCCTTTCTAGGCCTATCACTATTCCTGCTCATGAATGAATGCCAAATCTACCACAGGCTTTTGCTCCTCAAAATAATTCCTCTTTCTACTACATATCAATGTGATATCAATGAGAGCTTCCTCACATTACAAAATTTTACTTTTTAAAATTGTGCCTTTGTAATGGTTTTCTAAGCACAAGAAATTAAATTACTGTTAAGTGATGCCAATGAGATGATGAGTAGCAAGTCTGAATCTGGGAATTTAGAATTAAATAAATATTATGTAATATTATGACTTATCATAGTATCAATTTGCTGTATTCTAATGGGAATGCAAAGATAGAAGGCAGTATGATCAGATCAGCATGTGTTCTCTCACAAAAACAAGTTGTGTATATTGATGACAATACCCAAGGTAAATCAGAATATCTCTGACCATTTTTTCTTTTGAGAAGCCCTGGGCTGGGACTTGGGTGTTTCATAGAAGGTCCACAGCAAAGAAGTGTTTAAAAGATAGCTGCCACTTTCTTCCTTACTAAAGAATGGTAAAAACAGTAGTGCCTCTCATGTTCTTAAGAACAGGAAATAGCCTACGTTTCAACCTCCTCCCCTACAGAGGATGCCAGAAAATACCACCAAGCAAGACATCCCTTTACTTTCTTGCACTTCCTTCAATTTGACGACCCTTCAGAAACAAGAAGAAAGGAAAAGATGTGGCAGACAAATGAGAAACTGTGCCTCCAACTCCTCAGCTAGCTCTTAATCAGACCAAAAATAGGTGATAAGTTTAGATTGCTAATTTAAAAACCTTAAAACAAAACATTTGCTAGATCTGTAAGACTTATTATCTGTGCTTGAGAAAGGTGGATTATAGGAAAATGTTTAGTTAGAATATTTTGATGGGTTTTTTCTTTCTTTCTTGTGCTTGGCCTAATCATTAAGTTTGTTAAAAGAAGTATAAAAGTTGGTAAGATATTGAAAGTCTTGATTGTTTTTTTTCTGAGATTGTGCATTAGATTTAGAGCCTACTTATAATTATTCAAAGATAATATCATTTCTCAGAAAGAGCTAAGCCAAAGGCCTCTTTCTTATTATCTTAGTTTTCTATCACCATAGTCACCATGGCTCCCTACATCTGAGTCCTAATGGAGCAACATGAAACCTAAGGCTTCAGAACAGAATCTTTCCACCCATAGTAGAAAACCCTTAAGCTAAGGTTCCAATTTCACTCTATTCTGATGTTCATACTTATATTTTATGTGTTTTTCCATATGTTCTTGCATTTCTACTGTAAATTATGGCAATTTATTTTCAAAATTGGTCTTGTTGCTTTAAAAGGAGACAAAGAGAGATAGAGATAAATGATAGATAGACAGATAGATAATTAGATAGATAGATGATAGATAGATAGATGATAGATAGATAGATAGATAGATAGATAGATAGATAGATAGATAGATAGATAGATAGATAGATAGACCTGATATCATCCAAGAGGATAGTAGCAAAAGGATTTTAGCAATAGAATATTCATAATATAATTGTAACGGTAAGCCATTTTTAAATATCTTACAATACTGCTTCTGTTTCAGAAATGTATACTAAGGAAGAGAATCTGAGGGATCTTTTCTCCTAGACTCTAGAAGACTATATCAGTAAGGTATAACACATTTCAGTGACTCAAAGTAAAGACAAAAGCTTCCAAACAGGAGGAGGAGGAGTACATCATGGGCTTTCTACATGGAACTGCTACCAAAACACAGGACTCATTTATTATCCACAGGCCAAGTCCCCAACACTCAGGGCAACATATTCCTGAATCAGTTTCTTCTATTTTAATAAAACTTTCAAAATTGATTCTAAGTATGAATTGGCTAGTTTTAATGTCAATGATTGGATAAACAATTTCAATGCCAAGTTTCCCCTAGGTTGATATTTTTGATAATAGGTATATAAAAATGGCAGGCTACCCATTTATTGAATAGTAGAAATTCTTTATGGATTCATTTTTCTTTAAATTTTAATTTAAATGTTGCATTCTTTTTCAAAATAAATAAGTAAATGAGCGTCTATTTTAAAACTATGTTAGATGGAACTGAATTACAGCCAAGGTAGTCAAAATGACTGAGAATAATCACTTACAAATTTTCAGGGGAAAGTGACTCTTCAGATTTAAGTTTAAAATTAGAAGAAAGATAAATTTCACAGGCTTTCATTTGTAAGGCTAAAGATAGGCTGTGTAGGTAGTTATTTTGAGGATGTTGGCAGATCAGTGTTGTCAGTTCTTGAGGGTTTGAATGAGGCTCACTTCAAGAAGTTGGAAATAAGGTGGTCTTCTGGTGTAAATCAAGAAATCAGCTTTCCTCCCTACTCCTTCCCTAAATGCAACAATCTAAGAATTATCCAGAAAAAGAGTAGTTAGTTCAAGGGTTCTGCAGTCCAATTCAGGATTTATATCAAAGCAGAGTCCATACTACATAGAAAAAGGAGGGAGTGGGTCTTAAGAAAAGAAAGGGAAAATAAAAATTTCACAAGCAAATAAAAAGGTAACACACATTTAAGGTAGGTCCATGTTTGGTCAGTTATGCCCAGGGAAGGATAAGGTTTGGTCAGCTCACTTGAAGCCATCTAGTCCTCCTGACAATTGCTCCATGCAATAGCCCATTGAACTTGGGTCACATAAATTTCCCCAGTTTTCACTCTGTTCGCTCCTTCACTCACTCTGATGATTGTTACTTTTTATCATGTGTTTTAATGGCATATCCAGGCACATGAGTAGCTGTGAGTAGAGAATTCCATCTCCTACAAGTAAGTACAAGCGGGATAACATACGATGTGAGTACAGCACAGTAAGAGCTTTGTGCTCAGGCTTAGGATATTGGGAGTGATGTTTGTTACTCACACAGATTGGTCAACCACCTTTGTTACCATAACAAGAACATCTCAAAAAATCAAACAAACAAACAAAAAACAGAAAAGCAGTATCACTCACCACTTCTGTGGGGTATCTTGTTCTGATGCTTAATAAACACTGATAGATTGTTATATGGTGTCATTTTCTGCCCTCTTCACACTCAATGCATTTTCATGACATGAGCTTTAGATCACATGGCTTGAATTTAAGTAGAAACTTCTCTGGTATCTTTCATTCTGCAATGGGTCTGTCCTGCAATGGATCTCATTCTCATTTTCTTCAGCTTCTTTTCAGTAGTAGTACGAATTTATTTCTCAACCTGAAAACCCTAGATAGTTGATAGGATGGTGGTCATTTTCTTCCTGAAACTCAGAATCAGAACTTAAAATGTGGCAGAGTGTGTCTATATCATTAAGATATTATTTAGGAAATAATTTTGGTAGTGGTTTAAACTGACACTTTTATTGTCAACGTTACTGGTTTTAGTTACAGGCAATAAAATCCTTCCTCCCTGGTTTGGTGCAAGAGGAACTGAAACCATTCTTTGGATAGCATATAAGGTTTCAGGGAATGCTAGGTAAGTGACTAGACAGAAGCAATGTATCTAAAAGGAATAATTAACCACACCTGAGGTTGCTATAGCAGCTATGCCTGCAACTCCACATCCATGATGTTAGGGACCAGAAAGCAGAGTTCACATGACACCTGTTCAGGAGCATCTAATTCCTCTGTCTTGAGATTAAATATCACTTATCCTGCCTCTATGCTGTACCACCCCCTCACTGTTTTTATATCTCTGGTGGGTACCTCTATTGCACTTAGCCAGAGTTACACAGACTCTTAACTACTTCCTGCTTTATGTGTCTGGGCAAAGTCCTGATTAGCTTTCTGCCCTCCAGAGAAGGGTCACAGGATTAGAACAAAAGGGATATAGACAAAGAAATCTTTCTCCAACTTTCTAATACAAATACTTACTGTCTGTTATTTAGATACCCATGTGCTTCACATATCTATCACTATTGTTCAATAATAACAGGCATATAATACTTACCTAAAATGGTTATGAAAATAAATTATGGGAATTCTCAAACAATTTGTAAGCCCTGAAAAATATAAAGAAGACAAAGACAAATATGGCTACCTTAGAATTTATTATAATCAAGTTCCTAAACTCTACTAATTTCAAGGCTATGACACAAGTATGTATTATGATGGAAAACTTGATGGTACAGGTTGTCCTACCACCCTGCCATTGTTCATGTTTAATGTCGAAGAAGAAGAGATTATGACCTGTAGTAAATAGAATTGATCCACACCTTGAACCACTTTGCCAAGTCAGTACATTTATCTCTCAGCTGTTGTCAGTATTAGCTGCTAACAGCTCTTGGATGTCCCCTTTCCTGAGAAAATTTCCAATAAAAAATTTCAACTGCAAAGTTATTCTCAGCCCACATCATTTGCTATCTACAAACAATGATGATTGTACCAAGGTATTTACAAGCCCAGCCCCTTTGGATGAAGATAACACTATGGTACAATTCCTCCTCAGAGCAGAAAACCATTGAATCTGACAGTCATCTGCTGAGACCATGTCTTCATCTGGCTTTTGTCTCCTTGCTCTTCCCAGTATCTTTCACTCATTTTTCTCCAGACAATATCCTTTTGGTAGATTCTCTATGGAGAATCTGCTCAAAATTCTCTTGTTTTAAGAGGATACAAACAAAGATATTAGCTCATCTTAGTTACACTGTAATAGAAAGCAAGTCGAAAAAAGCAAAGGAAAAGATATTTAAATATTCCCTTTCCAGGAAGGAAAGCATAACTCCCCACCAAATAGCATTTGGTGACTATTGTAGAGCAGAGATTCTCAAGCTGCTGGACATGACTCCTTTGGGGGTCAAATATTAGATATCCTACATATCAGATATTTATGTTACAATCCATAACAGTAGCAAAATTACAGTGATGAGGTATCAACAAAAATAATTTTATGGTTATGGTCACCACAACATTAGGAACTGTATTAAAGGGTCACAGCATTAGGAAGGTTGAGAACCACCGGTCTAGAGAGTATAGTATGAAGAATGAGGAAAATATTAATTCCACAGAAAAGACTCTAATAACATTACCCAGGAGAGTGACCAGGCTTAGCTTCATCAGGGTGCTATCATATTTTGCAGTATGCCATCTTAACAGAACATAAGAATGACACCCTACCTCTGCCATTTTCATCCTGAATTTCAGTCTACTCATAACAAGAATATCAGATAAACCCGACCTGAAGGATATTCTACCAGGTACCTGGCCCTTCAAAGTTCTCCAATTTATGGAATGCCTGTAAAACCATCACAAACTGAAACAGGATCAGAAGCATGTTGATTATATGTAGTATGATGCCTTGAATAGGAACTTAGAGAAAAGACACTAAGAAAAAGAGAGAAGAATCTAAATAAATATCAGCATTAGTTAATAGTTATGTATCGATGTTGAATTTGTTAGTAGTGACAAGCATAGTCATGAATTCCAATGAACAGTAGGGGTAAACAAATGTTGCTGATTTTGTCTTTTCTTTGCAACTCTCCTATCAATCCAAGTGATTTGAAAATGTAAAGCGTATTTTATAATAATTTCCTTAATTATTCCAATACATGGAAAATTTTGTCTCTTGAGAGTAAGTTGAATTTTTTCTAGTGTTTTGTACTTGCTGGTCAAATGTCAGACATCTTATACAGAGTAGTAGAGGATGACATAAACAATATTTGTGCATAAAGATGGGTGCATCATTTCTTGTATCAAGGTGACACATCTTCCTCTTGAATCTGCCCTGCCATAAGTGGTCAATTCTCACAACACTCCTCTCCTTGAAAAAAGTTGCTCCCTTCTATATGCCAGACTTTGTAGTTGCCCTGGAATCTTGACTCTGTGGTGAGTTCAGGAAAGTTGTGACCTTTTTTTCATATACTAAGGTCTTTTTCATTGAGAGATAAAAGTACATACTTATTAGCATTCTCCATCCTAGGAGTAAGCACTATATCAGAGTGTTTTTTATTTTCTTAATTCTACATAGCTAAGGCCCTAATACACGCAGCAGAGAGAGAAAAAATAGAGGGAAGTGATTAGACCAAGATATTTTAGAATATGAATTTCTGAGTGTGTTAAAACTCACAGAATCTTAATCTCAGAGGAAATATCAAAAGACATCTATCTTAGTCTTAAGATCTTCAAACTCTGTCCTCTTTTGCTAAAATTAAACCCCAGTCCTCATGTTCCTTCCTAGGGAAGATGCTTCCAGCTAAAAATCACTATGGCTTTTGCAATGCCCCACAAATCAAGAAAGCTTTTTCCCCTGCAATTATGTAAAGCACATATGTAGTTTTTCCATTGAACAAATAAACACTATGATACTGAAAATGTTTCCAAATTATATACCCTTTCCTTATTCTTGTTACAGCACATATGGAGACAGGGGAAATGTCTCATTGAATGAAGTATTTGCTATTCAAGCATAAATACTGGAGTTCAGATTTCCAAAACCAGTGTAAAACCTGGAAAGGCATGGTATCTATCCATAATCTCAGCACTGGGGATACAAAAGAAGGGGATTCTGGGAGAAGATGGCTAGGTAGACCAGCTGGAATTGACAAGCTCCCACTTCAATGAAATACTCTGTCTCAATAAAAAATGTGGGGAATAATTAAAAAGACACAGTCAACTTCAGGCCTCCACATGCAGATCTATACAAGTACAGGCCCATAAAAATGTGTGCAACCACACACATGTGAACACATACACAATCCACACACTCATACACATACAAAAATAATGAAGCACCATATGAAATCACTTCCTTCCCTAGTTTGAATGTATTTCAGATACCCTCCCCAAAACATCCAACAAATGGTCAAGTTTTGGTCTGTATGTGTATAGAGGGAAATTTATTATATATCAAATTATATAGAGAACTTAGAAATTCTTATGGACATTGAATGTCAACATCTTAGTTGTAAATGCAGGAAGATATAAAATAACAGACTCAGAGATGCCAGGCTGAAATTTCTTTTATAATGAGAAGGTTAAAAGATAAAGTGCATCAAACAGAACTGGCCCGCTAGGGATGCTACCTAAGCCAAAAATGCCAAGCACTAGACAGACAAAGACAAAGAGACAGACAAAGATGATGGTGCAAGTATAAACCATATACCTTTGCTTTCATACCAGAGGCAAAACCAATGCGAAGAAGAAATAAAAAGCATCCACAAGAGGCCTAAAGAGTAAAGCCCACCTTGTTTCTATTATTCTTAAGAGCCCAAGAAAAAAGGCCTACAATGCTTTCCACTAACAGTGACATCTGCCCTGACCACAATACTCGCCAGACTTCCCTCTTTGGAAGAATTATCTGACTTTTGATTTAAGAAAACAAAAGACTAATACAAGGGAAATTTTTCTTAGAATGTGCATTTATTTATTTGTTTGTTTGTTTGTTTTGCCTTACTGACAATGGTAACCCAAGGGCTGGCGAATGTGAAGCAAGCACTCTTGCCCTGAGCTGCACCCCCAGCCCAGAATAATGATTGGCTTGTTTGTATTTAACTAATTGGAGGTGTCAGTGTGTTCGCGCGCGCGTGTGTGTGTGTGTGTGTGTGTGTGTGTGTGTCTGTGTGTGTGTCTGTGTGTCTGTGTCTGTGTCTGAGTGTCTCTGTCCGTGTGTGTGATTGGTATGTGATATGTACATGAATAATTCATGTGTGTGATATGTATGATGTACATGTGATAGGTATGTTATGTATGTTAGCACAGCTGCATTTTAGAGGATTCCTGTGGAAGTGAGAGGACAACTTCTGGAGTTGGTTTTTACCTTCCATCTTTCTTGAATCAGGGTCTCTGTGGTGATTTGATTCAGAATGTTCCCCATAGGTTCATATATTTGAATACTGAGTAAGAGGCACTATTTGAAAGGATTAAGAGATATGGCCTTGTTGGAAGAAGTGTGTCACTAGGGATGGGCTTTGAGGTGTCAGAAACCCATGCCAGGCCCAGTGGTTTTCTTCCTGCTTCCCACAGATCCAGATATAGAACTCTTAGCAGCTTCTCTAGAGCCATGGCTGCCTGTGTGTAGCCATGCTCCCACCATGATGAAAATGGACTAAATCTCTGAAACTGTAAGTAAGCACCCCCCCCATTAAATGCTTTCTTTTATAAGAGTTGCTGTGGTCGTGGTGTCTCTTCACAGTAATACAACACTGACTAAGACAGTCTCCCTTGCTCTTTCTGCTGATCTGTGCACTCTAGGCTAGCTAGCTTGTGAGCTGCTAGGTATCCTCCTGTCTGAGTATCCATCTCCCAGGAGCAGGGCTGGGATTCAAGACATATGCTACAGCTTCCAAAGTTTAGTGTTGGTGCTAGGGGTCTGAACTTAGGCAATTAGGTAATTATTCTAAAAGCAACTTTACCCAAAGAACCATTTTCCTGGTTTGGAGAATGTAAATTTTTAAGCAAAGCTTATAGAATTCTATTGGTCATAATTTCTGGGGGAAAGTTTTAGAATGTTTTTTTTATAGTCTACCAAACATAACTTTCATCTTATTAACTAATCATTTATGATGATGAAGTCACAATAATTCTGATATTTAACACTTAGATACTAACACCAGGATCTCTGGGTGTGGCTTCTTAAGTTATAATTTCTTTCTTCAGGTATAAACAAAAGAAACTCAACATTGAATTGACTATAAAGTAAGTAAATTTTAGTGAGAAGATGACATAAAATTAAGTACTTTAGTTGTTTTTGTTAGAATAATGTCCCCAAGAAAATTATTCGTGGAAAATAGTTTTCCTTTTAAAACAAATTATTCTAATGCATGTGAAATTATATGAGCAGAAACAGATAAATGTACTCATGAACTTATGAATACATGGCTGATGTACAATGGACTTATAATTCCAAACCTCCTAAGGTACATGTCAAGTTACTTCTAGTTTGAGATTTCCTTTTATACTTCAGCAGATGCATACTTTCTTTAGACATACATTTTTTAAATGAGAACATTGTTTTGAGAGAAATAAAAGTCATAGAGGTTTGGTTTTAATTGAAGAAAAGATGATTTTAAAAAAGCAAAACCAACTCTTTGAATAGTCTAATCTTTTTATTTTACTGATGGATTTGAGGTAGTATTTGTAGTGTTTACCTCAAGATTATTTGAGTCATGTTTACTTAGCACTTAAAAATGATAATTCCAGTTTCCATAGATTTTTCTGGAATTAATAACTCAAGTAGGGCCCAAGATGCCATAATTTTTAAGTTTTCCACATGGTTTAAATGAACACTGAGGTAGTAGCGTGTCATACATCTCTTTCTGGAGAAGGCTAGCTGCTACTTATTGTAGCCTTCCTGAACTATTAGTTTAGAAACTAGAATCTAGTGCTATGATACAAAAGCAGCCATCAACAATGTCTAATAATGAAAATGGTTGTATTCTACTGAAATGTTACAAAACTCCAACAACCAACTAGATTCTCTCCATGGGCTGCAATTTGGCAACTCCTTCCCGAAACAGTAAAATTTTTGTCCATTTTCAACTTGTCACTTTTCTACTGTTGAAAACTTCAGGACCAAAGCAACTTATAGAAGAAAGAATTTTTTCTGACTTATGTCCCAGAGAATCCATAGCAGCAGGGCAGTGGCAGCAGGAAGTCATGGTGGCTAGAGCAAGATGCTGAGAACTAACATCTTAAACCCAAGCACAAAGGAGAGAGTCACTTGGGAGTATGGCATTAATACTCTCAAAGCAAGCTTCCAATGACATACGCCCTCCAGCAAGGCTACACCTCCTGAACCCCACCAACTGGGGACCAAGTATTCAAATGCCTGAGACTATAAGAGACATCTTTCATTCAAACCACCATCACACAAAAGTTTCAGAAAAGGGAATCAAGAAAAGATGCACCAGCCAGTACTATTGAAGTGTTAGAGGAAAAGAAAGAGGAACTGCAAGCTGTCCTTTGCTGATGACCTAGAACGTTATCTTTGTTGTAGCTATTCAGAAAAAAAAAAAAACCTTGATCATGATACAGTCGGATGTAACTTAATGATCTTTTTAATTAAAGCAACCCGCACCAGCAGCATTCTGAAAACCCACTGCCTATCTTTCCAAGAAGCAAATAAACAAAGATGGAAGAACTAGATATAAAGCACCCTTACTTCCACAGTAGTTAAGCTACAGAACCAACCTCAGTGTCCAAAAACAGAGGATTGGGTAAAGAAAATGTATATTTACATAATGGAATTGTTTTCAGCCCTAAAGAAAGATGAAGCTGTGTCATTGGCACAAAAGTGGATCCAGGTGGAAAATAATTATATTAAGCATATAAAAACAATAGTTAAAAGAATATTACACATTTTTTCTCTCATTGTATCACCGGGATTTTTATAAATCTCAAAAAAGTCATGACTGTATATGACATGCAAGGAGAAGTGAAACTGTAGGAGAATAATGGGGAACAATGGGAAGGGAGGAACAGAAGGAGAGAGAGCAATGGCAGTGAGAATATTGTCAGCACAAAATAAATACTTGTATAAAATACCTGTGTATAAAACAATACCATAAAAACTTTAAAATATAAAAAATTAAAGTTTAGACATGTAAATTATGATAACACATAACATTAATATTATTGAAAGGAAAACAAAAGCAATTTCATATTTTTAGAAGACATTAAATTTTCACAAAACATCAGGGAGAATGACAAAGTGAAATAGAATCTCTCTATATTTGGTGAAATTAGAATACAGTTATATGACTCTTCAAATATATATGGTTAGGAGGCTGAGAGAAAGCTTAGTAAGATTCTTATTCTTATTAATTTTGCACAAGTATGAGGTCCTGAGCTCAGATCACCAGCAATCATGTAAAATCTTGTGTGGCAGCATATAACTGTAACCCTAGCTCTTTGGAGAATGGTATGGACAGAGACTGGAAGATCCCTCATTCTTGCTAGCAGCCAGTGTAACCAATGAGAGACTTTATATCAATAAATAAGGTGAAGAGCTGTAGAGGCAGACATTGGATATCTAACTCTGACCTACACATGCACACACACACATACACATATACATACACATACACACATAGATAGATAGATAGATAGATAGATAGATAGATAGATAGATAGATAAACAAAAGATTCAAAAAATGAAATAAAAATTCAGCTAAGGTAAGACTGAATATCAAGAAATACTACATAGGTCTCTGCAAAGGCTTATGGAGTTCAGAATGCAGTGTATTTCAAAATCAATATATAAGACAATGAAACTGGAGCTTACTAGCTACCATTAGGAGACTCCCTAATAAAAACCCCTAAATATCTTATTACTTTCAACTTAAAATCTAAGTCCAAACAAGCTCATGCAGAAATTAATAGAACTTGAAAGACCAGAGCATTATGCCTGCTTCTCTCACACATACATCTTTCTATAAATAGAAAATCCAGGGAGAATACAGAGTAATCAACAATAAAAGGCCACTCATAGAAACTAATGTCAAACATATAAGAAACACAGAAAATCAAAATAAAATTAATGCTGGTAAAGAGTACATTATATCAAAGGTTTCAGTACAAATTATTATGATCATGATCATATATCCAAAACCCTAAATTAAATCACAAAAACATGCTCTATTGGATAAACATCCAAGGTGGTTACCATAATCCTAGCACTAAGGAAGTAGAGGCAGAGGATTAAGAGTTCAAGGCTAGTTATGACTGCACAGCAAGTGTGAGGCCACACTAGGCTACATGATACCATTTTAAAATGAAGACTAAAAATGCAATGAAAAGATAAAAAAATTCATAGAGTAAGATGAAAGTAAGCCTGAAAGTGAAAGGAGACAATTAAATGATCACATTCATGATAGAAGCAGGTAAGAAGAAAATAAATTTAAAAAATCCTGAATTCAAACTAAGAAATGTGCCAACCAGATTTGAGTTAAGGGAGCAAAATGAAATTAAAAAATAAAAAGATTTAAATTAGGATAGGAGTTACTTTTGGAGAAGTAGGAAGATTTGGGGGTGTTCGTAGTTATCTGGCTCTTGAAACAGATGGTCTATATGTTCAGTTCTTACTTACTGAGCATACTGCATTTATAGTTTTTATTTTCCTTCTGTGGGTTTATGTTATACTTCAAAACAAATGAAAAGGGAATAGGAGTAGCATAACAGAAGTGAATGGATTTCCAACCTATATACTACTGTTACATACTACTGGTGCATACTATTGTTACATACTACTGCTAAATACTAATGGTGCATACTACTGTTGCATACAACTGGTGCTTCCTTGGGAAGATATAGAAGAGTCACAGAAAAAGCATTCAAAATTTAATGTAAGAAAACTTTCCTTAACACAGAAATTAAGATGGGACTAAGTAGGAAACTCTTTTTGTTGGTTATCCTGACTGTTACCAGAAGGTGCTATGCAGGCTGCAGAGGGAGAAAAGGCATCAATGGTCTCACCCATCTATAGAACATATGTACTATAATACCAAACCACTAGTCAGTATATGCCCATGTGTGCATCAGTGATAGAACTATTTAGAGGATAACCATTGCTTTGTGATTAGATTTGAGGACCACTGCACAGGGAGAGAATGTGTACCTTACTACACATTTGACCTGATCAAAAACCTATGGATAGGGGAGTATGGGTCCAAGTGGAATACACTATCTTTGTTTCCAAAAATGAACTGTTTGCCTAAATGAAGTGTTGTCAAACTGCCTACTAAATATTTGCATTTATACCCACTGACCAATGTGGTTTCAGTCTGAGGCAGAGTTTCTTTTCACAGAGGTTGACTATTAATGCAAAGATTCATAATTCTGAAAGTGTTTAAAATAAGTGACTGGTGAGTATATAGCCTATAATAAGACATTATTATCACCCTGCCTATAAGCCTCTGGGGGCCTCACAGTGGAGAGGCCAGAAATAATTCACGAGCTGGAGAATGGGGAAGAGTGTCATGAGATGCTGCCATTGGATATGGCTTTGTTGTTGAAACCATGAAGACACAGCAGCTATGGAATCCTGTACCAAACTGAGCCTTCCAGTCTACCATGTATAGAGAATATTAAAATATAATAATTGAGCAAAAATATGTCAGAAATAAACTCAAATGTATTAATTGATTTAACAATTATAAATAAATAATACTAAAAGGAAAGTTTTCTCAATTTGGACCATAAAACAAAACATAATTATGTGTTAACATCAAGAGAAACAAACATTTAAGTTTAAGTAAATAATGAAGGTTAAAGTTAAAAAGAAGAAAAAAGTCTTTTTGTAGTGACCTATCATTCACTGATGTAATGTAAAGTAGGTGAAGTAGTTATTAAAGCTTAGAGTGACTAAATAATACAAAAGAGAGCTGTTTGTTTTATGTCAATGTCTGTACCCAAAAAACAAACAAAGTCTTTTCAAGTTCTTTCATCCTTTATAAAAACTGATTGCAGGGTCAGGGGAGACTGCTTACTGAGAAGGCGCTTGCCACACAAGCAGAAGGGCTGGAGTTCCGATCCCTAAGACCCACATAAAAACAGAAGGTGTGATAGCATACCTGTACTTCTAGTGCTTTGGAAGCAGACACAGATATTCAGACCAGCTAGCTAGCTAGATTAGCCTATCAGCAAGCTCAGACCTCAAAGGAGGGACCCTAACTTCATATATAAAATAGAGAGGGATCAAGAAAGATACCCAGTATCAACCTCTGAATCCAACACATGTGCACATACAAGTGCATGCACAGATACATATGCACTCACGTACACACCACTTTCACGTATTCCTCAAAGAAAATACATGATTATATATTAAGTAGCCATAAAACTGTAAATTTCAAAAACAAATAGCAAATATACTATTCTACTACACAGTATCGCAATGCTAGTAATTAATATCAAATCCAAAAAGGAAAGAGTGCCTCTAAATGATCCAATTATTAATATTTCTAACAACTCTTAGTTACAAAGAGAAAAGCAGACTAAAACTCCACATACATAGAGAAAAATGACAACTATAAAGTGCTAAAAAGGCAGAATCCTGGGTCTTTGTAAGGTCTGTCTAAGCTTTACAAAGGGAATCAGTGATCTAAATAAGCATAATTACAAGCAGGAATAGCATCAATATAGAGTACACCTGTTGTGGTGGTTTGGATGAGACTGACCCCCATAGGATCATATCTAGGAATGCTAGCTTCCCAGTTGGTAGAACTATTTGGGAAGGATTAGGAGGTATGCCCTTGTTGGAGGAGGTGTGTCACTGAAGATGGGCTGTAGCTGAAGTTTTCCTGTGTGCCACCTGGCCCGTAGTCAGGACAAATCTCTCTCACCAGCCAGTCCTGCAGCTACTTGGACCCAAATAAGCACACAGAGGCTTATATTAATTAAAACTGCTCAGCCATTAGCTCAGGCCTACCACAGACTAGCTCTTACATTTAAACTAACATATAATTCTTATTTATGTTTAGCCACATGGCTTGGTACCTTTTCTCAGTTCTGCCTTCACATCTTGCTTCCTCTGTGTCTGGCTAGTGACTCCTGACTCAGCCTTCCTGTTCCCTGAATTCTCCTCTTTGCTTATTCCACCTATACTATACTTCCTGCCTGGCTAGTGGCCAATCAGCAATTTATTTACCAATCAATTAGAGCACCACATTCACAGCATATAGAAAGACATCCCCAGCAGTGGTCTTTGAGGATTCAAAAGCTCGTGCCATTCCATTATCTTTTTCTACTTCCTGTTTATGGATCAAGATGTAAGCTCTCAGCTAATGTTTCAGTACCATGTCTGCTTGCCTGCTGCCATGCTCCGCACCATGATTCATGGACTCTAATGTTCTGGAACCATTAGCCCCAAATTAAACATTTTCTTTTGTAAGTCATGGTGTCTTATCATGGAAACAGAAAAATTACTAAGATACCTGTTTTTAAATAAAATTGAGAAAATTATCAACCAATTCAGAGAAAATATTCAAAGAACAATCAAGCTACTATTCTTTGGAGATGTAGTTTTAAAAAAAAGAGAGTCTTTTTCTGACAAATTTTACATTACTAGCACTAGAAAGACCACATAGATTAATCTCCATAGACAATTAATAAAAAAGAAAACATTAAGTTGGTAGGAAGACATGACAGGTATGAGATAGACTGAAGAGGTTAGTGAATGGTAGATATGATCAAAATATACATGCATACATGTACAACCCTCTCAAAGAATAGATAATAATTTTTAATTTAAAAGAAATAGAAAATAAATTAGTAATCCCCCAAACACAAATAGTTTACACAAGTAAATTTGACCAAATTTTTTTTTAAATATATAAATGAGAGTTATGGAAAACTAGAAAGAAGTGAAGTATTATTTTTTGTGGATGGTTCCAATGTAATTCTGTATATTAACTAAAAACTCTAACACATGATGAGGGAACCAAGTATAGCCACTGAGTAAAAAATATACAGATGCATATACATGTTACAAGTAAGTAACAGAAAATGTAATGCAGAAGGTCATCTATATAATAACAGCAATGGAGCTCTGCACTACCAGTAATAACTGACAGGATGTCTGTACTGGAAGAATAAATCACCCTGAGATACCCCTGCAGTGCATAAAAGCAGTCCTAGATGGACACAACAGCACTTTTAAATCAAGGACAAAATGACTCATATATTTCTGAATCAACATAAATTTTTTCCATAAAAATTATGCTCAGTACTTTTTAAAATTAGATAAGTATTTTTTTACAGTTGATGGGGTAAATTAAGATGTTCATTTATTTTTGTTTTTGTTTTTAAGTCTGAGGAAAGTAAGGAAGGCCATAAGAAGAAATGACTCTCTGGATAAGAAAACTCATCATAGGGTTGGAGACATTGAACAGTGGCCAAGCACTACCTGACATTTGTAGAGACATGAGTTCAGTAACCAGAACAGAAAATAAACTCCTATAAACCTAATAATGTGTATAATATAATCTAATAATGTCATAAAATTTAAAGGTGACAGAAAATAAATAATGAGCTCTAAGACCATTTAAATCTAAAAATCTAGTTGAATTATTTTCAAGTATCTGAAAAAAAATTAAGACTATAATTCTATCATAAGTTATTCAGGAATTAACAGAATGCTTCTGAGAAGGAAATTTAAAATTAAGGCTTTGGCAATTTACTTTTTCATTGTATATCTTATTGCTTTTCAGTTTTGTGCTATGATTATTTCCAATCTTAAATTTAAAAAGAAGTAAAATTCAAATTATGCATACTCATTTTAGAAAATTCTGAAAATTTAAAAAAGTTTAAAAATTAAAACAAAATTATTTGCTATTCCATTACCCAGAGTTGCACTGATATAAAAATTTCATTTGCTTTCCTTTGTTCTCTTCATGATATGCAATTCATATGCAACATTTATTATATGTAAATGAATCAAAGAGGCAGGAAGAGAGGGTCATTGAGAACATACATCTCTACATGGTAAACAGAAAAGAGGAGAGTGGGGATGAGAGGGGAAGGAAAAGGAAGCTCTGGGTGGGTGTCTTAGTCAGGATTTTATTGCTGTGAAGAGACAATACGGCCACAGCAATCCTCATAAAGGAAAACATTTCATGGGGGCTCAGTTCCGAGATTTAGTCCATTATCAGCATGGTGGGACAGATGGCAGTGTACAGGCAGACATGGTGCTAGAGAAGGAGCTAAGAGTTCTACATCATGATCTGCAGGCAGCAACAGGAGACACACTATGCCACACTGGGCATGGCTAGAGCACATGAGACCTCAAGCCTGCCCCCCATTGGAGGAAGAGGTCACACTTCCTCAAACAAGGCCACATCTCCTAATAGTGCCACTCCCTATGGATCAAGCATTCAAGCACACGAGTCTATGGGGGGCATTCCTCTTTAAACCACCACAGTGAGAATTGAGAAAAAGTTCAAAAATTTGATGTAGTTGGTTGTTTTTATTTTTTACTCTTTTGGCTCTTTGGGGGGCCTGCCACCTAGCTCCCAAATAACTCACACACAGAGGCTTATTCTTTCTTATAAATGTCTGGCTTTAGATTGGCTTATTTCTAGCCAGCCTTCCTTAACTTAACTTATCCCATCTACCTTTTGCATCTGGGATTTTACCTTTATCTATTTCTGCATATCTTTTCTTTCCTTCTTATTCCATGTCTTTCTAGGTGGCTGGGTGGCTGGCCCCTTCTTTTCCTGTTCCTTGATCTCTTATGTTTCCCAATTCTTCTTTTTCTCTTTCTATTTGTTCTCTCTACCTGCCAGTTCCTCCTATCCTTTCTCCTACCTTGCTATTGACTATCCAGATCTTTGTTAGATAAATCATGTGTTTTAGACAGGCAAAGTAACACAGCCTCACAGAGTTAAACAACTGCAACATAAAAGAATGCAAAACATCTTTGTATCATTGAAACAAATGTTCCACAGCATAAACAAATGTAACACATATTAAAATAATATTCCACAAAATTTGATATTATTATTTATTAACTACAACTACCATGTATTTCTAACACATAAAACTGGTAAGTGATTGAACAGATAGAAATGCTCATTACCCTAATTTAATTATTACATATTATATAAATGTATGAAATTATAATTTATACCACACAGATATACAATGGTATCTCAACAATATATAATAATTCATTTATACTCATCAATTTATAGTTATTATAATATGTAATGTAATAAATATAATCTTTATTTTTAAAGTAAGACATATTGTGAGGCTCAGAGTATCTGTAGAGTAAAAGTGAACTGAAGAAAAAAGAATAGTTGTGAGAAAAATTGTTGCTGATTTTCTGTTAGCCTTATACAACATTCAAGAAATACAGGGAGTGATTAGAATTGGCCTTTTAAAAAGTTACCTAAGTCATTACACTTTAAAACTGACTTTCTATGAGACTGAACCATAGGCAGCCTTGCAGAGGTTTACATATTTAATGTGTATATGTGAGTTGGTAGTACATATAGACATCTCTTCCTTGGTAAGCATTCATTTAACCTCTTAATTTTTAAAAAAAAATAGTACCATAGAAATATGTATGACTTCACCCTTCTCATAGTTAAAGGTAACCTTTTAAGACTATCAGGATAGAACCCGAACTTGATGGATGTTTGCCACTGGGCAATCCTATTTTCTTAGAGAAAAATATGGTGTAGCTTGTGCTCAGAAAGACTCAGTGATGCTTACCCTGTGAGGTGTGAACAGAGTGGCATTCAAAATGTCTTTCCCCTGCTCCAGTCAATGAGTTACAAGACTCCTAGTCAAATGTTGGGGCCACTTTCTGCGCATATAGTGGTGCTCCTCCAAAATCAGAAGAGTGGTGAGCCCACAGCAGACTTGAGAATGCCAAGGACTCATCTCTGCAATAGGTTTTCCTTAGGCTTGTCACACACACGGTCACAATATCCAACTTTCTACTCAACCCAGTCTCCCTTTGTACGTTGTCCAATCTTATCTGTTAATACCTTTGGATTCTCTGAGAAAGTTCAAGAGCACCAATGAGAAATTGTTGCAGTGTTTTAATTTTTGGTTGGCTTTTACAGTTAAGAAAGAGAATGTACTTTTAAAATGCATTTAGCTAGAGGGATAAACAAGACCCTACTTTTATCTTGAACATTTTTGTGTTGCATACCTTAAAAGAAAAGCCAACCTTAATTGCTTTAATTATATTTTAATAAGAAAACTCACTTAGAAATTCTAGTTATAATTAAGTGCTTATTTTTAGTTGATTTAGAAAATGACTGTGATGTTTAGTACTCTGCTGATGAATTATAATATTCACCATTAACACTCTACCAGTGCCTTTGGCCTACTGTTTCACCTTATGCCTTTCAAGTTGTCATGTGGGAAAAGGTGCATGCACTTTCATGGCTTGAAATTTTTATTTCATGACAAATACAAAATTTTAGAGTTCAGGGTGCCTTGTATTTCCCATAATATTATGAACATTTTCTATACCATTAAAATAATGGTGATTTTTTTATTGTTAATAAATAGTTCTATTCTGGTAACCACTCCTTCCCCCTATTTTAATCAGGTTTAAGGACAAAGACTACAAGGTCCAATTGTGTGGGTTAAGAAATTTGACTTTAGGGGCTGGGGAGATTGGTCAATCTGAAAAGAGCTTGTCCTACAATCCAGCAGAACTAGGTTCAGAGCTCCCACACTCATGTAAACTCAGGGCTGGGGAGAAAGAAGCAGGAGGACCCCCACATCTTGTTGGCCAGAAAGATTGAAGAAGATAAATGATATTGAGGTGATATTGAGCTCTAGCAGAGAGAGAGAGGGAGAGAGGGGGGGGAGAGGGAGGGAGAGGGAGAGGAAGAGGGAGAGAGAGAGAGAGAACCCCTTTATTGGGGGAAGAGAAAACTTTGGGTCATCAAACAGAGAACAGGGGCATGGGGTACTTGTCACCATTGTTCAGGGACTCTTGCCGAGAGGCTCATGTTTAAGGTCTCTTTGGAATCCAGTGCAAAGCCTCACTTCCTAGAGTTCTTTTTCTAGAATAAGTTTGAGAAAGCAACCTTATTAATATGAACATGAACAAGCTCCTTGTTTGCCATTAACCTTCATTGACTGAGAGTGATAGTGGCCAGGTATATGTGTCCTGAGGACCATGTAAAACTATAGGATTACCTTCTAGTAGAAGAAACACCATCCAGGCCTGGGGGGAGCATTTCCCAGCAGTGCTTTCCTCGGGGCGGGGGGGGGGGACACCACAAGTGCCACCTAGACAGTAATTGTCTGAGTTATGGTTTCTACTGATATGATAAAACACCACAGACAAAAGCAACTTGAGGAGGAAAGGGTTTATTTCATCTTAAATTTCCAGGTAGCACTCCATCACTGAAGGAAATGAGGACAGGCACTCAATTAGGGCAGGAAGCTGGAGGCAGGAACAAATCCAGAGGCCATGTACTGGCTTACTCCTCTGGGCTTGATCAGCCTGCTTCCTTACACCACCCAGACCACCCTCCAGGATGGGCCCAGTCACATCAATCATCCATCAATTATGAAAATATACCAAAGGCTTGCCCACATATCTTCAAGGGGCGTTTTCTCATTTGAGGTTCTCTCTTCCTAAATACTCTGTGTCAAGTCGACATAAAAACTATTAAGTGTAATAATCTAACAAACTAATAACTTTTGAGGGCTAATCTTATTCATTGTAAAAAAAATATGGCAAAAACATTTTCTTATATTTGACATTTTGGTATTTTTTTCATTTTTGTTAGTAACGTTTTAAAATTTTAATGAAGAACATTTGCAAAAAATATTTTGTGCAGTTCAAATTCATAGAAATTAAAATCTTAGTGTCAGAAGACAACAATTACATTAAGACTTTCATTTCTATGACCACTATGTCTCCAGAAAAAATTAAACAAGTTTATGATCTCATAACCAATACATGAAAGTACCACTTTACCAATCTTTTTCCAACCAAGTATTATCTCTTTCAGTGATGTCCCTGTTTTGACACAGGAAATATGGTATGTTACCAGTGTATTTAATTGATATTTCTTTCTTTATTAATGTGAAGTGCATATTGTTTTATAAACTATTTTCTGGGTAAAGCAAATTGCCTGTTTATGGCCTTATTTTGTTTTCTTTCTTTCTTTTCTTTTCTTTTTTTTTTTTCTGATGGAGTATTACTGATTTTGAGGAGTTTTGTATCAGTCCCATTTCTCATTGCTGGAACAAAATACCTGGCAGAAGCAACTTCAGGAAGCAAGGGTTTGCCTTGGCTCAGTTTCACCCCAACCCCCCCCCCCCCCCCCCCGGACCTCACAGCAGGGAAGTCATTGCAGTAGGAGTTTGAGGCAGCCATCCATCTGTCTGGCATCTAGAAGTGAGAGTAGTTAAGTACCACTTCTCAGCTTCCTTTCTACTTCACATCCTGTCCAGGACTCCAGCCCCCAGAATGGGGTTGTCCATTCAGGATTAAATTTCCCACTTTAATTAGTCTAATCTAGGAACTTATTTCACAGAAGTGCCCAGAAGTTTGCTTCCATGGTGATTCTAAATCCCATGAAGTCGACACAACTCCACCCTTGTCAACTTGACCTTCAAACACTTACTTTTAAGCCTTTGCCTTTCATTCCTTGTCCCTCTAGGCTCATGACCATGTCATAATGTAAAATATGTTTAGTACTATAAAAAACACCCATAGTTTTTAAAATAGCGTAAACACTGTTTAAAAGTTGAAAGTTCAAGTTTCATTTAAGACTCAAGACAGTCTCTTAACTATAAGCTCCTGAAAAACGAAAGCAAATTGCAAACTTCTGATTTATGGTGACACTGAATAACATTCCTATCCCAAAAGGTAGAAATGGGGAACAACCAGGGAAACTCTGCCCAAACAAGACTGAATCCCAGCAGAGCAAATATCAAGTTCTTCGGCTGTTTTTCCATCTGGATGGAATCATCTGGACTCCAAGGGCCTTAGGTAGGATTCTCACTTCAAGTTCTACTGACTATAGCAGACACATTCTTTCTCTTGTCCTGGGTTCCACTCTATACATGTAGCTTACCTCAGTTGGCATCCCATGGTGCTATATCCCAGTCCTGAAATGTTCAATATCCTGTTGAAACTCAGGCTTCATCTTTGTGGCTTCATACAATGAAATACCAGGGTCTTCATGCACTGTATCTAAGTCTACCTCACATTGTCTAGACTCAGTGTCTCCCTGGAGCTATGAAGCAGGATTCTGTGAACTCCTTCTCTTAGTTACTTTTCTATTACTGTAACAAAATACCATGACCAAGACAACTTATAAAAGAAAAATATTTAATTTGGGGATTACAGTTCAGAGAGCTATTATCCATGCTCATTATGTTAGGGAGCATGGCATCAGACAGGCAGGCAAGGCACTGGAACAGTAGCTGAGAGCTTACATCCTTTGTGGCAAGTAGAAGTCAAAGAAAGCTACCTGGGAATGACTTGGGCTTTTGAAAACTTAAAGTCTAATACCCAGTGACACACCTCCTCCAGCAAGGACACACTTCCTGATCCTTCCCAAACACTTCTACCAACTGGGAAGAGAGCATTCAAACATGAGCCTATGGGGGCCATTCTCATTCAAACCACTACATTCCTCAATATTGCATCTTTCATGCCTTCAAAACTAGTATATCATGGATGACTCTTCCAAGCTCTGCTGCCAGCTCTGGGTGGTGTCTGTCTGGGCTCCTTTGATCACGACTTTGTGGCCTTTCTAAGCTCTAAGGGCAGAATCTGCAAAATTAATGTTTAGGCAGTTGTTCTTAAGCAGGGGATGACTTCACTTGTGCTCTTGGATTGGGCTCAGTCCTTGCAAATGAGTTTGCATTTTTATAAGTTGGAGCCTTTGATGGGTTCAGTTTTACCTCAGGCACCTTTCACACTGCTTCTCTTTAATAATTACAGGTTTTTTTTCCTCAGTACTCATCTTGAATATAACTTTAAACTTGTTCTTGCTCTCTGACAAACTGTACATTTATATCTTTCTTTCCCTCCTGGAAAGTGATGAACAGTAATTATGCAGCAGTATGAACACTATCATACCTTGGGATTTCCTCCACCAAACACATTAGTTCCTTACGTTCAAATTCAACCACACTCAAGTTCTCAAGACACAGGCAGAAGGCAGCCAGATTGTTTGCCAGAATATAACACAGGTGACCTCTGGCTCAGTCCCCAATAGAGTCCTTACTTACTCAGAAACCTCATGAGCTCTGCCTCCTATGTATGCAATCTCTCTCAGCCTTTTGGCCTTCCAAACTCTCACCAGAGCAACACATTAAACTCTGCTTAAATATTGAAGTATTTCTCTAGCCCAGAATTCTAAACTCTTCCACTTTCTCCTACAAACTAGTTCCCAGAGCCTAGGAACCACATGGTCAGGTTCATCATCGCAACAGCCCTACTTCTCAGTACCAATTTTCTGTATCAATTGCTTGTCTCATTATTGTGACAAACTATCTGAGAAAACAGCTTGAGGTGGGAAAGAGCTGTTTTGGGTCACAGTCGCAGGGTCTAGTCAGCCTGTCAGGGGAATCCCGCCAGTGGGAGTTTGAGGTATCCAGCAACCTAGCCTCGGTACTCAGGACAAGAGAGCTCATAAGGATGCCACATACTTCCTTTCTCCTTTCTATTCAGTCCCTAGCCCATGGAAGAAGCATTCAGGGAGGTTCTTGTTTTCTCAGTTAATCTAATCTAGAAACTTTGCAGACATTCCCAGAGGTTTGCTTCCAAGGTGATTCTAAGTCCTAACACGTGTCTAATTATCATGTATTTTCTTCCCATCTTACCATTCCCATCTTCCAGTTACACCACAGGTACATCCATTCACACATGCTAGCATACTGCACATTTTCTCCATTTCTAGACACCACAATATCATACCTGGAGCTTTGCCTACTTACTAATCTCATGATTGCACTGAGAAAAGTTTCACTTATCATAATAGAGACAATGAGGGGACAGAAAATGATGGAGAAAGTGTTGGAAATAATAATAAAAGAAAAAGAAGCTGAATTTACATTTTGATCTTTATGATCTTGGAAGAATGATGACTCTATTGATATAGAATTTGAGAACAAGGGAAGATCTCTGAATTTTCTGGCTAAAAGGTTTTAGTTATCAGAGAGTACCAGAGATTAGGATACCTGCTGTAAGAACTCAGGTAGTTGGTGATAAACCTAGAATTAGAACGTGTATCTTTAGTATTTAATTAAGATACTATTTCCCCCTATGCATACACCCTTAACAGAGTTTATTTACCCTACTGCATGAAACACAAGGCCAGCATTTTCAGAATTTCTCTTCCATGGTCATCACCACTACAATATTAAGGCCCAGCATTCACCATTGTTAGAATATAGAAATCTTGTTATATTCTGCTTTCACTATAAATAGAGCTATGTTCAACTTACGCTAATTAATCTAGAACTGCTGGATATACCTGAAGAGAAGTAAATTAAATAGTTAGGAGGGCTGGGCAGTGGTGGCACATGCCTTTAATCCCAGCACTCAGGAGGCAGAGCCAGGCAGATCTCTGTGAGTTTGAGGACAGCCTGGTCTACAGAGTGAGATCCAAGACAGGCACCAAAACTACACAGAGAAACCCTGTCTTGAACAACAAACAACAACAAAAACAAAAACAGTTAGAAGGAATGACTGTAGGCAGATTTTTCTGTCCTACCTGCCAGCTCCCAAATAATCACATGGAGATTTCTTATTAATTATAAGAGCTTGGCTGACAGCCTAGACTTGTTACTAACTAGCTCTTAGAATTTAAATTAACCCATTTCTATTAATTTACGTGTTGCCACTTGTTACCTGTCCTACATATTCTGCTTCCCCTCAGTTCACTGACTACTCTTCTGACTCTGTTCTTCTTCTTCCCAGAGTCTTTAGTCTGGTTTCCTGCCTAACCTTATCCTGTCTAGCTATAGGCCAGTAAGTTTCTTTATTAAACCAATCACAGTGACATATGTTCACACAGTGTAAAGGAATATTCCACAAATGACTGTCACAGAGTCTTGGAATGTAAGTACAAAGAATTTCTAATGACCTAATATTTATTCACAAAGAGCAATATCATGCCTATACTACTGCAACATCCCAATATAATGCAGACTTGGTTAACTTCCTCACTGCCCTTATTTTTCTAGTTCCTAGGTAGCTAGGTAGATAATAGTGGGTATGTAGCCATTGAGGATGGACTCCTTCAAGGTCAGCTTTGGACCCCACCTCCTGTTTTTCTGATAACACTAAACTGGGGAGCCTTACCTCACATTTAAATTTTAAATTAGCATATAAAAAGTCAGAGCCTTTTGTGAAGGCTACTTCCTCCACAGGTCTTACTCTCTCACACTGTCTTTTACTTTGTCTGCCAATTAAAGAATAAAATCTAAGTTCTGCCTTTGACCCTGGGAGGAAATCTGACATTCTAAACTTTCCAAAATATTTCATATTATTACCTTCTCCTTTTAAGAGTTAATCCAGCAGGGCTTGTCAATCACCTAAACAGAAGTTCACCCCCATTCTCCAATTCCTCAGGGCCACAGGAAATCTTACTTGCCTAAAGACTTTCTTAGGAGAAGGGAGGACTAATTAGCCCCTTAATGAGATAATATGCTTATCTTTCCCAGAAGTCCCTCCCCTGGGGCAGATGCTTGCAGTGTGCTATAGAACCTACCTGAACTCAGAAAAACAGAACTCCTTTTTCTTTTGTCTTTTTCTTGTGGATACTGAACAAAAGTCTGAGCATGCTTTCCCAGACAACTGGTCTTTATTTCACTCATTCTCTGGAGTTTTTCTCCCTCTATAATTTAGCTGCTTGTTGACTTCTACTGCAGAAGACATTGCTTTCTCTCTTCTTCTCCTCCATCTCCCTTCTCTTCTCTGAGCATCTAATGATTTTTCCCTCTTGCCTGTGAATGAAAATGAAAACAGGACTGCTCTTAGGTATGATTGAGGAGAGGGGTTTTATTGTAGATATGAGGGATAGCACATCCAGAGGCATCTGAAGGGTTCCTGAATGAATTGGCCAGAGAGAAAAAGAGAAAAAAGAGGAGAGAGAGGGTCAAGAGAACCAAAAGAATGCTTGAACCAGGAAAGCCAAGAAGGGCATATCAAAATTACTGAGTTATAGAGACATCAGAAGCTCAGGAAAGGAAACCAAAACCCAGCCCCTCAGGAGGAGAAGTTTAGAGTAAGGGTAGGGTGAGAGGTGCTGGGAGGAGCCATAGGCACTGAGTGATTCTGCCAGAGCTGGCCAGTGTCCACTTTGATAAGTTAATAGCACCACAGTTAGTCATTTGTCTGGGTAGGTTTATTTTCTCTCAAACTCTAATAAAATTGTCTTTGAGCTTCTTTCTGTGTGAATTTTTAAATTATTTTATAGAAGAGAATAGGAGCTCAAAATATGTAAGCCTATGGTTCCCTCATACCATAGCGATAGAATCCTTATTTTTCCTGTGCATGTGTGTTCAAGTTTCATTTCTGTTGGTATAATAAAATATCCTAAGAAAAAACAAATTTGGGAGAAAGGGTTTACTTTAGCTTACTGTCCCAGCTTACAGTCCATCATTGTAGGAAAGTAACGGCAAGAACTTAAGGCAGCGAATCACATTACACCCAATCTCATGGAACAATTAATGCACATGTGCTTATTTGTGCTCAGTCTTCTCTCTACATTTATATAGCTCTGGACCCAAACCTAGGGAATAGTGCTACCCACAAAGGATGGTCTTCTCAACTCACTTAAAGTAATCAAAATATGGCCCAAAGACATGCCCATGGGCCAACCTGATCTAGAAATCCTTCATTGAAACTCTCTTAGTAGGCAAATCTACATTGTATCTGTGATGGTTTAAATAGGTATGGCCCCATAGATTCCTGTGTTTGAATGCTTAGCCCATAGAGGTGTGGCCTTGTTGGAGTAGCTGTGGCCTTGTTGGAGGAAGTGTGTCACTGTGGGGGCTGGCTTTGAGATTTTATATGCTCAAGCTATGCCCAGTGTAGCACACATTCTCCTTCTGCTGCCTGGGGATCAAGATGTAGAACTCTCAGCTCCTTCTTCAGTACCATGTCCTGCCATGATGATAATGTACTAAACCTCTGAGACTCTAAGCCAGTCCCAATTAGATGTTTTCCTTTATTAGAGTTGCATGGACATGGTACTTTTCACAGCAATAGAAGCCCTAACTAAGACAGTATCCAACTGACAACTAAAACAAATCACCATGTCCAGTGTCTAGCATCAACCTGGGGAAACAGGCGTCATATTCAATATGGTGCAGCTTATACATAAGGAACATTTGTATGTGACCATCTCAAATGCCATGACATAAGCCCTGTACTTGATTTCTTTGGATCAAGTACTCATCCTTGCTTTTAACTAGCAGTGGCCAGAATTGTGTCACAAAGAACAGCATCATGACCTGCTCATTCTATATTACAGGGGATGCATACAGTGATACTACAGTACCAAGAAGAATCATGGTAGTGGCAAGTATAAAAACTTAAAGGTGAGAAATATACAGGGTAAGTTAATATCCTAATACACATGTGTAATAAGCTTAAAACAGATTTCTGATTAAAACTGTACATACCCAAAGCTGCTGTTTCCTCATGAAACCACATTCACCTTATAAAAAGGGTGGAGAATGATGCAAAAAAAAAAAAAAAGGAGAAGAGTCAATGAAACAACATTTAAGAAGCTGGGAGGCAACAAGTGGTAGCTGATGCAGCCTTACTGTAAAGCTGAACCCTAAATTGGCAATATGTAAAGCTAAGCAGTCAATGAATTGACACCACATGAGATTTTGATGAAATATGCTGAAGTGATGGAATCCAGTTCTAAGTCTACAAAAACTAGAGGATACCTGAATGAAGGACTCTGGCATGGCTGAGATAGATAATCAGGAAAACTGCCTTTCATCAAGGCCTGCTGTAGAGAACCCCATCAGTCAAGTTTATATCTTTCAGACAATAAAAGTAGTGGTGTTTTCTGGGACATTTTGACCACTAGACAAATGGTCCAGCCAGGTCTTCCTTCAGTGAATCTGATGTTTGATAGGCTCCATACTATACACGAGCTTCTAGTCTGCCTCCTAACCCTATATCCTAGACTACTACCTGGATGTAACATACATTTGACCAATCTCCAGATATTTAACAAAGCTCTAAAAGGAGATGAAAAGAAGGACATCGCAGGAAATATCTAAAAACAAAAAATAACAGAAAGTTTTGTGGTAGACAGTCTCTTAATGAATCATGGTTCTGTTTGTCCACAAAGAGTGTCCCACTCTCTAAGAACTGAGCTAGCTAATCAATATACCAGTGGTGGTGTAAGTACAGGTGCATCATCCTGGTGCCCTGAGGTCTTGTCCTCTTAGACCCAAGAAGCCGCTCAGGCAACTTACGGAATCAAGAGAAACAGGAAACTAAATTGTGAGTTTAAATCACTTAGTTTGACAAATGTTTGTTTTAAGGTTATATAAAAGTCATAGTATTCTCATTTTAAAAACTATAACTTAGTACCTTCCACTTCTCAACAGATAATGGCTAAGATAGAAAAAGTTTGAAAAGACAAAATAATCATGTTACTTACAGTCTTGTGGGCTGATATCCAAAGAACTCATTAAAGCTGAAAATAATCATTTTTTTTTCTAATATATCTTACAGGACTATTGTTCTCTTAAAGTCTTATACATGTATAAGTTGGATTAAAAACTAAAACTATATTTTGAGGTATAAAAGCCAAAGAAAAAAGATTAAGAAGAAAACATATTCAACTAATGGTATTGTTGTCTGAATGGTAGATTGCAAATGATTTTCATTTTTCCTGTTGGACATTTCTACATTTCCCATGGGTTTCATAATAATACTCGCATAATCAGAAGGGGTTCAGGGACAGCTTGGGAGATAAAGAAAAATAGGTAAAAACAGAAAGGAAGTTTTCTTGACCAAGTTTAATTCCCGGGATCCCCCAGGCCTGCAGCCTTTCCCATTTATTTTCAATTGTCTCCATGTCTTCATTTCTCTCCTCGATTATATTTGATGGGACTATACAATCTTGATTCTCTATAACAGCGCCATCTCTCCCACATCCTTGCTGCTTCCCAAACACAGACTTCTTTGGAAAATTACTGGCTTGTATAGTTCAGCTTGCTTTGATTTGTAGCAATCTTCTGTATTGCTCTATAACTCTTTGCCCCTTTCTAACACCTAAGGTCACCACAATCTACTCTTCTTCTCAACCAGGACACACAAAGCTCAGATCCTCAATGTTCATGATTTTAAAAGTAGGTAAAATAGTGACTTAATATACTATCTAGAATTAAAAGCTCCTTCTTTGGCTGCTTACCTTTTTGTCTATGCTCATGTCAGCCAAAGGGGTGAAAGAACTTTCATCATCTCTAGTTACGGGGAGGTGTGACAAAGAACTCCATCATTGTTTGCCCTGTAACACCACAGCTTTCCTTGTTGTGGGTTACATGTGGGTCTACCTGAGGCTTATGATCTCCAGGAACCTAAGCACCTGCACAGCCAACCATTTAAAGAGACAAGACACATGAAATGTGTAAGATATCTGGAGAGTATTAGTTCTTTCAGTTTTCCAAGAGAGGATAATTTCCCAAATACAGCCTTGTGGAAGCAAAAGCAGAGAAGCAAGGAGGAAAGGTCAGGTAAAGATTTGCTTTTTGCTGAAACATAAATATTTTATATGTGAATGCTGAGATGATCTTTGGATGTTTGGATTTTATTCTCCAGATAGAATTTGCTTTTTCAAATTATAGTAGGGGTATTACTAATATAACAGCACTTCCTAATTCCACACATCCTTCAACTATCATGGTTCACTTCGTTAGAACAATAGTCACACACACACACACACACACACACACACACACACACACACACATTTCACCATTAATATTTCAGTCATATGCTTTAAAAATTATTTCCCACATTTGTATTCTTAGTGGAACAAAAGACTCATTAGTCCTTCCTCTCCATCTATATGGGGGAAGGGCAGGGTGGGCAGAAGAGTAAGACATGATTATAAGCTGAGGGCAAAGTCACAAGTAAAGTACGCATTGCCATATGAAAACCTCTATTTCAGTCAATTGCTTGGATAAACAACTCTAAGAGTATGGGGAAGTCCTTGTTGTTACCTGGATCACAGCTTGTATTTATAGACGGTACAAGGTCTTGGTGTTTAAACACTAGAAATAATTCAGTCTCTCCCTCAGGAAATAACACCCACTTCTTTTGTGCTGAGGGATCAAGAAGGGTCTCTAGTGCTGAGGAAACAATCACCACAGGAAAGGGCAGAAGGAAGGAGGAGGAAGACAGACAAGCCATTAATTTAGACTGAATTAACCCACACTGAACCACAAGGAAATTTTAAAAAATACCAACAAATTAAGAAAATATTTTCAGCTTCTTCATAGCATGGAAATACAATTATTAGATATCTAATTGCATCCAAAAAACGTTAAGTTCTAAGTTCTATTTGATAAAGTTGTAAAAAAAAAATGCCCCCAGCTCTTTTTCTTTTCTTTTTAAGATTGAAAACAACAAGACCGAAATGAAGAAAAGTGAGCATTACGTCATCTTTAATAGCACAGGAAGGACTGCATATTGCTTAGCATCGGGGCCCTGGATAGCAGATTTGTATCTGGAGGAAGGTGGTCTGGTTTGGGACTATTTGCAGGTGTATTTGCAGGTGTATGGGGGGTGTTCTTTCTTTAATAATATTCCTAATTTATATTCTACATTGGCAGAATGTATTTTAAAAATAGAAAAGAAATGATGCATTGGGGTGTAACTCAGTTGTATAGCACAGCAACAAACAAAAAATAAAGATGCATGGGAAGGAAGTGGGGAGGAAGAGGGAGAGAGATGGGGAGGAAGAAATAAAGAAAGCAAATGTAATGAAGATAAACATAGTAAAAGAGAAGCCACAAAGACCATGGATGGAGTAAGGAGGTTGCTCATCATCCTCTATTCTCTTCTTCCCCCTGCATTTGATCAGATTCCTTGGATCTCACTCACTGCTCAACCATTGTCTTTTTCTTGTATCCCCAATATACTTTCCCTTTCCTCTTTCCAATCACTATATTTAATTTTTCTACTCTATTTATTCCTTTCACCTCCTTTCCAATTCCTATTCCTCTTTCCCTAATAAGAAACCCACAGAGCACAGAACAATGGAAGACATTGTTTTTACTTGAGATTGGGAAATTTTGTAGAAATGTCTCAGGACATTCTGCTCTTGCTTTCCTCTCTAAAGACAGGACCCAAAAGGGGAGAAACTAAGGGGGGTTGAAGAAAGAAAGAAAACGGTAGGAAAAGGGGAAAGATGTTGTGTAACACAAATCTTAAAAGGTCTTATTAATAAAACCAAACCTGAAGCCGGGTACTGGAGTGAATGCTGGAAGATCAGAGAAGCAGAACAAACTACAGCCACCTCACCTCGCCAATTCCTCAGCTGATCCTGTTTCCTCAGACTGAATGCCTCTCAGCTGAACTGTGCTGCTCCAAACCCTAAAAGCTTAACCAGGCCAAAAACCTAACCAGCTCTAGTTCCTGGTCCTCACACCTTATATACCTTTCTGCTTTCTGCCATCACTTCCTGAGATTAAAGGCTCACTTCTTGGGATTAAAGGCTCTTGTTACCACACCTGGCTGTTTCCAGTGTGGCCTTGAACTCACAGAGATCCAGGAAAATCTCTGCCTCTGGAATGCTAGGATTAAAGGTGTGTGTGCCACCATTTTCTAGACTCTATATCTAGTGGCTGTTCTGTTCTCTGACCCTAGATAAGTTTATTAGGGTGCACAATATTTTGGGGAACACAATATTACCTCAATGTTGGGAGGACAGGAGCAAGGATCACATGGGCATTCAGACCTAAAGCTGAGGTCCTGAAGAGTGACCATGCCAAAAGGTAGAGTGTCAGGAGAGAATGCTCACACTCTATCAGCACAGGAAGAAGGAGGTAGTATTAACACTGAATATAAAATAAACAGTAAAAGTATAAATTAGGACATTGAAATGTATGTTCCAGGATTTTAATATAAAATCAAATTAGGGGAATCTTTTTTTTAATTTATTTACCAAGTGTGTGTGTGTGTACATGTGAATGCACACATGCACACATTTGCATGCCACATTTTTGTGTAGACAGCTTGTAGTAGCCAGTTTTATTCCTCCACTATCTGGGTCCCAAGAATGGAACTCAGATTGTTAGTCTTAACAGCAAGTGCCTTTGCCTGCTGAGCTATCTCTCCAGTCCCCAGAGTATAAGAACCTTTTATAAACGTTTCCTTCCCAATGTTATCAAGCAACACACTGATGAGGATGCTATACCACAGCAAAGTGCATTGCTCTAGAAAAATGTTCATAACAGTGAAAGTTATGTGACATATATACATTCTTAAATCCTTCCCACTTACAACTTTTAATAATTTAGTTTAATATGTAGCTGCTGGCTCAAATAAATGGCATCAGCATAGTTATTTAAATAATGAAGAGCCTCATTAATTATAAAGGTTGGAAGGGAGATGTGTCAAGTTGTTTCTTTTTTCACATGTTCCTATATTGGATGTTATAATCCTTTAAACAAATATGAAACTTGCAACTTTTGGAACTTGGAAAACACAGGGTTCTAATACCACCAAACATTTATTAGAACCTTGGAAAATGCCATACCACCAGGCTTCATACTTTTAAATATGAAAATTGTATGATTATACCTCACAAGCTGATTATTACATATTTACTCACCTGGTCTTGTGAAATTATTAAAGAATAAAGTTTTAGAAAACTGGGAATATGTTTGGGTAATTTTTTGTTAAATAAAATATGCATAGGCTATCCATAAACTTAATCTCTATTAGTAGAAAGGAAAACTAATCCAATGTTTGAAAACAGTAAATTTTTAATAGTTTTAAAATGTAGTCACTGAGTCAAATGGCTAGCAACTAAAATGAATGAAATGCAACAAATGAAAAAAACAACAAAATTCATAAAAGATCACAAACCACATTTACTTTTACATTGGTGTTAATGATTGAACAGAATAATGAGACATAAAGTGTGGGAAAGACTGAAATATTAATAGAACAATTTGGAAAATTTGCACGAAGAATCAGGACATCACAGGTCAGGAGAAGAGCTGTCAAGGACGTTGAAAGAAGAGCAAGGTCACAGGCTTCCTCCTCATCCCCAAGTTTTTTCTCAGTACCGATTTGAACTCTACTCCCCTCTGAGCTCTGCCCATGGCCCAATGAGATACGGCCCTGCACTGAGACACGCTAAAGCTGCTCAGTGCTTCATAAGAGAGCCTCAATAATTGCTTACTGTGTCTTCCCTGAGTACAGATTCTCTCTGTTCCTTCTTAAACTACAATTGAAAGTGTTTCTTAACTGTCAACATTTTCAATCATTTTGTTATTTCTATTGTTTTCTTCTAAATCAGTTACAGACTGATCACACTATTCAAAGGTGGTGATTTGGGTTTTTTTCTTTGTAAGTCCTTTTAAAGATGACAAAGCTCAATGGAATTGCAAGGTCTCCTACTCCCAAAAGCCAATTACATAAGCAACAATTTTAAAGTGATACATCTATTGTAACCAAAAAGAAAAAGAAACTTCTGAGGCTTTTGTATATGGCATAGAAATCCTAAGAAGTGTTACCAAGTGGGAAAGTACACTGACTAAATTCTAAGAATTCTCACGAATACTGTCACTGTAGAGAGAAATCTATTGTAAGGCAGGTAGGCAGAAGGGGGAAAGCTGAGGACAAGGGCTTCAGTAAAAGCAGTAGATTTACTACAGGAACTCGAAGGCTTAGTAGAGGCAGAAGATGTTAAAGATGCCATTGCTTGGGGCTTAATTGCAAGTTAGAGAAGAGTGTAAAGCCTGAAACCATCATTGCTTCTGTAATACATAACCAGATACTACACCATTTGGAGAAGAGGGCGAGACAGTAACAATACCAAAAGAGCTCCACACTAAAATCCTGTAAAGAAGGCTGCTAAAGTCCCTCACATGGTAGGGAAGGTAATCCTGTTCCCTGTGTTCAAAGACCCAGCAGTCTTAGGTACTTGTTAAGTGTGCCAAAATCCATTCAACCACGTGGTGACACAGGCATATAATGCCAGCCCTTGGTAGGCTGTGGCAGGAAGACCCAGAGTTTGAGAACACTTTGGGCTACACATCAGGACTGCCTGCTAAAATTATCCACATTAGATGAGAGCAAGAGAGCAATTGAGGAAGGGGGAAAATTCAACCAAGGAGAATAAGTCAACATGTTAAAAGGAAACAGGAGGAGGACATGCAGTAAGAATGCCAAACCAGATGACTTTCAAAGAAGAAAATACACAAGATGACATCACTAGAACCATATTGAGTCATGAAAGAGCAGACTATGAACAAGAAGTCATATAACATGAACCCAAAGAAAAGATGATAAAACATTTGTATAAATAATTCTTAAAGGGAAAATCAGTATACCATTATTTCAGAGCTAATTAAAAATATTAGAATCAAAAATGAAAGTTTGCTGAAAATGTATTAATATGTACAGGGGAAAATGAGATAATGTCAACAAATTAAGAATAAAAGGAATTAAAATAATTAGCTAAAAGCAATTTATATCTTGAGCAATAGTAAACTAACTTGTATATCATTAGAAGAATAATTTCTCTGCAATAAAGATGTAAATGATGAAATGGGCACACTGGAAACTAGAGAGAAACACCACCACAACAACAAAAAACAAGCATGAAAGAACACCAACATCAAGTGTGTTATTATGTATTCCAGTTAAATTATTATAGTTCCATGAAAGTTTATTTATTTATTCACTTATTTATTTGTTTTGAGACAGGGTCTCACTGTGTAGCCCTGGATGGCCTGGAACTCACTATGTAGACCAGGCTGGCCTTCCATTCATAGAGATCCATGTGCCTCTGCCTCCAAATGCTGAGATCAGAGGCATGAACCACACACACCACCGACTTATTCTTTTATTTATCTATTTTAAGTATCTTTAAGTTACCTAATTATTATATGAAATAACACTCACCTAAAGGTAAAATGTTAAAATGATTCTTTCTGATCTTTTCTTTGTTCTTCTCTGTACCACTTGGATATTTCAAAATTAATATGTATCTTCTAAAAATTACTATATTGGATACCTTGTCTATAGCATTATCATCTACAGCAGCATAAATTCTGTATTTCTAATAGTATGGCCTACAGTGTTCAAGTTGTCAAACCACATAGTTGATTTATTTTAAGCCAAGACTGGAGGTGTGGAATGTACAGAACACAACCACCACCTGCCTTTCACTGACGGGAATGTGATTATCTTCAGCTGAGTGGGATAGAGAAGGTAAGGAGCAGATTCCTATAGGAGCATCTTCGGGGTGCAGGCAAATGAATTCCTTTACAAGCTTTTAGTCACTAACTGTACAGCAAATGATATTTCAGTTCAGGGTGTTCTATTGGTCTAGAATCAAAGTATGAAGCAATTACCACACAACTTAGGCACTAAAAACCATTGCTTTTATCCTGTATCAAGATTTCATAGGCCAGGGGCTCCAGCAAGACTCAGTCAGGGGAAGTCTGCTCTGCTTGATTATCAGCTAAGGTTATATTTGGTTTACAACTAACCCAACAAGCTGATGTGGGGAGTCAAGATGGGTCTACTCACATCTGCTCTGACACACTGGCAAAGACAGCTGGGAAGCTGGCTCCTCTGAGAACACTTGACTAGTGTTTAGCTAGCGGAGAGGGGCAGGCCCAGTCACTGTAGGGAAACAATTTAAGTGGTGATTGCATCTCATGGCGTCGTTACAGAGGAACCCCACAAACACTCTAAGAACATTTGTAAACTAGTGGCAGAAGGGTTCTTGTGAGTTAAGGAGCTCACAAAAAAAGCCATTCCAAATCAACAGGAGTTTTTTTTTTTTTATTTTTTATTTTTTTATTTTTATTTTATTTTACAATACCATTCAGTTCTACATATCAGCCACGGGTTCCCCTATTCTCCCCCCTCCCAACCCCTCCCCTTGCCCCCAGCCTGTAGCTCTAGTTTTTCTGCCTTGCCCATAGTCAGGACAAATCTTTGTCACCCGCCAGTCCCACAGCCGCTCAGACCCAACCAAGTAAACACAGAGACTTATATTGCTTACAAACTGTATGGCTGTGGCAGGCTTCTTGCTAACTCCTCTTACAGCTCAAATTAATCCATTTCCATAAGTCTATACCTTGCCACGTGGCTGGTGGCTTGCTGGCGTCTTCACATGCTGCTGGTCATGGCGGCGGCTGCTGCGTCTCTCTCTGCCTTCCTGTTCTTTTATTTCTCCTCTCTGTTAGTCCCGCCTATACTTCCTGCCTAGCCACGACCAATCAGGTTTTATTTATTGACCAATCAGAGCAACTTGACATACAGACCATCCCCCAGTACAGCCAAGTGCAGACCATCTCAGACACCTGCACTCAGGCCCATGGTCCCAATCATCCTCTATGCAGACCTGCTGGGTAACACCACAAGGAACCCAAGAAGGGCTCCCACAGGACATACATTAACATCCCACAGCATTTCCCCTTTTCTTTTTTTAAAAAGGAAGGTTTAACTTTTATACATCTCCAAAGTCAGCTTGGTATATTTGGGAATTTGGGCGTAGCTTCTCTTACTACTTCCTGCTGGAGGGGGGCGCTGTATCTTATGGGGACACAAAGAATATTTAAGGATCATGGAGTAGTCTGTGAGGCTGTATCGTCTGAGCCAGTTGCCTTGAAACAATTCTGGATGTTGGATCATCTGGGCCATGGTGTCATCGGAGACCTTTCAGGTGGTCTTGGCTGGTCAAACCTGATCTATCTTAATCTGGAACAAATCCATAGCCTTTGGCTTTCTGTAGAGACAAAAGCAGAGCCTCCTTTCCAAAGCAAAACATCCTTAGACATAAATTTCAAAATTGAAATACCTTTAAAATATACACATTGATTTAACTGAGCAGTCTTTACAATCAAATGTCTTTCTGCAGTTAAAAATCCCAAAGACAATATAATCCAGACTCTGTGTGATATCCATCTTTACATGGCTTATTTTTTATATTACTTTTACTTTCTCTTTAAAGACTTTATTATTTTAAAACTTTCTATTTCTTTATATAACTGTCTATGTTCCTTTTCCTCTCTCTTCCAAGCCTATGTACATTTTTACACACATTGTAAAGCATTTAAAGTCTTGTTCCATCTGAATCTGTCTTATTGTGAATCTATTGCTTTAAACTGCAGCATTTGTAAGACTGAAACAGCGCTATGGCTGCTGGCTCCGCCCACCTCAGCTTCCCAACATGGCAGTGGTACGTTTACCGCCAGCTCTGGGAGCTATCATGAGTCTATGCTTTTATCCAAGCAGCGTGTAGCCCAGAAACCTTTTTTGTTTTGTAACTAGCAAAGGCTAAATCCACCACGCAGCTTAATGTGCCACTTGCAGAGGCCTCATTTCCGCCTTACTGCAGGTTAAGTGCACATGCCAGGAACCCGCCAGTAACTCAAACTGGCAGCTGCTGCTCATTTGAGAGAGACAATTAGGAACTGTTTTTAGCTCCGTTTTAGAATCTTTTTTCTCAGGTTTTAGGTGGAAACTCTTGCCAACACGTTGGGCGCCATTTGTAGCTCGAGTTTTTCTGCCTTGCCCACAGTCAGGACAAATCTTTGTCACTGGCCAGTCTCACAGCCGCTCAGACCCAACCAAGTAAACAGAGAGACTTATATTGCTTACAAACTGTATGGCCGTGGCAGGCTTCTTGCTAACTCCTCTTACAGCTCAAATTAATCCATTTCCATAAGTCTATACCTTGCCACGTGGCTGGTGGCTTGCTGGCGTCTTCACATGCTGCTGGTCATGGCGGCGGCTGCTGCGTCTCTCCCAGGAGGAGTTTTTCTCCTTAATGGAGGAAGAGCCAAGAATGTGACACCATTTTCAATCTTCTTGCATAGCATCAATAAATACTAACTAAAGATTATGCCTCATTACTATTCTGATGCACTTCAGAATACAGCTGCTGCTAATGACTTAGAAATGAACTGTGGAGCTTATTTGACTGAGTTCTGTTCTAATGATTAAGTAAATCAATGATGGCAAACAAATCAGTTGAACTCAGTCTCCATCTTCCCACTTGAAGGCTGAAGGTTAGATGCCCCCTTTAGAAAACATTCATCGTTTTTTCTTGAAGTGCTAAGATTTTCACCTGGAGAGGTGTAGACCTGAAGTTTGGAAGCAGATTTTGGGAGAGACTTTCTCCATCCAGCCAGCATGCTGTGTGTAGCTGGAAGTGTTCATTTTTCACTGGCTGCATGAAGATCCCTCAAACAGATTCTGGGCTTAGAAAGTCTGCAGTTATGTTTCAGCTCCACAATTCTCAGTTGTCACCTGACACTCTTTGTCACATAAAGCTGAATCTGTTTAGGGGGGAAAACACCAAAAATAGTGCATTAACTCAATCTAAGTTTATTTTTTGATTTCTTGACAATAGTGTCCAACAAGCGGCAGCAAAACGAGGCTTTGCTCCACAAAGCTGGTCAGAGCCTGAAAAGGGGTCCTACTTCTCCAGTCCCACCATGGCCTGGGAACACATCACCATTGTCTGAATTCCCTAAACCTACTTTACTGGCAGAGAAAGAAGGAAAGATCACTCAATTGCCAATTAGGAACTATCATGAAGGAGTTGGATAACCCTGTTTATCATTCTGTTGGTGAGAGCTTGGTTACACAGGGAGTCTTAATGGTGGGTGTTAAGACCTGTCAGTAAGCCAAGCATAAAATGAAATAGATTATGGTGAAAATGCAGCTGTCTAGCACATTATCTGTTCTTTAAAGCTGGGAAACATCATGTGTTTTCACAAGTCCAGATGAATTTGAGAAAGAAAACAGAGAAAAAATTATTTTTAATTTCCTGTGTGGGGGATGCATAATATTAAGTGCTAAATGGAGAACCTGAACAAACAAAACTTTCACTTATTTGATAAACATAATGAAAAAGCCTTTTTGTGTGCAAGTACAGACCTTTTGATCACAAGTAGAAAAATTCCTACGGTGTACTGTAGATGTTAAAAGACTCAGAACATGCTAAAGAGCCAGCTAATGACTAATTTGTACCAATCAATTAGCCATCCTTCCTGATGGCTCAATGTGTAAGAGGAGCCCTATAGAAAAGCTCCTGTAACATTTGCTCATGCCATGTTCTTTTTCACAGGCAGAACTCATGCCTGGACTTTTGTAGGCAGCACATTTACACACCTTTTCAACAGAAACATTGTGTTCTTGCAGTTTCAAAACAAAAATTACTCAAAGGTTTATAGAGTGCACTATAATCAGAGGCCATTCAAATTAAGCAAATCTATATTTGCTTGTGAAATGACCCACTCTCTTTTCATCTTTCTCTTTACTGATGCTTATTATTCTCATGTCTAAGGTTAAATGTTCATTCAAGCTTAACCAATTTGCTCCTGATATTCATTTCACTTATAATATAGTGATGTGATTTTACTCTCAGGATCACAAATTGTTTAGTTTTTCTTTTTTAAATTATTTCATGTCTAGTTGAGAAATAAAACAATTGAAAGAAATAAACTATAATATGCAGCAAGGGATGTGCTTCTTTCAGAAGGATGTGTTATACCAGAACAACAAAAGTGATACTCACCAAAGTTGTCAGGAACATGACCAGCCCTCTACTCCACCTCCAACATTTTCTCTGGTCATTACTATTTCTTCTTAATGGAGACAAAAATCCAAACAGAAGCATTTACTAGAGTACATGATTAGAATTCTGACTGACTTTAGGTTTCAAGAAGTATTGTGTAAAATTTAATCAAAATTAAGATAGAGATTTTTACCTTCAATTGCCTCTCAAATGATGACACTCAAAAGAAAATCCCACTTTTTCAGTATGCTGTGCTTTCAATACATTTACTTTTGTAAGTGGTATCTACTCAAAACAATAGCAATGCCTTTTTAAACAAATTATATAAAATCAACTTAAAGGAAATATTGAATAAGTAATGTTAAAAGTAGACACTGCTATATCAAGCATTTTGAAGGTAGAACAAAACTGAAGAGCTTAGAGAAATGCTATGAGAGAAAATGATGCACTATAGACCTACCCATCGTATCTGTGCCTGCTCTTAGTATAAACAGCACAGAGAATGAGGCAGTACCATCAGGGGTCATTTTCCCTGTGGTGGAGTTACTTGTTTATACTTTGCCTTGCTCTTCAATTCCAAACTAAGGGAAAGTTACTTACATGTATGAATCCAGATTTAACTGGCTAGAATATAGGTTACACTGTTGTGGCTTGTGAGCAGATGGGAAACGGCTCAGGTATGTGTATTATCTGTCCCTATTGTAGTAAACACATAAAATAAAGAATAACAGGTTTTCAGTAGCACAGACACTGAAATGGACAACTAATAAATGGGACTCCGGAAACTGAAAATCTTCAATAAGACAAAGGACATTGTTAATAAGACAAAAATGGTAGCCTACAAAATGGGAAAAGATTGTCACCAACCTCACATCTGACAGAGGGCTGATCTCCAAAATATATAAAGAACTCAAGAAGCTAAATATCCAAATACCAAAATAACCCAATTAAAAATGGGGTGCATTTCTCAACAGAAGAATCTCAAATGGCAGAAATACACTTAAAGATTGTTTCACATGTGCTGTGGGATGTTGTTCTGTATGCTGTGAATATGTGTTGCTCTGATTGGCTGATAAATAAAACACTGATTGGCCAGTAGCCAGGCAGGAAGTATAGGCAGGGCAAGCAGATGAGGAGAATTCTGAGAAAAGGAAGGGCTGAGTCAGGAGTTGCCAGCTAGACACAGAGGAAGCAATATGACAAGATAGAACTGAGAAAAGGTACCAAGCCACGTGACTAAACATAGATAAGAATTATGGGTTAATTTAAGTGTAAGAGCTAGTCAGTAATAAGCCTGAGCTAACAGCTAAGCAGCTACAATTAATATAAGCTTCTGAGTGATTATTTTATAAGTGGGCCACAGGACTGTGGGGGGCAGGGGGTCTGGTGGGACCAGAGAGACTTTCCTATTACACACATGCTTATCAAGAAAATGCAAATCAAAATGACACTGAGATACCATCTTACACCTGTCAGGATGGCAAAAATCAAAAACACTAATGACAGTTTATGTTGGAGAGGATGTGGAACAAGGAAAATACTCCTCCACTCCTGGTGGGAGTGCAAAATTATACAGCCACTTTGGAAATCAGTATGGCAACTTCTCAGAAAGTTGGGAATCAATCTACCTTAAGACCCAATGATACCACTCTTGAGTATACCCAAGGGATACTCAATCACACCACAAGGACATTTGCTTAACCATATTCATAGCAGCATGATTTTGTAATAACCAGAACCTGTAAACAACCTAGATGCCCCTCAACTGAAGAATGGATAAGGAAAATGTGGTACATTGACACAATAGAGTATTACTCAGCCATTAAAAAAAAAAACAAAAAAACAATGACCTCATGAAATTTGCAGGCAATAGATGGAATTAGAAAAAGTCAGAATGACTTTCTGACCCAGAAAGACAAACATCGTTTGTACTCACTCATAAGTGAATATTAGGAGTAAAGTATAAGATAACCAACCTACACTGGGCAGTGGTGGCACATGCCTTTAATCCCAGCACTCAGGAGGCAGAGGCAGGCGGCTCTCTCTGAGTTCGGGGCCAGCCTGGGCTACCAAGTGAATTCCAGGAAAGGCACAAAGCTACACAGAGAAACCCTGCCTCAAAAACAAACAAACAAATAAAAAAGATAACCAACCTACAATCCACAGCCCCAGAAAGCTAGATAACAAGGAGGGCCCAGAGAGGGATGCATAGATCTCCCTGGGAAGGGGAAATTGAAGAGATCTCCTGGGTAAATTGGGGGCAGGAGGGGTGGGAGAATGAGAACTTGAAGTACCAGGTTGGGCTGGCGGGGCATTGGAGGTAGGTTGGGGCAGTACAGAAGAGGATAGTAACAAAAGAGATGAAAGAGACATTTTGATGGGTGTAGCTAGAGTTTTCCTGCCTTGCCCACAGTCAGGACAAATCTTTGTCACCCGCCAGTCCCACCGCCACTCAGACCCAACCAAGTACACACAGAGACTTATATTGGTTACAAACTATATGGCCGTGGCAGGCTTCTTGCTAACTGTTCTTATAGCTTAAATTAATCCATTTCCATAAATCTATACCTTGCCACGTGGCTCATGGCTTACCAGCATCTTCACATGCTGCTGGTCATGGTGGCAGGTGGCAGTAACTCTCTTTCCCTTCCTGTTCCCTTAATTCTCCTCTCTGTTAGTCCCACCTATACTTCCTGCCTGGCCACTGGCCAATCAGTGTTTTATTTATTTACCAATCAGAGCAACAGATTTGACATACAGACCATCCCACAGCAGAAGGGGGAGGGGCACATTTCAGAGTTAGGGAGAAACCTGGTGCCAGGGAAACTCCCAGGAATCCACAAGGATGACCACAACTAAGACCCCTGGCAATAGTGCAGAGGGTGCCTGAACTGACCATTTATTATAATCAGATTGGTGACTACCCTAATTGTCATCAGAGAGTCTTTATCCAGTAACTGATGGAAACAGATGCAGAGATCCACAGTCAATCACTGGGCCAAGCTCCAGGAGTCCTGCTGAAGAAAGGGAGGAGGGAATATACAAGCCAGGGAGGTCAAGGTCATGATGGAGAACACACAAAGATAGCAGACCTGAGCTCCTGGGAACTCATGGACTCTGGACCAGCAGTTAGGGAGCTGACATGGAACTGACCTAGGTGCTCTGCATGTGTGTGACAGTTGTGTAGCTTGGTCTGTTTGTAAAGCTCCTAGCAGTGAAATCAGAACATGTCCCTGGTGCTTAACTGGCTTTTGGGAACCTGTTCCCCATGCTAGATTACCTTGCTCAACCTTGATGCAGGTAGAAGAGCTAGGTCCTGCGTCAACTTGATGTGCCATGCTTTGTTCAAGCCTGTGGGAGGACTGCCCCTTTCTGAATGAAGACAGAGGAGGAGTGGATGGGGAAGGGGGTAGACAGGAGGTGGAGGGGGAACAGACGGAGAGGAGAGAGGAAAAATTATAGTTGGTATGTAAAATAAATGAAAAAGTCAATTAAATAAAAAATTTTAAAAGAACAACATGTTTGTAGCTGGAAGTTTTCCTGTGTCCAGGCTGGCTGGTGGTTAGGACAAATCTCTCCCACTTGCACCCCCCAAGTAAGCACACAGAGACTTATATTAAATTATTAATTATGAACTGTATGGCCATGGCTCAAGCTTTTTGCTAACTGGCTCTTATATCTTAAATTAGCCCATAACTATTTTTTTTTTTTTGATTTTTCGAGACAGGGTTTCTCTGTGTAGCTTTGCGCCTTTCCTGGAACTCACTTGGTAGCCCAGGCTGGCCTCGAACTCACAGAGATCCGCCTGGCTCTGCCTCCCGAGTGCTGGGATTAAAGGCGTGCGCCACCACCGCCCGGCAAGCCCATAACTATTAATCTATGTATTGCCACATATTCCGTGCCTTTACCTGCACCCATTACATGTTGCTCCTTAGACAGATTGCTGGCGTCTCCCTCCACCTTCTTCCTGGCTCTCTCTTTCTATTTCCCACCTGCCTCTAAGCTGCCTTGCCATAGGCCAAACAGCTTTACTTATCAGCCAATCAGAGCAACACATATTCGCAGCATACAGAAAGGCATTCCACCATCACATGTTTATAACAAACAAATATAACATGCTCGAGATAAACCAAATATATATATATTTCATTCTCTGGTCTGAAACCATGGTCTATTAACTATGGAAACACATTTCATCAGCATAGGAAATGCCTTCATGGTAAAGTAAAACCTTCAACTAATAGACAGCAGAAAAGAAAAAAAAAAGATGAATGGCTAGAGCTCCACTATTCTCTCTTAAGAATGCCCTGATGACCAAAGCACAGCCCATTGTGCCAAACCTAATGAAGATTCCATCACCTGCCAAGGTATTATGCTGGCAACTGAGCCTTTGATATGGGGGCCTCTAGAGGACATTCCAGATGCAAATTGTGGAAGTGTGATATTGTTTATTTCTTTCTACTATAACAGTCCAAGTAGTCCTAAAGGTTTGTATTTCTCTTGTTGCTCCTCTCACATCCTGGTGTAGGTATGGGTTAACATTAGCATGCTGTCTACATATAGCAAGAAGAGGGGAAAATCTCAAAGACATATATTCCTTTCTATTTAAAGAATGTTGTCATTTGGTGAGGACTCATTTTTATGATCATACTCAAATAGTTGTCACATGGTTTATCAAAATGCTCCCTTACTATAAAATAGAGAATGGATGCTGATAGACAAATAGCATCAGTCTTTTTAAAGATCTAAAGATGCCACAGAAAAGGTAAAATTGTATTAGGCATAATTTCATTACTGCAGCATGTAATGGCACCTTGCTGTTCTATTGCATAATAAATTAAATGCAAACCTCTTGGGTTTGAAATACTCAAGTCCCTTCACAGTTGTCTACTCTATAAGAACATGGCATTATGCTGCAAAGATATTTTGAAATGACAACATATTTGAGATCCTTCTTCTGAAAACTGTACATGGGACCAAACTGATCTGGGCCAGTCTTATAGTTAGGCAGATGGGAAGTGGAGCAATTAAGAGCAGTATTTAGGCTTGATGTCTTAGAGAGCTTAACTGACACTAAAACCTAGAAAGATATTCGTGTATTTAGCTCTGCTTAATGACCAGCCAGTCACAGAAGGTAATCTTGAAACTCCCATGGAAGGGGCTGACACTGACAAATGAAAATGAGGTTAAACAGAGTCATTATAAAAATCCCTCTGGTGAAATTTCAGAAAAACAGAAGTTAAAGCCAGATGTTGCTCTTGCCCAGCGCATTCAATCTGAGTATACTCAATCTTCAAGAAAGCTCTTTTCTGATATTTCATAGCAACTATTCAAGGTATTAGGAAGGAAGAGGCCCGCCTAGTGATTTCCTAAGCTGGACCTTTTTATAGGATGCTCCTAGATCATCTAACCTGAGTTCCTGAGTTATGAGAAGCCTGTGAAATCTATTTTAAATGTTCTATGTTGTATTTATAAGGATATTAGGAATGATAAAATTACTTCATTACTTTTAATATCCCAGAAACAACTGAACCTGTGACAGACAGAAAGTGGGATACCACCCAGAAATTAACATAGATCCCATTCTGATACAAAAATGAAAGTGTTAATAACTACTAAAACTAGGTGACATTATTACAATGACTCAAACTGTATCATAATATAAGAATTCATTCATTTCAGAGCAGAACAAGTTCATATTTAAATGAATCTTACTGAGCACCATATTTTTTCAAATCTTACAATAGTATTTTCTAAATCTAAAGACTTTCAAAAACTAATTATGAAGCCAGGCATGATGGTGCATGCCTTTATTCCCATTACTCAGAAGGCAGGGCAGGTGAATCTCTGTGTGTTTGGGGCTGGTTGCTTGCTTACAATTACAGTTGCTTCTGGCTGTGGAGTGCATTTAGACCCTCATGAATCTATCACAATATGAAAATATCATTAAGTTAAATGTGTATTCAAATACCACTAACCCTATCAGACATTGTGTTTCACCTAGCCTGCATGAAACATACTCAGACACAAATACAGAAACTCAATATTCCAGACTGGCTGGCTTGAAAGCTTGTGGGAAATTCTCCTGTACCTATTTTTCACATTGTTGTAGAAATGCTGACACTACAGATGTGTACCACCACATCTGGTTTTTCAAATGGATTACTGTGATCCAATTCAGGTCATTAGGTTTGTGTGTTGAGTAATTACCTGCTGAACCATCTTCCTGGACTCTCCACACACAGTTCATTGACTAGAGTTAACAAGACCATACTTAGTACTTAGCATGCAGCCTCTAAGTGGTGTTTTATTACTAGCTAATGTAAATCACTAAGGATTGTTACTCTCCATCTGTCATTTCTAAAGTTTTTTGGTTTTGCTTTGTTTTGTATTTTTATCATAACTCTCCCTTAATAGTTTATATGGTAAAGTTTTGGTCTCTAGAGGGGCATTACACCAATAATATTATGAGAAAATAACATTGCCCAGCTAATGAAAATTAAAAAAAGAAATATTAAAGTCATTCTGCATAATATTTTGTCATCATTAAAACATTAATATCTATAATACAATGGCCCTGGGGTGGCCATGATGGATGATCATGCAAGACACCATCTGTTTTAGTCACTGTTCAAATGCAATGAGCAGATGCCATGATCAAGACAACTCTTATAAAAGAAAGCATTTAATTACGGGATTATTTACCATTTCACAGGCTTTGTTCATTATCATCAGGGCAGGGAGCATGGCAGCAAATAAACATAGTGCTGAAGAAGTAGCCAAGAGCTACATCCTGGTCCACAAACAGAGGAGAGAGAGAGAGAGAGAGAGAGAGAGAGAGAGAGAGAGAGAGAGAGAGAGAGAGAGAGAGAACCTGGCATGAGTTTTTGAAAACTCAAAGCCCATTTCCAGTGTTTTACTTCCTCCAACAAGACCACACTTCCTAATTCTTCCTAACATTTTCCTCACCCTGGTGACTAAGCATTTCAATATATGAGCTGGTGGTCTTTCTTATTCAAACCACCATACCCTCCCAATAGGCAGAATTTAGAACAGTGCACCTGATTTTCATTTTGCTGGGAAAAACATGTTCCCATATATGGGTCTACAATGACTCATGGGCAATGATAATGTTTTGGTTATATGTCAAAAACTTAAAAGAAACACAACCAGAAAATTGATGACAAGAAGGACTGTGGATGAGATATATGACCCCTCTGAATGGACACAGAATTTGAGTATATTTATGACATACACAAATATTCATTTGTAGCTGATGTTTTCCTGTGTCCCGGCCTGCCAGTGGTCAGGACAAATCTCTCCCACTCACTTCCCCCAAGTAAACACACAGAGGCTTATATTAATTATAACTGCATAGCCATGGCTCAAGCCTTTTGCTAGCTAGCTCTTGTATCTTAAATTATCCCATAACTATTAATCTATGTATCACCGCATGTTCCGTGGCTTTACCTGCATGCCATTACATTTTGCTCCTTGGGCGACTCTCTGTTCCCCCTCCCCCGCTGCCTTCTTTCTGTGTCTTTGAATTTCCCACCTACCTCTAAGCTGCCTTGTCATAGACCAAATGGCTTTATTTAGCAACCAATTAGAGCAACACATATTCACAGCATACAGAAAGAGATTCCCCCATCACTCACTGTTGAATAATCTCAGCAGAAGAGGAACTCATGATCACATGGACTCACAGATAACTTATTCTGTAGATGTCAGGCACCTCTTCCTATATCCACTCCATCTGTGGCCATGTGTCCCTATATACTGGGTCATGTTAATAGGGAGGATAATCTTGATATTACTTAGAATTATGGACTTCTACTCACCAGGTATATTTTTCTTTTAAGTGTTCAGTTTTCTACCAGCAGAAATTAACACTCCGCTATGTAAAGGAAGCTTTTTATTCTCTTAGAAAAGATACTTTATTCATGCGTTTGCTTTTCCTATGTGCAATTCTTTTGACTAAATCACCATCACTGGATTTATAGAAAAACCATCCATCATTAGGCCATTCCAACCTGTATTGCTTCTGAACAAGGAACTCAGTTCAAAGAACATTTCCCCAGTGGGCTTATTCTAATAGAATCTACTGTATGTAATATGGAAATAATGACTTTTTAGGATTGAATTGCAATGCCAGTTGGGTGACAATATACTGTGGAGATGACTGCTATCTTCCATGTGTGTTGTATGTTCTCAACTGAAAACATATATGACAATAATTTTCTTTTTTATTTTAAGAATTTTTTTATTCATATCAAACACAGATATGCCAGGAATAATGAGGGATAATAACCTAGATAAGATGGAACTACAACCAATGCAAACAATATCAATCAAGAAACAAATACTAAAATCCAGAGAAGTATAGAGCATAGGTAAATGGCATGTTATAAAGATCATATTCTGTAGATCTTATTCTGTAGATGTCAGGCACCTCTTCCTATATCCACTCCATCTGTGGCCATGTGTCCCTATATACTGGGTCATGTTAATAGGGAGGATAATCTTGATATTACTTAGAATTATGGACTTCTACTCACCAGGTATATTTTTCTTTTAAGTGTTCACCTTCTAAAAGGTGTCCTATCCTAAAGAACCTGAATCTAATACTTAATATGTTCTATCTAAAATATTATATATACTAAGTTGTAACTATAACTGCTAGTCTTCAATCCCATCAAAGACCTGAGAAGGAACATAATGGTACCTGAGAAAAGGTAGATAAATGCAAGCAACTTTCAGGAATCTTGCAAAAGTAGACCAAGACAGCTGGCAGCCTGGACAGTCACCTAATGTTTCTCAGCATTGTTGGTGCATTCAAATTGGCTACAGGCCTAGAGTATCTGACAGACCATTTTCAGAAGCAGGAATTCTGAAAGACCATCTTACTCTGTCTTGGCAGAGTACAGCGGTCACTTTCCTTGTATCCTGCTTGTCCAGAAAGGACAGCATTGCATTCATACTCTCAGCCGTCAGGGCAAGGGAAGTTCTTTGCCCATTAGGCCATTTTGTGCCAAAAAGACAAACTTCTAAATGGAAATGTCTTAGAAGCCCAACATTCTCTCGGGATCAAATTGGTGCAGCCAGGAGCAATTGTGTCTCACATCAACAGAATTCTAAGTTATTTAAATGTCATATTCTCTAGGTCTATGAAGTGTTTGAAGATTGCCTGTCCATCTGACCTATGTATCTGTAAATCTGGATAACCTAACTAACGTAACTATAGAGATGACAAGCATAGGTGACTATAAATCTATAAGTCTTATCTACCGAAATAACCTAAGGACTAAGGCTTCACGTAAACAAGGTAAACAGTCTATAAGCAAATGTATGGTGAAGAACAATGACTTCAAAATTGTGATAATACACAAGATATTTATAACAGAGGTAGGAATATATAGTATGATATGCAATATGACAATAATCTTAAATATATATCAATATACTGAATATCCTAAACAGAAGTAAAACATAAAGTATGACAGATATAAATTTACATTTGTATCAATACAAAAATATTTCAGATAAGAGTAGAAATATATATACATTATAACAAATATAGTTCTGTATTTGTATCAATATACAAATTATCTTAAACAGGAATATAAAAATAGTTTACATTTGTATCAACATATAAGAATCCATAACAGTACAAGCTACAGTGCAAATTATCTAAGGTTGCTATTTTACTAAATTTGTTTACTAGTATATGCAATGATCTACCATCATATCATATATCTATCCATTCCATTTCTTCTCCCCTCCCCCCCTTTTTTTTTACAATACTGAGTTTAATATTTTCTTCCACCCCAACCCTATAACCATCATCCATAACCTTGAGAATTATGAAACCTAAGGGAGAAGGGGCGTCATTTTCTTAGAATTGCTTCCTGCCGTTTAGGGGGTGATGTTATCTCTGTTGGGTACTGTGAGAAAGCTCAGATAGTTAAATCTCAGTTAGACTAACTGTAGGTTCTGCAGCAAGTTTTAGAGTAATGGGTAAGATTGTCTGAAATTCTGGCAAGAAGTATGATGATGATTACCATGGCATCATTCTGGATTGGGTAGAGTTGTTGTTGGGGCCCCATCTTCCTTCCGGAGACTTCTGAGATTGCTATTGGAAAAACTTATTTGTTATAAAAAATGGGAGGTTTGGATTTAAAGAGGACATAGCATGTAAGAAAGGATTCTGAGAAATCAAGAGTAAGCATGGAGAGAATTAGAATTTAGAAGACAATGGTCCCTTTTTATTGGTTTCCTTCTGTCTCACACCAGAGGGCTCTTCTGTTATGGGACTGAAGACTCTCTCAAACTTTTCTTTTAGCAATATGCTTGGGTTTAGAGAAGGAGTGAGACAATTTCATCTCCAAAGCCAGCTTGGCTATAATTGAATTGGAACCACAACTTTTCTAGACTGATAGAGAGATAGATGTTAGACAGTGAGATTTTACCATGTGTAGATTGGTACCAATAGATTCTTTCTTTCTGCTGTTAACATCTGGATATCCAAGGCCTTATGATTTTTGGAAGATGGGTATTTCCATTATCCTGGAAAGACAAAAACAGAACCCTACCCCACCCTTTGATTGTTAAATTTTTCTTACAACTTGTAGAGATGTCACATTGGTGAATGATCTTTTACTTCTCTTTATCAAGGGTTTTTTCCTGTTCGAATCGAATTTTTATTAATTTTGTTGGTATCCATAGCTTTTCTTCTCCTGCAGAAACAAAGGCAAAACCCTTCCCCAACGTAGAACATATCCAGGTTTCCATTCTGAGGTCAGCACATCCTTGAAATAAACCGGTTGGTTTAGCTCAGGAGTTTTGTCTGTCATCCAATGTCTCTCCGCAGCTGTTGTTCCTTTCTCATCAGCATTGAGAAAATTCAAGGTTAATAAAGCACTATGCAGTCTATTTCTAGAAGTCATTGTTACCTGTTGCTGTTTGTTTAGCATATCCTTTAAAGTTCGATTAGATCTTTCTATGACTGCTTGGGCAGAGAGAGCTCTTGGGTCTCCAGGCGCCTCCCCTGGCCCCTCCTCGTAGGCATGACAGTTGCCAGAGTCTCAATGGGGGTTGGAACTTCCAGATCCAAGCTGAAATAGCTACCCACTACACTTTCCCCCTGCATCAAGGCTGAGCAAGGCATCCCACCATCCCACCATAATGGGCTTCAGAAAGCCAGCTCATTCACCAGGGATCCTGATCCCACTGCCAGGGCCCCTCAAAAAGACCAAGCTACACAACTGTGTTCCATATGTGGAGGGTCTAGTTTGTTCCCATGCAGGCACCACAACTGTTGGTCTAAAGTCATGAGTTCCTTTTAGCTTGGTTCAGTTATCTCTGTAGATTTCTCCATCATGATCTTGACCCCTCCTTGTTTATATAATATCTCTTCCCTCTCCTAGAGTGGACTCTTAGAACTCAGCCTGGTGCTTGGCTGTGAATCTCTTTATGTGCTTCCATCAGTTACTGGATGAAGGCTCTATGATGATAGGGTATTATGAAAATAATTTTCTATTAACCTTGATTCCTGGGACGAGCAGTTATTAGGTGAAAATAAAAGTGATTCTTTTCACTGTTATCCCTAATAACCATATAGCAAAAGTTGGAATTTTGTTAGTATAGCGGTCTTAGTTCCCACGAGATAAATACTGTCACAAGGTGGCATAGCTATCCTATTAAATTGGAAACAATGAATGCTACTTCGTCATTTTGGATTTTTTGGCATTTATTTTACTGTCATTGATCACTTAGCTTTAAAAAACTCCTTTTGCCATCACACATGATTTTGTAACTTATACCATCAATTCTAAGTGGCCTGATCCACCAATCTCCATATGTTTTTGAGTGTTGTTTCAGTTGCTCATTCATTAGGCAGGAAGTATCTACATGAATCAACTGTATCCCACAATTGTTTTTACCGGCCTCTGTTCTTTAACAACAGTACTATTTCTTCCTGCTAACTTGGAATGATTAAAATTCTGTCTGTAAAGATAGTGGCTCTTCTTGTCTTCTACTTGTCCAAAGATATAAGAAAAGACTGTTTCTGAACATGGAACAAAAATTCAATGAAGTGCTTGGTGTCTATCTTAGAAAGTGCATATTACTTGGAGATCGGAGCCTCTAATATTGTAGAGGTCAGGGTTGGGGGAGCTGGGTAATGGAAAGTACCTCTTATATCCTTCTGCAAGATTAAGTCCAGCTTGTTTTCTTTTAAGATCTAACTCCGGCCATGGCCTTCTGTATATTCAACTCTCCAGTGACTTGTGCTGAAAAGGAAAAGAAAAAAATCTAGACAATGGTCAATAAGGCTCTACATAAATGCCCTACTTCTTCATCTGATGCTTTTCTCATTACTCAATCTCTAGTACCTATAACATCTGTAATAAAATATTTTCTACAATATTCATGAATTAAAGTAATGTGTGTGTGTGTGTGCGCGCGCAAGCGCGCACGCACGTACATGCATGCTTGCATGGCAGGAGTGTGTGGTCATGAACATGCAAAGACCAGAGATAATATGTTCTATCACTCTCCATCTCATTGCCCTATAACAAGGGTTCTCACTGAACTTAGAGCTAAGCTGACAAATAGAAATCCCCTAGCAAGCTACATACCTGTCTCCAACTCTCACAGCATGTGGGATACAGGTGCATGTGTGATCACATCTTTATAGATGGAGAACGGTGATTTGAAATAGATCTTTATGCTTGTGCTGCAGGAGTTCTTACCCACTGAACCATTAATGCAGGCCCAAGTCTTCTCTTTTGATTGATATTAAAACTAATCATTCAAGTGACTACATATCCATATTGACAAGTTCTCCTTCACCCTGGCTTTATATCCTAGGATTATCTAAGAATTTAAGAAATATGCTCATTTCAAAGGGGCTATAGTACTTAGAGTCTGAAATTTGTCCCTTGAGATTTCTTACCTTACCCTCCAGGAGGGTATGATGAAATACTCTGTCTATTAATATATCATACTGCATAGCAAAGGGGACATTGCAGTGTGATTAAGGTTACTAATTAGTTGACTTTAGGTTATTAATTGGTTGACCTTAAGACAAAGATATCATTTTGGGTCATCCAGGTAGACATGCCCTAATCATAATGTCTCTTTAACAGTATCAGAAGAAAGCAGAAAAAAGGCAGAGTTGTTCTTCGAAGATTAAGAAAGATCTGACATGCCATTTCATTTTTAGCTTGAAGTTTGGGAGTTTAAGGAAAGAAAGAGATCTCCTGGCCAAAAGCAAGAAAGAAATCAGTGAACTCTATCCTACAGCTGCAGCTTTCTTAGTTCTACCAGTAACCTAAATGAGGTGAAAATCATAATTTTCTCTAGAGCCCTCAGGTTGAAAAAAAAATCCTAGCCTGTCCAACATCTTGATTTGGGGCCTTATAAGACTCTGAACACTCTGAACAGAATTCACTGATGCTGTGTCCAGTCTCTTGACATATACAACTATGAACTAATTAATGAACAGTACTATAAGCTTCTAAATTTATAATGATTTGTTAAACATAAATGTAAAACTAACAAGATCTATTACTGCTTCCAATACCAGAAACAGAAAGAGCAAATACAAAAGGGGCAAACTAGTTCCGTATCTTCCCCATACATAATACACACTTTTATTCTACAATTTATACTATCAAGTATTTTTACTATTGCTATTAGAAACAATCCATCTTCCCTGGCAAATACAACCTTGCCCACCAGAGTGACCAGGCATATGGTATGCCCAGTTCCCAGAATACTGATGTCATCCCTAAGGGAAGCCTGGACATTACAATTAATGTGTCCCAGGTAACGATTAGGATATCCTCAAACTACTGAAAATGTGCACCTATGAGACATGTACATGAAGGTTTACAGCAGTGTGTTGCTAATAGTAAAAAAGTTAAAACAACTCAAATAGCTATCAAATAGTGGAGAGAAATAAAATGTGGCTTATTCGTACAATAGAATATTATTAAGACATAAAAATTAATGAGAAACTGACAGATTAAATGACTTTGGTGAACCTTCATAATTTCATTTGTAGATCTTTCCATTTCTAATTTATAAATACATTTGGGGTTATAAATTATAAATGTACTGCCTCCTGTCAACATTGTATACTTCTATTTGATGATTTCTGTGTCAAACATTATATGGAAATGTTTCCAAGTATTTTCTGTATTAACTGTGAATGAATAGAACAAAATAAATTGCCTGTGATGAAAAAAAAGATTAGGTTTATGCAATAGCTCATTGATTGTTTCTAGTGTCTAATATAACATTAAGGTAATCTATGAGGGTATTTTGCTTTTGCCATCACTATGAGGGAATCATCCTTCCTATTAGTCTTGCCAAAAGAAAAGTACAGAATTGTGTTTATTTGTCAGCACCCTTAGATTTTGCTTAAGATGAATGGAAGGCTTTGAATCAGACCCTTCCAAAATTCTTTTGAAGTCCCAACTCTTAATGCCCTAGAATGTGATCTTATTTGACAATATTGCCTCACAGAGATAATCAAATTAAATTGATTTTCTTGAATTTGTGCCTAGCCTGATGTTTCATAAATAGGGAAATTGAACACAGAGATAAGTATGTAACAAAGATACATAGAAACATGAGGGGAAGATAGCTATCTCTAAGATAGGGAAAAAGACTGGGAACAAAGATCTCAGAAGAAACCAAACCTACAGACACCTTGATTTATATATCTAGTATTTATCTAGTTTCCAGAGCCATGAGACAATGAGTGTATATTTTCCAAGCAATACAGTTTCTGATACTTTGCTGAGGTGGTCCTTGCAAACTCGTAGAATGGATCTATAATTTCCATAGACGTCCCCATTGCCTTATGTTTTCTGTTACCTGCCTGGACCACTAAAGATAGTTGAATCTGTAGATCACAGGAATGAACTTAGGTCAGAAGTCCTGACCTACCCTGATACCTTCTGAGTAGCCCATGACAATGCTACCACTTCATCCTGGTTTGCCTAAGATTATCCAGTTTTGCATTGAACACCCTATAATCTAGAAAGTGCTTGGGCTTAAGCAAATTAAAGGGGCTTTGGACTGTTTTGTGGTCTCCTGTCAAAAAAAGCTGAATTGAATTTTTATCAGTCAATTAGAACAATTGTAATAATGTCAAACTCACAAAATATATGTGTTGTTTACTTTGTCCCTGTGAGACCCATTTAGCTCCTAATAACTTTCCCATCTCTTCTTAAATGTCCTAGTCTCTGAAGTCACGGGTTCAGGGAAAGGGTGATTACTTTTACCTGCTATTGTTACTTCTTCCCAGATCAAGGAATGAATACTGTGTTATATCAATGCATCAATACAGGTGTCTGAAAGTATTCCTCCCAGGGCAAATAAAGTTAGCTCCAAGCAACTATACACATTAACAGAAGTGCCTGGTATTTCTTATTTTTATATTGCTTTGTTTGGAAAACTGATTTTTAAAATTAATAAACAAAATTTTATTTGTGGAGTACTGTATGATGTTTTACATGTGGACATGGTATAACATTCAATCAGGGTAAGTATATTTATGTACTCAAACATCAGTGGAGCCTTTTCTCTCTCACATACAATCAAGTGTTTAGAGATTTTTTGGCTTCCTTGCTATTTGGGAAATCTTGAGGGAAGAGACAACCAGCTATCTCTTTTTCCATAATGTTGTGAACAATTCCTAACAAATGCAGTAGACTTTCACTGAATGAAACTAATGCTGTTATAACTAAAGTCCACAATGTATAAATAACATTGAAACTAATAAACTAAATTCAACTAGAAAGAAACATTATGGGGGGAAGTAAAAAAAAATCTCAAGGCTGTCCAGAGATTTTAGAACTGGAGCAAAAGGAAGTATGTAGAAGTATGGATCATAAGAACAAGGACTATGCTTTTACAATTACTGAAAATGAATTTTTAGTAGAGGTTATAAATGGGATTTTCAGTGGGGTTAGAGAGATGCAATGTATTGGGAAGTGAGGAGCTCTGACAAGTAGTTTACATACCAAGCAAGGAGCTAGAAATCCCCCTTGAAAGGATCATAATCACCTTACAGGGGGTCAGGAGGAAGGAGCAAGCAAAGAAGATATTCAAAAAGCTAACAAATGATGTGTGAAGAAACAAGTGTGGTTGTGACTCCATGTACTCTCAAACATAGAGAAGAGGGAAGAGTACAAAAAATGTTTGATTTGGATTCATCTGGTCACTTTTTAATTTAAGAGATTTCAGTAAAATGGAACCATGGTACAAAATAATACATTTGAAGAAAACAGAAAAAGACAGCAGGCATAGGTGTTCAGTCTTATGGAGATGAAGCAGAGTAAGTGAAGACTTAGAGGGTGGGCATTCATCCAGGAGAGCATGTGTTTTACACTGATAAATACAGCAGATCTGAAAGCAATGGGAATAGCATAATGAGAGAGAAAGCAAGTAACAAGATTAGAGACAGGTGATTGATGAAGCATGGGTGGGTCTACAAAGAACAGCTGGGTTATGATTATGTCATTAATAAGTGAAAAGCAGGAGGGGGGAGATTAGATGTCACAATCAGAGACATTTTCCCATAGGGATACTCTATAGTTGAGAGGGATACTGACTTTTCAAAATTGTCTTCAGAGGTAAAGAAAGGAAGAATAACAAGAGAGCTAAATAGTATAGAACAGCATAGGTTTCTTCATCTTGATGTGCCCTCTGAGTTTCATAAGCTTCATTTTAATTGCTTTTGGAGCAAGCAGAACTGCAGTTGATCATACGGCCATGCATTTTGGATGAGTGAAGATGTAACTATAAATTCTATCATGACTTTGATACTAAATTATTCTGTATATGTTGCAACCTCAATTATGAAACATATGTTTCCATATTCTGGCTCAAAGTCAACATACACATTAACAGTCTTCAAAGGAAAAGAAATACATATAAACCCCAAATTTAAACATGAAATCAGGTTTTGGTTTGGAAGACAGGGTAAGGTTTAAGAAGTGCTATTTTCTCTTTCCCATTGAGTGCTATGAGATTAAGTAAAATTCGAGATGCTTCCCACTGGCATGAAACAAATCTTTCTTGAAAGCTTTCTTCTTCCTCATTCTTTCTGCAATTTAAATATTTAAGACAACCTTTAACATACTTAGAGTTCATTTATTAATTTCACTCACCCTGCTTAAGAATTCTAGAAGGACTAGAAAGTAAGAGTATTCAGATCTCAACATTGGTGCTGCATTCATTGAATCACATTCGGCTGATTAGCACCAAAATACTACATTGCACTTGAGAGAGACAGAGACAGAGACAGCAACAGAGGCAGAGGCAGAAGCAGAGACAGAGACAGAGAGCCTTGAATTTTGAAAAGAAATGTTCCATAAGAATGCTCAGTACAAGATGCTCAAGTGTCAGTTTTAGAAACCTTTTTTTTTTTTTCATATCTATCTTGGGATACGGGTTTTGCAGTTTCCTCTTTTAATATTAAAAGAGAGCAAAAGCAAATGTACCAGTCATTGGAGACTTGGACTTTTTTTATATATTAAATGAAAATTGCTTTGTTTGTGTTACTTGCTAGTACCGAATAGCAATAGCTAGCTGAGTTTTCATGCTAATTCTCTAAATTCTCTGAGGTTGCAAGGAAAAAAGAAGCAGAGGGATGACATTGGGTTATTTTAAAGATACTCTAGAGGGCAGAAAAATGCAGGGACCAGTCTTTGCAACCACATTCCTGGTCATGGGTCCATAGGTCTGTTCCTTCCGGAGCTGAGATGGCATCAAGCTCCCCAAAGGACCAAAATAACAGCAGGATCATCCAAACTATGGCTTAATACAATACTCTTAATGGCAGTTTCACATTGAAGAGAATATTCAATATGAAAATTCCCAATTCAGCTCAAGGTTTTCTTTTATTATTCTTAAAAATATTGTAATAATTCTTTGAGCACTTCCTACAGTGTATTTTGATAATACTTGTCTCCTTCTAATCTTCTCCTAACCCCTTCCAGATCCATCCCCATCTCCTCACCCTAAATTACATGTCCTATCTAGTTTTTTCTTTTTGTATTACTTTTCTTTCTTTTTCTTTTTTAATATTCCATGGACTATAAATATATATACTCCTGGGTGACAGGTCATCCAATGGAGCATGGTCAGTCTACCAGGGACCACACCCTTAAAGAAAACTGACTCTCCCCAAGAAGCATCAACTATCAATAACTTCTCAGTTGGGATAGAAGCTCATGGACCCCTTTCTGTCATGTACTAAAGTGATGATTATTTTGATTTTATACAGGTAACCACAGCCACTGCGAGTTCATGGATGCAATGGCCCTGCCATGTCCAGGAGAGACTATTTTGCTCCAGTTCTCCCTGGTTGCTGGCTCTTACAATATCTCCTTCTCCTCCTGAATATAAGGGGTGGGATGATATAGCTGTCCTATTCGTGGCTGAACACTCCCATTGGATTTACTCTCTGGACATTGGCCAATTGTGAGTTTCTGCACAAAGAAACTTTGCTGATGAAGTCTAAGAACTACACTACAGGTAAAAAGGTACAAATTTAGAGAGCAGTTTAGTACTATGTTCATTTAGCGGAATAATAGTAGCAGGTTCACTCCTGGAGCCAAGGGATTATAGATTCTTATAACCAGATTTATGGTACAAGGTATGTTTCCTCGAATAGGCCTTAGAGTCAATTAGATAGTGCTTGGTTGCCCCAATAACATTCATAGTTTTTATCCTATTTAATTATTTATGCTGTGGTGTGTGTGTGTGTGTGTGTGTGTGTGTGTGTGTGTGTGTGTATACATATGCACATATGTGTGCCATGGCAGGTATATGGAGGTCAGAGAACTAATTGCAAGACTCAGGTCTGATTCTCTCCTGACATGTAGGATTAAACCCTGTTGGTCAGGCTTGGCAACCAGTGCCTTAGCACACTCAGCCAATCCTCCTGGCCGTTGGCTAAATTTTGTACCATGTTATGCCAATGGCAAATGGCATATTTTATGACCACCATATCAGTTTTCTTTATATGGGACATCTATCCATGTCAGGATCCTGGGTTGCCATTGTTTGATTATCTGTACCTAGAATAAACTTAAAATTTCAAAGTATATGCTCATTTATTTAGAGATCTTTTGAATATTTTCCTTTTCTTTCTTTTTTTTCTTTCTTTTTTTATTTTATTTTTGAAACAGGGTCTTCTTAACAGTGCAAGCTAGCCTGCAACTCACTATGTTGCCCAAGTTAGCCTCAAATTCTCATGATCCACCTGCCACAGGCTCTCCAGTTCTGGAATTACAAATGTCTACCCATATACATTGATTGAGTTTTGTTGTTGTTAAATTCCTATTTGGTTAGCAAATCTTGTGATGGAAGGTATTGCCTAAATAATAAATATGAGTTCTAAAATGTGAGTTCCTAAGATTAGCCTGTGATGATTATTTCAAATACAGATTCAAATCCATAGTACATAGATATTTTGAGTGATAGATAAGGAGTGAGTTCAGTAACTCCGTGTTGAAAAACTACCTTCCATGTTATAATGAAGTAGTAAAGGACTGTGCTTTGAGAAAAGTAGGGCAGAGAAAATTTTAAAATTGATGTTTTCTCACTGGGATCTATGTCGTTCAAAATGACTTGAAACTGTCCAGAGCACTATTTAACCATGCAACTTTGCACAAATGTTCTTTAGAACATTGCAGGACCAAGATATCCATAAAATGATAAGATAACTAATCAGAGATAAAAGATAGTTTTGAGCCGGGTGGTGGTGGCTCACGCCTTTAATCCCAGCACTCAGGAGGCAGAGGCAAGTGGATCTCTGTGAGTTCGAGGCCAGCCTGGTCTACAGAGCGAGTTCCAGGAAAGGCGCAAAGCTACACAGAGAAACCCTGTCTCAAAGAAACAAAACAAAACAAAATAAAACAAAACAAAAAAAGATAATTTTGAATGTTTGTGCACGTGCGCGCGCATGCGCGCGCGCACGCGCGCGCGCGCGCGCGCACACACACACACACACACACACACACACACACTGCTATAACTCACAGCTACCCACTTCTGCACTGTCAGATTCTATTAGAATGGAAGTCATTAAAAGACTTAACTCAGCTGGGCTTGGAAGCCTGATGAGATCATAGCCCAGTGGCAGATGGTGCAGGGAGACCAAAGCAAAGCACAACCCAATGAAGCCAGAAACAAGAAAGTTTGTGTATTGTGAAGGAGCACAGAACTGTCTTTATCCCATAAGAAATTAAATCCTATCATCTAATCTCACTGGCACTCTCTGTGCTATGTAGGGTGATGTTTTCGAACAATCTTTAGTGCCTTGTCTGCCCTAACCACACGTTTGGGATAAAAATACTTGTTTTACAGGACTCCTATGAAGAATCAATGAGCTAACTCTGGTAAAATGTTTAAGACAGTGCCCAACATACACAGTCATTTCCACATAGCTTTAAAAAATTAACTATAGGAGACCCAAGCCACCAAGCCACTCTAAGAAAGATGGGTTTAAATAAAAACGGTGGTTTTGTTTTTGTTTTTGTTTTTGTTTTTGTTTTTGTTTTTGTTTTTTTAAGGCTAAATTCTTTCTTCTCTTTCAGTTTCAAGGCTTACGCTGTTGTTCTGCCATCCATGGCAATAGGAAACAGTAGGACACTCCTCTCTGCAAGAGGGCCCTTCACATGTTGACTGATTTCAAATGATGGGAAACAGTGGTGGATGTAGAGCCCTTCAGGGAAGAGTATGCCCCAATCTAATTTCACAAAGAAATGGCAGGAAGGAGACAATCAACACTACCCCAAAGTTACTCCCAATCACAGTGCTTCAAAGTCTTAGAAGCCTTATAAGCCATCCTCAGGTCCCCAGCTTCAAAACTCACTGACAGGCAAGAGAGTATCTTACAGCTACTTAGTGCTCCATTTTGATGCTAAAATCAAAAGTTAGGAAAAGATCTAATTTGTTAAAACAATAAAACTTAGGCTATTGGAATATTTGTTTTGAATGCTGATTGGTTTTTATAGCTCATTTAGTCTTAATCTTGGTTTGATTCACCTCTCTCTCTCTCTCTCTCTCTCTCTCTCTCTCTCTCTCTCTCTCTCTCTCTCTCTCTCTCCTGTATTGGGATTAAATTCAGGACCTTGTACATGATAGGCAAGTACTCTGTCATCGAGTTATACAATCAACCCTGCCTTTTTTTTTTTTTTTATTTGAGGATGGTGGTCTTACTAAATTGCCCTTGCTGGATATGCTCTGTCTTAGTTACTGTTCTACAGCTGTGAAGAGGCACCATGACTAAAGCAACTTATAAAAGAAAGCCCTTAGTTGAGGGCTTGCTTACCATTTCAGAGGCCATGGCCATCACTGCAGGAAAGCACAGCATCAAGGAGGCAAGCATGGAGCTAGAGCAGGAGCTCAGAACCTATGTACTGATCTGCAAGCTGGAGTTAGAGAGCACTCACTGGGAATGTCACAGGCCTTTTAAACCTCAAAGACCACCCTCAGTGACACACTTCCTCCAAAAAGGCCACATCTCCTAATCCTTCCTGAACAATTCTAACCTTGCAATAAGTATTCAGATATGAGCCTATGAGGGCCATTCTCATTCAAACCACTACAAACTGCCTATGTAGCCCACACAAGTTCTTTTCCTGATCCAGCCACCCAAGAAGCTGGGATTACAGAGTAATTTGGAAGTGAAGAAGGCACCTGCATATATTCTGAGCCTTACAAAATACAGTAAATATTCTATGGGCTACAACTAACTGGGAAAACAGAAACTAAAAAACTAATGATTTCTGAGTATGTTTAGTGAAAATAACAGCGATAGGCACTATCTCTATTCACTAAAGTCTGAAAATATTCTCCTCACTATTTTTCACAAAAATCTCTCCCAATAAATCATACACATGCCTTATCCAACATCGGGGAATCCCAAACGACAGTAATATACTTACTTTGATTTTTTTAGTTTCATCATCTATAAGTAAGGATAATAATCATTACACAAGGAGACCTTTAAAGATTAAAAGACACAATGTGTATAAAATTCTTGTCACAGGGTCTAGGACATAGTATGAAGTCAATAAATACATAAGACACATACAAAATAAGTATTAGATAAGGGTATCAGGCTTCCCTCCTCTGCTTGCCCATATTTGTAGCTAGAGTTTTTCTCTCTGGGTCCTGCCGAGCCCTGGCAGTCCTGTAGCTCCTTAAAAAATAAATATAATACACAAATGCTTATATTACTTAAACTGCTTGGCCATTAGCTCAGACCTACCATTGTCTAGCTCTTACTCTTATACTCAGCCCATTTCTGTTAATCTACAGGTCACCACGTGTTCTATGGCTTTACCTGCTGCCTTTACATGATGCTCCCTGGACAGCAGGCTGGTGTCTCCTCCTCTCCGCCTTCCTGTTCTCTCAATTCTCTTCTCTGTTAGTCCCGCCTATACTTTCTGCCTGGCTACTGGCCAATCAGTGTTTTATTTATCAATGAATCATCCACAGCACATATTTCCCAGCATTTCTATAACAAAATTTAAAAATATAAGCTCCGCGTTGGAAGAAGACTATAAGCACAGGATCTTTGGCAAAGCTCTTAATAGTTTTCAACTATTAGTTATGGAGCTGGTAGATTAAATAATTTTTAATTCACATCAGCTGGAAACCTCATTCTAAGAACTTGCCAGACCCCAAGTTATTTCAACAAAACAGCCCAAACCCTGTAACAAATGTCAGAGCCTTTTATAGTGCAAACAGAACTCTTCCTCTCAAGTTGCTACAGAGTATGTTTTACACATCAGACATTAACATATGTGAATCTTTTGTTGTTCCCCACAAAACAAAATCGGGAGACTTATAGCAAAATACAATCAGTGTTTGGGGCTGATATTTTGCTAAGATGCATGGTATTTTTTTCTAAATCACTTAAAACATCTCTACCTGATGTCCTTGGGAAATAGCAGCTATAATGACTTGAGATCATGCAATGTGATTTTAAAAGTTTAAAAGTAGAATCAAAAGATTAAACTACTTAAATTAAATATTTTCAATATATTAACTATAATTGCATAGGCATGTTTTTTTTCATTCCTGAATTAATTTAAATATAAACTGATGGTTGCATTTTATGTCCTATGAAATTTCACTCATATCCATTTTCACTATCTCTATTTAAAGTTTGGCCAGTTCCCTCCTAAATTCTCACCTCTAGGAAACCTCCAATGCCATTTAAACTACAGACAAAATACAAGTGCCCAAAAATGTATCTTATGTGAAGAAACTTTCTATTCTAAATATTTAAGCGCTGGAAATTTTCTGTTAAAAATGTAAATATAGTACTTGGAATAAATAGTATTTAAAGCATTATTACCCAAGAGCACGTTTTAATAAAACTAGATCATTTCCATATTTCAATGACCTTTTAGTAAATAAGCTTTAAACCAATTTTATTCCATTGTTTGTTATGTTTGAATGCTGTTTGCTTATAAAAGAAATGCATTTTGGCTTTTGACTAGTTCTAGCAGGTCAAAAGGGATTCTTGGTAAATTAGTGAGTCTTTATTTCAATGAGAAAGAAATCAGTCTAAATCACACTGGTACTTACAAATGCAGTATACTGTTTACTTTAAAAGTGGAGAAGTGGGGGAATCAGCCTTTAGAGCTGAAATGGAAATTGACATCATTTCTTCCACTGTTGTAAATTACTCAGATAAAGAACTACTCCACAGAAATGAGGCTAGCCACCAAAGGAAAAAATATGATCAACCTTTTGGAAAAATTCTTACCTAAAAATTATTTTTAAAATTCACTTATTAGGACTGAATAGAGAGTTAAGAGCACCTGCTGTTCTTACAGGAGACACAAGTTCAGTTCTCAGCATCTCATTAGGCAGCATACAACCACCTGTAACTCCAGTTCTAGGGGATCAGAAACCTTCTTCTGGATTCTGAGGGCACTGCACACATGTGCTTTCAAGCTCATACAGACACACATATGTATACACAAATGAAAATAAAATGATTTGAAATGTTTTACTCAAAGTAATATGTAATACTAGCATTGCTTATTTCTCAAATGGTCACTTGTTAGAATTGTATTGAAACCAAGAAACAAACAAATGAAGGCAAATAGTCCCTTAGACTGAGGGCTGGAAGGGGCTGCCACAGCTTCTGTCAACAGAGTAATATGAGCTCAGGCTTTCTGGCAACTAAGAAGGAGGAATGAGAGAAGGATCTGTGGTTATTATGTAAAATGAAAAAAAATAGTTATCAAGCAAGAATTGTAGTTACAATATCTATCCTATTTGTATTTGGCAAAATTAAAGAAAATGCTCTTATCAAAAAAAACAATACATACTAATTATCATGCAAGTAATTAATGGAATTTGAAAAAAATGGCTTCAACACAGAAGACTAAAATTCATTATAGGTTAAGTAACTGTGTTTTATAAATTATTGAGTGGCCTTTAAGATGGTGTTCTTCAGTATATGTCTAGATCCTGGAACTTGGAAAGTAGGCACAGGAGTTTTAGTTACATAATGAGTTTTATGCCAGAGTGGGCTATATGAGACCCCATTAAGGAAGATGTGGTGTCTTCAAACAAAGCTGTTGACATGTAAGTTTTGTTCAAAATTATTGCTAAGGAGAAAACTCAATTTCATTTTAAAAAAACAAAATATAATATGCATATTAAGTATAAATAGATGTAGTTTTGGATTAGATACAGTGTGGTGGGAGTTAGTATTATGTTTATTTTTTTAACTGTGATTATCTATATTTATAATTTTGGTGCAATGAGCAAACACTTAACAAAGTTTGTTAAAGTAATCTAATAATTACTATGTTGAAATGGAGACTGGCTTGGAAACAGTCTCTAAAAATATCATCTTAAGCTTTGATCCCTTCAGGTGAAAAAACAAACAAAACCTGGAATTTATGTTATAAAACCTATAAATCACATACTACACAAAAATCCCCCATCCTACACTGTAGATGTAACTAACCGTCTTATTAAATAAGAAACACAGAAACAATGTAAAAGAGAAAGCCGAGAGGTCAGAGCTCAGAGCTAAAATCTCACCCTTCCGCCTGCGGTGTCCCAGCTTCCCAAAAGAGGGCTACTTCCTGTCTGTACGTCTTTTTTATAGTATTATTGTTCTGCCTTCTCATTGGTTGTAAACCCAAACACGTGACTGCCTCGTCACTGTCTGAATGCACAGCCCACCTAGGTCTTAAAGGCATATGTCTCCAATGATGGCTGTATCCCTGAACACACAGAGATCTATGGGATTAAAGGCATGTGCCACCACCGCCACACTCTGTCTATGGCTCTAATAGCTCTGACCCCCGGGCGACTTTATTTATTAACATACAATCAAAATCACATTTCAGTACAATTAGAATACCACCACACTACACCTGATTGATAGCCCCACACCTGTGTTCACAGTGGTTTAGGCAGGAGGACCAGGTACACACATTTGTATAAACAAGACCAGATAGTGTCTCTTTCTACCTATCTGCAACTAGAATTCCAACTGACTACTGAACATAATTTGAACCCAAACAAGTCCAGGACTTGGGGTGATATTACAGAAAAGCAGGGGAAAATGACTTACTGTGAGAAATAGAAAGGCAGGGAAGTGTTGGAAGATGAGACCATGTGTTCCAAGGGAGAATACAAAATGTAATGATTGCAGACTGCTTTCCAAAACTAATAAGCATTTTCTTTTTCAGGATTCCAGAAGAAACACATATGCTTGGATTTAAATATGTCATCAAAGCTTCTGTGTTGCAAACCAAATTCCCAAATGCAGTAGCGTTGAGACATGAGAACTCTAAGAGTTGATTAGGACATAAGGGCTCTGTCTCTTAGGTGGTTAATGTAAGTATTGCAGGGTTAGGCTTGTTACAAAAGGAAGTTAGGCTTCCTCTGTTCTCTCCTGACCTGGAAGATGCCTTCTGCCACATTATGGTGCAGCAAAAAGGCACTGACTAGTTGCAATCTCTTATCCTTGAACTTTCCAGCCTCAAGAATTATAAGACGAGTAATTTTCTGTTCATTGCATAACAGACTTAGTCTGTCATGATGGCATAAAGCAGAATAACATAGGATAACTTTGTGGTCTTTTTTCTGCTTGATCTAGTCTAGTAAGTTTCTATCATACATTCACAAGTAAGAAGCATAAATTAAGAAATATTCTGCTAGGAAAACAGACATGATTCCAGCTATTTTAATGAGGGTTGATAGAGGATTTGATTTAATAGGTTCTAGGGGATCAAAAACACACAAAACATGAAATGCCATAGAAGTAGAAACTACAACTGTGTGGCTACCACCTCAAGACTACAGTAATAAAGAGGAGAGTCCATAAAAACAAGATGCTAATACATGGGGGACAGACTCCCTGGATGCTGCTGTAATTCATGAGCTTAGAGGAAGAGCCTTAAAAAGCTGGGATTCAAATATCTCAAAATACAGTGTCAGCCAACTTGTGCTGGCCTGGTTAACAAGGCAAAAGGAGGTTGACTGAAGGGTTTGGGGGAAACAATTGCTGTCACTGCCCACTGAAATTTCCAGGGCAAAAAAGCCGTTGACCAGGTGATGTTGTCGTAAGAAGAAAAACAGGAAAAGAGCATGTCTCTTCATGACTTCTGACCTTCTAATCTCCTCATAGAATGCTCTCTTTTAAGTTTAGCAAAAGCAACCAGTAGAGCAGAAACATGGTTTCAGAGTCCCAGTCCTCCTGGGACAAGGCAGAACACAAAAGATTAGATATGAAACAGAAGAGCAGCTAATCACCAGCACATATGATAAAGGAATTTTTTATTTTACTCATTCATTTCATGTTATGGCAAACACATGCTGTAAAAATATTTGTAAAATGAATGAATTTCAGATTAGTGAAACCTTAGAACCCACTACCTAGATTGCTTAACAAATTAAAGGGAATTTTGCTATTTGGCAGACTAAATTGTACTAAAAAATTTTTTTCAATTATTTCATTTAATCTTGTTTAATTAACTGTGAATTTAGAAGCAATTTTATGCTTTACTTGAACAAAAAAAAAAGCATTAGTGTGTATTTTTGAAATCTGGGACACTATAAAAATACAAAACCTAAGAATAATAGGAATAGAGGAAAGAGAATAAACCCAGCTCCAAGGCCCAGATAACATTTTCAACAAAATTAGAGAAAATTTTCCTAACCTAAAGAAGGAGATGCCTATAAAGGTACAAGAAACACACAGGGCACCAAATAGATTGAAACAGAAAAGAAATTCCCCTGGGTACATATCAGAATTTTCCCAGGGGTCTGCCCTGAGAAGATTCCTCCCAGAGTCCTGGGGAAGACGCTATGTCCAGTGTGGGGTTATGTGAGGGAAAAGTCTATGAACATGATGCTCTTTTGTCTGTTTACTTTATTTCTCTGTAACAAACTTCTGTCTACATAGCTTCAGTTCTGTCCTGACACTCAGTTCCTCTCTGTCCCTTCTTTTTCTGTCCCCTCATAGCCCTAGTAATAACTAAGCTCTTATGCTTTTGATTTCATCTTCATCACCTGTTCTTTCATCCTCCCTCTTCTCTCCTGACCTGATTCAAATCCACCTACAGTCTGCAGAACCTTTCCTTGCTCTTTACTCCTTAGCCTGAGCCAGTCTGCCTTACCATCTACAGAAACTCTGCCTCATTCTCTTCTCCTCCAGTGGCCATGCAACTCTCTGACCAGAAATTCTGCCTCCCCTCCACTTGCACCTGGATCTGCAAAAATCCTTTGTTCTGAGTCAAATGCTCTGAATGCCATTTGGCCAGTCTGGGGAAGAAAAGTCTGAGCTTCATTTGCACGAGAAACAAAACTATGCATTTACAGTCTACCTGTCCCCTAGGCTCTGTAGGGTGTTACCTCCTTGATCAGCAGTAGGTCTGAGAAGCTTATGCTGTTGTGATATGGCCTAGTAGTATATGAGGGCACAAGAATTTTATAGCAGATGATAGCTGATATATATATATTAAAAACTGAATAACACCAAATATTCCTTGATAAATGGCTTCCCTCTAGAAAATTTCCTTGATTTTTCTAGGTATAGCTTTATTATATACAACTGAATCTCTATAATCTTGCAGCTTGTAGCAGGCAAATAATAATCAAAACATTAATTATACAGAACAAGAATGAATATTAAAAGTGACAAGGGAAAAAAGACCAAATAACATATAAAGGCAGAAGTGTTAGAATTATACCTGACTTTGCAATAGAGACTCTAAAAGCCAGAAGGTCCTGGACAGACTGCTGCAGACTCTAAGAGACCATAGATGCCAGCCCAGACTACAAAACCCACAAAACTCAATTATGGTATATGGAGAAAACAAAATACTCCATGATAAAGGCAAATTTAAATAATAATCTATCTATAAATCCAGCCCTACAGAAGATGCTAGAAGGAAAACTCAAACCTAAGGAGGTTAACTACAGCCATGAAAACACATGGAATAAATAATCTCACATCAGCAAATCAAAAAAAGGGAAACACACACACACATACACACACACACACACCACCGCCACTGCCACTGTCACTGCCACCAACAAAATAACAGGATTCAACAACCATTGATCCTTGATATCTTCCAACATTTTGAATTTTTTCTTTTTCTTTCTTTTTATTTATTCTATGTGTCTTTTACATCATGTATCTTGATCTCATTCATTTCCCTCTACCTTCTACATCTGCCCTCTGCTCCTGAACACACATCCCAAAGCGAAACAAAATTTAGGAGAAAAGGGGGGGGAGTAAAGGGAAAAAAATTAAAGAACTCATCAAGGAAGCTTCAGTGTGACATAGTGAGTCACGCAGTAAACCCCTTTTGTCCATATGTTTTTCCTGCAAGTATTCATTGCAAAGAGTCATTGGTCTGATTCAAGGTTTCTGGTTTCCACTATGCTATCAATGCTGGGCCCTCACTGGGACTCCTCTTGGGTATCTTGCTGTTGCCCTGTGTTGAGACGATCCTGCAGCTTTGTGTCTGTAGGTCAGGTCCCTTCATATGCTCCAGCAGATCACAGATTGGGTAGATGTTGAGGTGAGCCAAGCCATAACCCTGGTTCTGGGCCCAGTTCTTCCCTGTCCTCGTCACCAGGGGGAGCACTCCAGCATTGCCCCTAGCTGAGTCACCTCTTCCAATGATGAGTGAGGGATGGGGCAAGTTCTCCCGCTTTCATGTTCTCAGGGTCGCTCTTATGACCCCAGGGCCAGCTCCTCCACCTATCTCAGATGTTGATGTGCTGGAGGTGGTGTGGAGGTCATCTCTCCTTTGCCCATGCTGCCTCATGTCAGATAAGTAATAGGGACAGCTCTCCCTTGCTCATAATACTGGGGCTGAGTCACCCTCAGCTCTGACCAATGGGCAGCTCTGCTATCCTGCATAGGCAAGGGGCAAGGCCTGTTTCCTAAGTGCTGCAGCTGGTAAGGGAGAACTCTCTCATCTGTTGCAGGCAGTAAGGAGTAAGGGGGGGCATCTCTCACCCTCCCACAGTGTCACATGACGTCAAATAGTGGGGACAGCTCTCCTATGCTTACAATTTCAGGGCTGGCACACCCATACTTCCACCAAAAAGATTGGTTCTATTGCATTGCCCAGGTGAGGTGCAGGGCCTGCTCTCCTGCTCTTGTGACCAGAGGGCCAGCTCTCCCACCTGCCCCAGGTGTCGATGGGTGATGGGGGGGAGGAATGGTGGAGCAACTCTACCCGTGCCCATGCTGCCTCAAGACAGATAAGCAACGGGAACAGCTCTCCCTTGCTCACTACTTCAGGGCTCACTCACACACACCTCCAACAACAGGGTTGGGTTTATTATGTTGCCCAGGGAAGGTGCAGGGCCTGCTCCATTTTGAATTTTTGGCAATGTTTTTATGTTAATATCATCTGTCTACTGGACTTACATAAATTAATGTATTTTATTCTTTTATTAAATGTGACAATAGCACTTACATAAACAGTCCTTGCTGCTGTAACATTAGAAGCCCAAAAAGCCACTAAAACTTCTAAAGCCTAAATGGATTACAAAAACTGTGTTTCATATTTTTGCATTAAGATGCACATTTAATGGATTGAAAATTATTTTTAAAAATATCCGTTGAAGCACACTGTAGAATCAATGAATAGGCAGTGAGTTAGAATATAAAAATAAAAAATAATTTCCTTATTTAGTAAACTAATACTCACTAGACATTTTCTCTCCTTAAAGGCGTTTGCCAATTCTGAGCCTGAACTACAGGTTTGTTGCAAAGATGGCCATAAAAGTTCATATCTTTCAAGTATGCATGCCCTTCACAATGCAGCATTACAATGCCCCTATGAAGAGGTAGAATCTACCTACCCACCATTTGCTTGCATGTTTTCTTTGCAATTTACTGCAACTGATAGTTGTGGCTGAACCAAAGCTGTGAGTTTTGGAGCCTGTGGTGGTTTGAATAGGAATGGCCCCCATAGACTCATGTGTTTGAATGCTTGGTCCATAGGGAGGGGCACTATAAGGAGGTGTGGCCTTGTTGGAGTAGGTGTGGCCTTGTTGGAGGAAGTGTGTCACTGTGGAGGCCAACTTTGAGGTCTCATATATGCTCAAGCTATGCCCAGTGTCATAGTTCACTCCCTGTTTCCTATGGATCAAGATGTAGAACTCTCAGCTCCTTCTTCAGCACAGTGTCTGCCTGCACGCTGATGTTTCCCACCATGAGAATAATGGATTAAACCTCTGAAGCTAAGCCAGCCCCAGTTAAATGTTTTCCTTTATAAGAGTTGCTATGGTCATGATGTCTCTACCCTAACTAAGGCAGAGCCCAAGACTTAAAAAACCTTTTTCCTTAGAATAGTAACCTGAGGCTTCCATGTAAAGATATTTACCCAACTTAATACACTATAATAGTTGAGAAAGAGAGTATTGGAGTTTCCCAATTCCATATCTAGCCATGTACAATAATGTGAGTGAATCCCCCTTGATCATTTAGTCCTAGCTGAGTGAGAGACGATCCTAGCTGTGTGAGGATCCTGTACGACATCAACAAAAACATCTCCTAGCTGATTCCAGCATAAATTGCTAAACTACAGAATTATACTAAAATAAATGGTTGTCCCTGCTTTTGAAGTCACTAAATTTAGTGTGAATTGTTACATAGCAACTAATAAAATGGTGTATGAGCTACACAAAGGGATTCTACTAGAAGATAGAATGATGTTGCTTTTAGTATCTATATGGGATGGTGTGATGTGTTACAATCCAAAATATTCCTAAATATATTTCCAATTTTCTCACAGGTAGCATAAAACAAGAGTGGGGGAATATGGCTAACCTAAAAACTTCTGAGAAGGAAAAAGGAAATTCTCATCATCTTAGAATACTTAAGAAATACCCTTGCCATTAGGAGAGTATGTGTATCACATTCATGCCCAAACCCATACTCACACTCAAGAAACATGTCAGAGTTGAAGGTGGTACTAAATGGTTGGCACAATCTTAAGCTTCCATATCCCCAAACCCAAACACATCCCCATGTTCTACCTCTGAGGTCAAAGAGAACTGACAGACCCTGAGGCAAAAATCTCAGGTGCCACATGCTCAAGAAACAGAGGAAGCAAGCCCACTGAAACACAATAGAGATCAGCTTTCATGGGATTGGGGTTAGCAGCTCTTCTTCTTTAGCTAACAAAATGAAGAACAAGACCTCTCTGGGGAAATCATATCAAACAAAGCCTCTATGATAAGTACTTATTCAATGTTTGGCATAAAATAGAGACACACAAAGACTTAGAACAGCATGAGAATAATAAAAAGCACATAGTGAGCAATAAATGATGATCTGCAGACAATCCTGGCATCAAAGTCAGTAAATAGCGATATTAAAAAAAAAATTTAAAGAAATTATTCAGTAAAGTAGACAAACTTTGGAAATTTTTAAAAATTATTTGAAAGCTAAAATAGTATTTTATCACAATAAAGCAGAATCTGTCATTAAGAATTTGTTGGAGATATGCATATATATATATTCTGTCTATATATTAAATATATGTATATACACATACATACATACATGCTAAGGATGTAGTTAAATGTACATCAAGGATTAGGATCCAAATTTGTAACCATAGCACCCACCTAAAAAGTTAGGTGCTGTAATTTCAGGCAGTCAGAGACAGGAGAGTTGATGGGGCTTGCTGGCCATCTCAGTTAGCTAATTAGCAAGTTCCAGGTCCAGTGAGATAACCTATCTAAAAACTAAGCTGGAAAAAGATTGAGAAAGATACCCACACAAACCTTACACACAAATGTGCATATATACAAGAACAAATGCTACCCTGTCAAACTAACTAACTAACTAGCTAGTTCACAGTTCACACGGTACAAGCAACAGAATGTTGGGCACAGTGGGTTCTATCACACAACAGAAAACATCTGACCAAAAGCACAAAGAGAAAAGATTGAAAAGAACAGAGGACATCACAACAAACACAGAGGGACAAAGTGAACCTGAGCCCTTAGAGTTTCAGAAAGAAAGCAGAGGGTGGTTTGAAGTAATTGAAGTAAATTTCAAAAATTTAATTTGAAAATATAATAGCAAAGAACTTTCCAGAATTAACAAAATATTTATATAAAGATTAAAAATATATTGCGAAAATTATGAAAGATATTTTAAAGTAAACCTCATATATAAGCACACAAAAATTGAAACTTTAAAAACAAGCTAGGCAGTGGTGGCGCACGCCTTTAATCCCAGTACTTGGAAGGCAGAGCCAGGTGGATCTCTGTGAGTTCGAGCCCAGCCTGGGCTACAGAGTGAATTTCAGGAAAGGCGCAAAGCTACACAGAGAAACCCTGTCTCAAAAAAAAAAAAAAAAAAAAAAAAAGAATCGGGAGGAAAGCAGGTATGAAAGTATATTTTTCTCCAAGAAAATAAAAATGATAGTTGATTTGAAGAAATCAGGGAAAACTTGTTTTTATCATAGAATCAAATGAAAATGGAACTACAACTTACAAGAGCCCTTGACATATAGCTAAGTTCTAAGAAGAAAGTTTATGGCTATGTGCTCTTATATTAGAAAAAAAAAATCAGAGATAGGAGTTTGAGAGATAACTCTGAGTTAAGAGTACATACTCTTCTGGCAGATTGCTCCAGTTTTATCCTCAGCACCCATGTCCAGCTACAAGAGATCTTATGCCCTCTTCTGACCTCCAAGGGTACTTACACACACACACACATATACACACACACACACACACACACACACACACACACACACACACACACAAACTTAAAAAAATACATTCTTAAAAAAAAAGAGAGATCCTACTATTCATGTGGAAACACAAAAGTACCTGTATAGCCAAAACAAACTGGCTAAAAAGAAAAATGCAGGAGTTGTCACAATATGTAATCTCAAATCTCAAATTACACTACTAAATTTGCACGGTATTGTTATGAAATATTATTTTTACTGTGTAAAGGTGTGTTACATTTGTTTATGCTTCATTTTTTTAATGATGTAAGGATGTGTGTTTAATTATGTTAAGATGTGTTGCATCTGTTTCATCTTGCCTGCCTAAGGCACCTGATTGGTCTAATAAAGAGCCGAACGGCTGGCCAATAGGCAGGCAGGAGAAAGGATAGGTGGGGCTGGTGGGCAGAGAGAATAAATAGGAGCAATCTAGGCTCAAGAGGAAGAACAAGAGAAGGAAGAGAGAACTGTAGACAAGAAGCCAGGCAGCCATCAGCCAGCCAGACATAGAGACAGCAAGAAAATAAGAAAAGGTTAAAAAGACCCAAGGCAAAATGTAGATAAAGAGAAACAGGTTAATTTAAGAGCTACCTAAAAATTAGGTAAGCCAAGGTCAAGCATTCAAAACTAATAATAAGTCTCCATGTCATTTGGGAGCTGGTTGGTGGCCCAGAAGAAAAAGCCTGGTACATGGTACTGGCAATAAATAAATAAATAAATAAATAAATAAATAAATAAATAAATAAATAAATAAATAAAAGATATGCATACCAATAGAAAAGAAGAGCACCTAGAAATAAACCCACACAGCTACGTCACTTTCTTTTTTTAAAGAAGTCAAAATATCCATTGGACAAAAGAACCTATTTAACAAATAGTGCAAGCAAAATTGGATGTTGAAAAATGAAACTAAATCTATATCTCTTTTTTTTTTTTTTTTTTTTTTTTTTTGGTTTTTCGAGACAGGGTTTCTCTGTGTAGCTTTGCGCCTTTCCTGGAACTCACTTGGTAGTCCAGGCTGGCCTCGAACTCACAGAGATCCGCCTGGCTCTGCCTCCCAAGTGCTGGGATTAAAGGCGTGCGCCACCACCGCCCGGCTTAAATCTATATCTCTTAACTTAGATAAAAATTCAAAATATAAAATTTAAAAAACTTAATGAAAGCCTTCAAATATTGTAATTGATAGAAGAAAGTAGATGTAAAAAATCTAATGATAGAGGTATTGGCAAAGACATTCTAAAAAATTATCTTAATATCATAGAAAACAAAAACTGGCAAATAGAACTGCAAGAAATTGAATTTTTTTATGATAGCAAGGGATCAGTCATGAGAAAGAGGAAACACTGCTTACACACTTGCTTCCTAAGCCTTGCTTGGTTGGCTTTTTTATATAATTCAGTATCACCTGCTAGAGGTGGCACCATCAACAGTGTGCTGAGCCCACCCACGTCAATCATTAATAAAGACATGCCTCACAGACTTCTCTAAAGGTAATCAGACAGAGACAGTACCTCAGTGGAGATGCCCACCTCCCAGAGGACTCCAGTCTGTTAAGCTGACATAAACTAACAGTCACACCAACTCTGTGACAGGAGATTGGTAGCCAGAATACACAAAGCCTGCAAAAATTAAATACACCCAAATGATTCAATCAGTAAATGGGCTTATGGACTGAACAGATTTTTCTCCACGGAAGAATCACAAATGGCGAGGAAGTGCTAGAAAACATGTTCTACATCTTATCCCACCTAAAAACAAAGAACGACAATGTTGGTGAGGACGAGCAAAGCCGAACTCCTACGCACTGAAGGTAGTACAGCCACTGTGAGAATCAGGGCAGAGGGTCCTCAAAAGGTTTTAAATAGAACTGTTTATCCAGCTATACCACTCTCTAGTATATGCCCAAAAGACTCTCAGTCAATATGCCACAGTTACTTGCATGTTCATGCTTATTGGTACACAATTCAGTCTACAACAGGTAAATGGATAAAAAAAAAAAAGGTGGTGCATATATTTGATAGAATTGTATTCAACTATACAGAAAAACAAAAATCATGGCATTTTCAGGGAACTAGGTATTATGTTAAGCAAATTAAGCACATCATATTTTCTCGTGTATGCAAAACCTAAACTTACATTATCGGCTGTCTCCTACTTTACAGTTTCCTTGGCTGAACAAGAGCTTTTTATGAGAGAAATAATGGAAGAGCTCAAGGATGGTGCCTGGACACATGATTGTCATACACCTAAACTCACAGCAGCTAGGGTCACCACATTAGACCTACACGAGGTCAAGAGATTATACATATAGCATGTACTCTCATCATCCTCAAGCCTAGCTGAGGAGCTGATGGCAGTAGATATCTGTAGGAGGGGAAGAGTTAGTTTTTGGGGCAAGGGCAGACATTGGTAGGTTGCTCATGTACAGAGGATGGCCCCACACTGTGCACATATGGACAGCATTAATTAGACTTAGTGCATTACTTAAAAAAAAAAAAAAAAAAGGAAAAACCCATAAAATTAGAAGGGATATAGGGAGATGTATTAGGAGTGAATACAACCAAATGTAGACATAATTCTGAACGGTTTTATTAAATAAGAAACACAGAGCCAAATGCAGAGTTAAAAGCCCCAGAGGTCAGAGAGCAGTAGCTAAGAGCTGAGACCAAGACCACCTTTCTTACCCCTCGCTGCCACTGCTGTCCTCCCCCCCAAAGAGACCTACTTCCTGTGTGTCTGTCTTTTTATTGACTTTCTGTTCTGCCTTCTCATTGGTTGTAAACCCAACCACATGACCTCTTCATCACTGCCTGTCTATATAGACCTCCAGGTCTCTATGGTTGGTATTGAGATGAAGGGCCTGTGTCTCCATGCTGGCTGTATCCTTGAACATACAGAGATCTGCCTGTCATGTGATCAGGATTAAGGGTGTATGCTACCACTGCCAGACTTCTGCTAAATGGCTTGCTATTAGCTATGACCCCCAGGCAACTTTATTTATTAACATACAATAAAATCACATTTCAGCACAAATAAAATATCACCATAACCAAGATACATGTATACATGTATGAAATTGTCAAAAAATAAAAAAAAATATATTTCTAAAATCACAAATGCATTTGGTAGAGGACTTAGAGGAATCATGTACTAGGTATCTTGCTGAAACATATTAAGTGATTGATTTAGGATCGGTTTTAAAATAGCAGTCTTCATTTACCTTTGTTTTCCACGTTACCCACAGCAACTTTATTTGGAGGCAGATCAGAAGAAGTTTACCAGCTACAGTTTCTTATTCTAAGGAACAGTGATGGGGGATCATCCCTATTCAAAGCAGTGGACATAGATGAGTTGAGCTGCCTCTAGAGGATATTTTAGATGAATCAAGCTGTAAGAGATCCACGCAAAGGTTTCCTATGTGCATACTGATGTGAGTGTTTCACAGTAACAAAGGCTGCCTTGGAACCCTCAGCAATGAGCCTGCTCATACAGTGACTTTATGTAGGTTCAGAGAGAAAGAGAAACTGAATATGTCATTATCTACATTTCAGCCTCAAGATTTCTTTATATTCTAAATTTTCACAGCAAAGTGATTTCCCAAACTCAGGTAAATCTCAAGAGGCTGGATAATGATTCACATACCAATCGCAATGTTTCCATTTTAGACATAGCCATTATTTTGGTAATGCCATTGATTGCTTAATTCTGCTAGTTTCCTTAACAGCAAAGGGAAATGGAAACCATTCCTGTAATTGCCAATATGCAGCCTTACACAGAAGCCAGTTGAACGGGAATGAAGTTTATACCTGGCTTTCAGTTAATGAGGTTTCTCAATCAATCAGCAATAGTTCCTGAGTGCCTGTTGAGCAATGTGCTAACCCAGGTAAACTCTATTGTTAGATTTTTTTTTTCTTTAATGTAGAACAAGGAACGCTTCTCTAGAACTTGGGAAGGGGGGTGGTGGTTTTTTCTTCAGAGACAAACTTTGAAATTGATGCATAAAGATTCAGTAAACAAATTTGCCTAGGAGATTGGATGGCTTTCCTGGCTAATTGTAACCTGATTGAATGAAACAGCAATGTATTTAAAGGAAGAGTGTGTTAATGAATGGAAAAAAATGAGTTTTAAGGGGCAGTAAAGTGAAATGTAGGTTCTAGAGGGAAATTCTGACAAGGAAGCCTGATGCAAATTAAGCACTGAAATGTTTCAACTCTAAGGGCAAACAAAAAATAAAAATAAGGGACTTAATTTTCCCTATTGAAAACTAGGGAGGAGACCACTCTCCTTTTTCCCCCTAAAATATTCACTTGAAAGCTTACAAATTCTTAATCTTCTTTTTGAAATGCATGTAAATCCTTTTATTTTAATAGTTAAATAAACCTCTTGTCAGCTTAATGGCCCCCAATGAAAAGCAATCACCAGGGAAGATGGAAGATCCTAGCTCTCACTTTCTGTGGAAGGATAATAGTACAGTGTAGAAGGAGGGTAATAATGTCAATAGAGTCTTTCTCCAAGTTGCAAAAGTATCCTGGGATAAAACTGTGAGAGTTTAACTTTCTTATGATAAGGCCAATCAACTGACACTGCTATCTACTTCAATTATTAAGTAAAATGACGATGAACTAGGCATGATAAAAGGTGCTGAGTCTTCTTGGAAAGGATTTATTTATCTTAAGATCCTGTAGAAAATGATTGCCTAGTTGGCTGTAAAAAGGCAAGATCTTCTTTAGTCTTTGCAATCTCCCATGCATTGCCTTTGGTGCACATTTCACTGCTTTTAATACTTTTGCAATAGTAATTTTCTTTCTCTTCTACATATGATGGGGGAACATTGGGTGTCTCTGAGAACAATGGGGCTTTTCTGGACTCTTGGTGAGCTAAGCTTAAGGGGGTCCTCTCAAGTCATATATCTATAACTCAGAGAAATTATTTATTTCCTCACACCTATGTTCTGAGTCTCCTGCCTCTTCTGGGAGAAACGTGGCCAGATTTAGTAAAGAACAAGCTCTTCACTGAATGGCTGGCCCCTCCAGGAGCGCTGAACAGTCTCTTAGGGTGAGGTTATCAGTCAGCCAGAAACTTCCCTTAGAGGTTAACAGGCCTGACACAGCAGAAGTGCCAAGGTCAGGTCGTTCCCCTGAAGTTAATTTGGTAGCCTCTGGAATGAAGAAGGCTATGGCTTCTACTACCATAGGGCAAGCTGGCCATCTCTTGGCCACTAGATCCAATTCTTCCCTCAAGTATCCAAATAGGCTGCAAGGCAGGCTTGTGGGTCTGAGTCAGAACTCACAAGGCCACCCCCTTTTCTTCTGACACATAAAGATTAAACACTTTTTCAATTGGAAGATTCAAGGCTGGGGCCTCAAGTCGGCCTGTTTTACCTGGCTAACGGAATGCTGTATCTCTGGTTCCCAGGTCAGGAGGGGAGGTCTTGATGCCTGGGTATCTTTTTTTTTTTTTTTTTTTTTAAATTAACTGACACAGGGGACAAGATATCATTGCCTCATATTTGGAGATCTATAGCCAGTAGAATCTTGTGGTTCCCAAGAATCCTCTAAATTGCTTGAGGCCTTTAGGGAGTGGGTAGGGACAATGGGCTTTGTCCATTATTTACTTAATGCTCTAGTCCACTGTCACAAAATTAGCTCAAAATACTTAATATTTTAATGTCCGGACACAGTTGTACTTTAGATTTTGAAACTTCAACAGCCTCTGTCTCCAAATTGTGAAGTGACCTCTATGGGGCACAGAGATGGTTGCTATCTGAGAGAAACTGAGCCTGAGATGAGAGAATCTGGGTAAGTTCTTCTAAGGTTTGCCCAAATAGGTGGGGGGCTAACTGTACGCCCTCAGTGCAGCATTGGCCAAGTCAATTGAGCAACCACCTCTGAAGGATACTAGGAATCAGGGTGTAGCAGGATACAAAAGAAAGTATCTTTTTAAGTTGAGAACCCCCAATCCTTTAGCACCTTTAGGAACTCGAGTCAGTAAGGTGGGTGGATTGGGGACTACAGGACAGATGGGAAATGTAGCCTCATTAACAGAACAGAAGTCCTATACTAGCCTCCATTCCCCATGGAGTTCTGAACTCCCAGTATATAGGGGGGCTTCAGGGAATATTGCAGAAGTTTTAGGGTTTTCCTTAGACTGACCAGGCCACAGCAATGGGAAAGTGGAAGTGAAAACAGAAGCAAGGAACCCAGGCACTGTGGATGTAGGAAATGGGAGTCAAAGCATGCAGCAGCTGCATCTCCAGGCTATTCCTGCTGCAGCTATTGCAGCTGACTTTCCACTGGTGGTGGCTCGTCTAGCACCAGGCAACCTATTGCTCCATCTCAGGTGAGACTCTGCCCTGGGCCCCTGCAAATTCCCACGGGCCTTACAAATCTAGCTATCTCAAAGTGTTAGCCCTCTTTGGAAGTTTCCCAGTGCGTGCTTTCCTAGCCAGGTGCAAACTCTGTCAGTGTCCTGTAGAACAGGAAGGCTATTCAGGCACACTCCCAGCTCCTGGCCTTACAAGTAGCTGAAAGAGAAAACAGAAGGAGTTGTGTTTCGGTACCCCAAAGAAATCTGCCTTATTTCAAATGTGCCCAGTTACCAAGTGAAAGGGAGGGTTAAAGAAGAAACGAAATACAAGAAATAACCATCATTTCTCCTGTTTGCAAGCAAGGATGAGAGAAGATGGAGGGCGAATAAGGTCAAGTTAAAATAGCAAAAGAAAGCCGGGCAGTGTTGGCGCGTGCCTTTAATCCCAGCACTCGGGAGGCAGAGCCACGCGAGCTCCAAGACAGGCACCAAAGCTACACAGAGAAATCCTGTCTCAAAAACAAACAAACAAATAATAAATAAATAAAATAGCAAAAGAGTATTGTCTCTGTACTCATCCTCCTTTGATTCCCTGGCCTTAAAGTGCCAACAAGATGTTGAAACTGATGTGTCTGGGAGAATAGTAAAGCTTTTTTTTGGCTCTTGGTGAGTTTAGCTTGGGGTACCTGGGGTCCCAGAAATTTCCATCTCTACCAAAGCTACACAGCCTTTGGCTTTCAGATTCTCATTTCTCAAATTCGAAAACTGAAATTCACAGAGCACAGAGAGTGAGTTTTACAAAGAAGCTCATTATAGATTCCTAGGTGGGAGTGAAAGAGAGACAGAAGATAGAGTTCCCGTGTAGGGGAACAGATCTCTGGAACTGGGATTCAGCTGAAGGTCTTTCGGTTAATAAGGTTTTACTGGATGGAGGCACCAAGGGAGAGTCACTGGTTGGTGCAGTTGGCCCATTCCCAGGAGTCCATATGCCTCTCAGTTGCAGTGGCATCCTCATGTATAGTTTCTGGGAACATGGTACTCACTCAGGGGGAAAGAGTTAAGGAAAACCCAAGCGTCCCTTCTGTCACCCTGGTCTCTGGCCAGAGCAAGACCAAAGCCATTTTGGGTTAAATATTTCTGACATCTCTGGCCCCTACCAAGGAGGAAACTGCCAACATGGCCAAAGACACTTCCAGTTTCAGCCAAGGAAAAAAATGTTCACATTTGGGGTCTGCTACCCTAAATTGCACAGCCCTAGTCTCATGACCCTTACTGGGAAGTGTTTCTGGATTGGGAGGAAGCTTAGTTATGCTTTCCAAAACACACTCCCTTGCTTATTCCAAACTCTTGATCACTATTGGCTTTCTTTACATTATCCATATCCATGTGCACTGAGTAGGTGTAAATTTTTTTATCTGTATTTACTATGATTCCCATGCTAAACATCTTTAGTCTAAGGAACAGTCTTAAATCTAATGATTGCAAAGATTAGTGTTCTTACATTCTGTGAGAAGCCTTCCTTTTTTCTTCTGTGAGGCAGGGTCTCCTGATGTAGCCTTGGCTGGCCAGAATCATGATATGTAGAACAGGCTAGCCTCAAACTCACAGAGATTTGCCTGACCCTGCTTCTTGAGTGCTTGGATTAAAGGCACATGTGACCACACCCAACTTCTGTGAGAAGTGCTGTGGGATGGTCTGTATGTTAAATGTGTTGCTCTGATTGGATAATAAATAAAACACTGATTGGCCAGTAGCCAGGCAGGAAGTATAGGCAGGACAAGCAGAGAAGAGAATTCTGGGAACAGGAAGGCTGAGTGAGAAAGACGCTGCCAGCCGCTGCCATGACAAGCAACATGTAAAGATACCGGTAAGCCACAAGCCATGTGGCAACTTATAGATGAATAGAAATGGGTTAATTTAAGATATAAGAACAGTTAGCAAGAAGCCTGCCACAGCCATATAGTTTGTAAGCAATATAAGTCTCTGTGTGTTTACTTGGTTGGGTTTGAGCGGCTGTGGGACTAGCAGGTGAGAGAGATTTGTCCTGACTATGGGCCAGGCAGGAAAACTCTAGCTGTAGAGAAGTCTTAATGAATAGCTAGGGAACTTGAGAGAAGGCTCAGCAGTTAATAGCACTTGCTGAACATAATAATTGGAATTCAGATCCCACAAAACAAGCCATATGTCCTGCAAAATCCAATAATTCTAACCGTGAGGGATCTAAAACCCTTTTGAACTCCATATATGAATAAGCATATCAGCATACACAGGCAGGCTTACAGTCATACAGACACTTGCATATACATAATTAAAACAAATCTTAATGTGAATTCCTATACAATTGAATAGTGACATGCAAATTTCTTCATAACAAGAATTGATAAATGTTAAAAGCAAATGATGTTTGAGAATGAGAGACGGTTCAGTGGTAAAGAGCATTTGTTATTCTTATAGAGGACCAAGATTTGGCTTCCAGCACCCATGTGGGTGCTCTCATCCATCTGTAACTCCAGATCCAGGAGATCTGACACCCTCTATTTGGCCTCTGCAGGCACTGCACTCATGAGGTCTACGTATATACATACAGGGAAAACATGCAGATACATAATACCAAATACATGAAGAATGTTTATAAAAAATAAATATTTGTTTGTTCAGGTCTTGGCTCTAGATTAAAAACAGGTAAGAACTGGGGAGCCTTGACATTTCATTCTGAAATATTCAGCAGAATTCCTCAAAGAAGAGAGAAACAGCATTCTAAGATTTAATATTCCCTTCTTAGCTGGGTACTTGGAGGATATCACTGTATTTTGACCTTAGCATTACTTCCCCCATGCAAACACAACATTTACGGAACTTCTGACCTGACTGCTTTCACTCTAAGTCTGTCTGTTCTTATCCTTTGGAGACAGAAGAACCTGGCACCCTTCAGAGGTGCCTACTAAACCTGGAAGTCAGGCAGTATCAACCTAGTTACATGCAAACTATTTACCTTTTTGAGTATTATGATTCTTTTTTGGACTCTAGAATATTTTATTTTTCCATCTTTCAGTTGTTTGCATACTAAGAAAACCTTCAGTTTGTGGATTCTAATTATTAATATTATGTTGATTTTTCATTATGAAATAATTTGGTAACATGTCCTGAAATAAGTTTAATTTTTCAAAATTATTACCTATTTCAACATAAACTAGAAATTGGAAACAATAACAAATATATGGTGAGCTATTAAATCTGACTCCTTTGCTATGTTTTATAGGGAAAAGGGTAATAGATGAATATGACAATAACTTTATGGCTTCCCCTAAAGTCAGTCCCCAAAAGTATAAAATATATATATATATATATATATATATATATATATATATATATATAGTCATTGCCAATTATGTCAACAAAACTGAAACACAGATGTAGGGGGGAAAGAGAGCATTCACTAGTGGGAAGAATTTAGACTTGTATGCTTCCTACAAGGTCTTTTATATATTTCTAAAATGGAGATTAGGGGAAAAAAAAAGAGAATGAAGAAGAATGGGGATTTTTTAAAAATCATTCTATATTTGAAGGCATAACCTAAATTACTTTGAAACTTCTAGATTACACACATACACAGAGAGAGAGAGAGAGAGAGAGAGAGAGAGAGAGAGAGAGAGAGAGAGAGAGAGAGAGAGAGAGGAGAGAGAGAAAGAGAGATTTCTCTTTACTTTGTGTCAGAAATTTCACTTGGAACTTGAAAAACAAAAACAACTGGAGCCTCATCTCCATTTCCAAACAAACTCACCTAATTTTTACGTACCCTTTAATTGCAATGACTTTTAATACTGGCCTTAATCATCAATTTTATCTTACCATTTTCAGTACTAATCAAGCAAATTATACATAATTTGGCTCTTATAATTACAATATGCTACTCACATTTTTACATCACAAAATGTGATTTATTAAAAAATATAAAATTTTGTGAATCGAATAACTAAATTATATTTACTAGGTAACATGTCATTTCATCTCATATTGTTCTAGAGTGTCAGAATGTTTCATTCAGTCTATAAGATAAGAGAATATTAGGATTAAATTGAAATCTGACATTTCAATGACATTTGCCAGCATGGCATGAAAAGTAATAGATCAAATTACTGTTTTGTCTTAGTATACCTGGGGGTTAGTTACAAAGCCTCCCAATAATTGTATCTAATTACTTCAACCTGTTCTTCTGCTGGTTCAGTAAAGTAAGGAAAAGGTCACTGAAATGAAGTGAAGTATGTCCATCCAGTCTTTATCAGGTCAAAGACACATGGCTGGTTATTACTAGCTCTACAGGGTGTCATTACACATTCAAAGTGGCCTTGGCCTTGAGCACATATTACCCTCACATCTTTCAGGTGTCACTGTCTTGCAGAAAATGAGATGATCTCCTAATGATCAAAACACTCTCACAGCTACAGCAATGCCAGATCTTGGTTCCAGATGCACACTGAAAGATGGCAGTACAAAACCCTGAAATATCTGATTAGACTGGAGTTTTACCTAAACTCCTATCCCATATGACATCAGTGAGGACTCCATAATGCATCACTTTGTAGTAAAAATATGACTGCATTTCCAATGAATTTATTACTGAATTTTCCCTATGGCTGTCTATAATTTTCATTCCTTCCAAAAATATGGCCAGGAGCTTTGAATATTATGATATTAAATAGAATACAATTAGACAAATTGCATTGATATAAGAAATAATATGAAAACAAAAGTATAAACATATATATAATTGTGGTGCACTTACCTTGTGACTATTACAGGGTAGCTCTCAATGTAATTGTAATTGTGTAACAAGTAACATGAACTCAAGAACAAGAGGTTAATATAAAGCTATGAAAGAAAGTTTAGTTCATGCTTGCCAAATATTCTCTGATTTAGAAAATATGTGAAAGATACAGTTTACTTATTGTAATCCCCAAACAGGACAGTTATGGGAAGAACTGTTATAGGCACTTCTTACAGAAGACTAATAATGTAGGTATGGGAGACTCCTTGAAATAACAAAAGCAATGAAAAACTATCCCGTGGTTAAGAGACCTTTTGGAATCTCATTGTGAAAGGTGAATAAAAATGCCAGCAGAGTGAACTGCAGAATTAAGACAAAAGGAAAGGTGGGCAGACAGACAACTGGAAACCCAAAAGTAAGCATAGCAGTGCATGAAGGTGGGTAGAGGTAAGTTCTGAGATATACAGAAACAGAATACATGTAGAAAGCTAATTAACAGTGTGGTGTGCAAAATACTGGCCTCCCTTATAGCCCTTAGAATTTTTGTGTGTGAGTTATATAATATGACAAAGAAAGTTAAGGTAGCAGAGGGAATTAAAGATGCTGTGGGATAATCTTAGGGGGATTTCCCCATCTTATTTAGGTAGGTTCAATGCAATGAGAAATGTAGAAAAAAGGAGAAGGGGAAATCAGAATAGTGAATGTGGGAGTGACGTGAGAGAAACATTAAATGACATAGTGAGATTTTAAAATAGAGGATAAGGGTTACAGGAAAAGCAACCAGCTAACGCCTCCAGACAGGAATGTCACCTCTTGGTAACTTGGTATTAGTTCACTGACACACAAAACTATATAACTAATGAAATATGCATGTGTTTTAAGCCTCTAAGCTTGTGAAAATTCAGTATGGTGACATCAAAAACCAATTCATCAATGTTGTAGTCAGCATGAGACACTAATTGTGAATTCTAAAAAAAAAAAAGTTGGAAGAATTTCATACACAAATGTTTTACTGATAGGGAGTGTGCATGCTCAATATGTTAACCAATATTTATTTATTTACTGAAAAGAACAGTTGCAGGAAAGTTTAAATAAACACAGATAAAGATATTTAAAATCCTAATTTTCTTTGATAGATGCACATAAGAAATGTTCCTGCTCCCCATTTCACTTGTCTTATGGGTTTCAGCATTAGGAAAACATTAAATGACTGTCTCTCAGTGCTAACTTCTCAGATTAAATCTTACCGATTTGTTCAGTCTTTATTTGATATGCATCTGTCCTTGTAACTCTGCCTGACCCAACAAGCTGCTTCCTGGACGTAAGGAGATGTACCATGAGGACAGGTTGAGGATCTGCTCTTTGTCCGTGGTTAGATGGATGAAGTCACTGCCACTTACTTAAGGCAAACGTTGATGAGAGAAAAGATAAGTTCGGAATAAAGCTCGGAGAAGTCTGAGCCTGCCATTTCATTAGAGGTGGTGGGAGAGAATGCATGCTTCTTCCATATAGTAGAGGGCAATAAGTGTGACTTTTCTGTTTGGAGAGGAATCCCTTTTGAGGTTTTTATTCATTAAACTTAATACCTCAGCTCCTTTGGTTTCTTTTCCATCCAGTTCACTTAATGTGCTGGGAAAGATTTAGCACACTAAACTTAAAGTTTTGTTCCTGAGTTTGTTTGCCCCTAGCATCTAGCATCTAGACCTTTCTCACTGTCTACCAAAATCCTGTCTTGGTCATTATTTTTTTTTTTCTTCTCACAATCTAGAGAAGCTGGTTCTTCCCATCACTGGAGGTTTTGCTTATTGTTTGTTTGGATGGGAGGGTATATGTCATTGATTGGCTTAGGGACCCAACTCTAACCCAATCAGCACACAGCATGTTTCTAGTACAACATTCAATCAGAATCTGATGAATCTAGCCTTGATGAAAGCTCTTGCCTGAGGGGGAGAAAAAAATCTTCCAGCTTATAGATGGATCTCCAAATTAGTCTCCAAATTAACTTAGATTTCTTTCTCATGCTCATTGCCATTTCTCTGAAATGTGGAGATGGCAAAGTGCTGTCATCATCAAAGGAGCAGCCTGGGGAAACCCAACACTCAAAGTGCTAGATAAAAGCTGAAGTTATCAAATTAAAAGGACCTAAAGCCAGTCAGGCCTTTGCACTAATAAATGATTTCACTGCTTAAGCCAATTTGAGAGTTTAAGAACTGTCTGCTATTTGGACTCACGCATAAAGAAAGAGTTGGTGTAGTCTCTGAGATTACCCTTACATGGTCTTCTTGGCCTAAGATAAATAAACAAACAAAAAACCTGTGAACTTTAGCCAGAAGGATTAACCATAAAAGAGGTCTCCAGGAAGAGCACAGACCCGTTGTGGTAGGTTAAGTAATAGGTCAAAGAATGGAAGATGTCTCCGAAGTCACCCTTTCAGAAACAAAATTCCACTTATTCAAGCTTTTTTCCCCTTGTGTTTCAAGTGAATAAACAAAAGCTTGGATTTCTTTCTCATGCTGCTATTTGCTCAAGGAAGTAGAGGTTGAATGCTGTGCAAAGCCAGGAGATGTTGTCAGCCCTTGCTGGGATTCCTTTGTCCTTTAGATTAGTATCTGGCTAGTCACAGCTTCAAGGCCTGTATTTCCTATCTCTGTGAATGGTGCTCCATTCCTGTTTATTTTATCTGTCATCCCCTTATTATTTGCTTATCTTAGTTAAACTGTTCTCTAGAAATAAGCTTCAGATGAAAATAAAGACAAATTTTAGGCTACTGAGAATTTATTCAGTGAGTGTCTGTCTAGACAGGGGGCCTTGGTATTGGAATTACATCTCCCTTGACTGGTAATCTTGTCATCTTATCTCTTGTTTCCAGGACTGGTCACATTTTAAAATAGAATTTTTTTTTTTCCCAAGAAAACAATTAATTGCTGCATTTAGATAATGCTTTCTCTGGAAAGATTGCATGGACTCTGTGGCCACCCAGCGCTCTCCTCTCTGCTTCCCAAGTGCTCTCTTCACACTCTGTACTCTCCTGTATGGCACTTTCCTCACTGTAGTCACGTAACTCCCATTCACAGTCTGTGAGCTCCCCAGCCATGTGCCTGAGCCTTATAGATCTGAACCTCATTACCTAATGTAAAAGCTGACACAGGCGCTACCTCCACAAGTGGTCTGTGATACTGATTAAGTGAAGGCCCTCTCAGGAATGTGTCTCCTTACTGCCGCTCTTCCCATAAAGCTAGTTACCAAGGTCTCTTCTAGACATTGCAAGAGTAAGAGGCTGCAGTCTAGACTATACACAACCCAGTTCCAGCTTTGCTCTGTACTGGCTGAGCAACGTTGAAGAAATTACTTAATGGCTCTCCAAGTCTCCGCTTGTTCAGCTGCAGAATTGGTAGAATAAGTGATTCTACTTACTGGGTATTTTGTGAGAATCCAGTAGAAGTTCTTCTGTAAAGCTTTTAGAAGTACAGCTGGGGTGTGACATACACTCACTTTTTCTTCCTAGATGGCAGAATTTTGGGGGTTTAATGGCAGCTGATGTGACTATTGTAACTAGTAGCTACTGAAATACTTTACTTTCAGAGTGATTAGCTATCAAATTCCAAAGAATAACGAAATTGCATTGTGAAAAAGAAGGCAGTGATTTGGGGCTAGTTTCAGGATGACTCCAGATAAGTTTGCTACTGAATATATATTAGAGGTCCTACGAGAAGCAATCCCACTGGGCTTATGCTTTACTTTTCATTGGTTGTTTTCTACACTCATCATCTGAATTCATAGCTGGTCATCTTTGGGGTGCTACCATATGGATATGTGACTCCACAAATGCTACAATTCACAATTCATTGAAAGCAATGGGAATGAACATCAATAGTGGCTTATTCTGCACTCAGACCATTTCAAAGGTCCTTCTAGTCTTCTGCATGATGTATCATTGTTGATAAGACTGGACTATGAAAAATTTGGACAACCCTCTGTTACTGTTGTCTATTTAAAATGCTGATTATTTAGTACTGTTCTCTCAAACCATTCCTTCCTTCCTCTCAAGTCTAGCCCATAAAATCATGTGGTTTGGGCAGGCATGTGTGTAGATACATGTATACTAGGAGTGAATCAATTTGTCCTTAACAAAACACAAGCTCCAAATATTGCAGTTCTACACAATCTCATGTTACCTGTGTTTAATGTCTTTAATATTAGTCCATTGGAACACTGAAGCTGAAATTGGTTGATTAGCTACGATGAATTGAGACTGTTCTGTTAAACCTTACCCATGACTCTGGTTGACATACCAGGAAAATGGTTTATTTTGGAAACAGGCCCTAAAGCCTACCCCATTCTCTTTAATTTTCTCAGGAGGAGAGAAAGAAAAACACATGTAAGATTGATTTACAGATGCAAGAAAGCCAATTGTGAGCGATAGCAAGAGAAAGCAGCAATGGTCCCCTCAGAGAGGTGCTAAATTAGGGCTGAATTTCATGAGCTTTTCATAAGCACTAGCATGTTACCATAACCTTGGGAACACCTCTGAATTCTGAAGATGGTACATGAGGTGTTTATTTTCTGTCAGCATGTTCATGTGCATTGATCTGATTACATAAATAATTTTAGTATTCTAATTTTCTATCTGAAAAATGCTCTAAGATTATTTAAACAAAAAAAAAAACTTTTTGTACAATCAGTAGTGCCCAAAGAATAGACTTTTACAATGCGTGGGAGAGAGGAGAACAAAGAAGGAGACCCAGAGAGGAAGACAAAGCAATACCCGTCTTACCAAGAGAAAAGAGGAAAACAAGGTGAGACATAAGAAAGAATTTCACTGAATTAGAAAGCAAAGATTTAAAAAAAATGTATTTTTTTAATAAAATGTATCCCATTTTCTGTGCAATGTTAGTTTTTAAGAAGTAACTACAGTTTTTTTTTTAAATGTTCAATAATACTACTTTTCTCTATTTGTGTAATAAATATATCTGTCAATAAAATGCTAGTTTGCTACAGGTCATTTTAATTAATTCAATGCTTTTTAGAATTCCTTTTGCTTTGTAAGTCAACTTTATTGAGTTATAATTTACAAATGGTGAACTGTATCCATATAAATTTTGCAGTTTGTTGCGTTTCTACAGATGTATGCAATTCTGAAAATATCACCCAAATCATAATAAATACTGTTGTTTCTAAAACCCGAGAATGTCTCTTGTGTTTCTCTGGGTCCCATCTCTTCTTCCTATGCCTATGTCATCGTAATGAAGACATTTTTCTAGACAGTTTCAAAGAGGATGAGAGATGGGGGCTGTAGTTGTAAAACCAACCTGTAACAGACCACAGGCTTTCCTGGAGCAGATGACACACAGGTGAGAGAATTGTTGATTGTGTTGACACCACTGCGTTTTAGGGAGGTTGTTGTTGTTCGGGTACCTAAATGGCAGAAAAGATCAGAAAACATAGGTGTGAGTCAATGACATGGTGCTACTCACAGGGGAAGTAATGAGCTGTTTTTCATACATACAAATAAATCAAACAAACCACTGGCTAGAGATAAAGATCTCTACTTGGAGAAAGTTTTGAGTATTGAATAAAGAGACTTAAACCAAGGCAAATCATTGTAAGCTAGCTGTGCCTCTTTTAATCTCCCTGAGTTTTCACTATAAAATTGCCATAAAAGTAATAGCCACCAGAGATTTTCCAAAAATACATGGTGAAATTGCAGTTTTAACAAAATGCCCATCTTGTTTCTTGCCGTATCTTTAGTAACTAGTGTGTAGTCAGTGGGCACTTTGTAACTATTTGTCACCTTAGAGTGAATGAAAACTTTTGAAAGCAATTTCCTCTGCTTAGAAATTTTACAGAGCACCAAGTATGTTTTGAATTATGTAAGTAATTCATTTCTGTTTTTGAAAAAAATTGGGAAAAATAACAGAAGAAATCACATCTTTTTCAGCAGTTGACTTACAGTCACCATCTTGAAGGTGTTTGTTTTATTGCCTTTCCTGACTGCCTAATTAATGACACCCAAACTAATGCTCTGCAAATCCCAAGATTATGTGAGTGCTGCTGTAGTCTTTTAGTATGAGCCTTTTTGGTCCATTGAGTGTTTGATTAGTTGGAAGCTTATTTGAATTTAAAGTATTCTGTAGTTTGAAAAAAAGAGCTTTATTGATGGAATACATAAAGTATCAGGTCTGTAATTCTGGGTATTTGGGAGGCTGGCCCAGGAAGACTACAAGCTCAAGCCATGCAGGGGCTACAGAGTGGATCCAAACTCAGTCTGGGCAATTCAGTGAGACAATGCCTCAAAACAGCAGCAAGTAAAAACAGGGTTAGGAAATACTTTAATGGTAGAAAAACTCACTCAACTATGATGTGTGAGACTCTAGGTTGATCTCCTGTCAAACCAATCAATCAATTTAAAAATTAAAACACAGTTCAGAAAACAGTCAAATGAACTTCTAGACTGAAAACTACAAGCACTGTGATTGGAATAAAATTCACAATTATCCTTTGTCCTCCTTTCTTAACCATACACCAGGATACAGCTTACTGTTGTCTCAGTTTTAAAAAGATCTTGTTTTGTTTTGTTTTATTTTAACCCCCACTCCCACCCCATGTGTGCATGTAGTACAGGCATGTACAGAGTCCAGAAACAGACATTGGATTTCCTGGAGCTGGAGTCACTGAGAGCTAGTAACTGAACAGGAGTTCATCTCTTAGCATCTGAGCCATCTTTCTAGCCCCAATGTCTTTCTTTTGAGGTACTTGCATTTGATTGCCTAGAAGTCAGTCGGGAGTTATATTAAGTCTTTGACTTTGGATTATGTGGACAGTTGGTTCCACATATCAAATTGCAGTAAAATTGAGACTAGTGATAGATTTAACTTGCTCTACCTTCTAGTAAAACTTAGGCTGCCTTTATAATCCCAGAAATTCTAAGCTGGGCTTAGTGGCACAAGTCTTTAATACCAGCTTTTGGGAGGCAGAGTCAGGAGGATACCTGTGAGTTCAAGGCCAGCCTAGACTACATAGTGAGTTCCAGGATGACCAGGGCTATATAGAGAGACCCTGTTTAAAAAAAAAAAAAAATTCTGTGCTGATTTCCAGAGAAATACTATGGGAATATAATTAAAGACTTACTTCACTTCTACATTTTCTTGTTAAAATATTGAACTGGAATACTCGAACAGCATTGCTTCACCAACACTAGACACACTAAAATAAAAAGATAAGCCACATATTCCACTGAAGTATTGTCCTTTGTAGTGAACGCCTCATCTCATAGACTCATGAGGATTTTGAGTGAAATTCTTTGTCTCAGCTAAAATCCTTCAGTAGCTCTTTCATAATCCGGGAGCACTGATGCCCCTCTAGTTAATATGCATTAGTAATGTAGTTTAATCTGACAGTGCCACTAGTGTTTTAAAGCTTACAAACAGGGCTTGGAGAAATGGCTTAGCAGTTAAGAGCTTTTGTTGCTTTTGCAGCACATCCAGGTTTAATTCCAAACACCTGCATGGCAGCTCAAACCCATCTGTAATTTCAGGTCTAGGGAATCTGATGCCGTCTTCTGAGCTCCAAGGGTACCAAGTATGTACACAGCATACATACACACATGTAAGCAAAACACTCATACACATAAAACAAAATAAATAAATCTAAAACAAGTTTAACATATTTAAAGACAAATGATAGCATTACCAAAAAAGGTTCAATTTCAACTAGTTTTGATATAGATTTTTATTTTAATGATTTCTTGACTTTACATTTTGACTATCTATTGTCTTTGTCCAAAGATTAGTCTATATATTATGGCTCTTGACTCGGAAGATCTATATGATCACAAAAAATTAATCAGCAAGTATAATTCATATCCTGGATTCTTCATCAGGATCCAGAGGATTAATGCTGCTCACCAAAGTTTGCCTGATGCCATGGTTCCCACACTGCAGAGGAGAGACAGCCAATGGAATGAATTTACCACCATCATAGGCTCTTTGTGTTTAAAAGGGACAACAATGCATGTGTGCTTAAAATTTCATGGTGTAAAGATGCCAAGACCAAACGTGTTGTTTTTGAAATGATATGTAAATGGAGTTTTATTTATTTATTTTTAATTAGGAACAGTTCAAGTACAAAGTTTTGCAGACTTGTAATGCTGGGTGGCAATCTTAACATTTTCTTCTAACTTTTGTCTAATTTTTTTTTGTGTGTATGTAATACGTGTACTTCTGTGTATGCAGGTACACAAGAATAACATCCACTTTTTCATTGATGTATTTAAATTATACAACACTTCATTTCTTTTCAATCATTTCATTTCTACCACTTTGTTTACCCTCTCCTATTTTTTGCTGTTTTAACTCTACTGTATGACTTAAGTGATTTTATTATAAAATAAAAAAGTGTGATTCTGATGTATAATAGTCACCATTGACCTCAGGATAAAGGGTAAAGTTTTACTAGGCACATAGGGCCCTTCACTGAACGCCTTCAGTTCTCAATGCTCAGGCTACTCATGCTGACTTTCAGGAACCGAGAACATATGCAGCTCCTCCTCACTCAGGAGATTCAAACATATCCTGCCTTCTGCATAACCTCCACCCATCCTTGTGTGTGTGTGTGTGTGTGTGTGTGTGTGTGTGTGTGTGTGTGTGTGTGTGTGTTAGGTATGTGTGTACATATGTATATATGCTTTTATTGTTGAAATCATCATACTCATTATAGCATATGTCTAATCTTATTTCATCCAAAGCAGCACCCACTCCACCCCTGCTCCATAATTTTGAAGCAAATCCCAGACATGCTATGAAATTTACCTCTGTAAGATGTCTGTTAGGGGCCACTTACTTCCTTATCTCTCTGCCAGACAGCATTTACCCAGAAATTTTTATTTTACAATTATCTTGGCATGTGTTGTTTGCTTTTTTTATTTTCCCCGAGACAGGGTTTCTCTATGTAGCTTTGCGTCTTTCCTGGAACTCACTTGGTAGCCCAAGCTGGCCTCGAACTCACAGAGATCTGCCTAGCTCTGCCTCCCGAGTGCTGGGATTAAAGGCGTGCACCACCACCACCACCACCACCACCACCCGGTGTTATGGTTTTGAGTGAGTTTAGCTATAACATATATTTTCTCTTCTAAATTTTATGTTTCATGGGGAGCGGTCTATTTTGCTCATTACTCAATTCTCTACATTGCCAGAATGCTTGCTCTAAGTGAATTCCTCACAAATAGCTACTGAATCAATTAATCAATGGAAATTTTTATAAAAATACCCCATGTCTCTTGTTGCCTTTTCTTCCTTCCTTCCTTCCTTCCTTCCTTCCTTCCTTCCTTCCTTCCTTCCTTCCTTCCTTCCTTCCTTCCTTCCTTCCTTCCTCTCCCTCTCTCTCTCTCTCTCTCTCTCTCTCTCTCTCTCTCTCTCTCTTTCTTTCTTTCTTTCTTCTTTACCATTCTTCATGATTTTTTGATTAACGCCTGTGCTTTGGGGCTGGCTTTTAAGTCTTTGGCTAACCCTTTCCTCTTCTGTTGCGGGCCGCAGGAATATATCATAAGAACTCAGCTGGTTATGGCAAAGTCACTACCTGGAGGGATCAGGGAATTCCTCCAGAGGAAGCCAAATCCCAAGGAGTTTTTGGTGTTACTTGGCTTGTTATATATCAGCTGTCTTCTGTTATGAAAATCATGTGTGCCTTCATAGTTTTCCCAATTGACTTTTCCCTAAGAAGGGCTAACAGTGTAGACTGATCACTCTCTGGACATGCACATTCCAGGTATTTGGAGAACAGCCTCAGGAAAGGCTTTCTCTGGAATTAGATTATCTCCCTTGGCCACTTTCAAGGACTACAGGAAACACCACCCAGGTGGGCGCCCATTGTTAGTCCTAGGTGGACTAACAATGATAACAGCCCACATGCAAGTCTCCTGACTTACAGTAAATTCCACAAGGAGACACCGCCTAGGAGAGGTGGACGTTAAGTAATAGCTTTACACAATTTAGCTCGGACCCTCCCTTTTATATACCGAGACTTCCAGGAGGCAGAGGAGAAGAGAGAAGATGGGGAAGAAGTAGATTGAAGGGCTACAGGAGAAGAGAAAAGAGAATGGAAGAACTAGATGGGTAAGAACTTGAGAGGAACGAACTGAGATGGGGAAGAACTAGATTGAAGAGCTAAAAGAGAGGACTAGAGGAACGAGATGGAAGATGAGGAAGAGCCAGATGGGGAAGAACAAGATGAGGAAGAGCCAGATGAGAGAGGAGACGGGAGAGGAGCTGATAGGGGAAAGAACTAGATAGATGAGAACCTAGAAGGGACAGAACTAGATGAAGGAATTAAGATAGAACTTAGAGGGGATCGCAGACAAGTGTAGAGAGAAATCAGGCTAAAGATGACCTAAATATGAGAGCAGAATATAAGCTTATAACTGTCACAGAATAATAAAGTATATGGACTAAGGAGTTTCGTGTACATAGATTCATTTCATTTCATCAAAGATTAATTATCAGCTGGTTGTAGAGTCTTCCCGGACCCTGGGAGGGGACTATCGAGGGGCTGGACTCCCATAGTCCTCGATACTCTTCCTAAATAGCCATCTTTAATCTTCAGGTCTGTGGAACAATTCTGCATTTTAAGGAATGAATGTATAAACACAGTTCAAACTAATTCTCCACTGGATATACAAAATTGCTATTGAAAGTGGCCTTAGGAAGGGATTATAGATAGAAATACTTACTATATTATCAACAATGTTGTGAAGTGAGTGGAAAATGGATCATCTTTTTTTCTTTTCTTTCTTCCTTTCTTCCTTTCTTCCTTCCTTCCTTCCTTCCTTCCTTCCTTCCTTCCTTCCTTCCTTCCTTCCTTTCTTTTTTTTTTTGGTTTTTCTAGACAGAGTTTCTCTGTGTAGCTTTGCACCTTTCCTGGAACTCACTTGGTAGCCCAGGCTGGCCTCGAACTCACAGAGATCCACCTGGCTCTGCCTCCCGAGTGCTGGGATCATCTTAATGAAAATGGTTGAAAATAAAATTACTTGACATTAGTTTCCTTCCTTCCTTTTTAGTTTTTGTGCTAATGATTAAACCCAGAGGTGTGCATAAGGTAGGCAAGTGAGCTCCATGTCCAACTCCCTGGTTTTAGTTTCTTAATTTTAATGATTTATTCTAGCAAATGAATATAATTTGTTATTGTATTTACATCAACATATACACTATTTAAACATTTTATCTCTATTTGAATAACAAAAATTATTATAACATTCATAAAGACTAATTCTAGGAAACGGTTCTTAGAATTATTTTATAGTTTTCAAAAGACAAGTATATTGCTGACAGAAAAGCTAGAATAAGTACAACGTTTACTAACAATAAATATTCATTAAGTTTTCCTACTTTGAAATCATGTACAGGATTCTTTTTAACTTATCTGTATCATGCCTACAAACATCTACTCAGTTTCCTACAAAATTGTAGTATTACTTTGTACAAAAGATCAAATGATGGTGTCACTCAGAAGAAGGCAATGAACAAAGAGAGAAATGAGAAAATGAATGGAAATAAGAAACATGAAGTTAAATATGCCTCACAATAGTAAATGACTGATTTGAGATTTCCATGTATTTATTGATGGGACTAGGTTCTCACTTTGGATATGTCTCTGTGGCTGTCATTGTCTGTCATGACCCCTAATTTTTTCTTTTATGAACAAACTTCCCCTGTCACCTCTTGACAAAAGCTTTTTATTCCTTTGACATAAAAGTATTTATCTTAAAAATTATAGAGTAACAGCCATTTAAAATATTCTACTTATGAAATATGTTTGGACTAATGAAATTAGAAATTCAATATTATTTATGATGGAATCACACTATATCAGCCTATACAGTTAGCATATTAAATCATATTTCCTTCATCGAAAAAATAATTTTACTAGCTATTGCATTTTATTGAATTAATTCTTATAGAAGTCTTCAACATTTGAAAGAAATAATTTGCATACAATGTCATTTCTAATTCCCAGTCAAACTGGGTATTTCAAAGAGCATTTAGAGACTACTATTGACCTTGGTAGAAATTAATACTGTATACAATTCAAGCATTTCCCTTGTTTAATGTGGTATGTGCACAGTGCCTACAGTTCAGAAAATGCCAGTTGAAATGAGAATTTCGATTACTTTTTAATGTATTGTTCGCAGCTAGATCTGGAACAAAGATACTTAAGCAATTATATGATATGTGAGAAGCTGCTTTAAAGATTTTGATTTTCTTTACATTGTCAGCTACACAGCGTAAGACTTTTATTAAGGGAGAAAGTCTAACCCAAGCTTTTAACCTTATTTGTAACAGATGTATTTCAGTACTCAAGAATCTGACCAAATTAAATTAAAGATACAGCACCATCTTATGGATATTTCTATATTTGTAAAATTTGGAAATCTAAAGAACATATTGTGTTTGGGAATAGAAAAGGATTGGTGTTAGTAGAAGGTTAGGAGCCCCCTTGGTGTTGTGAGGTAAAATGATGTAGTGAGTAATGCATGTGCATGTGCTTGTGTTTGTGTGTACTTGCCATATATACATGTCATTCTGCTGCTCTGGTATGTTTAGGCATACATAGAAATAAAAATTATTTTCCTCTTGCAAAATTAAGCATTATATTAACAAGTGAAATAAACAATGCTGATTACAATACAGATTGATAAATTTATGCAGTTATTGGCCTACAATAACGTCAGTCTCAAAAGGACACTGGGACATTACTGGCTGTCACCTTTCTAGAATGCTGTAAAGGTAGAAGAGAACTAAAGAAGTGCTAAGAAATTGAGATGTGACCATAAAACTATTCAATTATCTGCAAAAACTGTGTGATCAATGATAAAGTCTCCTTATACTTATCTAGTATTTAATTAATTTAAGTATAGACATTTACGGATAAATGTTTCCTAATAGTCTTTCTTGTTATTTTAATGTAAATCACATAACCAGCTTAAGGATGTTATAGGGAAAATGGTGAATAGAACTCCCTAGTGAATTATTAAGGACTATCTACTTATATATGGCTTAGGCCATTAATCCTTAGTTTATTCTAGTTATCAAATATGGACCTGAGGCATGTTTACAACTCTAATTAAAATCAATTCCCTAGATACAGTGATTCTTAGCTTTGGGGTGTCTTGTATTCTGCGATACAAATTTTGAATTCTTTCCTTAGATAAAGTCCATGGGTATAATTCAGTTTGTATGAAATTTGGGGTTTCTGGATTTCTAAAGCTCCCTAGAGGAGAGTTTTAAATAGTATTTTTGACATTTATTTATTCATATTTGTTCATACTTCTGAGGAGTGAAAAAGGCATATACCATCTTCTTGTGATGCAGACTGTAACTTTGATGCACATAGTCTCTTTCCTCTCTCTTTCTCTCTCTCCTCCATCTTAATCCTTCTCACTCCTCAATTATACATAGTCTTCTCTCCAGAAGCACATCACAACCACAAGAGTCTCATACATAAACGGACACATATACATGTATTCTTCTATTTGGTTTCCAGCCACTATTTCCCCCAACAAATACATTATAAAGAAGACACATCAAAATGGCTTTTCATAGGTTTATGTTATGCAAGTTATCTTTATGTCACTTGCCTAAAAGTAAAATGTGAAACTGTGATAGTGAGCACAAAGGAACAATGCAGAAAAAATTGTCTTTTCCCTCACAGCACTGTATGGGCTCTAAAAACCTCATTAGGACCCAAGTTCTATATATGTACATTCTTTGTTCTAAATTTCTAAATTGTGTTTCAAATAGGAATTTGTTTGCTCCTGTCTTGGCTTGTTTTCCTGCTGCTGTGACAAAATAGCTGAACATGGGCAGAGGAGGGAAGGTTTGATTTTAGTTCACAGTTCGGAGGACAGTCCATCACTGTGAGGAAATCACTGCCGTGGGGGTTTGGAGCAGCTGGTTACATCAAGCCTGCAGTCAGGAGAGAGAAATGAACGGATATACGCTAGTGCTCAACTTGCTTTTGTAGAAGGAACTCCTGAGTGTGAGATGGTGCCACTCACACTAGGCTGGTCTTCCTACCTCAGTTCATGTAATCAAGGAATCCCCCACACGCATGCCCAGAGGTCAACTTAATCTAGAAAACCCTTCATTGCAATTACCTTCCTAGGGGATTCCAGATTGTTTTAAAGACAATTAAGATGAATCTTTGAACTTTCTGAGCACAGCCATGTGATTTTTTTAAGATATGCACACTAATAAAAACATGATTGAAAAGTTATTAATCATATCATGAACACAATTTTGTTTTCATTTCTTTGATGTCATCAGGCCTTTTCTAGTTTAATGTAAGAAATTTAATAAATTTTAGATTTATAACATAAATTTCAAACATAGTTCAAAAATTATAGTTTTAACTATATAAAATACAGAATTATTTTTATGTAAATATTAATTTTATTTATCAATATTATAGAACAGTCTTGCTAATTTAACACAATGTTTTTTGAAGATCAGATTGAATAAAAGTTAATGAAAAATTAGATGTCTGAATGTTTACACTATGGAAGAAAACATTTTAGATTCTGAATATCTAAGTATAACAGAAGCTACTATATATGTCTATTCAGTGCAGCATAATATGTGCGGAACCTGGAGTTCACTCACTCAACCAGATGTGCCAACATGCTAGCTCCTGGCTAAACTGCTGTGTCTGTCTCTAGAGCCATGGGATTACAAGGGTCTGCTCTTAGGCCTGGTGTTTTACACGTGCGCGCAGGATTGAACTTGGGTCCCCACGTTTGTGCTGCGAGCACTTCAGCAGCTGAACCATCTCTCCAGCCCCGGAGTTTGGGTTTTATTTGAGAGAACTGACACACCGATGACAGCTCTGAGTTCCAGCCGACATTTCCCCGGGAGTGAACACAGTAAGCTGCCATTTAGCAAAAGCACTGGCAGTATTTCAAGGGTAGTAAGCTCCAGTCTTGTAAAACTTTCATCTTCTACCGAGTTTGACAGTTCTCCAGTACTGTGGTGGTTTGAATGAGAAATGTCCTTCATAGGCTCTGGTATTCGAACCTTGGTCCTCAGTTGGTGGTACTGTTTGAAGAGGTGGTGCAGCCTTGCTGAGTCAAGTCCATCACAAGTGACAGCCTTTGGGAGTTCATAGCCTTGCCTGCTCCTCCTTTTCCTGTTCTCCCTCTTTTATTTGTGTTTGTGTTTGGAGATGTGATCTCTCAGCTTCCTGTTCCAGTTGTCTGTTCCCATGTTTCCCTGCCATTATGGACTCTTCCTCTGAAACCATAGAATCAAAGAATATCTTGCTTTTGTAGATGTTTTTGATCACAGTGTCTTATCACAGCAACAGCAGAATAACTAATATAAGCACTTAAACATCCTCCTTTTGAGGTTGGTAGTTAGTGACAAATGGAATTTTTGATGCTATATAGCGCATTATCACCATTTGGAAGATCTATGTTACAACAAACAAAAAAATTTCCAAATGGCACATGGATGTTGTTATAAAATCATGTATACAAAAATGATCCATCTAAAGTAGAAGATACAATGATAAATTGTTAAGTAGCATATATTAAGAAAAATGTATTGATATAGTTTAATCACATCTAAACTTAAACTACTACATGCTGAGTATTGGTGCAATATCAAAAAAGAATATTCACACTTTATTTGTTAACTTTTTGTTGCTGTGATAAAACACCTTGACCAAGGCAACTTTAGGAAGAGAGTTTATTTTGGTTTATGGTTCCACAGGGATAAAATTTATGACGGCAGAGCAGAAGATGGTGACATGCAACAAGCATGACAGCAGAAACAGGAAGCAGAGAGCTCACATCTTGAACTGTAAGCACAAATGAAGGAGAGAGAGGAGAGAGAGAGAGAGAGAGAGAGAGAGAGAGAGAGAGAGAGAGAGAGAGAGAGAGAGAACGAACACTGGGGATGGTACAGAGACATCCTTCCTCTAGCAAGAACAAAATTGAAAAGCTATTAAATAGTAACTTTAAGCCAAATATTTATGGGAGGCATGGTTTTTAATCCATTTGAACCAAAATAATGTATAGTAACACATGAACTGAGAAACTGACATGAGATTCCAGATGATATTAAGGACTCTGTAGTGTGTAAAATAATCCCACTCTTTTCATGAAACCTATCTTGTAAATATAGTATTTTAAATAGAAGTATGCAACTTATGGTATACAGAAGTTGGTTACTGTGGTGGCTTGAATGGGAATGGCTCCCATAGGCTCCCATGTTTGGATACTCAGTCCCAAGTTGGTAGAAGTATTTGAGGAGGATTAAAAGGTGTGGCCTTGTTGTAGGAAGGTGTCACTTCTTCAAGGTTTCAAAAGCACATGCCATTCCCAGATTGCTCTCTCTGACTCATGCTTGTAGAAGAAGATGTTAGCTCTCAGCTGTTCTGGCCACCATACATGCTCCCCATTATGGCTCACCCTCTGAAATCATAATCTCTATATTAAACACTTTCTTTTCTAAGTTGCCTTACTTGTGCTGTCTTATCACAAAAATAAAAAAGTAACCAAAGCAATTGCTTTTATTGTTTTCTTTTCTAATATGAGCAATATTGAAAATTAATAAAAAATCCATATAAACAAAAAAAAAGAAAAAATAGTTGGGGTCATTATTAACTCTTAAGAGTGAAAATGTATCCTGAAATTGAGTTTAACAATAAATGCTACAGAATAGAGTAAATATATATTTAATAACCAAGCATCTCCATTTTCCCATTTGATACCATTTAACAACAATTTCTGGGGAAAATTCTCCACTGTAGTTATTTTCTTGAGAACTATTGTTGACATATTGCAAGTTGTTTATCATAGTAGAATTCTCATCTTACAAGTGAGACTTGCTTGAGTTCCTAGTCAATCAATGCAATCTTCTCTTTACAGTGTCCTATCGTAGTGCTTAATATAAAATAGGCACTCAATACATGCTATTGACTGGCAGAAAATGCATTTAACAACAAAGTCAATATAAGTCCAAAAAAAAAAAAAAAACGCGAAAGCTGGAGGGAAAAAATAGATTCTGTCTTCTTATTGCTTTGTCCATTTTGGAGCATACTTTCTGGACTTTATCCATTGTCATGAAAATCTTACATGGCACAAAGGTATTCTAACATTTAAAGTATGAGTCTCAGAAGTTAGTATCAGTTTCCCTAGAAACCATGATTATACACATGTACGTATCTCCAACTAATGTGATCTCTCCTCAGGACAGTTTTAGCTGCTCAGCACAGTGTGTTTCTACCTCTTTATTCCTTCCTGCATTTTACAGTCCAATTCACTCTTGTTTGGTTCTTTCAAATTTCTCATAGCATGGAAAAATTAGACACCAACCAAACTGCTATCAATCGCTAGTATAATGCCTCCAGAAATAATTATAAAACTTCTAAAATCATAATAAAATGTCACAATGAACATTTGTGAGTTGGTCAGGTTGTTTGAAGGCTAACTATCCAGGGATATAAAATCTGAGCTGTGTAAAACCCAACAAAATATTATATAATTCTTTGTAACTTTAGTTGTTTGTCTAGTTCTATATCTGAAATTAAAGCTAGTAAGAAAGTGACACTAATAGCTGCAAAATACTAGATTTTATATATGAGATAGTCTTTCAAGTATTTTCCCTTATGTTAATCTTCTAACTTTTCTGTGTGTGTGTGTGTGTGTGTGTGTGTGTGTGTGTGTGTGTGTCATTAGGCATGTGTTGCTCACTGGCAGTTCATTTATGCTAATCATTTGTACATATTTTCAACAATTATCTGCAAATTGTTGGGCCTCTGAACAATTTCTTCTAGAACGCAAATTCTAACTGGAGGGAAGAAAGAAGAATATTAAGATTGAAATGAATCTTTCAGGAGGATTGTAGCCTCATAAATGGTCACCTCAAAGTGTCAAAAATATTGATAATTTTCATTTTACCTTTGAAAATGTGTGCTCTTTATTAGTTGGGTTGTACTCTGACAGTTTTCTTATAAATATTACAAAATGGATCTTCGATTCAACATGAAAAATATTGCTTTTTGCTGCAAAATAATTTTAATTCCAGTTACATGACATAACACAATAAAACATTCATTTCCAAAATGCTTAAGAAAATTTTGATAATTTTTCTCTAACACCACAGATAACATAATTATTTGTTCTGTTCTCATATCTGTTCCATATGTATTATCTTCTTAGGGGCTAAATTGATTGTCCTCAGAATAGTACATGTTCTATTCAAGGAAAGATTTTTTTTTTTTAATCTGTGACTGAAAGAGTTAAATCTTTCCTTTCATGTCAAGTACCAGTCAGTTCAGCATAGAACTGCCTACCTACAGGTATTCAGATCACATACCTATTTAAATATCATTGCCAAAACACATTTTATGTTTTATTACTGTTCATCCATCTTTCCTTAGCATTTGAGGTGTTTCATTAAAAAGCTGTATAACTTCAATTTGTTTTTATGCTCACCTTTACCAAAGTAAAAATAAATCACCAAATAACCCAAGTATATTACATGCATTTGTGAAATGGCGCAAACCAATCATAGCTTTATGTTGTGCACCATGTCATCAATTATTCAGAGCATCAAATAGCATAATATTGACCCAAGAAGGTAATATGTTAGGGGGAATATGAAAAGAACTCAATTACAAGAAAAAGTAGAAAAATTTAATTAAAATTATTAGCATTACATTTACTTATATTGAATAGTAACTAATTTGGTTTCCTTTTCTCCCCCCCACCCCCCAAACCATTCCTTAAGTAGAGGACATCTTCAGCCCTCATTTCCTGAACTCATTCCTGCTGGACCTTATCGTTCACATCTGTGACTTCAACTACCACCCACATGCTGATGATTTCCTGGTCTGGACTTAGTAGTTTACATTTGTAACTATGTCTACAATTTCTCTGATATGCAACATAAAACACTCAAAGAGTTGATGGTTCTCCAATTTTACTAGTCTTCTGAAAGTCCATATTTCAGTATCTACTATTAACGGACTTACTCTGTTCTGGGATGTGTATTCTATCCGTGGTCCTCCTGTTCTTGAGTGCCTCCTAAGTGGTCCATCGATTTCTCTGTGTCTCTCTTTGCCAGTTCAATTAGTGTAGATTCTTTGTACATTACAATGGGTCTCATCACGATGTTCTCCTACAGGTAAATCATACTCTGTCATCTAATTCACTTCCCATCACTTTATCTGCTTTTTTATCCTGTCCCACCGGTCCTGTTTCTTTTCCCAAATAGCATCCCCTCTGCTTTTAAGTCTTTTTTTTTTTTTTTACTCAGTCTGAAATCTCCATGCTAGAAAAACACATGCTCTTTGATTTTTTTTTGGGGGGGGGAATATTGTGTTGCTTTATTAACTTGATGATCATCTTTTGTTGCCTTGTAAGCTTTCCTTCTCCTTGCCTCTTAAATTTGAGCACTCATCCTCTCTCCTAGACGTTTTCTTTAGTTATCTTCTCACGGTAGCTTATTTCTGGTTTCAGTGCCCCCACATTACTTGATATTAACACTTAAAAAAATAAAACTACTTATTTACTTATTTATATAGACAAGGTCTTGTGTAGCCCATATTGGCTTCAAGCTCCCTGTGTAGACAAATGTGGTCTTGAACTTGTAAGCCTCCATCTTTGGAGTGCTGGCATTATAGTCATGCACCATTATTCTTGACTTAATGTGGTACTAGAGATCAAACCCAGGTTTAGCCAAGTACTTTTTCACCAACATCTTGTCCTGCCAAGCCCCTGTATGACTTGAATCTTGTAATTGTGACTAGGGGTGAGAAGAAAAGACAAACACAGTTACACAGAAATCTTGGGATCTGATTACCTGGGCTTTCTGATGGAGAGGTTGTAGTGCCCTGGCAGCTGAATATATTTATTGCACACCATTGAATAGGGTTGAGGGTGTTATTGCATAGAACTAGACAAGGAAGCAGGGTTTATGGTATGCAACAAGATGAAGGAGACAAGAGCAGTCTCTGTAGGAAAGCAGTCTTCAGGCTGTAAACATCCTGGGATGGGGCGGGGGAGCAAAGCTACAGTAGACATATTCTGCACACACTATCAGCATCCACACATGGACACAAGGAAGACTGCCATACCTTAGAACTTCATCCGGGGAAGGCTTTGTCACTCTCCTGAGGCTGAGGCACTAGGGTCTTTGACATGGCTGTGCCCATGTTAACACCACAATCACTAGGGTCTTCACTCACTCAGAACTTCCTCTGCTCTCTCTTTCTTACTTCTTATGCATTCAGAATGGATATTTAGGCATAGTCCAGGGGAAGTTTGCTGTAATGTTCAACACCAGACCATACAGATGGGAAGAAGGAAGAAGACACTCTGCCCAGCAGAAACAAAGGGAATGATTGCAAGTTAAAGGGATTGAAGTCTTGAGCTCTTCCAGATGTTTTTGTAGTATTGGTAGGAAGAACCAATCTAGGATGTGCTAACAGAATCTGGCCGCATCCGTGCTATCGTCAGTGTGGGTCCAAACACCAGGAGCCTCTGGTCACAGTCTACTCAGGTGGCTAGTCAGGCAGGCTTGCCACCTGCCCAGAGCTCCACCACCAGGAGTCTGTCACCTGAGCTTTGTTTGAATTTTGCCAATTGTAATATGATAGCAGTTAGACTGAAAGCAAAAATAGGAATATGCTTGCTTCCCTCAGCCATGTATCCACCCATTTTTATGCAATTTGTTGATTTAGTTATTTATTTTCTCAGGTAAACATTCTTTACTTCCTTCCCTGGAAACCAAGGGCATGCCTCCCAAACACAGACTAACTGCCAATGAAGCTGCAATGCCTCACCCTACCTTTGTGGTTTCTCAAAATATCAACTAAAGCACCAACATGTAACTATTTATCTGTCTTAGTTATTTTTCTATTGCTGTGAAGAGAGACCATGACCAAGGTAACTTATAGAAGAAAGAGTTTATTGGGGACTTACAGTTCAGAGGGTGATCTGCCATGGCCATCATGGTAGGGAGCATGGCTGTAGGTAGGCAGACAGGCATGGCACAGGAGCAGCTGTGGTGATATATTGTGTACCCAAATAAAATTTGCCTGAAGATCTGAGGACAGAACAAGTCACTAAGTTAAATATAGAAGACAGGCAGTGGTGGCACACACACCTTTAATCCTAGCATTCAGGAGGCAGAGATCTGTCTGGATCTCTGTGAGTTCAAAGCCATCCTGACTACTTGAGATTGATCCAGTATAGGAGAGAAACAGTTAGGCCATGGTGGCACACACCTTTAATCCCAGTACTTGAGATCTCATGCCTTTGCTTGGGAAGTCACATGCCTTTAATTCCAGCACTAAAAAGGAGGTGATGTGGTGGGTGGAGAAAGGTATATAAGGTGTAAGGAGACAGGAACTAAAGCCTTTTCAGCTGAGTAAGATTTTTCAGCTAGAGGCTTATTGGTTGAGGTTTTTTGGGCTGAGGAGTTCAAGAGGTAAAATGTGGTTGTGTCTTTGTCTCTATATCTTTCAGCATTCACCTCAATATCAGGCTCTTTTTTTTTATTATTAATAAAACCTTTTAACATTCGTGTTACAAGCAGCAGCTGGGAGCTGACATCCTGATCCGTAAGCAGGGGACACAGAGAGATATGTAGGGAATGGGCTTTGAAACTTCAATGCCCACCCCCAGTGGCACACTTCCTCATCCTTCTCAAATAGTTCCACCAACTGGGGACTAAGCATTCAAATGTATGAGCCCATGGGGGTCATTCTCTTTCAAACCACCACAAAATCTATCTCCAGATTTTACTTATGTCCCAAATCCTAACATGTAACTGCCTATATCTAGATTCTACCTGTCCCCTGTTTTACACCCTATGAATTGATATGTGTACCCCTCTACTCCTTTATTTGTTCTGTTACCCTTCTTTCTTTCCTTTTTGAATATTTAAATTATGCCTTTTATCTTCATGGATGGCTTTTTTAAAATATTACAAGTTTTCCTGTGGCATCTCCATAGCTTGGAGATCTTTGACTTCTAATATTTTTAATAAGAAGAAATAAGCTATGGCATCAAATGGAAAGAAAATAATAAGCTGTCAAACCAAGAAGTATTAGTAATTAATAAAATTGAAGTATATACTTTGACTAGAAAGCAAAGGAAGGAATGGCTATATTGAAGTTGTACTCTTACGTCCTCAAGAATTGCATCCCCAGTTTAATAAACACCACATTTTAATATACTGTTCTATGATCAAGAGAAATTACAGTAGAAAAGACCACCACTGGAAATAAAAGCCTGTGTTCAGTCCTTATTCTATCAGTTGCTAGTGCGGGAGCCTCAGGTTCCATAGTTTTACTATAGAGGTAAAGATAAATAACTGAGATAATGCATGGAGAATTTAGAGCAAAATCTGGTACAAAGGGAGATCATCAGAACACTGTCACCTACCTGCCTTAGGGGGCTACTTTGGTAATGGCATTAGATAAATAGCCTCACAGAGTTTTGCAAACTGCACAAGGTCAGGCCCTAAATAAAATGTTTAAGATTTCCACTAATTGTCTACCTTGTCCCAAACAAAAGTTTTTAAATACATCACTTTTAAGCTATATTTTTTGTTAGCATCAGTCATCAGCTAGCAGGCAGGTCTTTGGTAAAGATCTTCTATTACTAAAGGGCCACTTAAGGATTAACAAATAGAGAAGGCTCCCTAGAAGTAAAAGCCTTCTTTTTTCTCTCTGACAGAGAACATCTCTAGATGCAGAAGGAAGTCTGTCTTTGTGTATCTAACTACCAAATGGCAGGGAAAACCCCAAACTGCTACTTGGCCACAGGACAGAGAAATTTAAAGCTGGCTGCTTAATTTGTCCTGTGTTACTTCCCCTGAGATCTGCAACTTTCTGGCCAGAGTGGCCACTGCACCTTGTGTTGAATGCCTGTTTTGCATATTGCTTCCTCTGGGCTCAGGACAGAAGTTACAGAATGACAAAAACAACAACAGCAGCAGCAACAACAAAACTGTTAGGCAGTTTTGGAATTGAGAAATCTGCACAGATTGATTATACAGGCTTCAGGTGCAGCTATGAGATGCCCACTTGAGGCCAGCAAAGAGAGCGGCTGTGTGGGGTGTGCCCTAGCATGTGTCTGTGCCACAAGATAACACAGCTGGACACCTGGCCGGCTCTCAGATGTTTGTTGAATGTCTGTCCAACCAATACACCCTGTTTTGGGTCAATTCTCTCTCAACGAGGGAAACAGCTGAGCTGTGTTTGTTCTGAATCATAGTATCATTTTGCAAATATAAAATTTAACTTGCTCATGGGTTTGCAAGAAACAAGAATATATACCAGTTTAAAAGACACCCACCCCTTCAACTTTTCTTTAATGCATGTGCTGTGTATGACGCTTACAATGTGGACTTCTTGCAGTGTCCCACCGCAGCGGAGAAGGGCAAGATACTTTTTTCAAGTCTCTTGGTAAGAATACTTCGAGGTGAAGGGCAGGGACGCACTTTTCAGCACTGAGTTTCACGAAAGGCATCAGGATTGGGTCCCGGACCTCTGTCCCTCCCTTCTTACTAAAGGACTGCGTTCCCTGCCCCTATCCCAGCAGCACCTCCACGGGAAGCCCGCAGGACGACCGCTGTTCCGTGACCGGGGGTCGTCTGGGCTCTGCACCCCCCACCCCCACCCCCGGTTCCTAGCAAACTGCGCGCTCCGGGGCACCAGGCACACCCGGCTGGCCCAGGCGGTGGCGGCCGCGGCGGCGCGCGCACGCGCACTCCGCGGCCCCGCGGCCGCTCCTCGACATTCCATTCCACGTGTTGCTCTGGAGGCGCCACAGGTTCCTCACCTGCGCGGGCTGCAGGGGGTCGGCGGCGGCGGCGGGGCTGGGGGCGAGCGCGGGCTGGCGGACCGGAGGCTGGGCGAGCGGTCCCCGGGCGCCCCGAGCGCCCCCGCGCTAACTCCGCCTCTCGCCTCCCGCGGCTCCGCTCGCCCGCCCCGCGTCCTGGCCGCGGCAAACACTCGGGCGCCGAACTCGACGTGTCCGGAAAGCCCGGGCCACTTTCCCTTTCGTTCTGCGGCCGCCGCGCGCGGACCCAGGCTCCCGCGGACCCGCGGGGACAGCTTCGCTCGGCGAGGAGCCCAGGGGCCCCGGCTAGCACCATGCTCGACCCGTCTTCCAGCGAGGAGGAGTCGGACGAGGGGCTGGAGGAGGAGAGCCGCGAGGTGCTGGTGGCGCCGGGCGGCTCCCAGCGAGCGCCGCCGGCCGCGGCTCGGGAAGGGCGGCGGGACGCACCGGGGCGCTCCGGAGGCGGCGGCGGCGGAGCGGCTAGACCCGTGAGCCCGAGCCCCTCGGTGCTCAGCGAGGGACGAGATGAGCCCGAGCGGCAGCTGGACGAGGAGCAGGAGCGGCGCATCCGCCTGCAGCTGTACGTCTTCGTTGTGAGGTGCATCGCGTACCCCTTCAATGCCAAGCAGCCCACCGACATGGCCCGGAGGCAGCAGAAGGTGAGTGGCGGGACCGGGAGCCTCCCGCGGCCACTTCTGCCCCCCGGGGTTTCCTCCTGGGGAGAGCTCTGGGGCACCTGCCTTCACCTTTCTGCGAGGGGCTGGACACTATTTTAGTCAGTCTTTGAGGGGTGTCGAGGGCAGGTTTGGAGCGCTTAGGTCTTTCACCTCAGCGGGAGCTGGTCAGAGCTGGCCTGAGCTGGCAGGATCCGTCAGCTTCACCTCACCATCCGCAAGACGTGGATGGAACGGCTGACCCCACTGTGCAGGCCCTGCAGTAATTGCACCTGGGCAGGTTAGGTTGGGACGGGGTTAGAATGCAACTCCCAACAACTTTAATTTGGGCTGCCGGTGGGGTGTGTGGAGCGGGGCTCTGTCCTTAGAATAGAGTGAGAGCGTGTAGCTAGGTAAAGCTGGTGGATCATGGACACTTTTCCATTACAGAGAATTCTCCACTTGGGCAAAGGACTAGACATGTTCTTTGGTGAATTAAAAGCAAAGTTAATTGTTAAGTTTCCTGTGCTGCCAAACAGTCAGGGCATAGCACTCAAACACTGAGGAAGATACGCACCCAGAGTGACTATGGGTAAGTAATTCCAGACCATGGCAGGCTTAGTGAAGTCCAGTGGTGATGACAGATGGACTAGTGCAAATGCTGTGCTCATGGCTCCTTGTCTAAACATTTAAGGAAGCTCTGTCAGATGAAATGTCTACCATGGTTAGTTTTAAAAGAGGACCCTAGGAGTCTGATGTTCTGTACCATACAGAAAGGGAACAACTTAAATCGCCGTCCTTGGATAAATGTGTACACAGTCCCCTTAGCTTGTGACATGGCGTGGGGACCCAGCGATACCAGAGCTTGCAGAAAGCATAACTACATATACAGTCCTTTATTACTTTCTTGAAATAGTAACTGCAGCATGTGAGGTCTTTCTTTTAGAACCTTTTGAATTGACTTTTACAATAACACTGTAGTCCAGAGGAGGCAGTTTCCTATCACTTCCCATCATACCCCGACCACAACCCTCCTATCCACATTTGTCCAATCTTTGGTTTTCGTTGAAGTCTACTTGGCATGTTAAAAGCTGTGCGTAGTTACTGGATGCAGCTCATTGAGTTTGGAGATAGGTGGACAACTGTGAATTTGCCAGACATTAACAATACAATATTGCTTTTTTAAAATTTTCCAGGAGGAGAGATCTTAAGTGTTCTCTCCACTTTTGAGAAGTCAGAACCAAATGAGCTGTTCTGGGACCGTCATTCTCTTGAGTGCATTCCTTTACTTGCTAAAGGCCAATCACAGAAGCCTTCAGGTAGCCCAGCACTCCAGGGAGTTCACAGAACCTTGTATTGATAGAGATCTAACCAGCTCTACGCAGTCTCCTCATGTGGTGGAGAGAAGTAGGTCAGAGAAGCATTTTCTAGTACCAAGCCACTTGGCATGATAAGAGCTGCCATTCCCAGGTGAAGAGTGAATGCCTTGCAGAGTGTGGTGAACCTGCTTCTCCTCCCCTACATGAGGCCGTTATGTCCTCATGTGGTGCTTGTGTGGAGTCTGAATTATTTGTGTAGGTTCTGCGAGTGCCAACCTCCGTAGTCATCCTTAAATTAAGCGTAGGTTTTATATTTATGTCGTGGTAGGACTCCATACAAAGCATATGAGCATCACCCAGTGTCTAGTTTCACCTTTCACATTACATTTAGCTTAGCTTTAGTGTGTTACTGTGTACAAATTATTATCTGGTAAAAATCAAGAGGCAATTTGTATTTGGAATAGTTTCCCTTAGGCTCCTTTTGTGAAAAGTCATTTACTACTGGCTCATTTCTACTGTGAATACTTGTTGCAGTTTGTTAAGGAAGGGGACTCTCCCTTGGTTGTTCAAATAATGCAGCTCTCTTGGCTCTTCCTGTTTAAATAGAATGTTTCTCCAGCAATTATTTGAATTGGCAAACAGGTGTACTCACACAGTGCTACTGAGGAAACTGTTGATGTAATGTTACTCAGACATTATCAAAATAAACCCAACTTCATGAAAGCAGAAAAGCACTGCGTATATTCTATGCAGAATTATTTGGAATGGTTAGACTTTTTGTTTTTGTTTTTTAAATATTGAGAACTTCAGGCATAATCAGATAAACTTTAGTGATTTATATTTTAAATAGGGAGATCCTGTAACAACCTAAACATTTATCTAATTCAGAAGGACCTCCACTTTCTTTTTTTTCTTTTTCTTTTTCTTTTCTTTTCTTTTTTTTTTTTTTTTTAAGACATGCTGCTTGCTTAAGGGAGCTGGAACAATTCTTGGCAGGCAGGTTTCCTCCTAGGAAAAATAAAATGGGAATTTAACTGTGTTCATGTGAATTTGATGCACAAGCCAACAATTAATGCCAAAACTTACTTTAAGTCTTGAATTATACGGTTGGGTTTTATAAAAGTAGTAACATGATGATTGCACAGTCACTAATCCATTGTATGTTTTATTCTGTATCTTCCTATTTAGGCAGGCAGGAAAAGGGTTTTTTACTGCTTGCTCACTTCTCCCAACTTTGAGAACTCAGAGTATCAGAAATCTCTGAACTCAGAGAATTCAGAAAGATCTGAAAGGGTTCTCATTCTGTAACTGAAGAAAATTAATCACAGTGATGAGAACCTTACCCTGGAGTCCACGACACAGGTTTGTAGTCAAAACCTCTCACTGGTAGGGCTATTTGGCTTTGATGAACCAGAGCTGAGCCACAGGGTTTGTTTGGTTTCCCCCCTGTTTTCACTAGGCAGAAATGTCCAACAGAACCAGTAAGAGGTTGGCTCCATGAACTATTTGAGGATATTAAATAGTAGTAAACTCAGCTCAGTGAAAATACGCTTGCTGTGGTTTTGACTGACACACTTCAACACAGAGGAGTAACAGTCATTGCTTTTCAGGCCTTGCCATGACTACTGGTGCTTTTACAGAAAATCCTGGGAGTAGATTTGGGTTAACTTCTGTGACAGAGCACTGTACCAGGTGGTCCCGCTGCCTCAGTGGACATATGCAGGGCTATGTGCATGATAGGCGTGTGTGGTGGCAAACGGCCACCATAAAATGGTTTCAGCAGTAAACACCCCTTGACACCCCCTTGTGTTTATTGCCTTGATTGCATTTGTTCCATTGTAGAACTATCAATAATCATGACCATTGGGTAATTGTAGATGATTGAAGGAGAGATCAGTGTTATATAACTAGAAAAACAGTCAACAAAGCAAACAAAACAAAACAAAACAAAAAAATCCTCAAGCAAATCAGTTATGTGTAATAAAGTCTTTACCTGTCAGATGTTTAGCAAACGTTGAGAACCTACAGGGAAAAGTAACACATGGGGTCCTTAGAGGTTAAAAACTGGGGGGACTCAGACAAGCACACGTTGGTGAGCACAGAAGTCTATGCACAGATGTGTTTCCACTGTAAGTCTGTATTCATATCTGCTTACTGTGAACATGATTTAAAGAGCCGATAGTTTGGATTAAGCAGGAACTGGAAGTTTGTACTCAGCAATTTCTCTGTTATTTTTGTTTTTATTATTGACTATAACATGTTGAGAAAACAGCCAACTCTTATTTGAACTAGAAATAAGGAAAGGGGAATTTAAAGGATGAAAGTTTTACCCAATAACTTTTTGCATGGTTCCTATGTTGATGCTCATGCATTTCTATTTGCATTGCCATTGAAATGATGCATAATGCATTTTATGAAATAAGCCTTTTTCATATACTCATTTCTCATCATTTTGTGTAATCCTTGATAGTTCAAAGTTAGAGAAATATGTAAAAAATAAGCTGCAGAAATTTCTTAGATAAAACTGATTTGCAGGACTGCATTGTGGGAATACAATATTGTGTGAGATAATATGCAATGGATATTTGCTTTTCTTTCACTTGAATTTTGTAGTTTAGGGAAAATATCCATAATCTGATAATCCAGAAGCCTAAATGCTCAGAAATCTTAAACTTTTTTAGTGTCTACAAGTAGATCCTTTCATATCTTGTTTCATTTGACAAGTCATAGTTACAATCTAAAAAGGTTGTCAGCAATTGCTATTGGGCTATGTATATAAGGTGAGCAGAAAGCATGAATACATTTTATGCTTGAGTCCCATCCCCAAGATACGATGTAATATGTATGCAAATTTTCCAAAATCCCAAACCTGAAGCACCTTTAGTTCCATGCTCTTCAGATAGGTATATTCAACATATGCAAAAATGACCACTTTTATCTCCTTTGGAAACAGTTGTCCTTTCTGTATTTATTTATTTTCAGTCCTCTGATAACAGGCCCAGGAAAGTCGGCTTTGTTAGAAATGAATAATAGGTTTGGAAGTGCCGAGAGGGCATCTTTCTTTTGCTTGGCACCATGTTGCCTGCGTGATGTGTTGCCTTACTTTTGGGGTTTGAGGTGCAACTGTGGCCTGATACTATAGATATTCATATTGTATACTTTGCATATATAGTGCATGGCATATAGAATCTAGTAAATGTTGGATATGTGCAAGTCTCAGATTTAGTTTATGCCTCAAAGAATTAGTGAGATCTGGACTGGAGGAAAGATACTATACAAGGAAAGTATAAAGATCTTCTAGTTTTCTGTGGAACTTGTACCCTTAAACATTTTTTGAGACCTATAGGTGTCCTTCTGAAGACATCTCTGAAAATGGAAATCTCTATTGACACAGAACCAATGACTTCAAAGAAACCTTCTCAATGCCATTATCAAACCCGAGGGACAAGAAAGCAGCAGTGAACCCCGGCAATCTGGCTTGCTCTTTTGCCTGTAGTTTCCAGTAGACCCGGTACTGTTCTAAAAGATCCTGCATCATTCAGCCTTTGTGCTCATTTGGTGTTAGTACAGTGTGGGGCAAATACCAAAGGAATGGGTTTCACTGTGTGCTGCTTTTAATAAGAGGGAATACCTTGTCCTCTAGGGAGCCAGTTGGAAACCACACATTAAAGGAAAACCACAGGCTGGACTTGAAATGGTATCGCAGAGAAAAATGCTTATTGCTTTCACTGATTCATCTAACCCTCCACAGGGTGTCTGGGTGCCCCAGCAGCAGCACTTAATTTGGTAGAATGAGTTGTGCTAATGAGAACTGAAATGGATTAAGTGATATCGGAGTCCCTTTCTTTCAAAAATATAGTTACCCTTTATTTTGATATTTGAAGACTGCTTGTAAAGTGAAATAAAGTATGGTGATTGCATTTGACCTCTTCTGTTTCTTTTGTTTGTTTGTTTTAAGAGCTTCATTTATTTGTTCTCTCAGAAAATAAACAGCCAAGTTTTACTATAAGGTCATTAAAGTATTTCAAAAGAAAATTGAGAAGGCTGGACCCTCTGGATAGCTCAGCAAGTAAAGACACCTGTCACTAAGCCTGACAACCTGAGTTAAATCCCTGGGACACAAGTGACTCTTGCAGGTTGTCCTTGGATCTCTACACATGTGTGCACATTTGTGTGCATATCTCCACGCCACCCAAACTAAATAAATAAAAATGAAAATTAAAAGTTGAGGAAGATGACTCCCAGGTTATGAAATATGGAAATTCTGAAAGGAAAAATCACACTTTGAGGCAGGCCACTCAAATTCTTGTACATTTTTTATATGAATTACAATTGATTGAGACTTTTTTCCCCAGTGAGAAATATTAAGATATTATATTCTCATGGTATTGTAATTATAAGGGAAAGATCTTATGATTGCAAATCATAGGCACATTGGTGGCACAGGTGATATATTCTTTAGAGTGAAGACCAGTCAAGTATCAAATGGCTGAGTTGTCCAAAATCATTAACATTTTTCTTATAGCTACTGTATATTGGTTAAAGATTTATATATTATCTCCTTAAGGAAAATGTATAATTCTCATCTTTGGCTGCATATTATAATCACCTGGAGAGCTTTAAGAAAAATCCTATTATCCAGGTGATACTGCAGACTAATTAAATTAGTCTCAGGGGTTGAGAAGGTAGTCATCTTTAGGCTTCCCGAGTGAATTCAGTGTGCAGCCACAGTTGAGAACTACTGTTCTAAAGAGAGCTACAGGAAAAAAAGGGCTTATTTTTACCTAGGCAAGGTGAAAGTGTTTGTAATAAATAAGAGTACTGGGTGAAAGTGGGTGTTCTGTATTAAGTAAAAGGTAACACCAACTAAAAGAATAAATAATATGGAATTCTTTGAGCTGGTCCGATGGGAAAGACAGTGCATTAGTTTAGACTTTTAAAGTTTTTAAATAGGTTATATTGTGGATGATAAATTGTATTAGCAGCTTTAATTCATTGCAGAACCATAGATAGATCACTAGCAACAGCATAAAATAAATAATGGGAATTAAGAGGTGGGAAGTAAGCTTAAGTGTTGTTTTCCTTTCCACATGACATTGTGAAGAAGATTGTCGTGAAATCTCAGTGATGGGAGTTGATACCAAGCAATGTCTAAAAAAAAAGAGTAAATTTCATAGAAGACTTCTATAAAAGAGTGTAATGGATTTCAGTCATGCATGTATGTTTATCAAAACAGTTGTACCTAGCTATGACACCAGTGACCCATATCAACAACATGCATAACATGATAACCCTGAGGGTGCAGCAGTGGCATGCATACCTTGGTGGTAACCAACAGCTCTTTAATTGGACTTAAGCCTGCTCAAAAAAGAGGGATACCATATTGGAAACCTAGTTAACTACTCACTACTAGTGACTCATGGTTATTGGAGAAGAATCTACTTCCACTAGTTTACTAACCAGACTAAGCCTTCAATACAGTCTATTAACATTTGTCCTTATACCCACAGATAAGTGTAGTCACCACCCCTCATTAAGGAACCTTCTTTTTGCAACGGGTGGAGACCACTACAGAAAACCACAATCAATCAAAATGCAGGGTTGTGGGCCTAGTCCCATTGGAAATATCTACAAAATATTCCTGCACCTAAGGCTCAGGGAACATTGTGGGAGAGGGGCAGAAAGACTGTAAGAGCCAAATAACCATGGAGTTTGTTGTGAGATTGTATCTCCCAGTAATACCAGAAGCTACATCCAGCAGGTAAAGACACTTGCTACATGAAGTCTCACCAACATGACTGCCTAAAAATGAGTTGAACAAGAACGATATCAATGCACATGCCAGAGTGGATGGTAAAAAGCCCAAGTGCCCTCAGTTCTAGGTGACAGGAAAGCTGGGGGTGGGAGCTGGGAGTCTAGAGCCAAGGGGTTAGTCCTGGAAAAATACAAACAAGTAACGTTATGTGTATTGATCAGGTTATATTTAGGAACATATATGTATATAAGTTATATATGCAATAAAAACGATTAGTAAAAAAGAGGCCATTAATTTGAAGGCAAGCAGCAGATATATATGGGAGAGTTTTGAGAGAGGAAAGGAAAAAATATTGTAATTATATTAGAATCTCAAAAATAAAAAGTGAAACAAAGATTTACCTATCTTCTATACTCAAAATAGTATACTATAGAAGATATTCTTAAGTAATTATTATTAAATACCATTAGAACCATTTAAAGAAAAATTTAAGAGTGAATTAATGTTTTCCTACCATATCCAAGCTTCTGACTTATTAGGTGGGCATTAATCAAAAGCCCCTATTTTTCTTTGAGTGTATTAGTTGGATAACCATTGACTTGTGTTTGGAAAACTTATGCTGTAAAGCATCAGGAGGGGCTGAAGTTGCAGCTCTTGGTGAACCTGCTGCTTGACATGCTTTGGCTCTTGGTTCAATTCCCAGCACAGAGAGGGAGAAAAAAAAAAAGGAAAGGAAAAACATCATCATCATCAACAACAACAGAAACAAAAGGGATCACAATCATTTACTTTGCTTATATAAATGTTGTCACAAAGCTTTGTAAACTTTTGGTTTAAATGTGTTTTCATTATGTAACCATCAAGTTGGTGATGGATTTCTACAAAAGAAATGTTACTGGGGCAAAAGGTCTGAGTGACTTAAAGGCTGTGTTGGTCAGTCATATCATCATATTGCTGAGAAGAAATTTAATCTAGTTCTTTTTGATTGCTTGTGAGGATGACTCTCTAACCCCTGTGGTCTAATACTCTTTCCCATTTTTTTTTCTACTGAGATTTTGGTTTTGCCTGCTAGTTAAGACATGCACTAGAGATGGCATTCCTGTGTGGGATGTTCATATCATCTGCCTTTCACTTTGTTTTGAGGTAGATTTTCATTGATATTTTCCTTAATAGTTCATTCCTTATAGCTCAGTTACCCACGGAAGTAAAAGTTGGAGGTAAGTTGAATTTACTTTTTTTTTTTTTTTTCAAAAAATGTTAATCCAGTCGCTACAGCCTTAATTTTGATTAAGCCCTCCTTTGACTACCAAAATCTTAAGGACTAGTTAATCATATTAATTATTTTATTAATTGTTTTGGATTTATTAAGTTCTTACAATATAAGTTTTACATTATCTAGTGTTCTAAGGACACTAACATACAAAACAAATGGAAATCCTCTCTTGGGTTAATGATTAAAAAATTATATATAATGTATGTATTTCTCTTTCTGTGTTAATTATTTCAATATATTAATCTACTTTTCCTGTTCACAGTACCCTATAATTTTGATTAAAGGTTACTATGTATTCTAATTTCTGATAGTGTTTTTACTTTTGTGTCTAAAGTTCCTGGCCTTCAACATCCTGCCTCTTCTCTCCGACTTCTCTAGTTGCCATTCATTCACTGCACACACACATTTCATCTCAGTGGGTCCTGGTTACTTTGTTTGTTTGTGTGATTAAATGAAATGCTGAGTGTAGCATATTCAGCGTAGTGCCACCTAGTTGTGTATACTCATTTACAGTGCTGTCATTTTAAGCTCAGTCTAATCAAGCCTACTTGAGAACAATATTTGTCCTATATTCAGTCTCCTAGGAGCTCAGCCTACTTCTCCATTTTCCCCAATCCTCCTGTTTTTGTAATCTTTTGAAATTTTGATTTTACGGAGCCCTTGTATTTATAATGATTTTTTTTTTTAGTTTTTTATACTTTGTTGCTATTATTGTAGCCTATGATTCTCCATTATTTATTTATCTAATTATGGAGAAATGGGGAGCTCTTTAATTTTTTATGCTGTAACAGGTCATATTGATTGTACGTATTGACGGCACACCGTTGATTCCTTTAATAATGATCTTTCTGGGTTTCTGTCTGGCAGGGCCAACTGGTGCTGATGGGGGTGCCTTTGCCCTGTGCAGTAGCTGGCCCTCTTCCATGTTTCATCTCACTGGCTAGAGCGATAGGACTAGTTACCAGCCTGCTTTTGGTGGCTTTACTGGGGAGTGCTTCATGTACTTTACCAGTGACTATATTGCTGGCTAAAATTTTAGGATAGATACTGTTCATTCTTTAAATAATTATCCTTTCATTTTTATTACATTAATAAGATGAAACATCCAAAATTGATATTGAAAGTTGTAAACTTTATTTTTTCATATACCTGGGGATTCTTGATTCCTTCTGTTTGGATCATGTGTGCCAGATTGCTTGATTTTTATGTGAAGTCAAATCTGCAATTTCTGGGTAATTTCTACCTGTATGTGATTTGATTTTGAGTTTGGTGTACTTTTATTTTTTGGTCTTTACACTTATGTTCTTAAGAGCAAGGCCTATCGTTTTCTATTTTACAGTCCTCCTCATAGGTTTGGGAGAAACATTTCACTGTATGTGGGCTCTCAGCCACTGTCTGTTAGGGTGCAAATGCTCTAATATTTGGATTTGAGAGAATTAATCATTGCATTATCCACATCCAGAACCCGTTTTAGATTTTTGTCTTTCTTTTTAGTCAATTAGAATTTTTTCTGTTCCAGATTCAAATATGGTAATTGCCCATTTTCTTAAAATTGGCCATTTCTAGAATTTCCAAGTATGCTGTTGTAGAGCTGAACTTGTTTTTAACTTGCTCTCTTTCCTCCTCCTCTTCTGGTGGGATCTCACTATGTAGCTGTGGCTAACTCTGACATTCAGTCTGGCTTTGAACTTACAGAGATTGACCTGCTCTTCATCCAGTGCTGGTTGGGGAGGGTTAAAAATGTGCATTACCAGATGGGCTTTATTTATTATTTTTAAATTTATTTTTATGGCTGTGGGAATTTTGTCTGCATAGGACGGAAAAGGGCATTGGATCCCCTGAGAATGGAGTTACAAACTGTTGCAAGTGGCCATGTTTGTGCTGGGAATTGAACCTGAGTCCTTTGTAACAGTAACCCATGCTCTTAACCACCGTGCTATCTCTCCAGCCCCTACCTTTTTCACACTTGTTAAAAATCCATGCTTCTCCCTTTAAAATGTTCCTTGACTGGTAGAGATGTCCCTGTTGGGAAAGTGCTTGCCACACAAGCATGAGGACCCAAATCAGGATCCATGGCATCCATGTAAAAGCTGGATGCAGTAGGTGATGGCACCCACTCATAATTCCATTGCTGCAGAGGTAGAGTCAGGAAGTTCAGTGGGATTTCTATTCTCATTCTAGTCAAATGGCTAAGCTCAAGTTTTAAAGAAAGACCCTGTCTCAAGAAATAAGGCAGGGACACTTGACATCAGCTGTAGTCTCTACATGTAGCTGCACACACATATACATGTACATGAACTTGTACATAGCACATATACACACACAATCAAAATAAACATTGATGAAGGGTTTGAGAGTGACTAGACTTTTCACAGCCCAGTTGTCTATGATCCAGGAACCTAGGATGTTAGATGATGATAATCATCAATGACCCAATGATAGGTCTGGGACAGTGAATCTGGACTCTTGTGGCAGTATGCAAAGCAAAAGTAAGCTTTATTAAGTGTTATAGAGACACAAATAGTTGAGAAAAAAGATAAATTAAGAAAAATAAGAGAAATCTGGAGAACGGGAGAGGAATCCAAAAGAATAAAATGCCTTTGAACTCCATTATCTAGGGTTTTTATAGAGCCATGATAGAAACTGGACAAAAACTGAAATAATCTCTGTTGATATTGGTTAATTCCTTGAACTCTCATTTTCTGAGCCATTGAAAGACTGTATGCATGTCCTCTGGTCCCACTAGCCAAGTGGTTGTGTGGGCAGTTGAAATTCTGCCTCTGTCCATCTCTGACTCTAGCTTTATTAGTTACTGACCTTAACTATCTGCCAAGGAAGGGTTAATCACTTGGTCAGGATTATTACCCTCTAGCCTTGCAGCTGTCTTGAATTCTGTTCATTGAACTTTCTTTGTTTTCATATTTATGTAATTAGCTTTGTCATAACAGTTAACTCAGCCACAGCCACCAAGATGTAGTTGTAGACTTCCTTGTTTACCATAGTTAGCTTCTTGTCTGTGGGATGGTCTAAAGTGGTCTCCAGAGCAGGAGTTTTTGTTAGAAGCCATCCTTACATGTAGTATAGTATAATCAGAAGCCTTAGAAGCACTAATATAAGAAAGGACAAAAGTACTTGGTGGGGAGAGGAGACAACCTGCCTTTTGTCCCTCCTATTGTCAGTCTAGTTTGGTTATATAATGTCTAATTATAAGTCCTCTTCTTTATCTTCATTGGTGTTCCAGAACTTGCCATGGTAACCCTTGATCTTCTCTTTAACCTCAGCCTCTGTTCTCACTGTGATGTATTGAGCTACTTACAGTTTTTATTGTGGCTCCTTTCCCTTTGCTACCCACAGAGAGCTGGTTCCTATGTCAAAATGTTCCATTCTGTAGTTTCTATTCTTGTTTCTCATAGTTTTGCTGATGTTGCTGTTTTTTTGTTTGTTTGTTTGGTTTTTGGTGAGATACAGGAGTATGATTCTTTCCCTGGACAAAGTAGAAAAAAACTACTTTGTAATTAGATAACAAAAACAAAGCTATGAATTTGCCTCTTTATTAGATCCTTTGTTCATTGCTGTTTCAAGATACCTGAATTAAATTAAGCTTAAGGAAAAGTTTATCTTGGCTTGCAATTTAAGAAATATATTGGTGGGGTGGGGATGGGGGTAGGTTGGGGGGCTTAGCAATAAGGAGCATGAGATTGCTAATCACAGTGTGTCTACAGCCATGAAAGAGAGATCAGAGAGGAAGTGGGCTAGACTAAGACCTAAAGCCCACCTCCAGTGATGCTCTTCTACACCAGCTGGGGACCATGTGTTTAAACACATGAATCTGGAATACATTTCACATTCAAACCACAGCAACCCCTATGTATAGTCTTGAATCAATCTACATGTTACATTACAAAGCTTATTTTAAATTTAAATATTTAATCTTATTTCAGATCTTTTTCTTTTCCTTGAACTAGATAGTCAGAGGGATAAATTCCCCATTGCCATGGCTGAAGAAATTTTGTTTTCTTTTTGTAATAGATTTTTAATGTTATGTTGGAAGGAGAATGTGATTATCTGAGCAATTAGCATTGCTGTGTATAGATAGCTTTAAGTTACCTTCATATAATAGTATATAATTGGTGTGTGTGTGTGTGTGTGTGTGTGTGTGTGTGTGTGTGTGTGTATGAACATGTATGTGGAGGCCAGAGATAAACATAAGGTGGCCTTGCTCTCCACCTTCCTTTTTGAGACAGGGTCTCTTCACTGAACCTGGTACTCTCCTATTTATCTAGACTGACTGGGCAGTGAGTCCTGTGAATCTGCCTATTCCTGTCTCTACCACCTTTGCTCCCCCACCCAAACTCTATGACCCTAGCATTACTGGGGTTAGCGAAACCTGCCACCACACTTAACTTTTTATATGGGATTTGGGGATCTGAACTCAGGACCTTATGTTTGCACAGCAAGTTTTATCCACTGAGTCAAGTCTCCACAAGCTTTCTATGCATAATTTATGTGTGTGCGTGTGCATTGTTGTGTGGGATTATGTGTGTCTTTGTGTGCTGGTGTGCATACATGTATGCCAGGACAACATTGGCTAACACACACACACACACACACACACACACTGTCAGGAGTCCAAAAGGAACCAAGCTACACAACCATAATGTTTGTGAAGAGGACCTAGCATGTTGTTTTTTGAGACATGGTCTTTTATTGGCTTGAGTCTTGTGAGTGCACCACGTTGGTTGGCCAATTCAACCCAGGGATCTGCCTGTTTCTGCCATTCTAATACTGGGATTGCTAGTTCAAGCCGCTATGCCTGCCTACATCTCCAGTTTTGTTTAAGGTTATAGAGTTAGTGAATAGTCCTTTGAAATTGGGTTATAACTTTATCAGGGAGTCTGTCCTCCAAACTGTTACTCTTTTAAACACACACACACACACACACACACACACACACACACACACACACACACGAGAGGGGGGGAGGGTGAAGAGAGAGTGTGTGTTTCTGTATCAACTTGGAATGGTTTTATATGGAAGGTGGGTTAAAAAATAAAAGACATCCTGCTACCACAAAACCTACATTCTTACTGATTCAATTTTGGGGAAACAGATTCAAAATTTTATTTAAAGACATGTCTTAATTTGGGTCTCTGAAAAAAGAAAAAAAGGACTAAATCTCAAAGTGCTGCTCCAGTTAAAAAAGGTTTTAAAAATGCTGAATATCGTAGGAAAGAATTCCAAATGCAACAAGGCACCTATAGCCTACAACATGTTAGCCCTTGTTTTCTTAATCAGCAGTACTGCATTTTTCTGGACTGCAAAGGAGGAGGCAGGTTGAGATAAAAGCCCATAGTCTCTTACCTTTGGTTCACTAAGTCTAGGTTCCCGTTACATGTTTTGTGTAAAGAGTTTCTGTTGAAACCTTCTTAAGAGTCAGAAGAACAAGGAGTTTGCTGTGTGACTTGTGTCTCCAAGACTTTCAGAAGCTACACCCATAAAGTCTCTGAGCTGAGTGAGGACAATAGACAAGCTCAGGTGGATGGTGAAAGCCGACAAGGCCTCAGCCTTACACAAAAGCTACATTCAATTAAGGAATGCGGAGAAGAGTGTGAGAAATAGACTTCCGCAGGGCAGAGTGCACCAGTTCGTTATCTGATACCAAATGATCAGCCCTGAAGAACATACATCCAAGTAGCGGTATACAGACTGAGAAGGTTGTATTCATGAATATATATCTATATATAGAAATATATATTCTCTCCCTTGAACACTAAACAATTGACTTCTTGAGATCTACTCTTTTGAAGGACCATAAACTCACCAACTCACTATCTCTCTGTCATTTCATAAGCATATATATATATATATATATATATATATATATATATATATATATATAAAGATAGACAGACAGGTAGATAACAATTAGTGAAAAAACAGGCCATGTATTTGAAACAGAACAAGCAGGGGTATATAGGAGGTTCTGGAGGGAGGAAAGCAATGGGGGATATGATATAATATTTAACAATATCAAAAAATAAAAGAACTTTTAAAAGTTTCTTCCTAAGAAATTAGCTCCCTATTTATTTAAACATGAGGTCATTGTTTTAGAACAATATACTTAAGAGATGACAGAGTGATAGTTTCAAATATTTAAGTAATTATGTGAAATTAAAGTTAGGTATCTCAAGTGTTTGACACCAGAAGAATTCCCATAAACTTCTTATATCAAATCTTAGAATCCTATGATTCAAACTTGATTTTTTTTGCCTTCATTTTTAATGTTCCTCATCTATTAAAGAGAGAAGTAATATTGGATATGCAAATTATTATTATAAGAAGCTAATGCCCAGTTGGTGAGTTGCTGAGTTTATGGTCCTTCAGATAAGTAGATCTCAAGAAGTCAATTGTTTAGTGTTCAAGGGAGAAGCTTGGGTACAAGAGTTAAAGAGAGTTGTCATGTGTTTGGTATTGGCAGTAGGGACTGAGGTGAGATAGCCTGAGGAAAGATAGCCTAGCAAGGACAACATTTTAATAACCAGCCTTAAATGTTTTTGGGATTTAGAATAAACTAGTAGGAGTCTGAGATGATGAAGGAAATTGAAAAAAGAATAGCCAGATACAGAAGAAGAAAATTAAGATGTTCTGTGTCATGGAAAAGAAAGATCTGTTAGAAAGAGGAAGCTAAAAGCGGAGCCAGGTGCTGTGGAGGAACCAGGTGAACTAGGCATTGAAAATAGTAATTGGATTTATGCATGTGAATATGACCCTATCAATATTGACCCAAGCAACTCAATTTAGTCTTCATAAATAGCCCACTCTTTCATATGCTGACATTCCTGAATGATGTATTTTACACTGATTCAGCCTTTCTTACTTTAGTTGGTGAACGGCTTGAGGTTTCAGTTGGAAGTTCTGCCACCTAATAGCTAAGTTTTGGTTTTGTAAAGAATTCTTTTTTTTGGGGGGGGGGGCTACGTAAATATAACTGTATACCTACATGTGTATTTTTTGTTTTGTTTTATACTAGTGAATTAAAAATTAGTGATATCATAGATTTCAAATGTGTGTGGCTTAATCCATGAAGATCATCAAGTATCCAGGCAAGAGTAAATCTTTGATGTTAATGTAAAGTCATTAAGTTTAGCTGCTTTCTTTTCAGTTGTGAATTTAAAAAACAAACGTAGATTAGATGTTATGCAAATGTTCTAATATATGGCAACCTGAGTGAACCATGTTGTAATATATTTTAGTTCAGTAGGATGCTGTGAAGATTATATGAAATGATTTCTGGAAAGCATAGAGTTTCAATACTCGGCATAGAGCAAATCCTTAAAGAGTTTCCTCTTTAAAATTTAATCATAGGTTACATTCAAGAAAAAAAAAATCAATTACAGATGTGTGTGCATGTCCAAAGGCCAGAGGTTGATGTTAGGGACCTTCCTCAATTGTTTTTCACCTCACATAGTAAGGCAGGGTCTCTCACTTAATCCTAATGCTCACTGATAACAGCTAGTCTAATATCCCAGCTTGTCTTTGCTTCAGAACATTGGAGTTAAAGGTGGATTAACAAATGCTGCTGGCATTTATGTGAGCTCTGGATATCTGAACCCTAGTCTTCATCTTGTATGGCAAGTGATTTGCCCACAGAGTCATCTCCACATCCGCAAGACACTTTGATTTCAAGAAAAATTATCTAGACAATGTTTGAACAACTGTTCTATGGTAAGCATCAGGTCAGGTACTGTTTTATAGATGTGGACAAGCTAGGTTCTTGGTAGCTGATCTTCTATACAGGTAATAAAGGGTTAACATGCACATGTGCATGCATATTAGAGAGATAGTGATGTGAGAGGGTTTGCCACCAGTTACTATGTGGAGTGGGATGGGCAGGAAGAGCCTGATGGGAGAGCAAGTACAAGCTGAACAGGACTTGAATTAAGTGAAAACTTGGGCTACTCAGAGAAGGTGAGTAGAATAGCTAAGATTGTACTAAAAGCAAGTACAAAATGTCTTGTGGTAAAATAAATATGTTTTTTGTGTAAAAAACTGCAGAGAGATCCAGGAGGACTAGGTGGAATGTGTGGCTGTGGCAAATGATTGGGATTTAAGTGCAATGCCGAACTCTTGGATGGTTTTTGCTGGGGACTAGGAAATGACCTGATTCAGATTCTAAACTGATGTACTCTGAGAATGGACAGTGCTATTCCATGGATTAATTTGGGGCTAGAGCTAGGCATGTATACCATGGACATGAAATTTAAGTTACCCCATTTCTAGTTGGCAAGAATACTAGTAGGTAAACTAGTTGTATTTAAATAGAGCAAGAGTCAAGAAGACATACAGAATATCTCAGAGTATTTATTAAATATTATGTAAGTTCATAAATTCTATGAGTGATGGGACAAAATTGTGCTATTATCTTTGCTAAAAATCTTACACACACACACACACACACACACACACACACACACACACACACACACATGCTTAGAAATCTGAGCCTTACAAAACAGAAAACACAGTCCCCTCTCTCACTCCTTCCACATTAAGGCTTAACAAGTAATTCACCTCCCTTCCTTCCCTCTGCCCCACCCCCCCAGTGGTGTGAGTTTATGTATTTACATATGTGCATTGAAGACAGATCAACCTTGGCTATTGTTCCTCAGCAGCCATCCCAGCAGCCATCCCTCTGGCTGTTGTGATAAGGATCTCTCATTGGTCTGGAGCTTGATGACTTAGCTAGGCTGGCTGGCTACCAAGCCTGACTTTCCTATCTCTACCTCCCCAATGCTAGGATTATAAATGTATGTACATGTCCCTGGCTTTTTAACATGGGTTCTGGAAACTAAATTCAGGTCCTCATGGATGCAAGGCAAGTGCTATTTTCCCAGCCCATTTTTTTCAGTTCTTCTAGAAAACTCTTCAAAAACCTAAACAAGCTGCTGCTTGTTTCTGTTACTTCCTGTAGAGGGATCATGGTGAGGCTTTATTTAGCCTGCTGGTACAAACATCTGACTCCCCTTTCTTCTTTTAGAATATTGCCTATATTTTTGTTTTTTGCTAGTGGATTTCTAAAAGGTAGGTGCCTTCTTATGAGCAGTATAATTTTAGTTGGATGTATGGCAGTTTGACGCGAAGCTGTATTTTCCATCTTTTTTCTCCTTCCATTCAGTGCCATGAGGCCAAGCACGATTGTAGAAGATATGAAAACACAACTGAGAGAACACAACAAGGCTTTATTCTTTTTTCCCACATAAAAATGGCACCTCCTGATTATCAATATCAGTATCAATAAGAAGGTGATACTTAATGTTGACAGAATTCAGAAGTTAGTGTTGTGCCCAGATCGTAACCCCCAGAGAGACCACCAAGGATGAGCATACCAGAATGCAAAAGCAAGGTTTATCTGTTACAAGTCATGACAGGGAACTCAACTCAAGCCATCTCAAGTGAAGCAGGGAAGAGTTACTCTTTCTTGGGGAAGTTGGTTTTTATAGGCAAAACCCATAAAATTTCTTAGAGGGGAAGGGGTTAGTATGGGTCCATCCTTGATTGGTCCAGTTTTTCCCAGGCCTGGACTTTATCTTATTCTAGCTTATCTGTTTGACTTGTCAGGAGTTTTACAACTCATCTCCGGGGTCTGGTCATGTTATCTCCGGAGCATTTTTTGGTTAATTGGTTACCATCAGACATTCTGACTTTGTTCTTTTGAGTTCCTGGGGCTGGCGTCATCATTTCTGGTGACTTGAAACTGGCCTGGGTCTATCTATATTGAGATATCTCTGTCTAAGGCCCCCTTTTTGAGACAACAGAGTGAGGGTCTTGTTGTGCCTAGCTCGTGTTCCCAAAGCCGCCACTGGAGACTTTAGGTACAGAATGCAAAAGTAAGGTGTATTCTAAGTTTACAAGCCTCCAGGGAGGCTCTTCCAAATCTCTCACTCACAGCAGGGAGGTTGGAAGGAGCACTCCCCTTTCTTTGTGAGGCTAGTTCCTAAAGGCACAGACCATATAATTTATTTTAACCCGGCTCCCTTTTTAGTCTTTTGGGTCGAATATCCTGACTGTGTTTTCCAAAGTCCCTGTAGCAGATACAGCCACCTGGGGGAAAGGGGTCTAAGTTCTTATCTACACTTAGGAATCCTGGTTTAAGCTTCTCTTTGTCTGTAGGGGATAGAGTGGGGGGTTTTACTGAGGTATCACAGTTAGGTTGGAGACTACTGAGATCTCTCTTAAGAAAGATTATCATCCCAAAGATGAATTCATCATGATCTCATATTTGTTCCTGTTCTTGGAAATAGGAAGAAGAAGAAAGGAGGAGGAGGGCCAGGAAGGAAGAGAGCGGAAGAGGGGAGAGGAGAAGGAAGAGTGTAGGGAGGAGTAGGGGGAAGAGGAGACCACGACAACAAAGATGACAGTGAAGATGATGACTGCTAAGTTTGTGAGACTGAGGTAGTAAGGAGAGTGATATACACCGGTGTCTCCTCTTCCTGCTGCTTGCCATATCTGACTTAGTGTAACAGGAGTTTGAAGGGCCATGATTGATGGCTCATTTTTTTTTGGGGGGGGGGGCGGGGGAGAGTTCCTGTGATGGCTAGTTTTATGTCAACTTGAGTCATCAGAGAGGAGGGAGCCTCAGTTGAGAAAATACCTCCATAAGATCGAGCTGTAAGGCATTTTCTTAGTGGTTGATGGGGGAGGCTGCAGCCCATTGTGTGTGGGGCCACCCCTGGGCTGCTGTTCCTGGGTTCTATAAGAAAGCAGGCTGAGCACACCATGGGGGAGTAAGCCATTAAGCAGTTCCCCTCCATGCCCTCTGCATCAGCTCCTTACTCTGGGTTCCAGCCTATTTGAGTTTCTGTCCTGACTTCCTTCAGTGATGGACTATGTATGATGTGGACGTGTAAGCTAAATAAATCATTTCCTCCCCAGCTTGCTTTAGGTCATAGTGGTTAGTAACAGCAATAGAAACCATGAGCGTTCCAAAGAAACAAGTTAGAAAGAGTGAGCTTTGGTCTCAGACAACTTTGCAGAGGAATGGCACCACTCAGCTAAGATTTTAGTATGAGAGAGGAGTGATTGTCATGTCTAAAAGGATTTAAGTGAATATGCTTAGTGTGTTAAAGTTGATTTCTTTTATATTAATTACAATTTGCTTTGTAATTTTAATAATATACTTTATTCTTGTCCTTTACTACAATAACATGATGCCCATTCCTTTTCTGATGACAATGGTAATTTTTGTTTGAAAACTCATCTTGTTCTTTTTTTGGTACAGTAATTCCGGTCCCAAGGAAGATATTCACTGCTATAACTTCTCTTGAAGCTGTAGTTGGTCATGCAATGCCAGTTTTGAATTATGCGACAGAATGTTGACATAGTTAGCCTTGTTTCTTCCCTCCCACGTCTAGAGACATAACTATTGTGTCTAGAGCCATAGCTACCATCCTCGTGAGGAGGAAAATGCTAAGGATGCTTTTTCTTTTATTTTTGAGATTATAATATAATTACATTATTTCTCCCTTCGCTTTCCTCCCTTTCACACACCCCCAAATATACCTCTCCTTGCTCTTTCAAATTCACGTTCTCTCTTGTTGTTAATTGTTGTTACTTGCATTTATGTCTATGCATATGTACGTCTAAACATAACCTGCTCAGTCTGTATAATGTTACTTGTATGTATGTTTTCAGGGATGATCATTTGGTATTGGATAACTAACTAATGTGCTCTTCCTTGAAGAAAACATTTCTACTACTATCAGCATTCTTTAAGTTGCCTGTAGTTCTTTGTGTAGTACTCAGACCTCATAGACTTTCCCCCATCCACTTTGGCATATCTGTTTTATTTGTCCTTGTTCAACACATGTTTAGGCATTCATGTCGGTGAGAGTTTATGGATGAAGGTTCTGACATTCCTAGGAGACAGTCTCAAGGCAAACTCCCCGATCCTTTGGTTCTTAGAGTTCCTCTTCCCCCTCTCCCAAAATGTCCTCTGAGCCTTAGGTGCCAGAATGTTTTTAGATGTATTCATTAGGACAGGCTCCACCACTCTGCATTTTGATTGGCTGTTGTTTTCTGTAGTAGTCTCCATCTGTTACAGAGAGAAGTTTTCTTGATGAGGGGTGAGGATCATACTCACCTTTGGGTATAAGGACAAATATTTAGAATGTAGTTAGAGATTATGCTGGTTTAGTCAAGTGGTGGTTGTAGGTTCCTCCAGGATCTATGACTTCACCAACTTTGAGCTGTTGGCTAGGTTACAAGTACCAGCCATGGTTTCCCTCTTGTTAAGAGAGTCTGAAATCCAATTAGAGAACTGTTGGTTACCACCAAATCTGTGTGCTACTACTGCACTCTTAGGATTATGGTGATATGCTGGTCATTGTGGTTTATAAGTGTCATAGCTGGGTAGGACTGTTGGTTACTTCTCTCATTTGGAAGTTTGCATGGTGCCTTCTGGTACCATCAGAAATAGTCCTGGGGGTGTGAGCAGGGGGCTTTCAGGTTAGTTCCAGCTCAAGAACCTCTGGACCCTGTGTCTGAAGTGTATGGAATCTTCAGCAGTAGGGACTTACCTTTCACCTCTTCAGGGCAAGCAAGGGCAATAGCAAATAGTCTGTAATATTTTGGGAGTCTCTTGGAAAACCCTGACCAAAAACTCAAAAGACATCTTCTCATGCCTTCTGTTTGTATTTTTGTTAGATGATTTATGCCTTTTTGAGAGAGCATTGTGAGCCCAGATGAGAATATTTAATTTAAAGTGTGTGTGTGTGTGTGTGTGTGTGTGTGTGTGTGTGTGTGTGTGTGTACAGGATTAGGTATGCCATCAGCTTTAGCATTATCAGCTTAGACACATACCAGCCTGAAACAAAATACCTGTGTCTGCAGAAAATAGTCTCACAAGGTGCCCTCTCCCTTTCATAGCCATCAGAGATCTTTGCACTTAGGCATGGTTCTATAAACGGAAATGACTTAATTGAGTTTGCATTATCATGAACAACGCTTTTCTACCACACAGCGAAACAGCATCCTTGGTTGCATTTCTAATTATTTGTTTCTTATTATTTTGGCTTCTGTCAAGACTGAGTCTGTATGTAGCTCTGGCTGCCCTGGAACTCAGTCTTTAGATCAGGCTGGCCTTGAACTCACAGAGATCCTCCTGTGTTGGCCTCCCAAGCGCTGGGATTAAAGACCTGCACCACTCTGCCCAGCTGGTTGCATTTCTTTATGTGTACATTTATTATAGATTTTATTCTTTTTTTTTCTTCTCCACTTAGCTTATCTCCTTTACTTTCTCAGTAAGGGTGGTTATATGCTCTAGCAAACATTTCCCCCACACACCTACAAAAAGAAAGATAGTGGCAATGTTTCTTCCTCAGTGATTCTTATTCTCAGTTACTAACTGGTAGGAAGAAGGTTTGTTAGAAACACTGTAAAACTCAATGAAGATTTGTATTTTATCCTGCATGATGCTTCAATATTCTATTTAATATCTATATTAAAGCTTTCTTGTAATTACTCAGCCCTAGAATATTTATCTACCAAAAGCAAGGTACCTTTTACATATTTTAATAAATAGCAGCATTTTTAGACATGCAACCATTCCTAGGCAAATTGAGAGAACACTGGACTTGATTTTTATCAGGAACTTTTTCCAGAATTGCTCACTATTTTGGAAAATAATGTCTCCAACAGCAGTGATGTTTGTGTTATTTGTTTTCCCAATGCAGGATGCATGTGTCAGCCTTCATTTTCACTTGTCAGCTTCCCCTTGATTTTATGGGTATATATAAAACCTATTTAGCCTTTATTTCAAAATGTCAAAAATAAAGAATAGTGTTGACAACATTTAGTAAAATATTGCCTAACATTTCTGGACCAGACTTCTTCATTATTTACTTAGGTATATATAACTAGTTTATTTTGTCTTCTAGACCAGTGTGGCTGAGGATTTACATACTGAAATCAATGTGATTTTTATTGTTTATTCCTATTCGACTTAGGGTTATTTATTTATATTTTTAAAATGTCAGTGTAGATGATATATTCTACCTATAAATTTCACTTCTGACTATCAAAATTAGTTATTAATTATTTTTAAGGAAGTCTTATCGTTTAAGGTTCAGCAGAAGAACTGGCATACTCAAAGTACTAGTTCACAGATGATAGAGTTAGGTAGGATTTAGGGAAGCATGAGGGATGGTGTAGTGGTTCAGGGATTCCCGTAGAGAGGCATCTTTACTAGTTAGGGGGTGAATGGTAAACTAGAAGCTGTGGCCAGAACAGGGCAGGGGCTGCTGCTCTGGGCCCAGGGCTGGGCGCTGGAGCTCTTGTGAAGGCTGTAGTCACTGTCACAACCTGTGCAAACCAAGTAAATAATTCTGTTCCTCCTTCCATTCCCCCCTCAGCTTTGTGCTGGCACTTCACCAAAGAGAAACACAGCGAGAAGCTGATAAGCACACACACATCTATGACTTTTCCTCCCAAGGCACAGATCAAGATGAGAGATCAGGGCAGACGAGATCCTGAGGGAAAGGAGGGATGCATGTACATTTGGGGTTGGGAGCATTGTGTCCAGTTGGGTTTGAGAATCACTGATCTAGAGGACAACTCTAATCTGTTTTTGTCTTTCCTTTAGACATGCCCTGGGCTTCTGGCTTGCTCTGGTCTGAGTGTTTGAAGAACAGAGCCAAATCACTGTCCTTCCCTCCTGTAATTCTTTTGAATGTGAGGCATTGTTGTCTGATTATCTCATTGTTTGAACCTTTTTACATGTACCTGTCTAAGAAAGAGCATCTAATAAAATTTCTGATCCCACGCATATCTTATGTTGTTGAGGGAAATTGGCTGGGTATTGAATTCTGGGCTGGCCTCCCTCTGAAGCTAATTGTGCAGGCATTGGTCCACTGTTTTCTGCCAGCCAGTGTTGCTAATGAAAAGACTGAAGTGTGATTTCATTCACTTGTGTTTTAAGTGAAGTGCTTCTTCCTTTCTCAGTGCTTTAAATGCTTTTGTCCTTTCCTTTAGGCATTCTAAAATGTTCAACTAATCCCTTTAGTTTTCTACAAAGAAATTATTGTATAAGGCTCTTGCTGGTTATAACCTTGAGCTAGGAATATTCCTTTAGTTTGAGGATATTTTCTTGGTTCTGAAGAATTCAGGATAGGGTGGCCCGAGGGAAAAGCATGAGGTTGTCTGGTCTGTAGGGTGAACCACCTCCCTTAGGCCATTCTGTCTTTATTAGTATACTTAACAAATTCTGGAATGTTCTGCTTGGATGGTTTTTCTAGTCATACTGTAAAGATTATCATTAACTGGTGTTTTCATGTGCCCTTTGGCTTTCTTTTGTTGGTAAAGAGGAATATAGTTTGCTCTAGAGAATCAAAAAACCTTGAAGTTGCTTGTTCATATGGACATGATTAGAATATTTCCTGTTTATCATGTTTCTGGCTTTCTGGTTCTCTGTCTCTCTCTCTCTGTCTCTCTCTGTCTCTCTCTGTCTCTCTCTCTCTGTCTCTCTCTGTCTCTCTCTCTCTGTCTCTCTCTGTCTCTCTCTGTCTCTCTCTGTCTCTCTCTCTCTCTCTCTCTCTCTCTCTCTCTCTCTCTGTGTGTGTGTGTGAGACTCAGTAGATATATCTTTGTCACCCCTGTGTGTCAATGGAGGTATTAACTGAAATAAGACCCATAGATTCTAAAATGACCTTGAAGTGATAAAATTCAAACACCTGCCTTGGGAGAGAAATGACAAAGGAGATTTCGTGTGCATTCTGCCAGCGTGTTTTCACCAGGAAACACTGTTGCATGCATCGAGGTAAGAGTAAGAATTGAAATTACCTCATGGACCTAATTATTATATTATATGTGACTCCAGTGTTCAACTAAATATTTAAAAACTGAGTTTTTTTTGAAATGTTTTCCTTTAATATAAAGTACTGTAAACTTTCAACTAATGAAAATGTGGCCCAACTGAAAATCTTGTGTTCCAAAAATCTGGTACATTGCAGAGATTTCTGAAGTTCATGCTCAAGCCAGAAAACCTAAATTCCATGAGCAGAAATTGCCCAATTCTTTTTGTGTACCTGGCCCTGAGGCCCTGCTCCCTGACCATATCAATATATAATAGCTTCCGGATAGAGCACCATCTGTGCACTTTCCCCCCCAAGAGCCAAGTACGTGACAATAAGAACACTTTCACTCTACTTTTTATGAAGAAGCTTCTTCTTTTCTTTTAAAAATAGCACTCTTTATCTTATTTGCTTATATAATATCCATTTTACTTTTTTTTTCTCAGCTGAGGCCTCACCAGGTTGCCAGTATTTTCATTCATTTCAAACTTACATATTGCTGTCCAGAGTCCTTGCAGCAGACAAGTATCAATATTGTCAGGAAAATGTATAGTCTTTAAATGTCAGCCATACATAATGTGCCTGAAATATTAATGCTTATCAGCTTCTAAGATGTTATTCTGCAGACAATGAAAGTTAAAAAGCAAGTGATACAGCATGCGTGGCTTCTAAAGGAAATGAATAGGATTAAATGGTACTTTCAAGTCTTAGAAGATTGAGATCATCTTATTTCCGGTTTTGCATTTGCTCCGAGAATGTGGTCTGTCCAGGGTCACCCGGTTGGTTAATGCCAGTGTTTGGATTTGAACTTAGATTTCTGTGTTTCTAAATCCTTGGGTCTTTTCTTTGAGGGTTTCCCAAGATATCTTTCTTTTCCCTTAAAAATTAAGAACTGCTTTGTCTTTTGCATAAAAGGTGTTATTTAAAAACTGACGTCTTAAATTACATTGATTTAAGATAATTTTCTCTTGCAGAACAAATAATGTACCCCCTAAAGCATTGCTATCTGTGGTTAGAGACTGATGCAAGGCCGTGAGTTCTTCCATCATCCTCAACAAGAGCTTTACAAAGGGCCTTATGGAGTATTTTTTGCAAAACTGTTTAAATAGTAAATCTTATATATGCCAGGAACTCATAAGTGGAATTGTGTACTTGCATAAATTGTAAGAGAGTCTATCCAAATACCAAGGAAATTATTGCTCTTGGTTGCAAGTGCCTGACCCAGGGCTTCTTCAGTGCTCCCAATCCCTCTCTCAGAGTAACATTGACTCCAGCTAGTGAAAAGATGCCATTGTTTAGTCAATTAACATGCACTCTGGCCCCAAAGTCTCTTTTTACTTTTTTAGTTTTTATTGCCTTTTGTTTCTTTATTATCTTATATCTCCAGAGGTGTTCTATATCTTTTTGAGACTGTGGAATTAAGGAACAGAAAATTAGAAGGAAGGTCACTGATAACCAGACCAACAGGCACAATGAGTTCTTGGTTTGACTTTGTCACTGCTGTTTTCCCTGCTTCCCCCACTGACCATGCCATAAACAGTGTTGTACCAGCTGGCATCCTCCACCAAACATTCTCCTACTCAAAGAACTCTTCCTGATACTTCTCAATGATTTCATAGTCTTCCTTCATGTGCATGTACCATAGCATTTAAACTGTGATGACTATCTGCTACAAACCTTGTGAGAGAGGAGTCAGCATTTCTAGACAGGAAGTAAGTTAGAATGCGCACACTCTGAAATGCATACTGAATCATTCTATGGGACAGGGCTGCTGTTATAGCTATGTCTATGACTAACTTGTGGCAATACTCATCTCACTGTAGCTCTCTTAGTCTTGGGTATTTATTAAGTTGGTTTTTTTTCGTAAAAACTTAATTTGCTCGCTTAGTGATTACTTCATTCTGTAAATTCTTCCTCCCACTCTCTTCTCTCCTTCCACCCACCCACGCTCTTTCTCTCCCTCCCTCCCCCTTCCTTCCTTTCTCTCTCTTTTGTTTTTTGAGCCAAATCTAATTACATACCCAGGCTGCCCTTGAATTTGCAACCTTCCTGTCTCCACTTCTGAACATTGGGGTTAGAGGAATATGGCACTATATCTAGCTTTCCCTTTCTTTTTACTTATTTTGTGTTAATCTGCAGGGTGAATGTCCAGTTTTCACATGTATTTTAGCCATTGATGGACCCATTACTCGAAAGGCTTTTGCAAAATATGCTGGGAGCTTTGTCCTCAGTGCTGACATATGTGAGAAGCCTGCAAATAGAGGCTCAAATAAGTGTAGGCAGAATTGTTATCAGTGTGATGGAGAGAGGAGCTTCTGGTAGTTTGGTAGAGTAGCAATGAGATGTTTAAAGGAACAGAATGAAAGGTAAGCAGGGACTGAATGTGTTTCATTTAGAGATTGTTTTCAAGATCTTGCTGGAGCTGCTATAGGACAGTCACTGTCAAGAAGTGAAAAAGAGAAGAAAAGAATTGGAGGCTATTCCAGTAAGTGTTATATTAACACTGAACAACAACAAAATGTGCATAATAGCAGCCTAAGCCACTGTGCTTTCTTGCTTCGGGCTGCAGGAATATCATAAGAACTCAGCTGGTTATGGCAAAGTCACTACCTGGAGGAATCAAGGAATTCCTCCAGAGGAAGCCAAATCCCAAGGAGTTTTTGGTGTTACTTGGCTTGTTATATATCAGCTGTCTTCTGTTATGAAAATCATGTGTGCCTTCATAGTTTTCCCAATTGACTTTCCCCTAAGAAGGGCTAACAGTGTAGACTGATCACTCTCTGGACATACACATTCCAGGTATTTGGAGAACAGCCTCAGGAAAGGCTTTCTCTGGAATCAGATTGTCTATCTCCCTTGGCCACTTTCAAGGACTACAGGAAACACCACCCAGGTGGGTGCCCATTGTTAGTCCCAGGTGGACTAACAATGGTAACAGCCCACGTGCAAGTCTCCTGACTTACGGTAAATTCCACAAGGGGACACCACCTAGGAGAGGTGGACGTTAATAGCTTTACACAATTTAGCTCGGACCTTCCCTTTTATATACCGGGACTTCCAGGGCACAAGAGGAGAAGAGAAAAGAGAATGGAAGAACTAGATGGGTAAGAACTTGAGAGGAACAAACTGAGATGGGGAAGAAGTAGATAGAAGGGCTACAGGAGAGTACTAGAGGAAGGAGATGGAAGATGAGAAAGAGCCAGATGGGGAAGAACAAGATGAAGTAGAACGAGAAGAGGAGAGAGGAGACAGGAGGGGAGATGATATGGGAAGGAACAAAGTGGATGAGAACCTAGAAGGGGCAGAACTAGATGAAGAAATTAAGATAGAACCTAGGGGGGATCACAGACAAGTGTAGAGAGAAATCAGGCTAAAGATGACCTAAATATGAGAGCAGAATATAAGCTTATAGCTGTCACAGAATAATAAAGTATATGGACTAAGGAGTTTCGTGTACATAGATTCATTTCTTTTCACCAAAGATTAATTGTCAGCTGGTTGTAGATTCTTCCCGGACCCTGGGAGGGGACTATCGAGGGGCTGGACCCCCATAGTCCCCGATACTTTCTTTGCAGGGCACAGAGATGGGGACTGACTCAGTGCCATTGGCTGGGCATATTGGTGGTATTCTCACCAATATCTGCATTGGAGGGAAAGTGAAAGTGGATTTAGAATGGGAGATTAGCCACCAGCCTTCAGGAATAAGGGTAAATTTTGGCTTTGTTTGTGCAGGATATTTTTATGCAATGAAAAATATCACCCCGAGGCTGGGGATATAGTTAAGTTGATAGAGTATTTTTCTAGGATGCAGCAAGCCATGGATTTGAACCCCAATACTATATAAAACTAGGTATGATGGGAAAATTCCTCTAATCCCAGACCTAGAGAAGTGGAAGCATGAGGATCATAAGTTCAAGATTATCCTCTGCTCCTTAGGAGTTTGAGGCCAACCTGGGATATATAATACCCTTCTCAAAAACAAACAAAAATCAAAACAAAAAAAAACTGTCTAGGGAGATAGCTGAGTGGGGAAAGTGTTGGTTGGGTATGTGTGAAGATCTAAGTTCAAATATGCATAACCTTGGTTAAAAAAAAATTGAAGTAGCATGCATCTGTAACTCCAGTGCTCTTACTGCATCATGGGAGGCAGAGAATACCTAGAAGCTCTCTGACATTGTAGCCTAGCATAGACAACAGTGAACAACAAAAGAAACCCTATCTCAAATAAGGATGGACACTTCAGGTTGTATGATGACCTCCATGTGCCGTATGATACATACATACCTGTAATCACACGTATGAACATGCATCACATATATCATGCGTATATACACATACAAAAAGTAAAAAGAAGCAGAGAAAGTTGATAAGAATCCAGAAGTCATGAGTGTTTTAAATCTAGGTATAGGTATGGCATAGATTTGCTTCTAAAGAATTTTAAAATTCCCATTTCTCTTGTTCCTTCTTGTATCCATGGCTTTCTTTTCTCTAAATTGTGTTCAGTTGTGTGGGTCTTCTGTTAGTTTCTTGTATCAGGACCATACCCTGCACAAGGTGAGACTCACCATGGCATCTTCTTATTCTGATCTTTTTTTAATCCATTGCTTTCAGGATTCTCCTGTGTAAATGCAAGGGTCCCTTTTCCATGTTTATAACTGAACTCTGATCTACAGTGTGTCAGAAGTATGGCTGCAGCCAAGTTCTTCCATCCCTTTCCATTTCCATCTTCCCATCCTTGAGGGATGGAATAAATTCGTGTTTGAGTAGTTGCCGACACTGTAAGTAGCTGCTTCCTTTGTTTTCTTTCTTCCCAACACCGGCATTACAAGAGCTGGCTTCCAAACAGCACACTGCTGGGGGGTATTACACTAACACCAGGGAAATGATCCCTCCCAGAAATTAGCAACCCCTTTCTCTGGGGAGGTCTTCTTTTCTCTCCCATCAGTGTTCCCCTCCTGCCCTGCCTGCAGCAGATGGGATCAAAGTTATACCTAAAAGGCTTTCAGGCTCCACTGTACACTACTTCCTACCCAAGCAGAGAGGCTTTTAAGTAATTTGGAGCCTTTTACAGGTTATATTTGTATGCGTATTTTCATATATAACAACTCAGTAAACATCTAATTTTTTTTGGTCGTGCACAAATGTAATGATGTCCTTTTATACTATGAGTTTCAAGGATACAGGTTTCTTTTTGAATTAAACTAAGTGATGTCTAACAGCTGTTGTGCTAAAGCAATGTTTTCATGTCAGTGAGAGTACCTGTTCCCGAGGTCACGGCAGCATTCCCTTGTACCACACACTTACACAACACAATATAACCTTAAGTGTTTTTCTATAGAACCTTTTGCTCCCTGCACCCACTTGACATTAAATTGTTCGTCGTCGTCGTTTATTTAGCTGCGGTGATAATGAGCTATAGCTTCAGGGAAGCTCATAAAAGTCTCTCTCGTCCTTGCATGTGTGTGGCACACTTTGTTCTGGCACAGCTAAGCAGCACGATGCCTGGCGTGCCACTTGCTGATGTATTAGAGCAAACATGGATAATCTTTCTATCTTGATGCCATGGTGGCTTGTTTTTCTCCACTGCATATTTTGTTCATACACTCTCTCCTGATTTCATTTTTTTTAATGGAAATAACAACTCACACTTTATTAAATCATAAAAAATTTAAGATGGTTTTTGGTATATGTCTTCCCCAGGGATGCTCACACCAGTTGATTACTCAATACCTAGCTGTCAGCTCTGAAAACATGTACATAAAAGTAACCATATATGAACGGAGTAGGTTATATTTATATACCAGACTTCTTTTTTTATGTTAGAACCAAAAGGTTGATGAAAGTAAGACTAGAGCTTTGCCATTGCCATTGGGGCCTGTTGGTGGTTAGTTGTTTCAGTAAACTCTAGAGTTTTCTGCCAGTGATTCCAGACAGCGTAAGAAGTATTGGGCCTTGGCATCTAGAAGAGGGAATGTTTGCAGAGCATGGAAACCATGGCAGACTACTGCACATGCCCCTTCACCTCTTTCCCTAACTCTCCATTTTCTTCTTGCCTTCTCTCTCTTGTTCCTCTGCTCCAAGCTAATAGCCCTAGGAGGAATTTACTTTGACTACCTCAGATCATATAGAATTATGAATGCATGCCTTTAAAACTATTAAATAGTTATATAAATGCACATCCCTTTGATCTAGAGGTATGTTAGATAATTGGGAAAACAACAATTGCTATATCATTTTATAGAGGTGATTTAATACTGGAAATTAAGGTGAAATATATGAAAAATGTAAAGAACAAATAGGGAACTGTGTACAATATGGACTTTACCAATTGTACTGGTATTTGCTCCAGGGATATAGCCCATGACCTTGGGCTATATGGCCCAAAGGAGGCGGTGCTTCCTGCCCTTGTAGCTGACCTCTTATAAGGAGTTATATGTAGCTAATCCTGCTCCTGCCTAGGAAGTGGATTTGCTCCCTGTCAGATCAGAGGAAAACTTCTACTGTCTATTCTGTTCTGTAATTGTGAATGTATTTCCTCGATTTATGTCTTAATAAATTGTTACCCATTTAATAGACTCACATGAACTGGTTGTAATAACCAATAGCAGGAAGCCTTTCACTACTTGGGAGCAAATGGGACAAAGTGGGGAGTTGATATCAGACCCAAGGAGTGAGTTTCCTGTGGCAGACAGAGAACCACCCCATTGGAAATAGAACCTAGGATCCAGCTCCCCACTCCCAGTAGTAACTGGTACCATGGAAGAGACACACAAATAATAATAAGTAAATCCAAGATGTTGTTGCTTCTGTAAATGTTATTTAAAGCAGAGCAGGTAGGGAGAGAAATGTCCTGGTCTTTGCCCTGCAGCTGTTCAATCTCCTGCTGGTTTCTCATCATCTTATTGAAATTAAAACCCAGCTCTAAAGGAAGCCTGGGACCTGGCATTTTCAGGATTTAGTTATGTATAGAAGAAGGCTGGTGAATGAATGGAGACACCAAGGAAAAGGCCTGGTACAAAAAAGGCCCAAATCTTTTCCTTAAGTAGATTTCAAAGAATTATTCTCCTAGTGTAAGCTACATCCCAAATGTACTTTCTATCATTTCCATTTTAGATTCTTTGTAATGAGATTGTTGGCTTGGAGCTTACATTCAGTTCATAATGCAAGATTCTGCAGTTGCTCAAGTTTCCTTCCTGCTTCCATCCTCTTTCACTTAGTCTCTACAGGAGTTGGAGTGATTTCTTGGTTAAGGTCCTTTAGGAAGTTCTGTTGTACCACCTGTGAAAGTGAAAGCCTGGATTCACCATCAGGCCCTATCTAGTTGTCCCCCTTTATTTATCTCTACAGCCTCATTTGCTCTCTCCTTCTTATTCTCTGTGCCCTAAGTTAACCCACCTCCTTGACGTTTATGTTATTGTTCTCTGTTCCTTGAGTGTGTTTTCCTCAGGTAACCTTACCTTACCTTCTTTACCTTTCATCCATTAAGTCAGTGAGACTCTCCTCTGTCTAAAAGCTTCTTCAATCCCACCATGAGCTTTATTTTAACTTTTTCCTATTTTACAATGAGTACTTTTGTTATGATTTAAGTGATGTGTGTGGGCATGACATTGACAAGAGGTGGACTTATGATGATTGATCTTGATTGATTAACTTTGGAATCATCTTGGAGATGTACCTCTGGCCATGTGATTGAAGGCATTTCTATAGAGATTTAACTGAGCACTTGCTGCTCTTGCAGAAAACTTGTTTAGTTCCTAGCACTCATATGGTGGTTCACAACTATTTGTAATTCCAGCTCTAGGGGATCCAATGAACATTCTCATTTGAACTCTGTAGGTCGGAGGCACACTCCTAGTGTACATACATTCATGCAGGCTAGCTCTTATACACATACAATAAAACTAAACATTTTAAAGAAAGAGGATGACAAAAGGCAAATGAAATTCTTTTTCTTTTTCTTTTTGTTGGTATATTTAATCTGGTTAGTCAAAGGTCATGATTTCCTCATGATATTTTACTGAATGTTCCAACATTATTTTTAAAGGAAGGTTTAAAATATAATAAACATGAGTAAATTGGATCTGGGGTATGAACATGCTTATTAAGTCATTGATTTGTCTGAGCTGTCTAGATATGTAAGGAGACTGAGGACGTGACTTTCTCTATTACTCTTCAAATGAAGACTGTAGTCATAAAGGGTTGAAAGGTTTAGTAATTATTTGTAAACCTGCCTGGGACTTTGGAAAGCAGGTTTAATGCTCATGTACCAGAACTTTTAGGAGAACATGAAAAGCTACTGAAAGATGTTTCAGAGGCATTTTTTTCCTTTGTGAAGTCTTTTAAAAGATGACTTTTGTATCTAAATCTCCAGGTTTCCTTTGCCCACCATCCTTATCTCCTGGGAGTTTCTTAAAGCTTCTCATTGCTTTGGTGTCTGAAACTCTTAGGGGAAAAGCTCAGCAAGATCTCTGCTTTTTGCACACAGATGCAAAATGTTAATATAGTCTGCTACTTGGAAGTGTGTATTTTAGCTTGCAATGCCTCTGAATGAAAGAATGAAACAGAGCACAGTGCATGTTTGAGCACATCGGTGTTTGAGGCTGTGACCTCCATGTGTTCTGGCAGTAACCTCTGGGTACTAAGTTTCTGAGTAAACAGCTTATCTTCCAGATGCATTGCCTCAGTGGCTACATCTGTCCTGTTCACACCATGCTGATTATTTGAGGGAGGGGCATTCCTTCTATTGGGGATGTTTATACAAGCTATGAAACCTTAATTGTAAGGAAAGTCAGTCCTATGCTGATGGGATCAGCACAGGATGGTCTGTCCTGACAAACTACCATGCAGTTGCTCTAGAGCAGTACTTTCCGTCTGCATTTCCCTAACACAGCCTTTTGCTTGGGGGATCATGCTTCCTTTCATTGAATTTGTGCGATTTCTTTGACCATATGTCTTGGTGAATGCTGTGCTGCGACTTTCACCACTCTACCCATGGCTACTCCTGTTCTGTAGCAGCTACGTTTTTCCTTGCTCCCTTTCAATCTTGTAAAACAAAATCTGATGAAAGGAGGTTATAATCCATATTAATCATAGCCTATTGTAGCAACTGATGAGGTGGTCTGGGTGTCCATGATGACTTTGTTCTTTCCAAGCAGTGCTAGCTGGAGCAAACTTTTGGAAACCTCTTTTCCTATATTTTAAATGAGTACACAAACCCTGTCTTTTCTGTGAAGCTGTTGCTAATGATTAGATTAAAACTATGAATTAAGTAAATATAACAAAGACTTTGTAAGTTTTGTATATTTTTATTCAACAAACAAGTAGAACAATGGAAAACAATTACTATAAGTGGGAAAAGTTCCAGGACTCCACAGATAATTATAAAAGACCCTGAAGGGTTGAAAATTTATCATGGAGGTGAACATTGAACTAGATTGGAAGTGTGGACCATGAGGAATAATGAAGAGACGTAGTTCCCTAGTTCCCTGCCGAGAGCAGTGGCTCTTGAGCTCTGTCTGGTATACATTGACGTCACCTGAAGAACCCTTCAGGGCCTGCTGCCAGCCTACTGGGTCAGCAGGTTTGATCAGAGACTTGGGTACACTTCATAAGCACTGAAGTTTTGCCTAGTGGCCACACTAAGATGGCAGAAGTTTGCCCTGAGGTCCTGCAGAGCTTGGCATCTTTCTCTGAAGGAGGAGATACCACTGTGATGTTTGGGGAGATGGGAGAGCTTTTGCATCTTGTGTACGTTTCTTGGAATCTTGTTTGTGACCACACTTTGGTCTGTTCCTTCCAGTTTGTTCTTATCAAGATATAAATAACCAGTCTGTCCTGTTCTTAAAATTATTGGCGCTTGTATTTGGAGAGATACCAACATACTTGTCAGTCTCATAGTGTATGTATTTCTTCACATGCTCTCATTCTAAATATGAACCTATATGTTTATGTATATAGTCTGAGATGGTATTTGAAGTACTTTGTTCTTGGGTTTATGCTTCCTTTGACCACTTTTGCATATAATTAAACCTAACCCAAGTTTACTTTGGAGATTTACAAAGCATGCCTGTTAAGAGTCTCAGTATTTGTAAAATATTTACAGTGATTTTTTTTCTTGGTATTCCAGAGATTAACAGCTTTTTCTTTAGGCTGCAATTTCTTATACAGTGTATTCTCACACACGAAGCCATTTTTCTTAAGCAGGGTTGCTGAGTCTGCCTTACGTCTTTTTATTTCTTGGAATAGAGATGAATAAACTGTGGTACTAGATGTGATAGTACCTTTATCACTTGATATTTGAACATTTTCAGCACTTTAATTTTAATATGGCTAAATGGAATTTATAAGATGCAACACTTTACATTTAGAACCTTATAGTACAATAAATGTTCCAGAACTGTGAAAATCCTTGTAGATAAATGCATCACATTTCCTTTCTTTTGAATTTTTATAGTGGCTCCAATATTTCCTCTTTAACTATTACACTGAATGAAGGAACATATGATGTCAATCAAAGTGTGGCTAAGATAGAGTCTCAAATAGGTGCCATAACTTTACTTGGATAACAACATGGCTGCTCTATCATATTTACCTGTTGTGATTAATTCCATAGTGTGATCTCAACAATTAACATCCAGTCTTTTATAATAATCAAAACTTCAAGAAGCACTTGAAGATTCTTTCTTCTACAGGTGAGGTCCACATTGATAATAGGTTTTGAAGGGAAGGTGGAGGTGGGAGACTGTGTGTGTGTGTGTGTGTGTGTGTGTGTGTGTGTGTGTGTGTGTGTGTGTGTGTTGAGGGGTGAAGGGCAGGTGCAAGGTGTTGGTGTGGTAGGTTAATTCTCTGTGCATTTAGCATCTTGTGTCTGTCTCCCAATGGTGCAGTGGTGAGGCGAATGGAAGAAGTTTAGGTCAATAAAGGTAGCTCTCTGTTTACTCATGTCTCTGGGACAGACAAGAATTTAAAGTTAACTGTCTGGTGAGTATTTTCTGATGTCATCCCCATTTGTTTCTTTTCCCTCCTGAGAGGATCTAGCTCTGGCCTTGGTTGGTGGCAAATGGCTCTCTTCTTTCTAGTTGGAATGACTTCATACATTTACTCTCCTTCTTTCAGACTTATTCTACACCAGCCAAAAGACTTTCTTATGTGAAGTCGCACAAGACAAAATAAATCTTTCATGGGCTGTGCGTGTTCGTAGTGCATGCATGTGTGGGCATTCAGTTGCACACTTTCTTTCAATACCTTAACCTGTCGTGCTGTGCTAGCAGAAGCACATGTAGTCAGAAGCAAGCATAGTCAGTCACCAGCAATTGAGCACTGATAGATGACTGCATATCATCTATAAAAAAAAAAGAAAGAAAGAAACTGACTGTGGTTGGTATCCTCTTCCCCTTGTTGCATGGTAGTAACTGGGGTAACATGATTGATTTAATTTGGCTCTGCTTATCAAATCATGATGGAGACTATGCATTTAACTATAATTCATAAATAAACTGTAAATCATGTAAAAGTTGAATATGAAAGTGTGTCATGTTCGTACCAGAAGGTTGATTTTCACTGGGTGATTAAAATCACTGAGAGGATTGGGACATTTGAAGGAGATCATGAATATAAGTGTATTAACAAAGGTGACTTAAAGTGAGTGAGTGAAATAATAGTCAGAGCCAAGACGTGGGTGTAGGAGAGTGACAGGTAGTAGGACTGTGTATCATGGCAAGACTTTGGTATAGTGCATATTGTTTAGCAGGATTAACATTGGAAAGTCTAGCCGGATGGTGGTGGTGCAGGCCTTAAATTCAAGCACTTGGGAGGCAGAGGCAGGGGGATCTCTGTGAGTTCAAGGCCAGCCTAGTCTACAGGGTGAGTTCCAGGATGTCTAGGGTTGTTACAGAGAGAAACCCTGTCTCTAAAAAGAAAAAAAAAATGGAAAGACTAAAGTGTGGGTGTTTCTGACTGCTGTGGGATAGAATTTGGGGCTGATGGTGGTAATGGTGGAATTATAATGGAGCCCAAGCCATCCTTTAGGAGATCTGAGATCCAATATGACACTCTGTGCAAATGATGTGGGACATGGAGTGGTGGTACACAGCCACCAGCCCAAGGTCACATGAAGGCATTTATGGCCTCAAAGTTCCTTGAATTTGTTAACCTGCTAATTTATTAACCAATGTTCATAATTCCTGCTATCTGTTTCGCTTGTAGTTTGTGCTGGAGAATATGTGATGGGGTTATATGTCCTCAGTTAGAGACAATGACTGAGGAGCCCTACTCCAAAGTTTAAGGATATCAAAAGCATCTTGGTCATGCCCCTGCTGTGATTTATTGAGTGAACTGGAAAGCTAGGGGGAAAAAATGCAAGAGCAAATCCCTTGAATTGAATGACACAAACCTCTTTACACTGTAATGTTGCATTTGATCTCTTGTCTATCTACCTCTGAACTTTGCTCAGTCCCTTCATCCTTAGCCGAATTATGCTCCCACGCTTCACCTCTTAAACTTAAGTAGCTGTCCAGCCTTTGTAATCACAGCAGAGTTCTTAAATTTCCAGTCCTTTGTCTAATGTGGCATTGGATAAACTCTTGGTACATACATTAGACTTGAGTTCTTGGCATCAGACTGTATAGCAGGATACATTAAACACAGATCGAAAATGAGAATTGTCTGTTTTGTTAACCAATATTGCTTTCTATGCTCATATTTGAGCACCACCTTCTAAAATGTTTCCTGTGGTTAATGTGACAATTCAGGATACCCAGTGAAATTTCTAGTTCCTCCACATAATTGAATGTGGCTCTGACACTGTCTGCTTTATAACATATCCTTGGGCAGAAAACTCTTAGAAATAAAGTACACACACACACACACACACACACACACACACACACACACACACACACAAAATTCATCTATTGGAAATAAGGATTTTTTTTTAAATAAAGAGCCCTAGATTCTTAGTGGATCATCATGTATCCCTTCTGAGACCAAGGATACATTGGCCATTTATTATAATTGTGAAATCATAAAAGGAAATGTTCACCATTAATTTTAGAGGATAAACTTTGATGCAAATATGATATCTAGCCTGGATACATCTGATTATATGCCTATTCTACCTGATTGATTTTTTTTTCCTTTGTGACATCTGATGCCCATCTGTATCCAGCTACATTCCTAGGCAGGGATAGTCCTATCCTTAGGGAACCAGCAGCTTTGGGTTAGATCTGTGTTCAGTCCCACATTCATCTTGGCACCCAGTTGCCTGGAAACTGGATTGCTGTCTTACTCATCCCTAAGCCCTTCTCTGCTGGGCATCCCATTTTCCTTTCAGAAACACTATACTCATCTTGAATTCTTTGCTTGCCTTTTTTGTCAGGCTTCTCTGCTCAAAATGATTTCCAAGCTGGCTGGTCTTCATCTGGATCCTATTTTCACTTTTAGCTTTTGCCTCATGATGATACCTGTTCCTGCCTTTTCATCTTGCAGACTCATCTGCTACTTTGGATCTGCTGGTAGAGGCATGACCCTCTTTACCACCTCTTCATTAGCTAGTGTTCTTTTTCTCTTGCCCTTATATTCTGATCAGTGAAATTCCAAGTCAAGCCTTTCTTAGTCTGTCATGTCAGACTGCTCAGTTCTGTGGTGAGGCTAACTTTCTTCTGTCCAGTGTTACAATCTGGCACCATCACATCCCATGGAACTGAACTGTGGGTTAGAGTTAATCACACATACATTACTTGTTCTGCATTTTAAAAAAATTGCTCTCCGTGTCAAATTGCCTATATTCTGTCTCCTTCTGTTGCCATATCCAAGTAGTCTCACATTATTATGATGATAATGTCTGTTACATAATTTCAAGTCCAGGTTTATCTATATGTGGCAGGCCTACAACTGAAGAATTTTAAAAAAGGTCTTACGTGTGTGTTTTCATAGTTTATCTAAGGACACACTGGAAAGCCCTGGATGAAATCATGACTCTAAGTGTTTCTTCTTGCTTATCTTCAATTCATTTCACCCTCTCCTGGAAGAATATTTCAGTAAACAAGCTCTTAAACAAATTTTAATAATTTCATGCTCATGCCTTAGTGGATATTAATCTAGTAATTAATCCATGCAAGTAAATGAATCCACAAAAATAATCTGTAAAATTAACTCATTAAATCAACCAATAAATTAAATTAATCTGTCAGTTAATGCAGCCACTAGATTTTAATACATTGATGCTGGATAGAGATTAAGTTGATCTTGATCCTCTGTCTTCTCACCCTCTCCTAGAAAGCTGTCACTGTACCTTCTTAAGCTGTGACTTGGTTTCCCTATGTAGGTTTCCTCTGGCTGCGAAGCCACTGTACATGCTACTGAGGTGCTATAGGTTTAGTGGCCCTAGGATATTGAGAAACTACAAAGACTTCTTTTCACTGTGAGAAAGGAAGGAAATAAGCCTCAGTTATATAAATCCTATATCACCTAGAAAGTAACAAGAAATTGCTGCGTTAGAGATCTAAGGTGCAAACATAACTAAGTTTTAAACAAGCATTTAAAATCAGAATAGTGACTGTCACTCCTAATTCCATTAGCACAGAGCTTCCTATTAAAACAACAAATCCTTTATAATACTACTTCTCTATACTAAAATGGAGCTCATAGACAATGTAGCTATAATTAAATGGTGCAGTGTCTTACATAGATACAAAGAAGTAAAGCTAAATTTAATAATGCTACATGCTTATCACTATGTAAGTAATTATTCAAAACCAGTTTAGAAGATAAAATTGAGATACATCTGTGCATATTTATATGAAATCAGATTGTGTGAGTCATCAGTGCAGATTCATGCAAGTATATTACAACGAGAGTTTGAATTCCATGGTGGGCCAGCAATGTGCTTTTGTAAACCAGAAAATGGCTATTGGTTAATTTTCTAGAAAAACAGTCCTCCATTGATTAATGTGCTGATTGCTTTTTAAAAGTATTTTTTGAAAACATCATGTATATAGTAAGACCTTACACCATGTTTATATTGGTGTAGGTTGGGGTTAGTTTAGGGACCAATCATAAGTGGGTTTCCATAAGTGGGTTTATGTGAATGTCTTGAGCAAGTCCAGGATCACCCAGCAGTGTTGGCTTTTGCTCACTTAGTGCCAGCTATACCCTCCTTCATTTGGAAACTGTGGATAGATTCAGAGACCTTCAGAATGCCCCTGGGTGAGGGAGGGTCTGACCTTTGGAACCTTCTCTAGGGCTGATTGTGCTCACCTGTGGAGGAGCTGTCTTGGTCAGGAAGGGCAGGGACAGTGACTTTGTCACCATCACTTGCTGGTACGTTTGGTCATTTGGTGCTAACCCTCATGATTCCCATGGCAAGAACAGCCCTGTAATTGGGTGACTCTAAGGACCTATCACTTGTACATGCCTACTTATGTCACTTAACTATTGTTTTCTTTGAAACCATATATTTTTTCTCAAATACAAGATTTGATAAAGCTTAAAGATAAAAATTGAAAGTTGACTTTCACTTTTAGTAGTTGAGTTGAATCTAGATAATGTAGGTTATTATTTTATTTTGTGGAAATGTTCATCTTTAGGCTAAATGAATAAAAGGAATGACGATTTCCTCATAGTAGAGACTCCCTGATTGTATGTGCCATGTGTGATGGGAGTACTTGATATGAAACCAGAATACTGGGGTATAAACTCTCTTTATGCCACTCATTAGCTGTGAGACCTTGGGTTTTTCTTAACCTCTTCAAAATGCATTACTTTGGTTCTTGTCTTTTCACATTTGAGTTCATTTGCTATTTCAATATTTGGCTGTATTCTCATTTTCAAATGCTATGGCATTTAAAAACCTGGGCATTTTCGGCTTCTGTTTCTCTCTAACTATGAATCTTATACATCTATAAATCTCAAATGTAGCTTATATTCTAGTTTGAGGTTCCCATCTTCTACCCAAGCCTATGACTTTTGAAAACCCCGCTTTCATTCTATCTGTACCACACTTGACAGATAAAATTAGACTAACCCTGTACTACAATTCTTTTTAGTTGTAAGTAGGAAAACCTACATGAGCAAACTAGAGAACTAATGGAGATTTGTAATAAAGGAACTGTCTCACAGTATCAAGGGCAGGGTAAGCAGCCAGACCTCAGAAACTCCTTGACTCTGGAACCAGAAACACTTTAACAAAGGTAGTTGGCTTCCTTTTCCTCTCTGGTTGTCCCAGTCTTGGTACTGAGCTCTCGATTCCTCTACTCTTCGTGTGCATGATAAGTAAACCATGTTTACTTTACCTGCCGACACACTGCTTATCCCAAGTCATTTCTAGTTCCTACCAAAGAAGGAAACTAATCTAGCTCAGAGGTGAGTGCGCAGTCGTATGCACAGGTGGGGCTGCTTCTGGGTGGTACGAGGAAATACGCTATGGGAACTGCTGTGCCCAGGCAGATACCCCATGTGTGTTTGTTTTAAAAACCCAGAACAACATTTCCTCCTCCTTTGTCCTTAATTCATGATGCCAAAGTTAGTGGACTCTACAGTGCCCGTGGGTGTGGAGAGACTGTTTTCTTACTGTCTCCCCTTAGCCTTTGTTTATATTTTATAGTAACCAGTCAGTCGAATTATTGGCTGGACATGCATGCTGTTTTGATATATTTTAATGTCCCTGTGTACAGAGGAAATAGAGATAGTGGATTAGCAAGAATATAGTTCTGGAAGCTGTCCTTGGAAGAATGGTGTCTGATGAATTTCAGGCAAGAAATCATGTAAAGGATACTTTTTTTCCCCAGTCACCCACTGCACTCTACATTACATAAATTGTAGCTTGAATGCTAAAATACAGTCAAGGTGAATGTTTTAGAGTGCAATGTATTCTGAGCATAATAGCCATCACCTTTATCAGAGCAGCTGTAACCACTTTCAAGGGACCAAGATAGGCCAGTTGACTCATAACAGGAGGGATCATTGGATGCTCTACTGATGCCCCCTCCTGCACTTCCCATTCAGCTGTATGTGATTTTACCCTAATTTCATGTGACCTAGTTGTTGTGGAAGGTGCTAGAATACATAGTGTATAGAAGGTTACCTAAAGAGGGGATTCTGTATATGCCACTAGGGGGAAGTTGTCATCCATTTAGGGGTGAGACTTTTTGATAGTGTGGTGGATAGTATGGTTACTTAGAATTATGTTTCTGTAAACAACCCCTTACATATGCTCTGAAAGTAAGTCCAATTAACTCATTGGTTTCTCAAGTTGGACTTGGTGGAATTCTACTTTGTTTTGTTTTCTGTGCCTGATTTAGGGGATGCATATACTTGTTTGTATCTTTCCAACACTGAGAAATGAGTGGTAGCATTTTCTGTCTCAGATTGAAGGGCAGGGATGGGAAGTATTTGTTTTGGTTCAATGGTTCTAGACAATGGTTGTACAGTAGAATCACTTAAGAAAAGATTCAGTGAGATTTTGTCATGAATTGGATGAACTTGAGAGAAAGGTACGGATTGTTAGAAGCTCTTATTAATAAAAACAAACCCAGAGCCAGGTATTGGGGTGAATGCCGAAAGATCAGAGAATCAGAACAAGCCACAGCCTCACTCGCCAACTTCTCAGCTGATCCTGTTTCCTCAAATTGGAAGCCTCTGAGTCCTCGTCCAGAATGAATCTCAGATGAACTGCTGCTGAAAGCCTAAAAGCTTAACCAGACTCTAGTTCCTGGTTTTCATGCCTTATATGCCTTTTCTGCTTCCTGCCATCACTTCCTGGATTAAAGGTGAGTGTCACCATACCTGGCTGTTTCTAGTGTGGCTGTTTCCAGTCTCAGAGATTCGGATGGATCTCTGCCTTCAGAATGCTAGTATTAAAGGCGTGTGTGCCACCATTTTCTGGCCTCTATATCTAGTGGCTGTTCTGTTCTCTGATCCTAGATAAGTTTATTAGTATGCACAATATATTGGGGAACACAGTATCACCACAAGGTAGTGATTTATGACTCCCAACTTTGGATTTCAATGACTGGTTGAATTCAGATAGACTTTTCCTAAGACTGAGAATGTAGACAGGGTAGATGTTGCATTTGAAGTGAATTGTGATGTTGACATCTTTGTAGGACTAATTATCCCCTAAAGTCCAGGGGCAATTCAGACTGAGTCTCCAGAAAGTGGCAGAGCTTTGATAGTGTTGCTGATTAGGGTTGAAAGGGGGTTGTTACAGTTGATTTCTTTTGGAACAGGATGCTATCCAATATATTCATAGAGGAAGCAACTCACTAAATTCGAGTCATTTTGAGTAGCAGGTACATTTGGGGGCCTCTGTTTGAGGTTCCTGGACCTTACCAGTAAGTACTAGTGCTTGTGAAGTAGTGATTGTACTATTTATGTCAAGGATCCCCTCATTCCAGTTATATTGGTACAGAGGTAGCTCACAGGTCAAAGTAATGAATGGTATGTATGATCCTTCAAAACTTACCACTTTGATAGTGTTTTTTCTTTTATGGCAAGATATATGTGTAATCAATTTCTGTAGCTTTCTTTGGATATTCATCTTTGTATACTGTCCTAGTTAGGGGCACTATTTGCTGTGATGAAACACCATGGCCAAAGTAACTTGGGAAGGAAAGGGTTTATTTAGCTTAGACTTCCATTTCACTGTTCATCATTGAAGGAAGTCAGTACAGGAACTCAAACAGGGCAGGGACCTGGAAACAGGAGCTAATGGAAGAGTGATTGCTTACTGGCTTGCTAATCATGGCTTGCTCAGGTACTTTCTTATTGAACCCAGGACCACCAGCCCTGAGATAGCACCCCCCCCCCATCAATCACTAATTAAGAAAAGTATTCTACAGGTTTGCCTACCTGATCTTATGGAGGCATTTTCTCAGTTGAGGATCTCTCCTCACTGATGATTCTAGCTTGCGTCAAGTTGACATAAACTAGCCAATATACACACCACTGAAAAGAAATTTCATAGGAAAGAAAAATATCTTATGCAATATTGAGCTTTTGTCTGTGTAGTAACAGGCTTCTGCTTAACACTGATACCAAAGTAAGGATTAGCTAGTCTTCATAGAAAGCATCTCTTTAATGCAGGCTCTTGTTTTCCCACCTCGCCCAGTTTTAGCTAATTTGTACAGAAACAAAGTCTCTGAAATTTGGTGAGATTCTGAGATTAAAATATCCTTTTTCCTTATCCATTCTTCCCATTTACATACAGTTATGTTGTGAGTTCTGTTTCTGACTTAAAACAACAACAACAAAACATTTCCCTAGTATTGTGGGTAAAAGCTTAGCAGGCACCCTAACTTATTTCCCTTAAATGTCTTTATAGCAAAATTGCAGTTGTTCTCAGGTGTTATCTCCATCCTTATTGGATAATATAGACAAATGTTTCCCTCTCTTTCTCATTTTTTCTACCTTTTTCTGTGTGCTAGCCATACTTAGTGACATAATTGTTTTCGAAGTTTTAGCGTATTTCTTTCCATTTTAATTCAGATGTGGCTTGCATGCTTATAATGTTAAGCTGTTAAATAATATAGCCTTTGTCGTACACTATAGTGTAGCACTTTTACATTTGGATTTTATAATAGTGACCCTATCACTCATTTCTTTGTCATGCTGTTAATCATTTAGCTTGTTCTGAAGTTTTGCTTTTTGATGTTCAGCACCAAGGGTTTTTAGTGGCTAGAGAGGAAAAGGAGGACAGCCTCAGGTTGTCAAGGATCCTCCCCTGAGGTGTCATACAAGGCTGAAACATACAAGGACAAAGATGTAAACCAGAAGTTGAGCCGATTAGTGGTGATGAGGGTGACCATTGGTTTCTCTAGACACTCTCCTCCTTTGTCCATCTTACCCCCACCCCAGATGCTGACAGTGTAGCATCAAACCCTCTTTCCTTTGATGGGTTAGGAGGGAGGCAGGAAAGAGAAGTCAAATAAATACTGTTGCCTCTGGTTCTGGCCTTGCAAGAGCAGCCTGGGGTAGCAACATTTCTGTCACCCATTCAAATGTCCTGTTCGTTTTTTTTTTTTTTTTTTTTTTTTTGTTGAGACTTGGACATATCAGGCCAAAAGTGGCACTTCAAGTGGGAGATGTTGCATATCACCCCAGAAGGAATTGGATTCCCAGTTGTACTGTTAAATGTTGATTGTTTTGACTCAGCTTCAAGTCAGTTCTTTCTGGCTCTTTTGGAGGGAATAGCTGAGACTCTAAGTCAGCTTTTCTTTTCCTTTGATTATGATGGTGTCTAGAGGCTTTCTACATTCCCTGTGTATCAGATTGTTGGATCATCTGTTTTCCAGCTTTGTGTTTTCTCCTGTTCTTAAAGCAGGGCTTGGGGGAAACTAATATTTCCACAGAAAATAAATACTTGTTCTTCATTTCTACCTCTATTTTGATAAATTGTGCCTACAATTTATTTATTACAGCATAAATATTTTATGATATAAGGCATACATTTACGTCAGAAATTTTCTGTGGTGATATGCTATCTAGTTGTTTATCAAGTATGTCTTCCCAGCCCTTTGGCTTCATGATGCCTAGTTTACCATGTATTAAATGTCTGTAATTAGATCTTTCATATCCATCTGCTTTTCTAATTTTGGGTACTATACAGTGGCTTTTGTTATTGTTACCTCATAATAAATGTACCAAGTAAGGCTTTAGACAGTCTCTTCCCTGTTTGTCATTTAGGGTACTTGAGAACACATTTTCTTTTTAAGTAAAAATCTGATTTGCTGTCTCAGTGAGTTTTCTTTGAGAGTTAGAGGGATACTGTACAAAGAATATAAGAATTAATTAAAGAGAATTCTGTTATATCCTTCTTATTAAGGAACATGTATTCTTTCCATCAATATATATTATAGCATTGCTGCATAATGGCATTCAGCTTCACTATACTTTCATTCAGTTTTAGCATTTTATAAATATTTTTGATTTCGTAGTTTTCTTATGTTAATCTCTACCTACTTGGTAATACTAAAAATGAAAAGTGTATTATGCTCATGGCTTTACTAAATATTGTCAATAGACTTTTATAGGTATTATGTTAAAAATAATAGTCCTTTATAGGTTTTATTAATGTCTGTTAATTATGGTGGTTGTGCGCAAATTTTATGATTTTCCACAATTTAAGTGTGTTTTGAATGATTTATTGTTTTTATCCAATTCCTACTTCTTTTTAAAATTACTTTTATTTAATAAATAATTGGAGGCATTTCAAAGGAGAATAAATAGGACACAGCAGTATAAAGAATTGAAGGAATAGGAAGGGTAACATGAGGTGGGAGGTGGGAGGGTGGGTAGAGAAGGAGATAGATATCTGAAGGATAATGAACATAAAGATAGGTTTAAAAAGTCACATGGAAACTTATTGTAGAAGGTTCCTAAAACACAGACAGAAAGACAGACAGATCAACGATGGGGGAACACACACACACACACACACACACACACACAAAATGGAGGGACCTTATAAGAAAACAACATCACCCCTATACCAGATACCAGAAATTAATATTTAGGAAGCTCAGAGACAGAATTGGATTACTTCTTTTGTAGTTGTTGGCCAGTGAGTTTACATAGAGCCCCCAAGACATTCCATGTTATTACTAGTGCTCTTGGTGACCCTCCAGAACTTGACAGTAAGACGTTATTATTGAATATAACACGTAAATCATTTAACATTGAGAAATCAATCTGACATTTTCCTGGCTAGCTTTCATAGTGCTGGAAGGTGCTGTGTAGACTACTGGAGGAAAAAGTAATAATTATTTCTAGCTGTGAACTCTACAATCTACAACAGTGATTAGCCTTGAAAGATATGCCTAGGGGGTGCAATAACAGCACTGAATGTTGTGGGAGGAGCCAGCTACTTTCTGATTGGATTTAAGGCTTGCTCTTTGAGTTGAAACTCGTATCTGGCACCAGTGTAGGGGTCAGTAACATGTGGCTTGATAGGCAATAGGCTGTGTATCAGAACCTACTGTTACTTAGCTAAATAGACATAATATTAAACAGATTAGTAATGATTTATTGCCATGCCCATAGATTAGTGTATCCCTCAACTCTCATCAGAGAAGCTTCTTTTTGCAGGAGGTGATGATTAACATGGAAACTCACAATTGGCAATGTTGCAGAAAATAAATTACAGAATGCCCACTCAGGCCTAAGTAGGACCTTTGTATCACTTGTTCCCACTGCCGAGGCTCATGGATCATTGAAGGAGAGGGAGTAAGAACCAGGAGTTGTTGATGGATTTGAGGAAACAGTGTTTTCTGAATACAGCAGGGAAGTTGCACTCGTGTTTTCATGGCAGTTGAGACAGCCTGCACACAAACTGCTCAAGCCTGACAAAAATTCCATCAGAGAGTGGAGGTAGGCACAAAGCCCCACCCGTAACTAAGTAGCCATTAGAAATTGATAACTAGTTGGAGAAGGAGTGTCAGTTCTCTTTAAGGGTGCATCCCCTGTTAGGTCAACCATGTGTGAAAGGCTACACATCCAAGAATATAGGGACACTGCAAATTAGACTTCATGGCTTTCTTATTTATATTTTCAAGAAGGCACAAAGTTGGATGTGTAAGGAATGGGGAGTGAATTGGGGAAAAGTTGGAGGAGAGAGGTGAATATGATCAAACATATTGTATAGAATTCTCAAAGAAGTAATAAAAATGAGAACAATAAAATTGTTCTCAGATAATGGGTAGAGTAGTGACTTTTATGTTAATTGGAGGCGATCACTGTTTAACTTTTGTATGTAACTCTTTTTTTTTGGTAACTTTAGTTAGAGTTTGATAGTGTATACAAGCTATGCTATACATATATGTTATTTACAGTACCTCCCATTAGTGCATTAGTGTGACTCTTATATACAGTGGCACAAAGGAGCTGGAGAAAGAAAGCCAACACGTCTTCGAAGCTGACGATAGAAGATTTCTTCTCATTGTCTTGAGTCCCCATCCTCTTCAGTGTGGTTTGGTAGGGTTTCATGGTCTGTGTACATGGTGATCATTTGACTGTTTTCCAGCATAAGGAATAAAAGTAAGGAATGCCCTATAGCGCTTGCCTGGGTATTACTTAACTATATTTAGTGACGAGTGGAAAGTCTGTGTAGCAGTCCATTATTATAATACAGAAGAGACTCTGTAGTTGTATTTGAACGTAAGACATTCATGTTATTTATCACAGGTGTACTTAGGTGCACATTTTTATGTTTAGTCCCTTAGCTGACAAAGTAAGGTCTTTTCATCTTCATTGTAAATCAAATAGAAACTCAAATATGAGTGTTAATGAATTTTTATTAGCCTTTTATAAACTGTTGGATATTTTAAATAATCCTTGCCTATCATGGTAAAATAAAATGACTTATATTTTTTATAGACAGTGAACTATTTTAAGTGTACATATACAAGTTTGTTTTATATACACTGTTTGGTACACAAATGTTGCTGGAGGGCTTCTCTCCAGGTTCCCCAAGCCCCGCAGTCCTACAATCTACATATAAAATAATCACTCAGATGCTTATATCACTTATAAACTGTATGGCCGTGGCAGGCTTCTTGCTAACTGTTCTTTTATCTTAAATTAACCCATTTTATAAATCTATACCTTGCCACGTGGCTGGTGGCTTACCAGCGTCTTCACATGCTGCTTCTCTTGGTGGTGGCTGCAGTGTCTCCCCCCTCTGCCTTCCACTTCCCAGAATTCTCCTCTCTCCTTGTCCCACCTACTTCCTGCCTGGCAACCTACTTCCTGCCTGGTCACTGGCCATCAGTGTTTTATTTATATAGAATGATATCCACAGCATTTCCCCTTTTTTTCTTTTTTTAAAAAGTAAGGTTTTAACTTTAACATGGTAAAATTACATATAACAAAACAAGAATTACAGTTACAATATTAAAGAAGATGTCCTCTCTATCTTATATTTGTGAGTTTAAGGTTTTATATCTAACTTATCTTTTATCATAACTGAGGAAATTACAACTATCTAGTTTTCAACCACATCAAAGACCTGAGAAGGAACATAATGGTACCTGAGAAATGGTAGATGGATGCAAGCAACTTTCGGGAATCTTGCAAAAGTAGACCAAGACAACTGGCAGCCTGGACAGTCACCTAATGTTTTTCAGCATTGTTGGTGCATTTAAATTGGCTACAGGCCTATAGAGCATCTGACAGACCATTTTCAGAAGCAGGATTTCTGAAAGATCATCTTACCCTGTCTTGGCAGAGTACAGTGGTCGCTTTCCTTGTGTCCCACTTGTCCAGAAAGGACAGCATTGCATTTATACTGTCAGCCATCAAGGCAAGGGCAGTTCTTTGCCCAGTAGGCCATTTTGTGCCAAAAAGACAAACTTCCAAATGGAAATGTCTTAGAAGCCCAACATTCTCTCGGGATCAATTGGTGTAGCCAGGAGCAATTGTGTCTCACGTCAACAGAATTTTAAGTTATTTAAATGCCATATTCTCTAGGTCTATGAAGTGTTTGAAGATTACTTATCTATCTGAAATATATCTATGTATACCTAGAAAACTTAACTAACATGGCTACAGATATGATTATCATAGATGACTAATTATTAATCTATTATTTAATTATCCATTACAATTTTAAATGAGTTACATAAACATAATACCTCAAACAAGAATAGAAATATATACATATAGCCGGGCGGTGGTGGCGCACGCCTTTAATCCCAGCACTCGGGAGGCAGAGCCAGGCGGATCTCTGTGAGTTCGAGGCCAGCCTGGGCTACCAAGTGAGCTCCAGGAAAGGCGCAAAGCTACGCAGAGAAACCCTGTCTCGAAAAACCAAAAAAAAAAAAAAAAAAAAAAAAAAAAGAAATATATACATATACAGTATAACAAAACTAACTTCAGTTTGTATCAATAAACTAAAATTTATACCAATGTAAAACATTTTAAACATAAACTAAAATCTATACCAATGTAAAACATTTTAAACAAGTTGTTCTTTAAAAGTAGGTTCATTAATCTACCCTTTTATCTTATCATCTCCATATCCTCCTATATATCTATATCATATCCCCTTTTCTTTTTTAGAAAGAGATCACATTTATAATCAACCTGTTTTAAATAAAAATATTGGTTTTTCTCTGTCCCACACCAGAGGGCTCTTCTGATTTGGGACACAAGAATCTCTTAACCATTTTTTTTTAAAGCAATATGTCTGGGTTTAGAGGGGGAATGAGCCAATTCCACCTCCAAAGCCAGCTTGGTATATTTGGGAATTTGGGCGTAGCATCTCTTACTACTTCCTGCTGGAGGGGGGGGGGCGCTGTATCTTATGGGGACGCAAAGAAAATTTTAGGCCTATGAGGTAGTCCATGAGGCTGTATTGTGTGAACCAGTTGCCTTGAAACTGCTCTGGATGTTGGATCATCTGGGCCATGGTGTTATCGGAGACCTTGGAAGACTTTTCAGGTGGTCTTGGCTGGTCAAACCTGATGTATCTTAATCTGGAACAAATCCATAGCCTCTGGCTTTCTATAGAAACAAAAACAGAGCCTCCTTTCCAAAGCAACATATCCTTATATCCAAATTTTGAAGTCAAGGTACCTTTAAAATAATATATTTTGGCATAACTCAACAGCTTTTGCAATCAAATGTTTTTCTTCAGTTACAAATATCAAAGAGAACATAAACCAGATTCTCTGTGTGGTAGCCATCTTTACGTGGCTTATGTTTTATATTACCTTGAGCCTATTCCTTTAAATTGCAGCCTTCTAAGACTGAAAAGGCGCTGTAGCTGTTGGCTCTGCCCACTTCAGCTTCCCAACATGGCGGTGGTACGTTTTCCGCCAGCTTTGGGAGCCATCAATTCTCAGAAATAGTGGGTCTATGCTTCTTATCAAAGCAGCGTGTAGCCCAGAAACCTTTTTTTGTTTTGTACTAGCAAAGGCTAAATCCACCACGCAGCTTAATTTGTCACTTGCAGAGGCCTCATTCCCGCCATACTGCAGATCAAGCTCGCACGCTAGGAACCCGCCAGTAGCTCAAACCGGCAGGCTGCCGCTCATTTGAGAGACACAATTAGGAAGCTGTTTTTAGCTCCATTTTAGAATCTTTTCTCAGGTTTTAGGAAGAAACTCTTGCCAACACGTTGGGCGCCATTTGTAGCTAGAGTTCTCCTGCCTTGCCCACAGTCAGGACAAATCTTTGTCACCCGCCAGTCCCACAGCCGCTCAGACCCAACCAAGTAAACACAGAGACTTATATTGCATACAAACTGTATGGCCATGGCAGGCTTCTTGCTAACTGTTCTTTTATCTTAAATTAACCCATTTTATAAATCTATACCTTGCCACGTGGCTGGTGGCTTACCGGCGTCTTCACATGCTGCTTCTCTTGGTGGTGGCTGCAGTGTCTCCCTCCTCTGCCTTCCACTTCCCAGAATTCTCTCTCCTTGTCCCACCTACTTCCTGCCTGGCAACCTACTTCCTGCCTGGTCACTGGCCATCAGTGTTCTATTTATATAGAATGATATCCACAGCACACAAATATGATTTATGGTAAAAATTATGATAATTGAACAGGTAAGGAAAAGTTGAGGACTTTTTTATAATTATGTATAATTTTTTATCGTTTCTGTTCTGTAGAAACAGAAAGCCAAAATTAACTTGTATCCTGACACTAATATATATACATACATACATATATATATGTATATATATATATATAATAAAATGCATTTTATACATATTATAGTTATAGCTGGAATGCCTATGTAGATAACCAAGGCTTGCTTGCCTCTGGAAAGAGCTGCCCAATGTTTTCATGCCATCGCACAGTTAGAGCATGATGTTGTAGATGATCAGGTGAGTGAGAAGTTGGTTGTGCCTGTGGATTTTGTGCCTGTTCCTCTGAGCCAACTGCTGGCTCATTTAAATTCCACTGTGGAGTTCATGACAAACCTAGCCAGCAGTGTTGACTGAAGTTCCTCAACACTGTGGCTGCCAAATAGATAGTACTGTAGGAGCAGCTTTGGTCATTAAGTTCTTCTGTGGATAAACTGTCTGCCCAGGTAGGCTTTCATTCCCTGCTAAAACTCCTAGTTAGCTGTTTGTCCACTCACTGAGCAGAAAAGCCAGAGTCCTGGCAGTGAATTCCATCACTGAATTTCATGTCATATCCTTGTACTTGGTCACTTCCCACTAGTCTCTTTGCACTTTCATAGCAGACTCAGACTCCTGTCTGCCTGAGACTCCTTCCCCCACAAATGCGTGGTTCATCCCTTTACCACCTACAAAGTCCAGCTTAGGTATGACATTCTGTCAGACATCAACCCTGATGCTCATATTGATTTATTGGGTTTTATTTTGTACATTGGCATGTTCTCTATTAGAGAACCCAGCTTTGTACCAGTATTTTTTGGAAAGGGTTAATTGCTTACTCTGTAAGCTGCAACTGTCCAGTTGCAGGAGAAGCATCTAATGGCCTCACCATCAGATCCATTGGCATTTTCCAGCTCCTACAGACCACAGTGTACTCCTAGGCTCTGGAAAGTGTGTCCTTGCCAATTTTTGTAAATTTCAGTGTATCTTAAATTCTTATTGATTTTATAATACTCCTGTTTTTTGTTTTGTTTTGTTTGTTGTTGTTTGACATTTTCCTCTTAGGATGTCACAGTTTTTCAGTTCCTTATCGAGAGTAGCCCACCAATGATTAGGCTCTGGGTTTTAGTTGTTTTCTGTGTTGAGTATCTTGCCTCTTCCCATTGTGTTTGTTGTTGGTGTTGCTCTCCAGGCTCACCTTGGTGGTTGTCTTTCAGGGCACACACCTTCCTGCACCTTGTAAGTTCACTTTAGTCAAGTGTACTTACTCATTTGTTCTCTGGTACCTGGATGTCTTATTTTTTGTGGTAGCTGACTCCTTGTTCATAAGTCTCCAATAAAGTGGTATTTAAAATAATTTTATAGCAATTCATATAAAAAGAAACTCTCAATTGAGAAGATTATTTACTGATTGTGCTTTTTCTTTTTCTTTTTTTTTTCCTTTTTTTGTCAATTTGACACAAGCTTGACTCATCTGAGAAGGAGCTTTTGTTGAGGAATTGTCTTGTGAGCATGTCTGTGGGGGCAATTGCTAAGTGGTGTAGGAGGACATTATCCACTGTGGGCAGGGATGGTCCTGGAATTAGTGTTCCTGGTTTGGGTTGTGTTAGAAAGTATGAGGAGCAAGTGAGGGTAGAGAAAGCGGCCAACCAATGAGCAGCACTCCTTCATGACTCTGCTTCAGTTCCTCCTCCAGGTTCCGGTCTTGGCTTCTGTAGATGATGGAAGCCTAATAAACCCTTTCCTCTTCCTGTAGATGATGGAAGCCTAATAATAAACTCTTTCCTCCTCCCCAGGTTGTTTTTGGGTCATTTTTTTTAAATCACAGCAACAGACAATGTATAGTAATTAAGACACTGATAATAAAGTATTTAAAAACCTCTTATTGCTTGTTGGAAGCTGTATTTTTAAAAGAGAACTGTCTTTAAGTCCAAGTTTAGCACTCAAAATTATCAATAAAATTTTATCTCTTTTAGAAATGTTTTACCATTTAATGAGCCATTACCTTTTAAATGTTAGTATTTACATATAAATTCCTTCTTTTTTTTTCTCCAATTGGTTCCCCATATCATTTTAAATATAGTACAGTAGAAAATTGGGCAATTTCTGGTACATAAACAGTACAAACAAGTAGATATCATTTTCATCTATTAAATTAGTGAAAGATTTGAATCCTGTAATTGCCTATCATATTTCATTAAAATCCTATCTTAAACCACACAAAATGAACTCCTGTGTTTGTTTGTTTGTGTGGGGTGGTTCATTTTAGCATTTGTCTCATTTTTTAAAATTTGTTTTGTTTTGATTTTTTGTTTGTTTTTGGAATGAGAGAGAAACAAAGGAACAGACATGAATTTGGGTGAGTAGGGAGGTGGGGGAGGATCTAGGAGGGGCTGGTGGAGGAGAAAACATGATTAAAAGGTATTATATGAAAAAATTAAAAACATCCTATCTCATGAGCACACCTAATAAACAAAAATAAAAATTATGGACAGAACAAACTAAGAAAATATGGAAATTGCTATAATTGTGTATGAATAGTGAGCTTATCTTTCCCTCCTTTTTTGGTTTCACATTTTTTTTTTCATTTATTTTATTTTATTTTGGTTGTGAGCCTAGCCTTTAACAGCTGAGCCATCTCTCCAGCCCTATTTTATTTTATTTTACAATATAATTTAATTCTACATATCAGCCACAGATTCCCTTGTTCTCCTCCCTCCCCCATTTTCGTTAATTCCTTGAGAATTTCATACAATGTCATTTGATTTTGTTCACCTCCCCTCCACATCCCCACTCTTCCTAGATCTACCCCCTACTCCTCACCTCAGCTAACTTTGTGTCTACTTCTTTTTTAAATGTCTCACTGAGGCCAATTTGTGTTCTCCATATAGATGTGGGGCCACACTCTCCACCCCCCAGAAGCCATCCCATGTCAGTAGCTCTTTCGTTAGGACTGGGGACTACTCATGAGCTCTTTCTGACTTCATGTTGAAATGTTGACTGGCTTGAACTTTGTAGTCTTGAGCAGGTAACTGCAGCTGCTAGGAGTCTATAAGTGCAGTTCTCAGAAGACTGTGAGTCTTATAGAAGAAGCTGTGGAGTCTGGTTTGATCCTCCCAGACCTCTGATCTTACAATATTTATGCTGCACCTCTCCCACAATGCCTTGGGGAGAAGCTGCATATAGATTTCCCACTTATGTTTGAGCAAGCCATTACAGTCTCTGTACTTTGACCAGTGTTGAGTTTCTTCATTAACCATCATCCAGTACATGAAGAATCTTTCTCTCATGAATTCTGGGAGCTGCATTAATGGATGAGTAAAGAGATACAAATTTGTAGGACACTTTGATAATATGTCCTTTAGCAGAATAATAGTAGTAAGTTCACTGTGAGCTCAACGATGGGTTGTTGGTCAGATTTACATTGCCAGGCATGTGTTTCCACCTGTGGAGTATCTTTTCTAAATTCTTAACAGGAAATAGGTGCTGTTCTGTATTGAAATAGGATTGTATTTATTTTTATGTTCATAATGTAGAAATGTGTTCTTCATTAAACTGTCTTTTGAAAAAGCCAACTACACCTTTCTTAGTGGAAAAATTGTTTTCATAGAAATGGGGTTTGGGGGGTTTGGGGTTTTTTTTGTAACTGTCACTATTTTATGATGGTCTGTTTTGTTTATCACAAATTTTTGAGTGATGAATTTAACTGTTTGGATTTCTAAGAAGTACTTTAGTATGTGTTCATTTTGCATAAGTGATGTTTGCTTTAGTTGCCTTTAAATGGCAATTCTATTATCTGTCTACATCTGTCATGGATCTCTCCTAGTACACGTAGAGAGGGTCTGTTGAAATTCTAGCTCCACTTAATGCAAATGGAATACCACCCTGGCATCTCCATTGACTTCTTGACTTCTGGACAGGAAGGTTGCATAAGATGAATTTAAAAATGAAGAATTTTAAACTATTTATACCACAACATTCTTTTTAACAGTTCACAGGAGTGGAGGGCCACCTACAAGATCAAATTTCTAAATGCTGATAATTCCATACTTATTGTAAGTTTATACATTTAGGAATGATAGTTACTATTATGCAGCCATGTGCATGATTCTTTTGTACTCTTCTTATTATTTACACACTTTCAATATTTTCCTATTTCACAAGTGGCTGCAATCTTTAAAACTGTTTTTTTCCAATCAAAGTACTGTTGATAGAAAAGTAACTTTTCCAATCAAAGTACTGTTGATAGAAAAGTAACTTTCTGAGGGTTTGAAGGAAATTACATTATTTGTTCAAATGCTATTCTCTATTGGTCTAGAATTATGTTAAACTGGCTTGTTTGTGCCTGACACATACTTATTAAGAAAATTTGAATTATTTTCAAGTGAATAATATGTGTATATATGTATTTAAATGAACCTATACACATAGAAGTGAGACTGTCTCTTATGGTATGATTGATGTTGCATTTGTATTTTCTAAACAGAATGGGACCATTCACCTCTTCCCTTTGCTGTAATGAAATAGTTTTTCTTTTATAGTAAATTGGTATTTCTCTTTTCTTAGATTTTCATTAATTTTGAAAGGAGAAAGCTGTCACAACTCATTACAAATCCCAGCCCCTTATTTTGATATTTGAGAGTGACATTCAAGTAGCAGTCACCATTTGTGCCTATCTTCCCCAGGGTGCCCTCTGTTAACCTGTTCTTCTTGCACTTACAGTATAAAGGAATCTATGATCTTCTGTAAAATTGCTTCAGTGAGAGAGAGAGATGAGTTTCTTTGCAGGTCCAGGGTTTGGCCTCTGCTGAGATGAAAAGTTAGAAGTGAATTTCATGTGATTGAAATTTTTGTGGCAGTAATTATAGTGGCTTAATGTAAAACAGCCACACTACCTTTTGCCCTAAGAAATTATTGAAATATTTTCCCATTTTTCTATCTCTCGGGTCCTTTTAAAACATTTTATTTTATTATTTTTAAGAAATCATCTGTGTGGGGGTGAGGAGTGTTGGTTACATGATGGCAGTTCCTGCAGAGACAGGAGAGGGCATTGGATCCCCTGGAGTTGGAGCTTCCTGAGGTTGTGAGACTCCTAATGTGAGTGCTGGGAACCAAATGGGTCTTCTGGAAGAGCAGCAAGAGCTCCTAATGGCTGAACCATCTCTTTGTCTCAAAACTAAATGTTTGCCTGCCTGCCTTCCATTGTACTACAAATGAGATGATAAGTGCTGATGAAAGTCTTTTTAAGTAAAAGACGCTGTTTTCAAAGACTGGATACAAATGATGTAGAGTTAAATTTTTTATTGGGAGAAAGGGGAAACCAAGTCGCAGCATGATAAGGAAAAAATAGTGTGTGTTTTGAAGTAAGGGTTTCACACAGAACCAAGTTGCTGAGTGCCTACTTAAGGGTGTGTGGTATTGAATTTTTTCTTCTCTTTTCCTTTTTCATTTCTTTTTTTCTAACCTTTTCTTTTTTTAAAAAAAGACAAAGAGGAGCTGATTTGGTATTTAGAGTTGGGAGGAAAAGAGATTTACATAGTTAGGGCTCTTTCTCTTTATCCTTCTTTTCTCTTTCGCTCTCCCTCTCACTCTCTCCCTTCCTCTCTCACTTTGCTTCTCTCTCCCCACAGATGTTTGCCTCAGGCACTCTGTACCTTATTTCTTGAGCCAAGGTCTCTTATTGAATTAGGAGCTCACCAATGGGCTAGTATGGCTGGTCAAGGAGCTCCAGTGATCCACCTTTCCCTGCCTTCCCAGTCCTTGGATTATCACAGCTTGCCTCCACCTGGCTTTTGCTTGTGTGCTGGAATCTGGACTCAGGTTTTCTCGCTGGTATGGTAGGTACTTTATCTACTGACTCATCTTTTCTGCCCCTATATAAAGGTACTTCTCTTAACACATCTTCAAAGTTTCTTTTTTAATAGTCTAATAGTAGCACTTAAACTTTAATTCCTCCATTATATAGAAAGCCTCATGGTATTGCACTGCTCTTCTGTTGCCACTTAAATACGTAAGCCCTCTACTTCTGTTTATTTTATTCATAAGTTTTATCGAGTGAAAAGCTTGCTTTCCTTAATGGTGATAGGTTTATGAGTATCTTCATTTGGGTTTCATGATTTATATCTAGGATCTACAAATGAAAAATGTCAAATAACTTTTAAAAACCAAGTACAGTGGGGTTAGCCTTTTATTTTTATGACCTACTTGTTTTTTGATTTCTAAGTAACAATTTTATTTCCTTGTTTGTTTTATGACTAAACTACTTGATGGAAGATTGAAGATACTCCAGGGTCAAGTCAAGATACAGTTGTTTCAGTTATTATATTTGAAAAGGCAAATTCTTTCTTTTTTGTTTTTTTGTTTTTCAAGACAGGGTTTCTCTGTGTAGCTTTGGAGCCTGTCCTGGAACTCACTCTGTAGCCCATGCTGGCCTCGAACTCACAGAGATCCGCCTTCCTCTGCCTCCTGAGTGCTGGGATTAAAGGTGTGCGCCACCACCGCCCGACTGAAAAGGCAAATTCTTGAACATTTTCCATTGAGCCTGCTTACTCTTTGCTAACCTATTGGGAATGGAACAATTATGATGCTTCTTACTTTATTTATATCCTTACTGTTTGTTTACTTTAAATTTCTGAGTATTGTTATTTAGCATTATTTTACTTCTTTGTAAACTTTTTGGAATCAGTGGGATTTTCTTTCTGTAGCTGTAAATGGTAGAATTTAAAGATTTAATTCATTTCATGTTGTTTCTGTGGCACTATCCTTTAAAAGAATGCCACTATTAATTTGTGCTTATTTCATGGAATCTTTTCTATAAATTCTGTATTTAATCTGCCCTTATGTTTTGCAGTAGGCATACACTACTTCACTGACTTCTATGGGGGTTTGGGGAAGATCAGAGACCCTGGAGACAAAGTTCCTGGGATTCAAGGGTGATTCCGGCATTACTAGCTGTGTCAAAGTGAGCATGCTGGTCAACACTTTTGTGTCTTCAGTTTCTCACCTTGAAGTGATGATTGTGGCCCCCACATTTGTTGCGTTTTCTTTCTGTGATCTATGATCTATAACTGTGATCACTGCTTTCATAGCAGTGAAACAGGAACAACTATGTAGTTACCTCATCTCATGAGTATATAAATGCTTTCTTCACTTCCCCTTACTCCTTTATTACCTTATTACAGTATTTGGAAAAAGTGGCTGCTCATGTATCTTTTGAGTGAGTGTGGCTTAAGTTAACTATAATTTGACCCAAGTGAACTTACACTCTTTGATTGGCAACTTTTCATATGAAAAGTTATTTTTGAGGCCCCATAGAAAAATGTTGCTGTTGTGAGACTTTAAAAACTACTTTAAAATGTGTAGGTTTCACCTTTAATTTGGGGTTCACAGTTACCTTCAAGCTAATTTCAGTTTTTTTACAGTGATTTTTTGTTTGTTTGTTTGTTTTTGGTTTTCCGAGACAGGGTTTCTCTGTGTAGTTTTGGTGCCTGTTCTGAATTTTGCTCTGTAGACCAGGCTGGCCTCGAACTCACAGAGATCCATCTGGCTCTGCCTCACAAGTGCTGGGATTAAAGGTTCTTTTATGTGTGGGTAAATAAGGGTAGAAATATGGGAGACTGGTCCAATAATGCTGTACACAATTTCTTTCTTACTATCAAGCACATGATATAAACAAAAATGATGTATTCTTTCATATTTCTGAGTACAATGGAGAGATATTTTTATGGTATTGACTTGTATTCTCTACCCCTGTGTTGATGGAAAAATAGATCACATTAGAATTGACTTGAATTAATAGTACTAATACCATGCATTATCTTAAAGTGTGAGTAGGAATGTTTATGCTGTGAGAGGACAGTACTCTCTGGTGACTGAGGAGATGTGTGCAGTTCTACAGCCCTGTGCTGACCCATCATTGCTTCTTGAGAAGGAAGAGGGGGGGCATCATGTCTTCAGTGTCTCACTTTATTTTCTATATAGTTGGGTTAAAGGATGAAGAAATGTTTTTTAAAACGTGTTGAATTTGAATTATTTGACATTTGTATGTTGTGGTTCAGGATCAGTAGCACAGGACACAACCCAAGTGAAACCTTCAGTAAAGAAAGAAGGTGTCAAGGTCCTTTGGGACAACACAGTACCAAAGGTTTCTTGTGTCCTCCATCCACTCAACAAAAGACCCACCAGGCCTACTAGGGGTTTACAGGCTAGAATATTTTTAGTTACTAAAAGAACAGAATTATCCACTGCAAGTTGTAGATCAGTAATATTGTCACTCAGGAAAAAAAAGGGAAAAAAGCATTCCTAACTGGAGAAAGACAAACCAACCAACTTGTTGTGGACAGATTTTGTTCTTAGGTTGGATAAAGTTCTTCACCAGCAGTAAGGAAGTGGGAAAAGAAGATGTTGTGGGCAATTAGAAACGACAATAGAACTCAAAGAAGAGCACATAGCATAGACTAAACATCTCTTCATGACTTTTATAAATCATGTTTGATGATTCTAAAACAATCTTAATGCCACATAATATTTAAAATACATAAAACTATATTTAAAAGTTGAGGGGGCAGAGGGAACTAGTGAAAATAAAGTTTCATGCTCCCCGGAAGTTGATGCTGTACTGGTATTACCAGAATACTATAGATCATAGATGTGTTCATATATGCACACATATAAAATACTCTGAGAAACTAGAGCATTGTAAAAATTATACGGAAAGATTCTTTAAAACATTGAAAAAAACTAAGAAACAGTTCTGTAATAATGGTCAGACAACCTGAAGCAAAGGAGTAATAGAGAAATTAAGGAATGGGAGTGAGAGGAAATAAGTTGACAAATAATAATAACAAGATGCATTTAAATAGTAACATGTAATAACCACCTGGAAAAGAAAAGTTCTAAATGTTCCACACAAAGTGCAGAGACTGCAGAGTGCATCAAAAATATAACTACCAATTATAACTGCTCTGAGAAACTCATTTAGAATCTAATGACATAGGTAAGTTCAGAGTAAAAGTTTGGGAGAAATTATACCACACAAACATTAACCAGAAACAGGAATGGCTGTGTCAATATTTGGCCATTTAGACATTGAGCAAAGAAAATTATTAGAAACAACGATAGTTCATAATGATGACAGGGTAAATGTACAAGAGAGAAAAGAATTCTGGACATTTATCTGCATGCCAGACCACAGTGCCTTTAAATGAAACAAAAATGAATGGAACATAAAAGGAAAAGAGGCATTTGTAGGTATGGAGGATATCAATCCCTCTTTTTTTCTTACTGACCACCCTCAGTGCTACAGAAGTACGAACAGTACAGGCCAACATCTTACTCTGCACTAGACTGACTGGTAACTCATCCCCTCTTGATCATAGCACAGAATTCTTATGTGCTGCTCAATTCTGTCAGTATTTGTGAAAGATATTTGTGTACAGATATTTTTTGGTACTGTTTTTGACATTGCTATCATGGTAATTACAGCTTTGTTTTTCTCTATCTTAATCTGGTAACTCTTCAGACTGTATTAGAGCCTCCAGATTTAACCATGTATTATGCTTTCAGTTTGAGGAGTTTTGGATCCATACGTTTATTTCCAGCTTTGTTTGTGTACCTGTACATTTAGGTGTCTCTGTGGGTGAGTTGAGCCCACCTATTATGTATGTCCGTGCCATCTCCACTAACACTCCTTGCTCTCAAGTCTGATTTATCTGGTACATTGTCACTCCTGATTGATGTTTCCGTGATATGTCTTTTTCCCTACCTTTGCTTTCCATTTGCCTCTGTCATTGCATCTTTAAGATGAGTTTCTGTAAGCAGCATATTATTGAAACATACTTTTAAATTCACTCTGCCTGTCATTTTAGTTAGCGTATTTAACCCATTTACATCCCACATAACTGTAGGTTCAGATTTAAGTTACTAATTTGCTTTATGCTTGACATTTTCTTTCATTTCTGTTTTATTTTTATTGCCTTTTTTTCTGTTAGGTTGCTCAGATATATTTTAGCATTTCATTTTACCTCACCTATAGTTGGTATATCTCTTTCAGAGGTCACTCGAGATATCACCAGACTATGCACAGATTATCACAGTTTACTATTGAGTCCCTGCTTTGACAGTTTGCATGAAGTATAGAAACATTTCCTCCCTTTGGGGTGTTATCTGCTTTCCCTCTTTTTAGATCAACACAGGATCGTGTTACATTTTGTTCAGCCACTGACATAATTCACAAACTAAAGAAAAAAAGTGTTGTCTTTTAACATCAGTGGGCATCCTGTGGTTTATTTTGATCTTTCTTCCTGATATCCTTGGTTGCTATTGCTTTGATTTGCTTTTCTTTTTCTTTTAAATCATCTTTCTTATTGGAAAACTCACTTAAGCCTCTTTTTAGAGTAAATTTACTGACCAAAAAAAAAATATCCCTCAGCTTTCTTTTTATCTGAGGATGTATTGATTTCCTCCTTATTTCTTGAAGGCTGTTTTGATAGATACAGATTGTAGATTGACCACTCTTAAATTACATTTGCTACTAAACTTCTAGCCCAGATGGCTTCTGAGGAGACAGTACCACTATTCTAATTTTTATACCATTTTTTCCCCTCGTGTACTAGAAGATTTCTTGCCTTTAGAATTCAGAGATTTAATGATGAGGTGCTTGAAATAGACCAACTTAACCTTTGAATTATCTTGCTTCTTGAATCAATAGGTTTATGTCACTTGGCAGATTTGCAGAGTTCAACCATTGAACACCATTCAGACCTGTTCTGTTGTTTGTTTCATTCTGTGACTTCAGTGACACAAAATATAGGTTATTTGTGATAATTCCTCAGGTCTCCAGGACTGTGTTCATTTTTCTCAGTCACTCCCACCACTATTTTCCTTTTAAGTTTATTAATTTTTTCTTTTTAGTTTTAGCCATTCTGCCATTGAGCTTTGAAGACTGAAATTTTTAATTTTTTTATTATAGATACTTCATTACTAAATTTTTAGTTTATTTTTCCTTTATATTCTTTTTCATTAGCTTAAGCCATATTAATAATTTGTCCTGAAAGCATAAGTTTATGATCAGTTGCTTTAAATTGTAAGACAGGTCTTATATAAGACCTGTAAAATATAAGACCTTTAAAATATAAGACAGGTCTCTGCCATTCCCATGTTGGTATTGTCTGTTTTGAAACTTAGATATTTTCATATTATGTTTTGATGTTCTATGATACTGGATGTTATTCAAACCATACATATATATGTTTTTCAGGAGTAAGGAGACCATTGCTGTATTCTGCCAGGTGCAAGCTCAGGACCCCACTCAGAACCACTTGACATGTAGGTGGGGCTCTCTGGGGCTGCTGGGTGGCAGTAGAGTTACTGCCTGTTGTTCTCTACACACACAGTGTTCCTGGGGGGCATGGTGAAAGCTACAGCTTCCATCAGGCCTCCTCTGCCACTGCCTGGATGGGACTGGATTTGGGCCAGTTTACCGTAGAGAGGTAGATTCAAGTTCCCTTTGTGCTCACTGACCAGGAGGTGAGGACTTCATCAGCACCTGGTAGACATGGCAGAGATGAGGGATAGTGAGTGTGAATAAAGTACGTAGATCACATCTATATTACAGTTTTGCAAAGTGTTGACATTGAAGTTAACTAGCAGTCTCTGTCTCTTATATCTGCATGGGACTGCAGTTATCTCAGTAAAAATTTCAATTAAAAGTCAGTCAAAGAACCTAATGAAAAAAATTTATTTCAAAGTCAAAACTAAAAGGCAAAGATTATGTATTCATAAAAAATCTTTCAATGACACTGCCTTATTTAGGGTTAATTTTTGCTGTGATGAAATACCATGATGAAAAGAACCTTGGGAAGGAACACGTTTATTTCACAGTTCCGTATAACAGTTCATCGTCAAAAGCAATGAGGGTAGGAACTCAATCAGGGCAGAACTCTGGAAGAGGGAACTGATGCAGAGGCCACGGTGGTGGTATTGGGTACTAATTACTGGCTTGCTTCTATGGCTTTCCTCATGGCTTTTCTTGTTTTTATTTTTGTTTTTTGGAGGTAGGGTTTCTCTATGTAGCCTTAGCTGTCCCAGAACTATCTCTGAGGACCAGGCTGGCCTCTTATAGATCGCAGGACTACCAACCCAGGGATAGCACCACCCAAAATGCGATGGGCCCTCTCCAGTCAACCACTAATTAAGAACATGCCCTGTAGCTGGATCTTATGGCGGCACTTTCACATTGAGTTTTCCTCCTCTTAGATGACTCTAGCTTATGTCATGTTGACTTAAAACTAACCATGACAAACACTGTCCTCTATCTTGTACATTTCCAGCCTTTCATGTCACTATGCTAATGGATTTGGGTCTATCTGTATTTCTTTTGACAGCATATTTTCTGATTATTTGCATACTATCCTTCTCATTCATGAAAAAGATACTTTATTGCAATATTCTCCACAATGTTTTTTTGTTAGTAGTTTTCTTTGAGTTCTCCATGTATATATGCCCCCACACACTGTATTTTATATGATTGGCATCATAGTTACATTTAGAACAAACCAATAATGAATGCTATTGTTTCTAAAACCATAGACTGAAAACATATAATGGATACATTTGATGTTTATATGAGTATAAGTCAGCAGACATTTTCCGTGCCAGACTACAGAGCAAATACTTTATATTTTATAGTGGTCTCTGTTACAGTACTTCAATTCTGCCTTTGTAGGATGGAAATAATGACAGATATTTCACAAATGGTTGGGTGCGGTACACTTGGGCTCCAGTCACATTTTTTTCATGGACAGTAAAGTGTTAACTTTACATAATTTCCACGACAGAAATAGGAACAATATTCTTTTATCTTTCAACCACTTAAATATGCGAAGACATCCGTAGCTTGTGGGACACATGGTCTGTTGACCCCATATGATAAAGAGTTTGTAATTCTCAGCACTGTTCAGTGTTAGCACTGAGGTCAGGATGCATCTTTCAGTGCCTCGTTTGATGCTTCCAAGAATCCACATCTGTTTCCTCCCAGCCTCATTACAGTGAGGAGAAAAATGGTAAAATTTTGTGTTAGTAGCTGCCTTAAATAATATGTTTATTTCGCTCCCCTAGGATTTTGTGTATAGGTCTACATTTGATTTTATTTCTTCTTCTTCTTTCCCCCAAACTTCTTATCTAGAGATCAGGTGAGAGTAGCCATAGTGAAAGAGTCAAAGTCCATACACAGGCCAAGCCACTAAAGTTTTCCTCAGCCTCAGTTTATCTGGCTATAAAGTGAGTACAATATGACTAGCCTTGCCCACACTCCTATATATGTATCGATAAAGTACTTTTTAAAAACAATCATAAAAGCAAGCAGGAAGAGTGAATGCTATACTTAAACATTCAACTCAGAGTTCCCCTTTGTCTGATTTTGATGCAATATATTAAATTTAAAGGAAGATATTTTTAAACTAATGTTAATTTTGCTATATACAGTTTTTTTTTTTTTTTTGGACGATGAACATCCTTGGTTTTCATTTTTTAAATGCAACTTTACATCATTTAGTCTCCTTAGGTTAATCCTCATCTTTCTCTTTGGGTATATGATTCCTCTCTTCTAGTTTGTGGTTTTTGGAGAACGGGAACTGGCTTGCTCCGTTTATTCTAACAAATCTTTTTCATATTAAGGATTTTGATCATATTCTTTTCTCTCCCATAGCCCCCCAGATCCTTCCTACCTCCCTAACTTAACTTTATATTCTCTCTCCTCCCTGCCCTTCTCTCCTTCTCTCTCTCTCTCTAATACACAAGAAATAAAAAATCAATACAAACAAACAAACAAAAATAAGCTGAAGTGGGAAAAAGGACATAAAGTACATGGAGTCCATTTTGTGTTGGCCGACTACTCTTGGGCCTTGGGCCTGTACTGGAATGTGTTTGACATACCTGCTGGAGAAAACTGATTTACTCTTTCTGATCGGATATCAACTGCAAATAGCTTTACTTTTAGGGGTTAGACTTTGTACCCACTTCCACGTGTAGTTTTTAAAATAACACATTGATCAAGGAAACATTTCTAATACCCACTCTTTGTGTGCTGTACTCAGGATGTTGCTAGGAAATAATGTCGCAGAGCAGTCATGGCAATGAAGCTGTTCCTTAGACTTATTTATTCTCTTGGAGTGAGATGGTGAGATGCCTTTCTATAGCCTCCACACATTTACAGATATTTCCTTAAATCCATCTTGATAACGTTCAGTTTTTATAAACATTTTTGTACTGGAGAGACTGCATAAATAAGCACGGTAATTTACAAGTGACAGTGGTTTTGAATGGCTCTGACTAGGGAACAATAAACACTCCATTTATGGTAATCAGCAGTTTGAAATGATCAGTTATGTGATTTCAAAATAACATCTTATCCAAAAGGCTCAAATGTAATTATTATAAATTAGCATAATTAAACAATATAATTATGGCAGGTTGTTCATATAATTAAACCTCAAATTGAACTTGTATAGAAAATTAAAGTGTTTGTTCCTTTTCATAATGTTGCTTTAAGTGTGATTTTTATTGGGAATGGGAAGAGAAGAGAATATGTAAGTGCAGGTGTTGGATTACATCTTAGAAGGAGGGTCAAAAGAAGCTTAGGAGCGATGTTCTTAGCTCACACTTTCTTGGTGGGAGCAATGTTGGCCTTCATGGTTATTGCTTGTGCTGCTTTGGAATCTGATGGAGGAAGAATGTGAAGTCTTAGGGCCTCAGTGTGTTGTGATGCAGCTTTTCCTGCCTTGTTCCATGTTGGCTGCAACACCAAAAGCATCCTGGGGTCACGGGGACACTAGACCATCACAGCAGAAAGCACTGGCTGGAAACACCAGTGCTTTCCATGGGAGCCAAGGAAATGAGAGGATGTTAAACAGAGTGGGTTTCCGAACAGAGCAGGATGTTATATATACATTAAAAATGGCCAGTCTGGGAGTGCTGGAACCAAGTTTTACCATTAGGTTTCTGTCTCTGGTAATACCTGAAAGAGGGTAGGGTATTGGCAAATGAATAATCCAGCAGTGTGGAGAGGCCTGTCACACACAAAGGAACCCTGCTCTTTATAACCCAAACACTCATTTCTCTAATTGCACCCCCAAAAGAAGTTTTAAAAAATAGTTGTTATTTTTTTGTAAATTTATCCTGTAGATGATACTAGCTTTTTTTTTTTTTGCATTTTTACACATTTTTATTTCAAAATATAATTACATTGCTTTCCCCAAATTGCTAAATGGTCTTATTAATTAAAAAAAAAAAACAAGCCAGATATTGGGGTGAAAGCTGAAAGATCAAAGGGATGAACAAGCCAGCCACAAGTTCTCACCACTAGGAAATCCTCGGCCCAAGAGAGCTACTTCCTATATACTCACATCTCATATACCTTTCTGTGCTCTGCCATCTTACTTCCTCTCTCCACCCAGCAACATCACTTCTTCTTTCTGCCTAGCTCTATCACTTCCTGTTTGTCTATACATACCTGTAGACCTCTATGGTTAACTAGTGTTGGGATTAAAGGCATGTGCCACCACGCCTGGCTCTGTTCCCAGTGTGGCCTTCAACTCACAAAGATCCAGATGAATCTCTGCCTCCCGAATGCTAGAATTAAAGGCATGTGCTACCACTGCCTGACCTCTATGTTTAATATAGTGGCTGGCTTTTTCCTTTGATCACCAGGCAAGCTTTGTTAGAGCACAAATAAAATATCACCACACCCTTTCTCTTTCCTCTCTCTAGTTCCTCCCAAGTCTCTTCTCTCCAGTTCCTTCCATGTTTCCACAAATCAATATATGTATAGGTGCACGCGTGTGCATGCGTGCGCGTGCGCGCGCATACACACACACACACACACACACACACACACACACACACACATATATAAAGTACACATATGTACCATATATGCAGGCATATGTACCATATATATGTATGTGTCATATATTTGAGCATATCTCATGTGTAATTAAAGAACAATAAGTCTGTTTTCCCTAAGTCCCCCCTAGTTCTATTTAAAATGCATAGAACCAGTCTAGCAGACCTAAGTTTTCCTAGTACCAACACTAAGGTTCAAAAATGCAGTTTCCCATAATTTCATCTCATATCTTAGTTTTACTGAAGCAGTATATTATTGTGACAAATTCGATGGTTTTAGAATATGGCAGATAAATGGAGAGCTATATGAATTTGGTTTGTTTTACATTTGAATGAAAATTTCAGTATAAATGTAAGAAGTAGATGGGTTGGCATCCAACTCTTCATATGCCTGAAAGCAATACTTGTGTTGGCTTGGGTCTTCTTTCATATCAAGCATGTGGTTATATATGATTTGTCATTTTAGCAGTAGGTAAAGCTACTGGAACTCAATTTTTAATGCCTACCACAGGGCCTTACATTCTTGGTCTGTGTAGTTGTCATGGTGGTTTAGAATAATTCCTAAGGTTTAGAGCATTCAACAGGGCTGTGCTTTAAAACTAAGAGAAAGAAATAAAAGAAAGAAAGAAAGAAAAAAACTCAACACATTTTTTAAAAAGTCTAAGTCAAAGAATTATGGAATTCTAGGGGTGCTGGGGTTGTTAAAACATGACTTGGAACTGAAGAGATGACTCAGCAGTAAAGTATTTGTATGGGTCTTGAAAAGAACTGGAGTATGGTGCTTAGTACTTAAGTCAGGCAGCTCACAACTGTCTGCAATTCCAGCTCTGTTCTAGCATGTCAGACACCCTCTTCTGGACTCCACAAGAACATGTACTCTCATGTGAACACACAGACACACAGACAGAGAGAGAGAGAGAGAGAGAGAGAGAGAGAGAGAGAGAGAGAGAGAGAGAGAGAGAGAGAGAGAGAGAGAGAGAGACACAGACAGAGACAGAGATTCTAAAAACAAAAACATTGCCAGGAGTGGAGAGGTATGGTTTAGACAATGTGAGCACACCACTCATGTATTGGAAAGCCTTTGATTAGGAAGCACAAATCACAGCAATTTGAACAAGAAACATTTAATTTAAAAAGCCATTAGCTGTAGCAAGGGATTAAAGATGAGAGCAAAAAGAACATTAAATAGCTTTCTTCCTGTAAGCTTAGTGTTGTGATGCTGTGGGCTGAATTGTGTTCTCCTGCAAAAGGTCATATATTGAAGTCCTAATTCCTAGCACCTCCCAACATAACTGTGGAGAAGCTTCTAAATAAGGTGATTAAGTCCAAATGAACCATTAGGGCAGGATGTTATCCAGTCCACCTGGTGTCACTGGTTTTCTCTACAACACCTAAAAGTGTTGTTCTGATTAGTTACAAAGTATCAGGTTTCCTTGTGGCATTTTTACCTGCACTTACTTTTGGTTGGCCCTGCCCTCCGCTCACCTTTTGAGAAGATGAAATTTGTAGAAACACATACCCAAGGATATGTGAGGACATAGTGAGAGGGAGAAGAAACCGACCCTACTGACCCCATGATCTCGGAGTTAGATTTTTGCAGAACGAGGCAGAAATAACTTTGTTGATGAGACTACTCAGTGTTTGACATTTGGTTATAGCAGCAGTGGAAAACTAAATACCAGAACAGGACACATTGAGAAGGGAAGGCCTACCATAAGTGAAACTGAGACCCCATCGAATCCTAGTCGCATCCAAAGTAGGCAGGTAAGTAGAAAACCCTATTCCACACATCAGACAACTTGATAGTGGTAGGCAAGGGACACCTCTTGGGAGTCTGGATAGACCTGAGGTGGCATATTTATAGAGCAATTTGGGCAGTGGGAACATGGGCATTCTCCATATTATATAAATGTACAAGTAAAATACACATGTCCATGTTAGGGTGGTCATTTTGAAATTTTTAATGGGGAAGGGTAGAGCTGTGGGCTCACTAAGTCTTGCTTGTGACATTCATCTGGGGTGGATCACCACTGTATATGTGCTGAGAACTCTGCTTGTAGCTCTGTAATAGGATTTCAAGGAAGCAAATGAAGGAGTATTAGAACCAGGAAAGAAAGGTCCTAGCAACCTCCCTTTAGTATTCTCTGAGCTGAATACAGCATGTTCACAACAATAGGAATGCTATTTGCTTTATGTGTTCAGTTCTCTCACCCAAGAGCAGTCCATAAATGATGAGATTGTATCCATGAGATAAAAGATTGCTACTTTTGCATCCATTTGCCACTTTCCCAATGATGAACAGGTATTACAAATTTCAAATCAGCTTACTTTGATTTTGAAAATCATTCAGCTTGAGAAAGTAGGCTAAACTAATAAGTTTCCAGACTTGAATTTTAAAAAGCCATGTAGGAACTGAGTACATATAAAGTGATTGTTCTGACAAATTCTTAGCATTAACTTAACTCTTGGTTTAAATCATCTGGATTGAGATTACTGCAACAGAATGTTTCGAAAATCGCATTAATGCTGAGCTGTGCACATGTTGCTGTTAATATCTGTAAGACTCCAGATGATCAGTTTCTTTATCTAGACATCTTAAGGTATTTAAGTCAACCTTGGTAATATAGTGATCATAGGAAAGGAATGTTAATGGGGCAATAAATTCTAAAATCTAGCCTGTATTTCCTGATTAGAACTCTTTTAGGAACTTTTTTCCTTCATTCTGTGAGTTCACTAGTAGTGAATAAATTGATGTAAGTCAAATTATTTTTATTACCATTTCTAAGTGCTTTTATTTCAACATAGAAGCTAGGTAATCACAAAATTGATTTATTTGCTCAAAAGGGAGTACAAATCTTCTACAGCCCCAGAAATGAGAAAATGTTCATGTAGAGTCACCCCTGTAACTTCAGTTCATAGTTTGTGAAGAATTTACCTGCTAAATAGCTTCTGAGAAAACGTGTCTCAGCATAGTGTGACCCTGACCTGAGAAGACTTTCTCAAACATTTGAAGTAAAACAGGCTTAGTATAACTTATCCCTACTTTTAGAAACAAGCACACAGCAAAGCACACAGACAGAAACCTAAATGCAGATAATAGGGCATACTGTTAAGAGAAACTACTATTTTTCTGGAGGGTCATGCTTAGAAAATATAAACCTCCACCATGAAGCCAAAGTGTTATAGGTCAGTGTTTTTCACTGTATGGCCCTAAACTTACAGCCTAAGAGTATCCAGGTACATTCTATCTTTGTTGAGGAGTCTCCAGTGAGTTACAGAGGACTCAAATGTTAGTGACCATGGCTCAGGTAATGGTACTACTGTCAGCTCTTAGCCATCCTCAGTGCATCACAGTTCAGAGACCTTTGCTTTGGTTTCTGATCGCTTCCCTGGTTGCTTGAATAATATCTAAGAGAGGGGATTATGTAATATATCAGTGTAAAAAGACAGTAACTTTGGAAGAAGTACAACTTGGGTTATAAACTAATGATTATGAAGAGTTTCGGCCTTATCTTTCACTGTTCCTATTGGTGAAGCATTATTCATTTGACCAAATCTACCCACAATACAAGTAAAGGAGGTAAACAGCAAAACTAGATGAGAGTAATTTCATCATTAATCACAGTGCTCAGCTGGGAGTCAGCCAGGGGGATCTGTAGCACATTCATGTGGCGGCTATCTTCAAGAAACATAGCTTATCTAGATTGTGTAACCACAGTTACATGGGAGATGCAGCTTCGGCAATATGTATAAGTTTGAAGCCAATCTGGGACACAAGACACTCTCTTGAAACAAAAACCATCCCCCCCAAATAACAACAAAACTTCTAGTTTGCAAAAGAAGACAAGGCATGTATAGAAATGATAATATATAGGCAAAATATATCTAGAGAACACAAAGTTCCCCCATTGCAAGTCACATGCTTTTTCTTTTTCTTTCTTTCTTTCTTTCTTTTTTTTTTTTTGGTGATTAATAAGAATGTTTTCCAGGGCTGGGAATGTAGCTAGCAATGTGGCCCTTGCCCAGAATAAATAAGGCCATGGGTTTGAGTCCTTAGAACTGAAAAAGCAACAATTTCATTTTGCTAATCTTTGGAGTGGATCGATACCTTCATACAGTTAGAAAAGGCTTCTATCCTACTATAAAAGTGAACAGATATAGTATTGTAGGTATTTTTAGACAGATAGTTAGTGGTATGATTCCTTGTGTCTTTCTCACTCATCCTTACTGTTTTGTCTTTCTTTTGTGTTAGTCTCCCTCAACTCTTGCTTTCATGTATATCTGTGTGCCATGTGCAGGTCTGGTACCCTTGGATGCAAAAAGAATGTCAGATCCCCTGGGACTAAAGTTTTGAGTTATCATGTGGATGCTGGGAACTGAACTCTGCGCAAGAGCAGCAGCTGCTCTTGACCACCGAGCCATCTCTCCAGCCCAGTGCATCTCATTTTTAAGTACCCTTTACCGATAGCCAGTAGATGTGGGTACAAGCTTATATACAAAGCATAGTGAAATAGAATGAGAAATTTTGGCTACCTTCAAGGCAAAACCTAGGGAATATTATACATGCTACAGTCGAAAAGTACAATCTTAGAATCATTTAATGCAGGAAAACTGACCCATTGTGATGCCGTGGCATCATGAATTATAATCTAGACCAGTAACTGATATTTTCAGTGATAAGCAAGCAATTGAAGAAAGTCTTATTTTCCTTTCATTCTCCTAATAATACATCTTCTAGCTCTACCAAAAATCTCTATTTCCTCCAGTGTATTTAAGAAATATTCTATGAAGGCAGTAAATTAAATGAGCATTTTGTCTTTAAACTAGGCTTTGAGTGATTTAAAATTGTCAGCTATTTGTCATGGGTTTTCAGCAGCAGATGCTTAATTATATTGAGAATCTCTTTCTGAAAACATGAAGATAACCATAATGCAGTTTATACTCATGGTTGTAAAAATGAAATGAGTTAGTCTTTAGTGTTTGTGAATATGTATTTTAAATGGATGTTATAGATAAACCTTGTTTTGCCTTATAGGAAGTCATTTCAAAAACAAATTTATCTATTTGCCTCTGTAGAAAAATCTTGGTTCTGTGGGTCTCTTGGTCCTGATGTGGAGAAGGGTAGCCCCAAAGGTCATGGTTGATGTTTCAACCCTAGGCTTGACCAAATAGAGTTCATCTCTTTGTTCATATCCATCATGTAGGAGTTGGGAATAATGACTGTTTGCAGTCTAGCTGTCACTTGAAGAAAGTCTGTCTGAACCATGTGGAGGGTCTTTCTATTCTAGACTCATTAAAAGACAAGCAAGTGAGGTCTCAAAGCTAGGTCTCAAAGCTAGATGTCGCGAAGACAGTGTTTCTTATTTTAGTAAGTAGTGTACCCTGTTCCACAACCCTGCCTAGATTAATTTGAGATTAATATATGTGTATTAAAAGTGTTACTTAAGTGTTTCAGTTTGGTTTTTGAAAAGCAAAAACTATGCTCTGATAACTACCTGTTAACTGCATAGAGCTTAGTTGCAGAGTATCTATTTTCTTAATTAAATCATTAGCATTTTAAGATGAATGGAGTGGGTCTGCTTTCTTAGATTTAAATAGATTTTCTATTTAAAAGGCTAGTGACCCCAGAGGCAAGAGCTGCTAAGTCACAAGTTCGCCATCTAGTGGTGAAAGACTCCTGTGATTTATGGTGTGTGTCACATTTTCATACACGATTCTGATAGAAAACACCTTAGGGAATCACAAGCCCCATGCCACAGTGGCAGCAATATAACATTTCCTCCAACCCTAAAATGAGATTCTGTGAGAACAAGGCATCCCTTGCTTGCTTTTTTGTACAGTACCACTGTGAGAATTTAAGGAGGATTTTATCTCATTTCTTCTACTTTGAAAAATGAAGTAGTCTTTCTGAACTGTCATTGGGTATGCCCACATAAAAGTGGGTGCAGGTGGACACCTGTATGTGCGCGCGTACATGCACATGTATATAGTGGTACTGTGTATTGAGTCCAGAGCTCTGTGTGTGCTAGGCAAGCTCCCTATGACTGAATGATATCACTTCCCAAGATTTCCTGTGTTTTTAGGAGCAGGAAATAAGTAATTGAGTGAATTTCTATGGTATTTTTGGATTTTTTTCCTGTAATATATTTTTGTTGAATCTAATGATATATTTGTTGGTGATTCTTTTTCTAAATTTATAGACACTGGACAATGACAAGGGAGTTGGAGGAAATGCTAATTTCATTTACACTAGAGATATACGTATAATTATAAAAAACTATATTGAGATTTTTATAACTTTAAAAATAATTCAGTTACTGTTTTGGAAAGATAAAAATGAAATAAATATAAATAGATATCACTTAATATCTGTTATTAGTATGACTGGAATCATCAGTTATGCTCAGAGACATTTGCTTTTAAAGATAGGACTTCTGTGTGTTCTGGTGTGGATACTTTAACAGCTGTTCTCAAGTAGTCAGCAACATTTTAATAGCTGTTTATTCCATTTCATTCATGTGTAATTAAGCAACCATCTAGACCTTTAGATTGTTGGGAGTAGTGAAAAGTTTAAAACATAGTTAAATATTTGAGAACTGCAAAGTGGGCATTCTCTGTGTCTGTAGATAATGAGAAATATGGTACAGAAGCTGATGGAGTCTCTTCTTATGGAAGTGTTCAAGGAGAAGCAGGTAGACACAGGCAGGGCGGGTCTTAGTTGGTTAGACATCCACAGGGCCTGTGTTCATTTCTGCTTTAGCCAAGGAAATCAGAGAAGGAGATGTTTTCGTGTTGAGATCCAGTGAGTGAGACTAGCCAACCAATACAGGTAACTTAGGTGTAGGACATTGAGGAATAGGAAAGAAGGAAGGGTAAAGCCCAAAGCTAGGAAAGAGGTTTTGCTGCTATGGAAGGAGAAAGATAGGCTTTTTTGTTGTCATTTATGGGACAAGTAGTGACTTTCTTAATACTTTACGGTATAGATTCCTCTACAACGGAAATCTACACTCTCCTTATTTAAGTTTGCTTCTAGGCTTGCTCCCCTTCTTCCCTACCCCCTCTTCCTGTGAGAGATAGTCTTGCAATGAAGTCAGGTTGTTCCAGACCTTAGTATGTGCCCAAGGTGACCAGAAACCCACAATTCTCCTGCCTCAGCCTCCTGAGTGTTAGAATTATAAGCATATATCACCAGACTTGTCTTAGGAAATTAAAAAAAAGATTGTACCCATATGAAACTCTAGATATTAAAAGTTTTTGTTTTATAGAATGTTAGAGTGTCTTAAAATTATTTGTATATTAATTTTATATTTGAATCTGCACTAGGGTCTTGTTAATTCTAATAGTATTTCAGAAATTGATTGTTCTTTTATGTGTAGACACTAATTTCCAGTAAAGATAATTTTAAAAAATCTTCTTTGTCCTTGTGGGTTAGCATAACATTGTCTGTAACTACATATAATATAATAATGGTGATAATACTAGGTATCCTTGCCATTTTATGAGCACATAGGAACATATGTAATATTTTATATAGGTTTCTTTTTCATATGTGGAAATTTATACTGAATATATTCTACTATCTTTCCTTAAATGAACCTTGAAATAATTCTTTCACTAATACATTTTGTTAACAAACACTGATGAATTACTTAGATAAACCCTTTCAAATTATTTGCTGATATGATCATATGGCTTTTGTCCTTTAATCTACTAAGCCAACAGATTTATCTAGGACATGTTTGACTTCTTATCTGTTCCTTTTATGAGCCTTAATTGCTTTAGATTTTTTGTAGCATTATTTATAATTGCTGTGGTGCTTCTCTGCCTGGGTTTGCACACTATGATGTGCTTGTCTCATAGTTGAATATTTGTTCCCTTTTAGTGTCTCCTGAGTTCTGTTTTGTTCAATAATGTTCCTAGTTTGAAATTTCTGGCTTCCTTTGTCTATATGCTTTGTATGTAATTTCCATCTAGTTTGTCTCACTAGCCTAATAGTGTTTTTTCTTAATTACAAAATTGAGAAGTTTACTTTTCTTCTTGTTTTTTAATTTGATACTACTTTATTGTACTAGGTATATGATGATAGTTTCTTGGAATTTTTTCTTCATAGTCTTGAATCCTGCCATTGATTCATGCTTCTCAGACAGGCAGTTATCTGGGAACTTCCTAGAAATACAGTCTCTGAGGCCCCATCGTTCATTTCTAGGCTTGAATCTGCCTTTAAAGAAAACTCCCACATGATCTATATAGATGTAATGTTTAAAATTATCTGATCTGGAATTTGATTTGGCTTAATAAAGATTATATGGTTTCCAAACCCATACCTGTTATTAAGGTTAAAAAAAATAACTTCAGTAACTTATTAGGACAAGTTATATTAAACACTTTGTGCTTCTTTGTCTGAGAAGCAGGTAAAATTTACAAAATACTACATTAACTGAAATATTTGTTGTAAAAATAGTGATATAGTAAATAGATATATGTGTTGTAAGACTATAACTAGAGTTATTATAGCCCTGGATTATTTGTTTATTCATTATATCAAAGGTGTAATATTCCAAACACCAAACTGGGTACTTGAGAGTGAGATAATCTTGTATGTGCAAATACCACAAAATGGCATTTTTTTGAGCCCTATATGGATGTGGTATTATTTGCTTCCCAAGAGAACATTCTTTCCCTGGGGAGGAAGAACAGAAAGCTATGTTCTCTAAAGACTTGTTCAATGCAGAACTAGCATGCAAATTCCTATCCCCTGCTTTGAGGTTGAATGGACTTTCATTTCACCAGTAAGCGTGTTGACTAAATGAATATAAATATGAGACACTGGGCATTTTTCTCTGTAGGAATCAATAATTAAATACTTAGAGTGTTCACTGGTAAGTATATGTAGGCTAATGTGAGTGCCAGTGCTATACATTAACCTGTTCAGGTTACCTTTGTCACATAGACAATAGTCTTCCTTTTGATGCCATTTACATTATTCCAATTAATTGTATACTGCACACGTATTCCCTATGGTCATACCGAATGAATAGAGACTGTTTCCTTCTCTTAGTTTAAGTGAACAGCATTGAGTTTGTATTCTGCTGGGTATTTTTGTACTATTTAGTCACAATAGTTTTTAGGTCTTATTTTAAAATAAATTGGCATTATCCAGAAGTAGTGTTTGGAGGGAACTATAAGGAAACTGAGGCAGACAGACTTGACCTCAACAGAATGAGACTGGTTTATTGAAACAGAGAGGGGCCTCAGCCTTTCCATAGGATGAAGATGGAGTGTATTTAGAGGGGCTTGAGGACAGGTGTGTGTATATACACATACACACACTTGTGTACGTACACACACACACACACACAGGTAGCTATCAGGGAGTTAGAGATATTTGGGGAGATTTGACTGGGAACAGGGTGAGTTATTTTTGATACTTAGGCATATTGTTTCTACAAGTGGAATAGAATGATCAGCCAGTGGCTAAGACATTCTTTATGGCTAGTGGGTAGTACCTGTACATCCTGATTCAATTCCACCTGACCTAAGGCTGTTGCCCAACAGGAACTATTGCGTGCTTGCTTGCTTGCTTGCTTTCTTTCTTTCTTTCTTTCTTTCTTTCTTTCTTTCTTTCTTTCTTTCTTTCTTTCTTTCTTTCTTTCTTTCTCTCTCTCTCTCTCTCTCTCTCTCTCTCTCTCTCTCTCTCTCTCTCCCTCTCTCTCTCTTTCATCCCTCTGGCTCCAATAATTCTTCCTCCTTGTCTTCAACAGGATTCCCTGAGCTCAGCCTAATGTTTGGCTGTGGGTGTCTGCATCTGCTTCCATCAGTGACTAGATAAAGGCTCTCTGATGACAATTGGAGTAACCACCAGTCTGATCACAGGAGACGGCCAGTTCAGGCGAAGTAGCCTCTATTGCTAGTCTTGGCTGGGGTCATTCTTGTAGATATATGGGAGTTTCCCTCGCATCAGGTTTCTACCTGACCCCAGATGCGCCCCTTTCCTGTCATCTCTTTTATTACTCTCCCCCTTCACCCATCCTAACCCAACCCCTGAAATTCCTATCACCACCCACTCCCAGTCTACCCAGGAGATCTCTTCTATTTCCCCTTCCCAGGGAGATCCATGCATCTCCCCTTGGGCCCTCCTTGTTACTTAACCTCTCTGGGTGTGTGGAATGTAGCATGGCTATCCTTTACTTTATAGATAATATCCACTTATGAGTGAGTAATACCATCTTTGTCTTTCTAGGTCTGAGTTACCTCACTCAGAGTTGGTTTTTTGAGAAAATCAAAGAGACAGACAGATCTTATCCAAACTAACTGAAAGGCAGAGAGAGAATATCCAAATTAATAAAATCAGAAATGAAAGGGGGACATAAGAGACACAGAAAAAAATCTAGACAATCATTAGGTCCTACTTCAAAAACCTGTATTTCGCAAAATTGGAAAATATAAAAAAATGGAGAAATTTCTTGATAGATACCACATATACAAATCAAATCAAGAGCAGATAAACAATTTAAATAGATCTATAACTCCAAAAGAAGTAGAAGCAGCCATTATAAGTCTCCCAACCAAAAAAAGAAAGAAAAAAAGCCCAAGGCCAGATGGTTTCAGCACATAATTCTACCCGACTTTCAAAGAAGAGCTAATACCAGTACTTCTTAAATTATTCCTCAAAATAGAAACAAAAGGAACATTGCCAAATTCTTTTTCTGCGGCCACAGTCACTCAGATACCCAAACCACACAAAGACACAACAAAGAAGTAGAATTACAGACCAATTTCCCTCATGAACATTGATGCAAAAATACTCAATAAAATACTGGAAAACTGAATCCAAGAACACATCAAAAAGATCATCCATCATGATCAAGTGGGCTTCATCCCAGAGATGCAGGGATGGTTTGACAGGAAAATCTATCAATGTAATCCATTATATAAATAAAATGAAAGAAAAAAAACACGTCATCATCTCATTAGATGATGAAAAGCCTTTGACAAAATCCAACAACCCATTCATGATAAAAGTCTTAGATCAAAGATACAAGGAGCAGGGTGAACATTGATTGTTATGTCAAACAGTATGGTGTGTGTGAGGGCCTTGGGGCCTTCCTGTCTCCTGATTCTTGTTCTTGGAGTTAAAATACTCTTACTGGAAAGGGTTAGTGAAGGAAACAAGAAACTCTCACCATTACAAGTTTATCAAGGGGTTAGACTGCTTATTTGGTGGACATGTAAGATTGTATCTGTTGGCATTTTAAAAGGGGTTGTGTATCAGTTATTGTGGCAATAAGTGACAAGAAGCATCTTAAAGGAGAATGAGTTTATTTTGCCTCACAGTGTGAGTTTGAACAGCAGGAGAATGAGGATGCTGGGTGCCTTGCATTCACAGCAGGAAAGGAGAGAGAGAAATGCTTGTATTGCCTTCACTGTTTTCTTTTGATTAAGTCCAGGCTCTGGAATGGCACCTTCCATACACAGGGGGTCTTCCAGTCTTTTCTGGAAACAGCCTCACTGACATGTCTAGAAGTTTATTTCTTAGGTGATGCTGAATCCTGTCAAGTTGACAATGATGAGCCATCATTTATTGTAAAGATGAAAATTCTGAGCTTCAGCTTTAGAAAAGAAATCTTCTGCAATGGTTGAGGTTGGAGATTTGGACCCAATCTTAAAGTCAAAGAACCAGAGTGTACATTTTTACACTACAGTAAATTAGTACTTCTCCTATGACAGCTTTTAGTGCATACTATGAGAAAGGTGAAAGGCTTAGCTTTATCATTTCTTATTCACTTACATTTAGTATTCTTTGCACAGAGATCCAATATGACTGTTTTAATTTGTACAATATACAGAATATATAATTGGTACATCCACTTAGAGTTGTAGTGTCTGAGGTCCTGAAGTAGAAGCTGCAGGCATGTTGTGTTCTCAGGCAGCAGTTCATCTGGAGAGACCACGTGTATTGCTGATTGCTGTTTCTTGGCATGAGGTGAGCCGTTTACCTTTGTTCACTTTCTTTATGTTTCAAAATGAACATTTTATGACTAACTTAATGTCTTTATGGTATAAAGAAAACAGGCTGCTTGAAAGACCACCACATGCAATTTACTTGAAATCCATTGTGCATACTCCTGAAGACTTTGGGGAATCTTATTGGTGCTTCTTCAAATCTGTTACACTTTTAAAGAATTACTGTCTTGGGTAATTCATGCAGCAACAATGAAATGGCATATACTGAAATTTATTTCTAACAGTTCTATAAAGTAGACTTGGAAGTCCAAGATTAAGCCTGGAAGATTTCATGACTTGTGAGGATCCACTTAGTGTCATAGACTGCTGTTTCCCTCCAACCTCACATAGTGAGGGGTGAGGTGTTTTTCTGAGACCTCTTTAAATCAATGCATTTTAAAGGGTCGTGAGGGACCTCAACATCGTTCATGAGCTCTCCCAGCTGAGCTTCATCTCTTAATCAGCCCAGAGACCCAATTATCTCCTGTGACTCAAATATTATTATCCAAATGTTATTACCTGGGGAGGGTGGAATTTCATTATAGGAATTTGGGGGGAACACAGACATTCAGACTAGGGTAAATAGTTTAAAAGGAAGTACTTGCTGGGTAATTTTTTCCCCTCACAATATGTCACCAGGTTAGCAGTCTAATCTGTTCCCTATGGGGAGTGTTTCATGATAGATTTTTCTTAGTATGAGCACTACAGGATATGCTTGGTACAAAGTTGTAGTTTGATTGACAGAGTCTGGATTTGCCTGTGTGTTTTGGGGTTACTTTCTTTTTCGTGTTCCAGGCAAGAATGCAAGAGTGCTGGTTTGTTGATTAGGCTGAATTAGCCGTTTGATTTTACTTCCTTAATTTGAGATATTAATAGAGGTTATATTTTCTTTACCAATGGTGGTTTAAGAAAATAGCTATATACAAGCAGAATTATTTTAGTGGCTATACAAATTGCATAAATGAAATAAAATAAGTTTATGACTTAACCTTTTTTGATAGGTAGATTGTGATGTTCTGGCTTGAGTTTTTATCAGCTATCTTAAGTCTGTGCCATACAGTTAGAGTTCCTCTTTTGGACTTAAAACTTTTCTCTGAAGTTGAAAAACAAAATTCCTAAGGTAGGATGTTTTGTAAAGATTATTCTACCCTATGTAGCTTTATTTGAAATTATTAACTAAGAAATTGGAAAAATGGATCAATAGTTAATAAATCTTGCTTTCTTGCCAAGGACTAGAGCCTAACCAGTACCCTCATTGAACACCTCACAACCACCTATAATGAAAGCTTCAGGGCTCCAACAACTTTTAGTCTTGGTGGGCACGTTCACACATGTGGCATTCACTTACACACACACACACACACACACACACACACACACACACACACACTCTCTCTCTCTCTCTCTCTCTCTCTCTCTCTCTCTCTCTCTCTCTTACACATACAAACTTATACACTCACACACACAAATATAATATTTAAAAACATTAAAAATTTAAAAATTATGTGAAACAACAGTGTAGTAAATAGATTTTTAGAGTCCTTCAGCATCAGTGTATTTGCTAATGTAATTCTGTGTAGTCTTTTTCCAGGTTCTGTTGGAAAAGCTGCCTTTGACATGCTAGATAGTGCAATGCTGGGAACATCTTCCTAAGTGCTTGACTTTTTGATCTTTTGCTCCGTTTTGGGCAAATTCAAGATTGACTTGCCATTGAGAGTCAAAGAAATGATGCAAGAAAAATGAGAATTAGAAATAACAAGGATTGATAATTTACTTTTGTGTGTCTTTCTCAGAAAAGAATCCCACCTCATTCCACCTGTTTCTCCTGTTGTTTTGTCTATACTATAAAATATGAAAGTTACTTCTTCATACATGAGGGGAGGAGCAGTTTCATTCATCAGACTTTGAAGTTAAAATAGCCCCAACACCCGAACCTCAAGCATTTCCAACTCTTCCTTCATCATCCTGTTGGCACTTATTAATATAACTTACTTTAGTCAGGTCAGTGTATTAAACAGACACTGAAACAGCTTCATGAGGAACTGAAGGGCCTGTATATATGCTCTGAGAAAATGGTATAAGGAATCTAGAATATCTTTTCTGTCTTATTTTGTTGCTACCAGGCTGTATAAACCTAAATATGCTAGTGTGAAGAACTGATGGCTGGAAACAATTGTAAAGAAAGGCCCTATGGTGCACTTGACTCTGAAGAAGGCTTAGATTTTTATGCCTGTGTATCTTGAAGTGGTAGATTAATTAGGTAGAACCAGTCATGCATCTCAGCGTCTTTAAGAGCTATCCCAAAACAAATTTCAGATCCAGTGCTCTTCATGAGCTGTAATATTCAAGAATGACCGAGGGATATGAATACCACATTTAATGAGAAACAGTTTCATATGGATTAAATAGAATGTTTTATTCATAAGAAGAGCTAGCTAAATCTTCATTTGCCTTTATTTTAAAACATGAAGGCCTTGTATTTTCCATTGATTACTATAAGATGCCTTTATTTTCAATTATTAAATTGGCTAGGTGGGGGGTAGGAGCATATTCTTGAGTTACAAGATTATTTTTAGTAAAATCTCCTGTTGGGGAAATCCCACCCATTCAGAAAGTTTTGTACTTTATATTTCAATTGGTAATTAACCAACTAATTAATTAATAAATTCTGTAGTGCCGGAGATTATGCAGTATTCTGACACTGAGCTATATCCTTAGATCACTTTTTAACTTAATTTTTTTTTCCGAAACATTCTCACTAAATTTCCCAGGCTGTCCTTGGATTTATTTTGTGGCCCCGGTTCGATCTGAAATTGTGATTCTCTTGCTTCAGCTTTCAGAGTAGCTGGGATTACAGGCCCATGTCACCAGACCTGGCTCTTCCAATTCTCCATACACAACTTTATCTTTAAAAGTTTCCACATGAAGCCCTTGGTTTTGCATCTTACAGCCCTCGATCAGTGATTGATTTCTCACCCTTGTGAGCATATGCCAAATTTCTTATGTTTTTTATTTTTTCTTCAGCACTGAGCATTTAGAGTTTGATTTCCCAAGAGAATGGGTGAGTGCCATTTTTTATTTCATGCCCACAATGGGTTTGTTTCTATGCACAGGAAACTAGCAGTTATCTATCTATATAACAGATATTTCCACAGAGTTTATCTTTGTTTTCTTTTTAATTTTTAGACTCTGTCACCCATATCTTTGGTTTTTTGGTTGGTGTTTTACATTTTGGCTTCAATAAGCAAGTTTTACAGTTTTATGTAGTCAAATTAATGGGATTTTTTGGGTTGTTTTGTTTATTTTGCATTTGGATATTTTCCACAAATAACTGTTGAGAATAGTTAGTTTTACTACTTGTTTTACAATTAAAAATTACAGGTAGATATTTTTTCTGCATGTACATTTTTATTAAACATATTATTGTGGTTACTTTACTGTATTGCTGTGGATAAAGAGAAATACTTTTTAGTTTAGGAACTACAGGTGTTTGGAAGTTACAGGGTGATGTTTATGGTAAATAGCTGTTTGTTTTGTATTCCTTACCAGGTATCATCTGTGAGACCATTTTTTTTTCTTTTGAATGCTTTCCAAAGTAAGATAAAGTGGTTGAGGCAATTAAGTAGAAGCTTTCACTACTAATTACTAGGCCTTTAGAGGAATGAACCAATTAGAAGTTAACCCTTCTTAGAAATGCACTGATCTTTGGGGAGTTGGATTAGTCCAGCATTGTCTGCCTTTCTGATAGATTAAAAAAAGGGATGACAGGAATATCCTGGTGTGAGTATACCATGGCAATCTGCACCTCTGTTCGGTCGGTGTCTTCACCCTTGCCTCCTATGTTTGATGGGCAGACAGTGCAGCCAAGCTAAAGGACAGGAAGCACCATTATTATGACCTCTGCATCCTGGTACTGTCTATTGCTGAAGACATCTGAACTATAAACCTCTGAAGCCCTGGGAACAAGAACAAACAGGCAACTCCTGCCTCCTTTGGTAGTCAACATCCAGCAGAACCAGGCATTCTGAGTATTGAGAACAAGCATTGGTGACAGGAACATAAGCACATGTTTCTACTTTGGAAGCATGATTATCTTTAATCCTGGTGACTGACCCATCTTACTCTCTGAAAATGACAAGTCACTTAAGCCCAACTAAGCACAGAGGAAAAAAGTGGGGTCCTATATTTCCTCTGGGAGAACAGTTGTAATCCTCTAAACCTTTGCTTGATTATAAACAATAATGGAAATGTGTTTCCCAAAAGGCTTTTCTGAAGTAGTGTCATAGCTTCATCAACTGGAAACTATCAGAGGCGAAGCTACCATCCCCAAAAGATTGATTTGTTGACTTACTTCAGCGAAGGACAAGGAAAGACTCATAGAGCTTCTCACCAAACAAAGAGAATGACTCTTGTTTTAGATTTGTGTGTGTTTGTTTTGAAACATAGTTTTACCATGTACAGCAGGCTGGCCTTGAACTCATGATCCTCTTGCCTCAGCCTCTCCAGCATTGGTATTACAGTATGTACTTCCACACATGACAGGATTTTGAGGAAGAGTATGGTCAGGTAAAATCTAAGTATAGCAACTTTTTTAATAGGTTCAGAGCCATGTATAAATGGGCCAACATCACTGCAAAATGAACCCAGGTCCTGTTTCTTTGGAAACTGCACAGTGGAAACAATGTAACATGGTGTATATCTCTTTTATGAAGCTCTGCCCTGGCTGTGACTCCAGGCTACTTCCCTGTATCAGAATGACTTAAATCCATCAGTAAGAGTAGACTGCCTCCTCCTGACTACCATGATTTTCAGCAGAAAGCTTTTTGATAGTCTGTGATGTTACAGCAGAGAGTTGCTTAGTAAGAGAGTGGGAGACAAACCCGGATGTTACTATGATGCTTCATGGTGGCAAATATCCATAGAAAACCATTATTTCCTTTTCCTCTGAAGCTAGTTCTATCAAATGCCATCGTGAGGAGTGTCCAGACTGAATACTACTTTCTTTGTCTGAGTTAACTTTTACATTTCAGGGTCCTATGACTTTCTCAGTATTACAAGACAATCTAATATTTGAAAACTATGTGCAGGAGACTCTTCTCTCCAGTTTGGCCATGTGGGTATACCTTTCTAAGCTCCATTAATTACTCATCCTTGAGGAGCTCCTTGTATCCTGGAGCATGAGCCTGGAGGCAAACCATTATAGTAGTGTATTGTATCATTAGAACTAAGGTAAGTTCCCTCTGCTGGGGCCACAACGCTGATGACGACTAACTCCATACTCCTAACTTCCCTTGAAACCTTGCTAAGTCTGAAGTTATGTGAAATTTAAGTCTTGCACTGGACTATGGTTGGACTTGGTGCTAGAATTAAGTTGTGGATTTGAAGGGAGGGAAAGAATGAGAGCATCATCTAGATGTTTGTCTGACAGGAGGCCTCATGTATTTTAGGCTAGCTTCAAATTCACTATGTAGTTGAGGTTGACTTTGGCTCTCTGGTCTTCCTAACTCTATTTCCCAAGTGCCAGAATAGTAAGCATGTGCTACCTTGCCTGATTTATGTCATGTTAAGTGTTAGGTCAACAGCCAGGGCTTCCAGATGACCACTCAGCTCTTTTATCAACTGAGCCTCATGCCCAGAAAATTCAGTAATTGTTAAGAGCCAACCCCTTGCTAGGTAACTGACTTCTGTGAGCTTTCCTTCAATGCTGTCGAAAGTTTTTGTCACATTGCTGTCAAATGGTATTAATATAAAAGATTCAATTTTTTCTTTGGGTGAGGTGGTATCTTATTGAAGTCTCATTAGATATAGCAAGTTAAGATACCTAGTCGCAACCATTCAGCTGATTGGGGTCTTGCTGCTTCTGTTGTTAAAGATTTCATTCAGTCTGGGTTGTTGTTCTAGAGACTGTTGCTTTTGAAGAGTCCTGAGTGATTTGAAGCAGCTCTGTATTATTTTAAGGATTATCTTGCAAAGCCTGTGTGCCTCAAATTTTCTAAGACTGGGAACAAAAGTGTGAGAAACATGATGACCTTGTTCAGATGGAACCTACTTTCCAATGGGGATGTTCTGGGCTAGGATAACAGGCATGAACAGGCTGGCTGTACACTTATCTGTTTTCCACTGTGAAATTTTGTTTTAAAGATTTATTATTCTCGTGCCAACTAAACTTCAGGATTAAGTGGTCTTCAAACAGAGATCCTGGTGAAAGAAAAATAAACTAGATCACTCAATGGATGACATAATAATAGCAGACACTTTATACAGTGAAATTCAGATTGCTTAGTGATCTCATTCTCAAGATGGACATCTCTCAGTTCCTGGGGATACATATGTATATACTGAAGCCAGGTATCTCTTTGAGAAATCCTTAGTGAATTAGTGCTGCACAAAAAGTTTGAAAATGAAACAAAATTAAAAGGTAGATCTAATATACGGCCAAAATGAAGAACCTATGAGATTTGAGCCAAGATGATAATGTACATAATGAGACCAGCATGAAAGAAAGGCTAACTAAAGGCAAACCAAGTGTGAAGTGGCAGGGTCGGAGGGGACACTGAACATTTAGGGAAAAGATGGAAAGGAAAGTCACCTAGGGAGATTCAATTCTAGTGTCTAAGAGTGTTAAGCACAATTCCTAATTAAATAATATAATTCATAAATAAAATGGAAGTTGTTGGTAACTTCTGAAGTTTGATTTATTGTCTTGGAAGACCAAGCACAAAAATAAAATCAGAGTAAACTGTGAACAGGAGATTAAAAGATAGAAGTCGTAACAGGAAAGTGTGCCTTGGAGAACTTATCTCTGAGACATGAAATGAAAGTAATTGGAGTTGAATGAAGTGGGGAAAAGGAGCACAGATATAAAAGGTGGTAATTATATAGCCCAAAAATGTTCCTGACCTGAGCTAGAGAAAGACCTCGGCCTGCAAATTGGAAGTGCTAAGCAATGTCTAGGATCACTGGACTTGAAAAGACTCATGTCTAGACATCTTGTAAAATTTCCAAGTTCTCTAATGACATAGAAGATTGTAGGTGAAAAACTCCAAATTACTTTAAGAAACAATTGGCTGTGGGAACCAGCTTTTCTTTGGATTTCTCATTTGTAAGTCAGGAAAAGAGATGATGGCATCTATTTTACCCATCTAGAGAGGAAGGAAGAAGAGGGAGGAGGAGTGGGGAGGGATTGAAGCTGTGTAATATATCAGAGTATCACCTGCATGTCTGAGGGCACATACTCACCAAACTGTATGTTACCCAGAACAGACCCTTCTGATTAGAAAGAGATTAGCAGATAGGTATTTAGAAATTGAATGGAAGGAGATCGCTTCCCAGGAATTTGTAACTTTAGTATAAATAAAGTCATATTAAACCTCTACAACAATTTAAAAGTAAGTTGTGCCATGTGGCCTTAAAATCTAAGAAACAAGGAGAGAGTAGAAATGAAAACATAAAAACAAACAAAAAATAACTCCTAGCTTATTATAGGAAATCAAGGGTGAATAGAGCATAATTTTGTAAAAATAGTGGAAGGTGAAATGTTGTTTCAAACAAAGAGTCATCTATCTTAGTTTAAAGATAAGGGGGGTGAGTTGTTAACTACTAATTGAAGAGAATACGAAAGCAAAATTTCCAAGTGAATAAGAGAAAAATAACTTGATCTGGTTCTTTAAAACAAGGAACAAAATCAAGTAGTTTTTAAAAATGACTACTAAAACACACTGGAGAAATGGCTCAGTGGTTAAGAGCACTCACTACTTTTCCAGGGGATACAAGATTGTTTTTCAGCACCCATTTTAGTGGGTTTACAACTGTCTGTAACTCCAGTTCTGTGGAATGTGAAGCCCTCTTCTAGCCCTTGAGACAACTGTATACAAATATCATACATACACAGACACACAAACATACACGAGTAAACAAAATGAATAATAGATATAAAATTAAAAGGAAGATAAACATCAACCACTATAGTCATCTTTTTGTTTTAGGTTTTTTTTTTGGTTGTTGTTGTTTTTTTTTGTTTTGTTTTTTTGTTTTTTCGAGACAGGGTTTCTCTGTGTAGCTTTGTGCCTTTCCTGGAACTCACTTGGTAACCCAGGCTTGCCTCGAACTCACAAACATCCGCCTGGCTCAAACAGAACAAAGTGAATTACAAAATTGAAAGCCAAATACTAGACAGTTAGAAAAATAAGTTCAATTGTTTCTTCTTTATTGATTCATAGTTTATCATAGTCTGTTGAAATAGAAACACTGAGTTAATACAGGAAATTCAAAATGAGTGAATCATTGGTACCATTTCAATACAATACAGAAATGGGATATCTGGATAGGACTGTTGGTTGCTTCCTTCCATTGGAAACTTGCATCTACCTTCTGATATCATGAAAACTAGTCCTCAGGGAAGAGACATTCAAGTCAGTTTCAGATCAGAGGCCTCTGGGCTCTGTGTCAAGTGCATGATATCTTCTGAAGTGAGAACTTACCTTCCACCTTTTCTGGGGAAACTAGCAGCAGTAGCAATAGTCTGTAATGTTTGGGAGCTTGAACAACCCAGAGAAACAGCTCAAAAGAGAGAATCCTCTTTCTGGTATTGGGGTTATTTGTTGGATGGTCTTTGGCTCTTGGAGAGAGCAATAAATAAAATGTTTTTACATATGTAAAAAACGATAGCCACTGGGAGAAAAGGATGCACAGTATTTTCAAAAAGAAAGCACGAAGTGCTGAATTTATCTCCTAAGGATGGTGTGTGACTTTCCATGAGACAGAATTTGTTGTTTTTCCCTTTGGAAATGTTACTATTTCCTGTAAGCTCTGAAACAAACTAACCATGTGTAGTGTTTCCTGTGGGAAAACTTACACCACTACTAAGAGACTTGACAAAGAGTCAGTGTGTACATGGAGCCAGTGCTGCCTTGTGCTACCACGTTTGGTAAATGGTTTGGAAATACACTCTAAGACAAAAGACGCAGTTTACCTACAATGAGGACAACAGCCTTAAAACTTTTTTAATGCAGAACAACATAACAACCAAACATATACAAATCTAAAACTTTTGTGTTATTTTGAGTTTTGAACATCATGGCTGAGAGGTTATGGGTATATCTATTTTAGAATTAAATAGATCATGTGATAAAATGTCAGTTAGGAGATCTGACTGCTACCCCCCCCCCCCCAAAAGCTGGGATAAGTATGTGTTCAATAACTGTGGATCTATATACACAAAGAGATATATCATTAATTATAAGGTAATATAAATACTATCTGTACTAAAAATAGCAATGCAAAGTATTGTGTCTGTGAGACACAAACAATGTATATTGTAGAACTGAAAGGAAAGTTCACTAAACGCAAGTAGAGATAATTGTCTTTATTTCCTTGCCTAAATCCACTTAGTGTGAAAATTTGAAATGAATAATCTAAAAGAAATTAATTTTTTTTCTAAATAATTTTGAGATCACATGTGAGTTTTGATTGACTTAAAATGTATTCTTCAAGGTACTCTTTGTTTAAAAGTTATGGGAAGTAGACAATTCAAAATTGGTAAACAATCTGAAATCTCATACTTTGATCCTAAGGATCCCAAAACAAATGAGCAAAGACTTCAGGGCAAAAGCTAGAGAGGCATAGCCAACTTTGCTTGGAATGATTTGGGTTCTTGCTGCTAAATATAAGCTGTGTTAACACATCATTCCATTTTTAAAAAAGAAAAAATATAACTCTTTACACTTCAAAAAATTTTGTTGCAGATGACTTTTTTGGCAGTTAGTATGTTTCCAGACAATATTTTGTTTTTCATAACAAAGACTTGAATACATGTCAGCAAATTACTTGTTTGGGCTTAGAATCAACTTTGAATAATTTGTACCTGATTTAGAGATTTATAGTATTTGAAATTGAAAAGTCATCTTGTTTCTCTTTTATTTTTAAATTTTAAAATGCTTGCAAGACTTTCGATATTGGTGGGCTACACTTATTTTTCTAGCTATCTCATCTTTTGCAGCCTTTTAATAAAAACTTCTAACACACCAATTTGCCTTCTAAATATTTATGATTATATCCATAGACCTCGTGGGAGAAAAGCTTGTTTGCAGTGGGCAGCAGTGAGTGAGGAGTTGGAGAACTGATAGTGCTGAGAATGGGAATCTCAGTGCTCAGCCCTGAATGGGACATCTGTATTAACACCAGCAGTGCCAAGGCTCAGGAAACATCATGGAAGAGGACACCAAGTGGACATCAGTGTAGGAAGATGGGAAGGAGGGCTATGAAATGCTGTCCTCTGCACATGACATGGCTATCACACTATGAATTCGCAACAGTGGAGAGTTCGTGCAGATCAAAGCACCCCAAACTGAAGCAAAGATGGGGTAGCTGGTCTCCAACCCTCGCCCATAGCTAAGGGGCTGCTGGCAGTGCATAGTTGCTAGGGCAGGAAGAATTGTTCTTTTCTTGAGGATATGGCCACCACTAGGCTCCCCTGCTTCACCACTTGGCGCCACAACCATGTGCATGTGGGTAACTCACTGGACTCGGTTTAAAAAAAGGAAAGAGCCAGGCGGTGGTGACGCATGCTTTAATCCCAGCACTCAGGAGGCAAAGCCAGGTGGATCTCTGTGAGTTCAAGGCCAGCCTGGTCTACAGAGCGAGATCCAGGACAGACACCAAAACTACACAGAGAAACCCTGTCTCGGAAAAAAAAGAAAGAAAAGAAAGAAATGTGAAGTTGATAGTAGAGAGTGTTGGGAGAACATGGTGGGAGTTGGTGGGGAGGAATAGGGTTAGATATGATTAGATATGATCACATATAATTATATACATGTATGACATTTTAAGCAAAATTTTTTTATCTATAATATACCAGGTTTGCACAAGTTGAAAACTAAGCAGGTGTAAATCTATAGCCTGTGTAGCATCTAGACAAATGCAGGAGGAAGACCAGAGAGCTAAGCAGAAGGCATAGCTATTAATGATGTAGCTCTCATTGTTCCTGTAGACTGTGGAAGTGACGTAGAGGGAAGGCCTTGCAGTGTAAGTGAAGTGAGCATGTGAAGCACAATTTGCTGCAAACAGAACAAAGTATTTTATATGCCGATCCCATTTTGATATTGAGGCAATTCCTGAGAAACTGATACTTGCTCATTGGACAACATAGGAGATGTGTGCAAATATTTACATTTTCTATGTACATCCAGCATTTCTTTTAGGAAACCTTTTCTGAACTTCTGACATGGGGGCTGGTCCTTCTGAAATGTTTTTCTTTCACAGCTGTGCTTATCTCTCCCATTAGACTGAATATGGCTCAAATATCTTCATGTACACTATCAGCATTGTAGTGCAGATCATTTACTACTGTAATTAAGACACTAAGTAAATGAACATTGATTTTTATGAATCATTTATTTTATTGGGGTTGATTTATTATAGAATAGGAATTGCTTGTGTAAGTAGTGTAAATTATGTTGAGGCTTTAGGCCAACTAGCCTTTCAGAAATGCCCTCCCAGTTCCTGTGCTTACCAGTAATTGAGCATAATAATTCTCACTTGAATGTTAAGTAATAAATGTAACTTTATTGTCTTAGGGGACTTTTTTTTTTTTTGCTTACTCCTCCCTCAAACATTCAGATTTATGAATTGTTCCTGTTGTCTGTCCTTTATTTAAACCTTACTCTAGTAAAGCCCTTTTAGCCCATTTCATTTGGTGTTATTTTCTTCCACTTGTTTGCATTTTTTTCCTTGGGATATATTTGGTTTTGCAAAAGCTTCATGCATTTAAAATAATTGGTAGACTCTCATTTCCTGTATCTAAAACATTCTTTACTGCCAAGAACTTCAGATTTTCCTCCGTTTTCTTGCATCTTGTGATAAGGTTCACGTGGCTTGTGTAGGTGTGGGGAATCATTATAGTTACTGGATTTGTAGTAAGTGTACATGTAAGTCTGGGAAGAATTGTCACCCAGTTTTTCATCTTTAACTGTATATTTTTCCTCTAGTTTTCATGCTTCCTTTAACTCTTTCAATAAAGATTTGTTTTCTTTAAATAGGATTATCAAACTTTTAAGATGATTAACTTATGATTGCTTTTTACTGTGGGTTTTCTAAACATTTAAGTCTTATTTATGAGTGTGTGTGTGTGTGTACAGGCATGTGCATACCATGGAGCATGTGAAGAATTCAGAGGACAACTTTTGGACGTTAGTTCCTTTCTTCTGATATGGGATCTGGGGATTGAATTCAGGTTATCCAACTAGTGTAGAAAGCACTTTTACCTGCTGATCCTTTGTAAAATTTGATTTTATTTGGTAGCACGTGTATGAATGTTTGTCTGTTCAGTAGATTTTTCTACTACACCAAGTGATTGTTTTTATTCATTAAGAAAGCCTTGATTTTGTCCTTTATGGTAAGTGGCTTTTCAGTTAATTAATTCTGATATGCTAGATTGAAAATAATACATAAAAGTAAAATGACATTTTTATTTGGTCTGGCTTTTAATGGTGTGTGCATTAATTTCTTTACCCATTAAAATGCCTTGTGTTGGTTTTTGCAAATTTTTCTTGTAATGATATTCTCAACATTTATTTACTTAATAAATCTGGAATATATATTGAATTTCACAAATACTTTTTAGCATGTATTAAAGCCATGTAGCAGTTCCAAAAGTTTGAAAGTTTGAAGTGATTATGAAACTTGTAAACCATTTTAAAGAAATAGGACCTATATTTGAAGGCAAATCCTTTTAATAAACAACTGAAATTGATACATTTTTTTCTCTCTCAAATATTAAGCGCAGTCTGGGTCAGGTAGTGGCCACACCTGCCTGTGTTCTTTGTCTCTCATCTCCCTGGTTTCATCTTGTTGGTACAAACTAGTTCCAGCCTTTTTCTTTCTTTCTTCTCCCTCATGCACCAGCTCAAAACGATTTCTAAAAAGCTAAAGGATTTATGTGACCTGAAGAGAAACCAGAGTGCCAAAGCCATTTCTGTAGCTGTAACTTCGAGCTCCCCACTAGTCCTCATTGTCCTTCAGCAGGCTTGCTGAGTGTCCTCCAAAGAAGTCTCCCCCATGCTTTGCTTTCATCCTTCTGTTCTGCCAAACTGATTTCCCCCTATCACACAGACCTGACCATGGTATTTCAGCTTTTAGAGTTCATTTGCTGGTGCACAGTTGCCTTCACTGTGAAATGGAGAGTCTTCCACTAGTCATTTCTGATTTTGACAGCCTTCGGGTCCCCTCTTCTGCCCTTGTTCCAGCTTCACTGTGTCACTTGATATTACAGAAACATGACCCAAGGTTCTTAAAACCTGCAGTTATCCACTGCCTTCTTGTTCTGACACTCTTGCAACTCCTCTCTGTGGTACAGAACCTACTTCATCTTGAATATATTTTACATCTTCACTGTTCAGACTGACCTTAGGTGTCTTCTAGCTCCCACTCCATCCTGCATATTTATATTTACTCACTGGGTAGTGTTTTAATTAGTTTCCCCCTTTCATCTGTGGGGGAACTTCTTTAGAGCAAATGGCGTGTGCCTTATCGTCTTACTCACTGAGACAAGTATAATTAGGTAAGTGCATGTGTGCATGCATGAGCAGCCTATCTATACAGTCTAACTTGTAAGTTGATGGGAACCCCTTCCTCTTCCTCCTCATTGCTACTGTCCTGTTCTTGATAGAACATCAATGTAATCTTTTTACAACAGCATTGTAAATTCTTTAATGATTTATAGTATATTCCTATAAAGGGCTTTCAGCAGTGTTTCCCCAGAGGAAATTACTGGAGGCTATAGCTCCCATGGGGCATATTGGTATACCCTATGAAGCTTTTAAAATTCCAGGAGATTGAGGCCCAGTTCCCATCCAGCTAAAGCCTTAGTATTATTTTTAAATCTCCCTAGAATTCAGTGTACACGATAAAACCTGTCTTATCTTTAGTGTCACAATTCCCAGTAGCCTCCAGCCTGTTGGTCTGGAAGATTCCAAGAAAAGCTTTTTGAGTATTGACATTTCTTTCTGGCTTTAGGTTAAGAATGGTTTCCTGACTCTGAGGTCAGCTCCTCAAGGCCCTGCCACTCTAGTTGTCTATGAATCTGCTCACAGTACCTATTCTTACTCATGTATGGACTAATTTTTGCTTTAGGTGACAATGAGGATCTATAGGACTTCCCAATGAGGGTAACTGGTCATGTATCTTTGGACTCAGTGTATAGAAACTGGATATGGTCATCAGTGTCCTCCAGATGTAGGACATGGTGTTCAATTGTAGCATTCAGTCTGCCTGATCTATACTAGATATTGAGTTGAGGAGGAGAGTTGTTTTCCCTGTTCCTTTTTGTCATGCCTTGTTAAATGAACATCACATGAAACAAAAATACCTGTGCTCTAATATGCATTGCCTTTAAAGAAGTGGGGCTGTTGTGAGTGGCATATTGTATTCTGTATAGTATTTCCTTGGATGATATTACTTGATAGCTGACTGAATTGGGGAATAGTCCTTTTGTCTATTTGTTTAGAGTTTTTTTTTTTTTAAATTTAGGTGGTCCTTTTAGCCCATCATTTTATAAGCCTTTAACTGTAACAAAAGTGTTCTGTTGTTTTCTACAAGTTGTTAAATTGATTCCATGATCTGCATGCTGTAGAGTTGGGTGGAGATGGGATTCAGTAGAAGGGGAAAGACATGAGATGGCTCTGCGTGAACAGACTCTTAAATACAGCATCCCTATTTCCATGAGCATGGAAGGAGAATTGAGTTCTTCTCACAGACCCAGTTCCAGTTTTTGTTCCCCTCGTTACTGGCTTTCTCTGAGTCTCAGTTTCTTTCTCAGCAATGCAGCAATTCTGATTCTCATCTTCTGGTTGGTTGGGTAGTTTCTGTGTTAGTTTTTCTTCACTGTGAAGAAACACCTGAGACAAGTGCTTAATGAAGGATCGGTTTTGGTTCATACTTTCAGTCAATGGTCACATGGTTATATTGTTCCTGGGCCACCATGAGGCAGCATAACATGCTGGAGAAAGGTAGTAGAGCAGAACTGCTCACCTCATGGTGACTAGGAATCCAAGAGGACAGGTCTAGGGACAAGAAGTTCCCTCAAATGTCTTATGCCACAGGGCTCTACTTCATCCAACTAGGTCCTACCTCCTAATAACCTGTTCATATGAACTCATCAATAGGCTCATTCATTGCTAGTATCCATCACACAAGTCTTTTGGGGAGACATTTCATGTCTAAACTATTATAAGTAGACCAAGTGTACATATATACATATACATGCCTAAAGATTTAATACATAGTTCATAATTAAATATTAGCTATAATTATGATCATGGTAATTCAGACAGTCTAACCTCAGATCAGTCATAGGAGATTTGCTATTTTACCATCATTTTAAAAACGAGTAAAAGGAGTCTCAGGGAGGTTGAATCTCTTGTCCAAGATATATAGTTAATGAATAGAAGAAGATTATAATCCATGTCTATGCATGTCTTTCTCATAAGGAGCTCATGCCTTTTTTTCCACATGGCAAAACAAACAAACAAAACAAAAAACTTTTTCCCACCTCTGAGAAAAGGGGTAAGTATTTAAGCTTCTAATAAATATTTTGAAATCTACAGTATAGGAAATTTATAGTTTTCTTTTTATTCAAAAGAGCATTGAGAAGACTGATTAAAAATAACCTCTATATAGAATGGTTTTAGAGGGAGATAGGGTAAAGAACAAAAGATGTGAAGTGATGGATTTTGGATGAACTAAAAAGAGATGAGTCAAGAAGTGTCACCAGTCCTTTGGCCTAGAGGATTCAGGGCGTCCTCAGAATTGTGCTACAATGAACTGTAGTGCCACATTGCCTTCCCAAGGCACACACAGCTCTGCCCTGTTATGAGTTTAAGGTGAAAGACCATTACTATGAAAAAAGGTGAGATTTAGAATCTTTTTAGGGTTTTTTTCCCACTTTGTTTTGTTTTATTTTGTTCTAACCATGCTTTTCTGTTTGGCAGAGCAATAAGAATGACGTGTCTCCTTATCCATTAAACTCCGCTGAACTGTCCTGAGGGCCCTGCTGATGAAATAGCAGAAACTCACATTAGTGTGTCGCTCATTCAACTCCCTGAAACTCTTGAGGTGTGACTCTCATGTTGAGCATACACCAGGGGACTCAACCAGTGCTGTTTGAGTAGCAGCCTTGCAGTGACCTGGAAATGCTTCTTCTGACGGTGGTCCTTAGCAGCATTTGCTGCCTTCTGGGTCAGCAGTGTTTCCCAATATACACTTTGTCCTCCACAACCCTGTTGTCATTCTTCATCTGGGTTTTCTGTTTAGAACAAAACACAGCCTTTGTACTCTCTCGTGACATATGTCTGAGTTCTTCGGGCTTTTCAGTACTGAAATGTAACACAGAAGAAGGAAAATATTTGCTTATAAGCCCAAACATATGGCTTCCCAAGGAACTGTTATCATATAATTATCCACAATATGATTTTCTTCAGATAGTAGAAGAAAATTGTAGAATAGCATACATTTTATAACTCTCTGAAAAATTGAAAACATTTGCATTCACTTTAGGCATCTTGTCTTCAATATCATTTCAGATCAGAATCTACTATGCTCCCAAACACTTTAAAAGCACTACTAGTGGGTGGGTGGTTAAGGCTCTCTGGTTTTCCTAAACATTCTTAGTTTCCTGTTACTTGACCTTAACAGTAAGCAATCACTGATTGCCTTTTTTTAATTTGATTTTTAAAAAGTATGTTAGATCATTTGGGAATTCTTAATTCTTGTTTCCCTAGAAAGATGATATTACTAAGATTTTCATGGCTTTGTTGTGTATTTCTGATACAGGTACCACTAAATGTTTAGGTTGTTGTCACCCTAGTTGTCCTGGCATTCTACAGCAATAACTAGGAAGTGGAATTATAACCCTGGGTGTGGATGTGATGATGTCAGCTGATTTTTGTTGTTGTTGTTTTTGTTTGTTTGTTTGTTTTTTCCTGTCAGGTGCTAGTCTGGCTGAGCCTAGTAAGTGATTACAGACTCTTGAAGGTGTCACATTTAAATCCTCTTTTCACTGGGGAGCGGTTTGGCTTTAGTGTGACCACATTTCCCTTTGTTAATTTGTGACTGACAACCTGGCCGCAGACTGTAATAGAAGTTGTATATAAGAACAGAAATTGATTTTATCTGTCTCTGCCACCTGATCCTATTTTTCTAGAATGGCGGACAAAAAGGGATGTGGGCTTGTTGTCTCCCCAGTGAAATGACAAATGAGACTCAGCAGGTCAGACACAGGGAGATTTCAGAATTTGGATCTTTGATTTTTTTTTTCAGTGTAGATCATTTAAGTTCTTCTGAGGGATGTTTTCTTTACCCTTAAATTTTTGTCATGATGAAAAGACTCACAATCTGAGAGCATGTCACATCAGTAACTGGTCCCACCATCATGTTTTATCATAGTTTCTTGGAATTAAGGTGTTTGAAATATCAATAAATGGTTCATTTACAGTTTCTGACGTTATTTACACACTATCTAGGCATAGGTTAGGGAATAAGAGAAAGGCACAGTGCATGTGCCAGCTGTGCGAAATGAAAGCCTTTGTTGGGCTAACTGCAGGCTCTCTAAAGCTTCTCTCTGCTATTGACTTTTCTTTTAGAAATAATAGGATGGTAATCCCTTTCCAACTGGGAAGCTTAACTTTTCTGAAAAGCCCTGTAGTTGGCACAACTATGGTCTCCAGGGAAATAAGAGGTTAGGTTTGCATAGTATTTCAAAGCATAAACTTTGAGATTGAACCCAGATCTATCATTCATCTACATGGGCACTTTCCTTAACTCCTGACTTCACATGTTGTTGTTAATGAACTATAGACAGTAATGCCGCTATCATAGAATTTTTTTGTATTTAAAAAATTTTATGTAGTATGTTTTGATCATATTCTTTCTTTACCCTACCTCCCTACACATTTAGCTTCATCTTCTCTCTCTTCCCTCCTTAAAATAACCCCCAAATCAAAAAAGAACACGAAAGCACCAAAACAAAAAGTGAAGAAATAGCCACGCCCTACCCCAAACCCATTCATCTCCCTGCAACATCAAAAGCTTCTCAAGACACAGAATCCACCAGTTCTGAATGCACTGAGAGAGAGAGTCCTGCCTCTAGGAACTAGGCCCTGAAGCACAACCCATGTTCAGAACCCCTGCCCATCACTTCCCTAGTTTCCCGCCAGCAGGGAAGATTCCTGTGGGCAGGCTCCCCACCAAAACCCCCATTGGGCCCTGCAATCTACAAGACCATGCCATACCCCAAATCCTCACACTCCTCTGCAACCTCAGCAGCTTCCTGAGACACAGAATCTACAGGCTCCAATTAGACCAAGAGCTACAATTGGACCCAGTGTGGCCCCTTGAGACACAGACACAGCAAGCACAGATCTGACCAAGAGCAGCTCCCTCAGACACAGGCACCTCTTGCACCTACTGGAAGAAGAGATGAATAGATGCAAGTGCAAAAATACATACAACAACATAAAGAACAATATGGTGCCACCAGAACCTAGTGGTTCTACAACAGCAAGACCTGAACATCACAGTGTAGAAGAAGCAGAAGAAAGCAACCTTTAAAATAGTTTTATGAAGTTGACAGAGGCCTTTAAAGAGGAAATGAAAAATTCCCTTAAAATTTGGAGGAAAAGACAAACAAAAAAATCAGAAGAAATTGATAAATCCCTTAAAGAAAGCCAATGCTGGAAATAGAAATCTGAGTAAGAGAACAAGATGCAAGCAAAACTAATAAAAACAAGAGATGGAAAAGAGAATCTCTTGTGTGGGGGATACAATAGAGGAAATTGATTTGTCAGTCAAAGAAAACACTAAAGTCAAAAAAGTCATAACATAAAACATCCAGGAAATCTGGGACACCATAAAAAAGCCAAACCTAAGAATAATAGGGATAGAAGAAGGAGAAGAATACCAACTCAAAGGCATAGAAAATATATTCAACAAAGTCATAGGAGAAAACTTTCCCAACTTGAAGGAAATACCTATGAAGATACAAGAAGCATATAGAACACCAAATAGATTAGACCTCCCAAAAAAATCCCCTGGCCACATAATAATTAAACCACTAAACATACAGAATAAAAAAAAGAATATTAAGAGCAGCAAAGGAAAAAGGCCAAGTGACTTATAAAGGCAAACCCATCAAAATAACACCTGACTTCTCAGTGGAGACTTTGAAAGCCAGGAGGTCCTGGAAAGATGTAATGCAGACACTAAGAGACCACGGATGTCTATCCAGACTATTATACTCAGCAAAATTTTCAATCACCATAGATGGACTGAACAAGACATTCTAAGATAAAACCAGGGTTAAACAACACCTATCCACAAATCCAAACATACAGAAAGCACGAGAAGGAAAACTCCAACCTAAGGGTTTCAGATGCACCCACGAAAACACAGGCAATAGATAACTTCACAGCAGCAAATGCCAAAGAAGGGAAATACACACACACACACACACACACACACACACACACACACACACACACACACTTGTACTGCTACTACTACTACTAAAAGATAATAGGAATTAACAATCACCAGTCATTAATATCCCTTAATATCAATGGAATCAGCTTGCCAATAAAATGACATGGGCTAATAGAATGGATGGGAAAACAGAATCCATCCTTCTGCTGCATACAAGAAATACACCTCAACTTCAAAGACAGACACTTCCTCAGAGTAAAAGGTTGGGAAAAGACTTTCCAATCAGAGATGGACTTAAGAAGCAAGCTGGTTCCCAGCACTTGGGAGGCAGAGCCAGGCAGATCTCTGTGAGTTCGAGGGCAGCCTAGTCTACAAAGCGAGATCGAGGACAGGCACAAAAACTACACAGAGAAACCCTGTCTCAAAAAAAAAAAAAAAAAAAAAAAAAGAGAGAAAGAAAAAAAAAGCAAGCTGGTATAGTTATCCTAATATATAATAAAATAGACTTCAAACTAAAAATCAATCAAAAGAGATTGGGAAAGACATTACATATTCATCACAGAAAAAAATCCACCAAGATGAAGTCTCAATTCTGAACATTTATGCCCCAAATACAAGGACACCCACATATGTAAAAGAAACATTACTAAAGCTTAAATCACACATTAAACCCCTCACACTAGTAGTGGGAGACTTCAACACCCCATTCTCACTAATGGGTAGATCTGCCAGACTGAAACTTAACTGAGAAATAAGGGCCCTAACAGAAGTTATGACTCAAATGGACTTAATAGCTATCTACAGAACATTCTACCCTAACAAAAAAGAATAGACCTTCTTCACAGCACCCCATGGAACTTTCTCTAAAATCAACCACATACTCAGTCACAAAGCAAATCTCAACAGATATAAAAAAATTGGAATAACCTCCTATATTTTATCAGACCATCATAGCTTAAAGTTAGATTTCAATAACAACAAAAATTATAGAAAGCCTACAATCACATGGAAACTGAATAATGCTCAACTGGATCACCAATTGATCAAGGAAGAAATAAAAAAATTAAAGACTTCCTAGAATTCAATGTAAATGAACGTATGACATAGCCAATCTTGTGGGACACTATGAAAGCAGTGCTAAGAGGAAAATTCATAGCACTAAATGCCGACATAAAGAAATTGAAGAAATCTCACACTAGCTTGTAACAGGAATCTTAAAAGTTCTTATTAATAAAATCAAACCCGAGGCCAGTTATTGGGGTCAATGCTGGTAGATCAGAGAGACAGAACAAGCCACAGCTATCTCACCTTGCCAGTTCCTCAGCTGGTCCTGTTTCCTCAGACTGGAAGCTTCTATGTCCTCATCCCAATGGCTCTCAGCTGAACTGCTGCTCGAAAGCCTGAATGCTTAACCAGCCAAATGCTTCTAGTTTCTGGTCCTCACGCCTTATATATCTTTCTGCTTTCTACCACCACTCTCTGGGATTAAAGGCGTGTGTCACCATGCTTGGCTTTTTCCAATGTGGCCTTGAACTCACAGAGATCCAGAGGGATTTCTATCTCTGGAATGCTAGGATTAAAGGTGTGTGCTATTACTGCCTAACTAGTGGCTTTTCTGTTCTCTGACCCCAGATAAGTTTATTAAGGTACACGATATTTTGGGGAACACAATACCACCACACTAGCTACTTAACAGCACACATTAAAGCTCTAGAACAAAAAGAAGCAAACTCATCTAGGAGGAAGAGATGCCAGAAAATAATCAAATTGAGAGCTGAAATCAATAAAATAGAAACAAAGAGAACAATACAAAGAATCAATAAAACAAAGAGTTGGTTGTGGTGGTATTGTGTTCCCCAAAATATTGTGCACCCTACCTAATAAACTTATTTGGGGTCAGAGACAGAACAGCCACTAGATACAAAGGCTAGAAAATGATGGCACTCACACATTTACTCCTAGCATTCCAGAGACAGAAATCCCTCTGGATCTCTGTGAGTTCAAGGCGACATTGGAAACAACCAGGCATGGTGACTCACGCCTTTAATCCCAGAGAGTGGTGGTAGAAAGCAGAAAGATATATAAGACGTGAGGACCAGAAACTAGAAGCATTTGGACTGGTTAAGCATTTAGCTGGTTAAGCTTTTAGGTTTTGAGCCACACAGTTTAGCTGAGACCCATTCTGGATGAGGACTCAGAAGCCTCCAGTCTGTGGAAACAAGACCAGCTGAGGATCTGGTGAGGTGAGGTAGTTGTGAATTGTTCTGGTTCTCTGATCTTCCAGTTTACCCCAATACCTGGCTCAGGTTTGATTTTATTAATAAGAACTTCTAAGATTCCTGCTACAGTTGGTTCTTTGAGAAAATCAACAAGGTAGACAAGCCTTATGCAAATTAACCAAAAGGTAGAGAGAGAACCTCCAAATTAACAAAATCAGAAATGAAAAGGGAGACATAGAAACAGACAATGAGGTCACTCCACAAAATTAAAAAATCTGAAAGAAATGGACAATTTTCTGGATAGGTACCATATACCCAAATTAAATCAAGACCAGATAAATAACTTAAATATAGACCTATAACTGCTAAGGAAATAGTGTCATTAAAAGTCTCACAACCAAAAAAAGCCAAGGACCAGATGGTTACAGTGCAGAATTCTACCAGAATTTCAAACAAGAGCTATTACCAATACTCTTCAAATTGTTCCATACAATATAAACAGAAAGAACATTACCAAACTCTTTTTATGAGGCCACGGTTACCCTGATATCCAAACCACACAAAGATGCAACAAAGAAAGAGAATTACAGACCAATCTTCCTTATGAACATTGATGCAAAAATACTCAGTAAAATACTGGCAAAGCAAATACAAGAACACATAAAAAAATTATCCACCATGAAGTAGGCTTCACCCAGAGATGCAAGGATGGTTCAACATATGAAAATCTGTCAATGTAATACACCATATAAACAAACTGAAAGAAACCACATGATCATCTCATTAAATGCTGAAAAACCTTTGACAAAATCCAACACCCCTTCATGATAAAGGTCTTAGATCAAAGATACAAGGAACATAACTAAACATAATGAGAGCAAATTACAGGAAGCCAACAGCCACCATCAAATTAAATGGAGAGAAGCTCCCAAGCCATTCCACTAAAATTAGGAACAAGACAAGGCTGTCCACTTTCCCCATATCTATTCAATATAGTATTAGAATTTCTAGCTAGAGCAATAAGACAACAAAAGGAAGTCAAGGGGATACAAATTGGAAAGGAATAAGTCAAACATTTGCTATTTGCAGACGATATGATAGTCTACATAAGTGACCCCCAAAATTCTACCAGGGAATTCCTACAACTGATAAACACCTTCATTAATGTGGTTACAGGATACAAGATTAACTCAAAAAAATCAGTAGCTCTCCTATATACAAATAATAAATGGGATTAAAAAGAAATCAGAGAAACATCACCCCTTACAATAGCCACAAATAATATAAAATACCTTGGGGTAACTCTAACAAACAAGTGAAAGACCTGTATGACAAGAACTTTAAGTTTCTGAAGAAAGAAATTGAAGAATATATCAGAAAATGGAAAGATCTCCCATGCTCATGGATAAATGAGATTAACATAGTAAAAATGGCAATCTAACCAAAAGCAATCTACAGATTCAGTGCAATCCCCATCAAAATCACAACACTATTCTTCACAGATCTGGAAAGAACAATACTCAACTTCATATGGAAGAGCAAAAAACCCAGGATAGCTAAAACAGTCCTGTACAATAAAACCATCTCTGGAGGCATCACCATCCCTGACCCCAAGCTCTACTATAGAGTTATAGTAATAAAAACAGCTTGGTATTGGCATAAAAACTGACATGTGGGACAATGGAATCAAATTGAAGACCCTGACATTAACCTATGAACTCCTGATTTTTGACAAAGAAGCCAAAACGGTACAGTGAAAAAAAGAAAGCATCTTCAACAAATGGTGCTGACTATAACTGGATGTCAACATGTAGAATATTTCAAACAGATCCATATCTATCACCATGAACAAAACTCAACTCCAAGTTGTGTAGCACAAAGCTTTAAATGTCTTATTAATTAAAACAAACCTGGAGCCAGGTATTGGGGTGAATGCTGAAAGATCAGAGAAGCAGAACAAGTCACAGCCACCTCACCTTGCCAATTCCTCAGCTGATCCTGTTTCCTCAGACTGGAAGCCTCTGAGTCCTTATCCAAATGGATCTCAGCTGAACTGCTGCTCAAAAGCCTAAAAGCTTAACCAGCCCTAGTTCCTGGTCCTCATGCCTTATATACCCTTCTGCTTTCTGCCATCACTTCCTGGGATTAAAGGTGTGAGTCACCATGCCTGGCTGTTTCCTGTGTGGCTTTAAACTCACAGAGATCCAAATGGATCTCTGCCTCCCAAGTGATAGGATTAAAGGTGTGTGTGCCACTATTTTCTAGCCTCTATGTCTATCTAGTGGCTGTTCTGTTCTCTGACCCCAGATAAGTTTATTAGGATGCACAATATATTGGGGAACACAATATCACTACAAAGTGGATCAAAGATTTCAACATAAATCCAGGTACACTGAACCTGATAGAAGAGAAAGTAGGAAGTAGTCTTGAATGCATTGGTACAGAAGACCACTTCCTAAATATAACACCAGTTGCATAGACACTGAGAGCAACAACTAATAAATGGGACCTCCTGAAACTGAGAAGCTTCTGTAAGGCAAGAGACACAGTAAATAAGACAAAATGACAGCCTACAGAATGGGAAAAGATCTCCACCAACCCCACTTCTACTAGAGGGCTGATACCCAAAATATATAAAGAACTCAAGAAAGTAGTCATCAAAATACCTAACAGTCCAATTAAAAAATGGGCTACAGAGCTAAACAGAGAATTCTCAACAGAAGAATCTCTAATGGCCGAAAGACATTTAAGGAATTGCTCAACATTCTTAGTCATCAGGGAAATGCAAATCAAAATGACTCTGAGATACCATCTTATACCTGTCAGAATGGCTAAGATCAAAAGCATTGTAGACAGCTTATGTTGGAGAGGATGTGGAACAAAGGGAACACTCCTCCACTGTTGATGGGAGTGCAAACATGTACAGCCATTTTGGAAATCAGTATGGCAGTTTCTCACAAAACTGGGACTCAATCTACCTCAAGACCCAGTTATACCACTCTTGGGCATATACCCAAGGAATGCTCAATCATACCACAAGGACACATGGTCAACTATGTTCATAGCAGCATTGTTCGTAATAGCCAGAACCTGGAAACAACCTAGTTGCCCCTCAACTGAAGAATGAATAATAAAAATGTGGTACATATACACAACAGACTATTACTCAGAAGTAAAAGACAATGACATCATCAAATTTGCAGGCAAATGTATGGGACTAGAAAATATCATCCCGAGTGAGGTAATCCAGACTCAAGAGGACAAACATGGTGTATTACAATCACTCCATGTAAGTCTATTAAATGGATAACAGAATTTATTAAGGTATAAATTGAGGAAATACACTCATGGTTACAGAACAGAGTAGACAGCAGAAGTCGTCCTCTGATATGACTGGGAGCAAATCCACCTAGCAGGCAGGAGCAGGGGGAAGGGGCATGTCATCCTTCTCCTTTCCTTATAAGAGGTCACTTGCAAGGACAGGAAGCACCGCCTACTTTGGGCTTCATAGCCCAAGATCATGGGCAGAGCAAATAACCACTACAATGGTATGTCCTCACTCATAAGTAGATACTAGATGTAAAGCAAAAGATAACCAGACTATGACACACAGCCCCAGAAAAGCTAGCTAACAAGGAGGACCCTAAGAGGGTCACATGGATCGCCCTGGGAAGGGAAAATAGATGAGATCTCCATGAATTAACTGTGAATGGGAAGGGGCAATGGAGGGTGGGCTTGGGGAATGAGGACATGAAGGAATGGGATGGTCCAGTTGGAGCAGGGATGGAGTGGGGGAGCAGTGAGGGAGATACCATGATTGAGGGAGACATCATGAGGATGGGGAAAGGCTGGGTGCTGGGGAAGTTCCCAGGAATCCACAAGGATGACCCCAGCTTAGACTACTAACAGTAGTGGAAAAGGTGCCTGAACTGGCTTACCCCAGTAATCAGATCAGTGAGTAGCCTAGTTGTTATCATAGAGCCTTTATCGAGTAACTGATAGAAGCAGATGCAGAGATCCACAGCCAAGCACCAGGCTGAGCTCCAGGAGTCCAGTTGAAGAAAGAGAAGGATTCTATGATCAAGGGGCATCAAGATTATGATGGTGAAACCCATAGAGACAAACAAACCAAACTACTGGGAACTCATGAACTTTAGACAGCCAACAGCTGTGGGGCCTCCATGGGACTGGACTAGGCCCTCTGCATAAGTGAGACAGTTGTGTAGCTTGATCTACTTAAGGGGCCCCCTGGCAGTAGGATCAGGAACCACCCCTGGTGCATAAGCTGGCTTTTTGGAGCCCATTACCAATGTATGGGCTTGCACAGCCTTGATGCAGGGGGAGGGACTTGGACCTGCCTCTGCTGAATGAACCAGGCTCTGCAGACACCCCATGGGAGACCTTGCCTTTTGGAAGGAGGAAATGGGGGTTGGGTTAATGGGTAAAGATGGGAGAGGTGGGAGGAGGGAGTAGAGGGGGATCTGTGATTGGTTTGTAAAATGAATAAAAGACATTCTTTAATTTAAAAAAAAAGTGCAGAAATACCAATGGGTCCATTTTGTGTTGGGCAACTGCTTTGGGGCCTGAGAACCTGCCTTGGTGATGGCTGATGTAGCCAGAGTCATTCAATTGGAGGAAATGGATTTATTTCATTTCCCAGTAGGCATCTTTTGCAAATAGCTTCCTGGTTAGGGGTAGGATTTTGTGTCACCACTCAGTTGCTAGGATTTTATCTGGCTTGAACTTGTGCAAGTCTTATGTGTGTTGTCACAGTCTTTGTGACTCATATGTTTATCAGTCCTGTTGTGTCTGTCTGGAAGACCTTGTTTCCTTGAAATCATTCACCACTTCTGGTTCTTATGGTCTCTCTGCTGCTTCTTGCCTAGCTCCCCAAGCCTTGAGGAGAGGGGTTTGATAAAGATGTCCCATTTAGGGCTTCAGTTCTCCCACTCTCTGCACACTGTCCAGTTATGGACCTTTTGTTAATTGCCATCTGTTGAAATAAGCTTCTCTGATGAAGACTGAGTAACAATAATTCATTGAGAGTCATTTTATTGCTATACTCATTTAGCAGACTAATAATAATAGATTTTATTCCAGAGTTTATGACCTATCTAATCTCAGGTTCTTGGCCACTTTTTTATTAGATAAGGCCCACTCTGTAAGATGGAATCAACCCATTCCTGATACTGCTAAAGTGGACTTCAGAGAATTTTATATAAGAAAAAAATACTTCCCAGCTTTGTGTCTAAAACCTAGGAAGTGTTCTGAAAGGACGATTTCTTAATTCTCTGGTGGGGAATGGCTTAAAATGGTGTATTTACAAACTCAAGTGAAATATCTGGAAGTATCTGTTACAAACAATGTGCATTTGTACTAAAGTACTAACAGTGGCTTTGGCAGGCAGTGTCTTCCTGATCCTCCTTAAAGTACTCAGGGACTAATGACTTTTTAAACATTAAGTAGCTAATCCAGTGCTGATCCTTTAAAAAAATCTGTCCTTTTTATATTTATTAATTCATTTCATTCTCATATCAGTCCTACAGAATCAGTATTGCCATAATATTTTACACATGGGAAACAAAGCTTTAGAGAATTGAAGAATTTGTATTATTTTCCCAGGAAGAGGTGGATGGGAGAGCTGGAGTTTGATTTCAGTTCTGCCACAGGGTGTAAACTGTTGCCTGCCACTCCTCATTCTGACAGCCAGGATGTCATCATGTGCTCATGCACATTTTCCCACATGTCTGTCTTCTGTAGTTTTATTAAAAGCTTTGGAAATAGCCCTTGTCTGAGCTTTATTGTCCTTCCCAATGGTATACACCCTTACTAACACCTTTTCTTAGGTGTTAGCAGGATGACATTTCAAAGTAATTTTGGTGTGAAATGGCATGCTCTCCTGCATGGAGCCCTTCATGTGTTGAAAGGGAGGCAGAATAAACAATTGTCCTCTGTTTCCTACCCAGTGATCCAGTGAACATGTTCTTTAGGGCTCTGTAGCAGTATCGAGTTTTGTCCCCCCCCTCCCAGGGGGGTGAACTCAATAATTCATTGGAAAAATGATTATTAGAGTTGTTGAAATTGTTTTTAAAATTTATATTGCATGTATTTTGTTTGTTGGGGAAAGCAGGGCATGCTGTGGAGATAAGTAGATAATTTGCAGGAATCATTTCTTTTGTTCCAAGGATCATACTCAGGTCATCAGGCTTAGTGACAAGTGATATTACCCCCAAACCATCTCATTGGCCCTAGAGGTATAGAAATCTTAAAAAAATCAATGTAAAGAAATTGCAGATAAATGCCAGTTACTTTATAGATAGAGGGCTATGGTTCAAATAATTAAAATATAGCTTTCTATCTATTGTCTCTTTGCAGACTCAATAGATAGAGGAACTGACTTTAGAAATTGAAGAGACCTAAGATTTGCCTGTTGGCTGAACAACCACCCAAGAGGAAATGCCCTATATCTGGCTGGACTTTGTCTACTCAGTCTTAAACAGAGATGAATAAAATATCCTAGCAGTGGGTTTTGATGATTCAATGAGTCTGTATTTCATTTACATGGTTCATCTGCAGAGTGCCTGGATGTTCCTAGTGCTTCTGCTATCCCCCAGTGGCCGGTCATACATCCATGCTCTCATCAAGTATTTATTGAGATTACAGCCATACTTTCAACATTACTGAGAGAGTGCCTTTAGTAGAGCAAGTGTAGAAATAAGACGGGGCAGCTTCCTAGAGATACAAAATTTTGGTGTGGCTTGGGCTCGTCAGCAGAAAGGAGTCAGCATTGACCAAGTAGGAGAACAGCCTGCTCCATGACAAAGGGTTTTCCTGATTTGCTAGGGTGGGCTATCACTGTCATCATCTTGCATGCAGGAGTGCAGGTCCTTGGGCTGCGTCAGATGCTGAGAGCATGAAGGGAGGGTAGAATACACATGCCATGCTTTTGGCAGGTGAGAAGCTGAGGAATCAGGAAGGAATTTGTCCCTTATTCTTCTCATACACATCATTTCCATGACTTACTGTCACTTGGTCCCATCTCCAGTCTTACATTCCTTAAGAGTTCTTTCTATCTAGAACAGCATTCTGTCTTGTCCTCTGCCTTGTATTGTCTTTGCCCTGATTTATGCTGCTTTGTGACACCAAGCACTATTGTCATACTTAGCTTCAGCTGTCAACTTGACGGAAACCTAGGTTCATTTGTGAAGGTAGAGCTTGAATATAAGAATTGCCCAGACAAGATTGTCTTGTGGCCGTGTCTATGAGTCATTTTCTTACTTGTTAGTTGATAGAGGATGCCCTAGTCCACTGTGGAGGGTGTCATGTCTAGGTCAATAGCTCCAAGGTGTAGAAGAAAGGTAAGTGAACAAGCCAGAGGAAGCAAACCAAAATTCAGCATTCCTCCCTGGTTTCTGCTTTAGTTCCTGCTTCAAGTTCCTGCCCTGACTTCTTTCGACTATGGATTGTGACCTGGAAATGTGGAAATGTAAACCAAGTAAATCCATTCCTCTTCCCCAAGTTCTTCTGGTTATGGTATTTATTACAGCAACTGAAAAGAAAAATAGGGCACCAGTCTTGTATTACCGCTTGATTTGCGTGTCATTCTATCCTTTTCTCTAGAAGTGCAAACTCTGTAAAAAGCAGACTGTCTGTTCTCTTTATCATCATGTTTTTGATGCCCAGAAAGATGCCTTGTGCCCTGCAGGTGCTAAATAAATGCTACTCAAATTAATGAACAAATGCACTTATTAGTTAAATGTTTATGTAATGATGATTACTGTACTGGTTGCCAAGGATACAATTATAAATAGGATAGAGTCATTCTAATCAAGATCCTGTTTCCAAATGAAAGAGACAAAATGGGAGTTGAGGGTGCTATCTTCTGTGAATGGTACACGAATAGCAATATGTGGGAACACACAGGGATCTTCAACTTTAGAGACCAGAGAAGGCATCTTGAGGAGTAACTTTAGTGTTATAAGGCAGACATCAGTGTAGAGGGGTGAGCAGGTGACAAATGCCAAACAGGACCCTAAGGGAGGTGCTTAGGACATCCTGACCTTGGGTCCTCTGGAAGAACATTATGCACTCTTAAATGATGAGCCGTCTGTGTCTCCAACTCAAGAAAACTATTTCTATTATTCTAATTGCAGGTGGCTCATATTTCTCAATGATATCCATCTAGTGCTGTGATTGAATTAGTTATTTCCCCTCAAGCCTTTGTCATCTGATTTCCTAGCCATCTTTTTTTTTTCCCCATCACTTTTATTTTCCTTACCTATTTTTTTCTACTTTGGGAGAATTTCTTTTAATTTTTACTGTTTTCATTGTGTACTTTAATTCTCTGGATTCTTGTCTTGTGATATGCTTCTTGTTTTTCATGTTACGCAAAGTTTTGCTTGTGGATACTATCAAGGACAGTAGAAATCATCATTGTTTGGGTTTCCCTGCTTCTTCTGTTTCTTCTAAATTGCCTTTTTCTGTTTTTTTTTTTTTTTTTTTTTTTTTTTTTTGTGTGTGTGTGTGTGTGTGTGTGTGTGCGCGCGTGTGTGCATGTGTGTTATAAGCTATTCTCACTTCTCAGGCCATACTGATTCTATGTACATTTTTTAAGAATAAGGGGATTAAACACTATTTGGAAGTACTCAACACGTAGATGGGGCTTGTTGATTAGAAATCTAGCTGAGCTGTTCTAGGGAAACCCACCATTAGGTTTATTTTAGTGTTTTTACATTGGCTTGACATGGTTCCTTAGAGATGAGCAATATTTCTCTGACAGTGGTGCTCCAGGAGTGAATGGTGGAATACACTCCATGCTTGCTATTAATTATACCTATTTATTTGGTTTCCTGTATAATATCCTGCTTCTGTTATGTCTGGGCCTCACAGATGAGTGTTTATCTTTCTCAGAGAGGCAGACTTTGTCTTTGCCTGAGCAGTGATGAGTAGGTACCTGAGTGCAGAGATGGGTTAGAGTATAAATGTGTGTTGCGTAACACCTCTCAGCAGTGCTTCCTTGTTTTGCTCATTGCTGTGCCACATGGTATCACAGATTGTTGAAACTGGCTGTTTGTGAGGTTTAATGATACTTTGGTGCTGATCAGTAGTGGTGTTTATTTATCAGATGAGGATCTGACTTTTGGAAAAGTCATGGTGTTGATAACAGTCGTGCATTTTTCTCCAGTTTTCAAAATGTCATTGTTATTCTTTTCCTTTTGGCCCGCTCCCTCTCTACCTATGTTCCTCTGCCCCACCTTCCCTTCCTTCCTTTCTCCCTTTTACTTGAGACAGTCTTGCTGTATATAGCCCAGGCTGGCCTTCAGTTCGTGACGGTCCGCCTGTTTCAGCCTCCTGAGTACTAGAATTAGAGGTTACAGGAGTGTGCCATTTCACACGGCTTCTCTCTTTTTGTAGTGTAGACTTCAAGGCCTTATGTGTGCATGCTTGGCAATGCTACTGATTCTCATTGGTATTGGGGAAAATTATAAAGCTGGAATGGCTACCCACTACACATTGGTCTCTCTCTTACTAGTTTATTTTAGAACTAAATGATAAATGAGTACAACTTAATGTGTACACTTTTAGTACAACCTACTAAAAGTGGAAACTTAATTATTAGTCTAGTATATCTACAAATAATTACATTATGTATGTGTGTGTACATATACATTTATGCATTTATAACTGTAGTAACATTATGGTGTGATGTAATTATATTTTCTTATATTTCCTAAAACTAATGTCATTTATTGGTTTACTCAGTTAATTATACAGTGTTTAATAATTTGTTGTGTATATATAGTTAGTTATATATAATTATATACTTTACTAATTATACAGTACATAATGCTTATGTATATCTGTGTATAGGCATATTCATTATATTTACCTGTATACATATTATATGTATATATGGCCACATAAATGCAGAATTGTGACTGAATTAATTTAATAAAGGTTTTTATGAGCTGTAGTTTGGTTTTTATTTTAAGGTATTAATCCTATTTAGATTTTGATCCTTCCTTTGCTCGCAAGATTTAAGCATTTACCATATGATTTGAATAGAATTAGATAATGTAATATTAAAATCAAATTATGATAATAAGTGGCTTTCTTCAGAAATAGTGACAATTGGATTAATAGAGGCCTGAGCCAGAAAGATCTCTCTATCCCTACCATCCCATTTCTTCATGCTACTGAGTTAATCTGTTAAAATCATTACATTTTCTCATAAATCACTGTGATCACTATGTAGTCTAGTGAAATTAAGCTCTTTGACATAGTTTTTCAGAAGTTTCCAAAATATTTTTTGCTTGAAACCCTGAACAATTTCGGAAAATTCAGAAACATTATCTGTGTTGTATTCCAAGGTTATTTATTGGCTCAATAAAATGTAAAAAGTTGGCAATGTTTTCTATTTGCACTTTGGAGAGGTTAGAAAATAGATGTAGCTTTATTAAAATAGTGTTCCAGGTCTTCTCTCAACTGGATATCGACACATACATACTTTGCTTTATGTCTTCCGTCCTGCCTTCTGCCTGCTAACAGCTCATTTACTCCTTTTAAAAGTGTGCTCTCAAAAGGTAAGGCCTCCCATGGGGAGTCAGCAGAGACTGGTACATTCAAATGAGGCAGGTCCAAGCCCCTCCCCTTGCATCAAGGCTGTGCAAGGTGTCCCACCATAGGTAATGGGCTCCGCAAAGCCAGCTCATGCACCATGGATGGCATCTGATTCTACTGTCAGGGACCCCTTAAGTGGATCAAGCTACATAACTGTCTCACTTGTGCAGAGTGCCTAGTCCAGTCCCGTGGAGGCTTGACAGCTGTTGGTTCACAGTTCATGAGTTCCCACTAGTTTGGTTTGGTTGTCTCTGTAGGTTTCCCCATCATGATCTTAATGCCCCTTGCTCATAGAATCCCTCTTCACTCTCTTCAGCTGGACTCCTGGGGAGAACTGGGGGTGGGTTTTGGGGGGAAGCTTGGGAGGGCTGGAGGCAGGAAGAGAGGGGATCTGTGATTGGTATGTAAAATGAATAAGAAATTTCTTAATATAAAAATTAATCCCCCCAAAGAAGTGTGTTCCTTCAGAATAAGACTGACCATTCATTCATTCATTCATTCATTCATTCATTCATTCATTCGCTTCATGGAGACAAAGCTCCCTGCTCTGAGACTATCTGCCTAAAGGTTATTTTCATTTAAGGACCTATAGATTTTTTTTCTTCTGAAACAAATTACCTCAGTATTTTTAGTTTCTACTGGGGGCAGGGGAACGACATGTGGGGTGTATGGGGAGGCAGACAGAGACTGATACTGAGACTCTTCTAAACAAATGCACTTTTAAAACATATTAACCCCGGTGCTTTTATTTATTTGTGGTGGTTCTCCCCCTGCCCCCCGCCCCCAATGCACATCCTGTTGATCAAGGTTTGTTTCTGAAGCAGGGGTGCAGTGCACTTTGGTCCCAGAGACTTTCCTGATAGGAAAATATTTGAATGACCTTCACTAGTGCTTAGCATCAGCTTTGGAAACTGCTTAGGAAAAGGTCAGTTAACATATTCAAATCCCGCTTTCCTCGGGGTTCCAGTGGCCTTTGCCCACATTGCGTGTGTCTAATCTACTACTTGAAGTGCAATGCAGATCCTTCAAGCTCCAGCAGTGTACATTCTAAGGGGCATGGATGCTAGGGTTCATGTCTGTGATACCTGAAGGAGACTTTTAATTTTATCATTTGGAATACATCCCCACAATTTCGTTTCACCTTATAGCCCTGCTGCATTACAGCAATTGTGAGGCCACACTGTTTTATTTTACAGCAATCACAAGCCTTCTCTGCTTCCGTTTAACTCTGGTTTCGGGATATGTGCAGCATTCGGATATTGTCCTAATATGAATGATTGTAACACGTCTATTGGTGTTTTTGCCTCAACTTTTTAGAAGTTTTCTTTATTTTCAGCCTGACCCCTTCTTGTTCTGCAAGCTGGGCTCATAACACCCAAAGGAGCCAAGAAACTCATTTATTTGAAACCTGCAGGCAATATGAAAATGAGTAAGGCTTGGCAATTTTCAGCCAAAGAAACATAATTCCATGGGAATGGGATGGTAATACACATATATGAAAAACTAAAATGTTAATTCATGATAATATCTAAAGTTTATAAGAAAGTTATTAATGAACCATAAAGGGTGCAGCTTTTTTTGGCTTTGTTTTTTTTTTTCTAATAATGGATTTGATATTTTTCTAGGAACATTTTAGATAGTGAAGGTCATTTTGTCAAATGTTGGTTTTTAAAATATATGTGGTATTTTAGGTAGAAAAAAATAGAATTTATTTTGGAAATCCTAGCTGAGCATGCACGATGGACTCATGCATCATCTGATCAGTGTTTGCTTTGAACTATGCAAACATCTACAAGAAAACAGCCAGCCTTTTACAGCTCCATATTTTTAAAATTAGTTTGTGTGTTTATGTATGTGTTTGTGTGTGTGCATGTGTACGCGCATGTGTGTGCTCATGCATGTGGAAGTCAAAGGTCTTCACTCCTCAGGAGCCCACTGCCTTGTTCTTTTCAAGATAAGGTCTTCCTATTGGGCTTAGTGACTGAGCTAGGCTGGCCATAGCCTCCTGTCTGTGCTTCCTTTGCACTGGGGTTTAAGTGCTGTTTACCATGCCAGGCCTTTCAGTTTTGCATAGTCCTGAGGATGGAACTCGGGTCCTTCTGCTTGCCTAGGAAGCCCTTTCCCTGCTGACTGATCGCTGCAGCCACAGCTTTCTCTTTATTTTAGAATAAAACATCAAACAATAGTATCAAGGGGATAGTTACTATGCTTTTCCCCCCTCAATCAATTTCTCTTACTTCACAAGTATGTAATTATTGTTAGATTTTGTTCTGTTTTGTTTTTATAAAATTCAACTACCAATCAAATGTCTCAACAAAATATTGCTATTAGATATTGCTATAATATCACTACTCAATAACATTTCAAATTTTAGCTAGTTTTTCATGGTCCTTCATGTTATAACAAAAGCTATAACAAAAATTATCCAAAGCGCTACACCTAGAACTAAGTCTGAACCATGTCCAGTGCATCCCAGTGAGGGTCATTACATCACCCTGTTGTCATATAGGACTTCTGGAGAAAAGGTGTTCAAAATGTTACCTTCGGGGCACTGTCAGCACTCTCCCAACACAGGCACACAGGACAAAGGGTACTTTCGAGGCTGTGTTCTTCACAAGTGCAATGGCAAAGATGTTCCTAGAGTTATAGAATAGGACAAAACCTGTCTAATCCTCTTAGGGCTTAAACCGAGGGCAACTAGTGTTTGTAGAGAGTTTAATGAAAGAATTCAAGCCATTTTCTTTACAGTACTTATGATCATGTCATGGTGAAGCATTTGGAAATTTATGCATATATTAAGATTATAAATGCTTATCAATTCAACTCAACGTCTCTCTATTTTCTTTAACTTTAAATTGCTTAAATCTAACATTTCATACCTTTCTAAGAAATGTGTATGTATTTCATTTCATAACACAAACCCTTTTTAATTGAATTGAGTTTTTCCATGTTAAAAATAATTGCATATTTAGATGTTGTTTCACAGTACTGTAGTAAAAATTAAATAAATAACAAATAAATAACATTCCCCTATGTTTTAGCATTTTACCTGTGTTCGATTGTTCTTTCAAACCCATTACTCTTGCCTGTTATGTATGTAATATATGTTAACATGTTTTCATGAAGCTCTTGTGATGTTGGGTTAGATCATTCTGAAGTACCTGTTATCATTAGTCCTTCACTCAAATTTTTGGTTTGTTTTGTTTCATTGAGACAAGGTTTCATGTAGCCCAGTCTGGATTTGAATTCAACATGTAACCAAGGCTGACTAAAGGACTGATTCTCTTGCTACCACCTCTCAAGGGTTGGGATCATAGGCATGTGCCACCATTTCTGATTCATTAATCTCCTTTTGAAGTTAGTAACTTACCTACCCATCAATCCAAGAGATGAAAATAAGATATTTTAGTTCTAAAAAGTCACCTTTCTGTAATTTCCATACTCTTTCATAAACTTAGGCATTTTTCTTTTTTTTTTTAAATCTTATATATTTTATTTTATGTAGATGGATTTTTTTTTGTTTTTGTTTTTTGTTTGTTTGTTTTGTTTTGTTTTTTGTTTTTTGAGACAGGGTTTCTCTGTGTAGCTTTGCGCCTTTCCTGGAACTCACTCTGTAGCCCAGGCTGGCCTCAAACTCATAGAGATCCACCTGCTTCTGCCTCCCGAGTGCTGGAATTAAAGGTGTGTGCCACCACCACCCAGTGTAGATGAATGTTTTGCATGCATGTTCGTATGTGCCTCATGTGCTTGCCTGGGGTAAGATCCCCTGGAACTGGAGTTAGGAACTGGTGAAAGCCACCATAGGGATACTGGGAACTGATCCTGGGTCCTCTGTAAGAGCAACAAGTACTCTTTCTTAGCTGCTGAACCAACTCTTCAGTCCCTCAATCTCTGTTTTGTATCCTTGATATGCTGTGGTAGGAAGAATTACAAGTGACACTCTATCTCATTTCTTCACATAAACACCGAAAACAGATGGACAGTAACAACTTGGATTTTAGTATATTCATTATTCTATCATAATTTAATATGGAATTGAGACAGACTTCCACATAGGAAGGCTTTTTTGGAACAAAACCATGTGCTATTTTAATTACAATGTTTTCTGAACAAGCCTTTCATGTTAATGTCTTTACATATTCCCTCCAGGACAGAACATGTTTATATAATGTCCTAGTGATGTTTCCACATTTTCTTAAACTACTATTACCCATAATTTATTTCCTTGCAAATACCATGTTGGCAAACAGTAAAGGCATTAATCTCCAGGGATTTAAATTTTAATTCAAAATAAAATTGGCTTTCAACATCTGGAGATTCATTAATATGTAATAGAAATTCTCCTGATCTAATAATCTTTTGAACTAGTCTTGTCTCTGTCATCTGGCAAGTTCACGTTTATGGAAAATTTTGAGCCCTGGTACTTTTCAGCATTCTTTGTTTCACTGATTCCCAAATACAGTGTAATGTTACTAAGTGTCATGTAGTGTTGGGGAATATTATTTCATTATTATAATATTTAGTTTTTTTATGTTGCATTTGTTTAACTCTGTGAAGATGTGTTACTTTGCCTGTCTAAAAGATCTGATGGTCTAATAAAGAGCTGAATGACCAATAGCAAGGCAGGAGAAAGGCTAGGCAGGGCTGGCAGGCTGAGAAAGTATATACAGGGAGAAATCTGGGTGAGAAAGAAGAAAGATCTAGGAGCCAGAGAAGGAGGAAGATATCAGGGGCCAGCTACCCAGCTATGCCGCAAGCCACAGAGTAAGAAATGATGAAAGATATACAGAATTAGAGAATGGTAAAAGCACAAAGGCAAAAGCAGGATAGGATAATTTAAGTAAAACTGGCTAAGGCCATGCTTTTATGGTGCACGCCTTTAATCCCAGCACTCAGGAGGCATGGCAGGCTGATCTCTGTGAGTTGGAGGCCAACCTGGTCTCCAAAGTGAGTTCCAGGAAAGGCGCAAATCTACACAGAGAAACCCTGTCTCGAAAAACAAAAAACAAAACAAAAAAAAATTAAGAATAAGCCTCCACAAGGCGTCCCACCATAGGTTATGGGCTCCAGAAAGCCAGCTCATGCACATGGTTGATCTTGATCCCAGTGCCAGGGGCCCCTTAAACAGACCAAGATACACAACTTTCTCCCATATGCAGAGGGCCTAGTCTGGTACCATGCAGGTTCCACAGCTGTCAGTCTAAAGTTCATGAGTTTGTACTAGCATGGTTGAGTTGTCTCTGTAGATTTTCCCATCATGATCTTGATTCCCCCTTGCTCATATAATCCCTCCTCCCTTCTACTGAACTCCTGGAGCTCGGCCTGGTGCTTAGTGTGGATCCCTGCATCTGCTTCCATCAGTTACTGGATGCCTTGTTCAACCTTGATGCAGTGGGGAGAGGCTTGGTCCTGCCTCAACTGAATGTACCAGGCTTTGCTGACTCCCCATGGGAGCCCTTACCCTTTGTAGGAGGAGATGGGGCCTGGGGGAGAAGGCTGGGGAAGAGCAGGAGGAGGGATGAGAGGGGTATCTGTGTTTGATATGTAAAATAATAAAAATAAATCTTAAATAAATTAAAAAAAGGAATAAGCCTCTGTGTGATTTATTTGGGTGCTGGGTGGCAGGCCCCCCAAAAGAGCAAAAACCAACAACAACATTTTGGCATTCCAACGTGGGGTTAGAGTAAAAGAAAATCTAACAACAATGTAGCTGTAGGTTTTACCATCTGTGTGAGATCCTTTGGTTGAGTATAGTTAGTGCATGACGTAAGTTTTTGAGTTCTATCTAATATATTCATAAATGAATTCATAAAAAAAGGCCTCAAATTTCAGAGGCTTTGGAGTGTAATATAGATGGATGGTGGGATGACATCAGCACAGTTCCTGTGGCACCTTTGCTCAGTTTAACATGCTCATATGGGAGAAAGGCTTAGGTGGCAGGAAAGCATCACTAGAGTGCACAGATTTGGATTTGCTGTAAACCTTGTTTATAACTATTATCTGAATAAAATTTGGACCAAAAATTAAGAGTTGCTTTTTTGTGGAAAAAAATCTCTAAAAATTAAATCAATTTAGATATAAAGTCCTAAAGGAGACTGGGGAAATTATCAATTCAGAAACTTGATGTACAAAAGATCTAATTAATTTTATTTTGAATAATATATTTTAAAACAAGATAGCAAAAATGTTCATTGAGACACATAATTTTTATTTAGTGAATTAAATTATGTAAATTTCTATCATACAGATTCATTAGATAAGGTTTAATAAAGCTTCCACATCTGTTTAGTAAATCCTTTAAATTGGATTCTTCTAACAATATCAGATTCTGTCAAGAGTAGGTAAATTAGGAAATACCAATTGATAAAACTGATACAGTTAAGTACAGTGTAAAAATACTCATTTAAAAGTGTGATAGTAGGGCTAGAGAGAAGACTGGAAGTTTAAGAGCACTGTCTAATTCTCCAGAGGACCCTGGTTTGACACCCAGCACCAACATGGCTGCTCACAACTGTCTACAACTCCAGGTCCAATGGATCTGATGCCATCCTCTGGCTTCTGAGGACACTGCACTCATGTGATGCATAGACATATATGCAGACAAAACATACATACACGTAAGATATTTTAAATATTAAGCAAGTAATCATGGCAGCTGGACTTTGATACAGGCTTATAATCCTAGCTACTGAGAAGGCTGAAGCAAGAAGATCACAAGTTCTTGTCCAGACTAGAATACTTGTTGATATGCTATCTCAAAATGAAAAAAATAAACATAAAAAGAGGACTAAGTATAGAGGACAGTGGCAGGCAGTCAGCATAATTAACAAGAGGCACTGTGTTAAGTCCCAGTGCTGGCAAATGACAATAACAGTAATTAATATGTTCATTATTCTTTTATCTCAGCAAAAAAAGAACAATCCTTTGCTAGGGAAAAGTTTTACTCTTCAAGCAAGGAAGTTTTCCCTTATGAATCAGAGGAACCCAGAGGTTTAAAATAGTTGCTCCATTGTTGCTACTCCTGAAATTCAAGGGGATACTTTTTTCTTTTCCCTTTACCATTCTCCAAAAATAAAGGCAACAGGGTTGTCAGAATCTTGAAAAACAAAACACAATTGTAGTAACAGTAGCGGTAATCAGTGCCACATTCTATCTTAGTAAGAAATGTATGAAAAGCAAAGACAAATCAATGATGTTAAAAATTCTGTGTCTGCAAAACATAGTTTGATAATAAATTATGGCTAAATTAATCTTAAGGTTTGGATGAGGTACGTGGAGAAGGTCCATAGCAATGTGATTTTTTGTAGGGTTGCACATTCCTTTTTTGGGTTGCTGAGTCATGGAATGCTCTTCCTTTCCTCCCTCCCTCCTTTTTTTCCTTTCTTTTTCTTTCTGTCCAAAAATGACAACTATTTAATAACATTCAGATATAATCTAACTTTGTTAAATTTTTATAATGATTAATTTAAGAGAATCAGTCTTTTTTGGTTTTTTGTTTGTTTGTTTTGTTTCGTTTTGTTTTTCAAGACAGAGTTTCTCTGTGTTGCAGTTCTAGCTGTCCTGGAACTCACTCTGCAGATGATGCTGGCCTTGCACTCATAGAGATCCACCTGCCGCTGCCTTCTGAGTGCTGGCATTAAAGGCATGCACCACTACCACTGAGCCAGAATTAATGTTTTTGTAATGACTTGTAACACAATTTGAAAACATGTGCTCCAGTGAACATACACTCTTCATTAGGTGGGCAGGGGAACTCATCTATGTCTCCCAAGTACATGCAAGCATTTATGTGTTTATATATACACAACTGAGCTGGCTTTAGTCATCTAATTTTTGGCAGCCATGATTGTTGGCTAAAGTGTACCATTTTAAAAACCAAGATCACAGGAAGAAAAAAAATCTGCTTTCGTCACTCATAACTGTATTTGAGAACTCTTTTCAAAATATATCATTTATTTTTATAATATATTAGAAATGAGGATGTATTTTCCCAAAATATGTTTCAACAGAAATTAAAGTCTAGATGAGTTTCTTTTTTGTCTCCTTGTTAGAGTTCTGAGCTTATAGTAAGTTTATAGTAAAAATTGGTTAAATGTCCAATTATTAGGTACTTGAATTAACATTAAATGGTAACAATTCTTTAAAATATGAATCAGCTCATGCTTTAAAACTTTCCTGTTTATGTACAGTTAGAATGCTATTGACTGACATAGTAATATTTTTTTAAAACATTATATGAGGGAGATGTTATAGTTGATGTGTTATGGAATTTCTGTGCTTCTAAGTGCTGAAAGGATGTAATGATTTCCTTTTCCTAGAAAAGTTAACTGTGATTTGACTATACCATATTACATCTCAATGAAAAATGTTTCTGTAGTATGTGAGCATTGTTAAGTCTTTCTACCTCAGGACTAAGATTTTTTTTGTTGTTTTTCTGTCTTTGTGTTTTTGGTACTGGGATCGAGGGCAGGGCCTCTCACAGGCCTGAGGTACTACTAAATGACTCGCTCTACTTCCAGAACATCGTTGGCCACTCTCCTGATATATACCCTTTATAGATAGAAATTCTAGTCTAACATCATATCACATACTCCTATTCATCTTCCTTCTTGATTCTCTCCATTCCACAACCATCCAGGTATCTTAGCTACTTTCTTTTTCACTTACTTTGTATTTGCTGTACTCAATTCCTAGTAATGGGAGCAGTTACTATTTGATATGTCCTATTGCAGGAATAGGCTATGAACTTAATGCTATGCTGGCATACAATTGAAGGGGCTGGTGGATTTATATATTATCCTAGAGAAGGATGTTTTACAAGGCAGAAGCCCTTACCACCAAGACCCCACGGAATTTGTCATTGCTATTGTAGAATACCTGCCATTTTTGTGGGGAGTATCGGGTATGTGTATCAGGGAGATATCATAAGCAACCCAGACATTTTTTGAATTATACAAAATTGTCCTAAATTTGGGCATTTTTATAATCTTCACATGATTCCTTATAATATTCACTTGGATGTTAAATTATCTTCATAACTATAAATATATTGCTTTTCTGTTATACATTTCTCTACTTTAATTTACAACCAAATTTCACACATCTAGACATTATTTTAGGAATTTGTAACAGTTAAGAATTTTTCATTAAGTGTCAAGGTGTTATTTATTCATTATTATGTAAATAATGGAGTTATCCTATAATTTATTAATAAACATATGCATCTTTTGTCTTTTTTGTTTGAGATGGGCTCTCACACTGCATGCCAGGCTGACCTGACACTCACTGAGCATCCCAGGCTGACCTGACACTGAGCATCCCAGGCTGACCCACACTCACTGAGCATCCCAGGCTGACCTCACACTCACTGAGCATCCCAGGCTGACCTGACACTAACTTGCTGCAGTCCTCTAACAGACTTCTACATGCTGCGACTATGACACGAGCCAGCATACCTGGCTCATAGGTGTCTTCAGGGTGTGAATGAGGTTTCTTGATTGTATAAAGAGAAATTAAGGCATAAATCAATGCTACAATAATGTGTTGTGGCATGAAAAATTTCAGATCCACTTTAACACTAAATATTTAGGATTTTTGTTTCTATTTATTCCTATCCTGGATTATCTTTTAGTTTTTAGTTCCCTGAATCGCCTTTGAGTTTCCTTGGACATCTGTTTTGAGAATCCGAGCTCTCTCCTATGAAGTGGAACTGACGGTGACATCGAAATGCTAGTGGAGGGTGACTGAGGACCCCTCCCTCTGCAAGCGGCTTCGGGCCCTGTTTCTGTTAGTAGGCGAATAGCAGCTGAGATAGAGTCAGCCCAGGTTTAGAACCAAAATACATATGCTGAGGCCAGGAGTACACAGCTTTTCACTGTTCAGTCACCAGATGTCTGTGTGTTACGTGTGGTGTAGGGTTACTCCATAGACCAACATTTGTGGCAGTGTGTTCTTTACAAGTGCAGTTACCTGTCTGCATCCTTGAGGTTATCTGATGTGCTTAGAGTCTTGGGCTGTCAGAGTCTTTCCAATGGTTATTTGAATTATTTTAAATTTATGGCATGGTCATTATTGTATTATAGAAATTTTCTCTTTTACGTTTGGTGAAAAGGCATATTAAAAGTCACCCACCTACTGCAAGATTCAGGCAAGCTGAGAGGCTGGGTGTGGGGATGACATGAATGACCTAGCTTCTAGTTATGGCTAACTGTGCTTCTTCCCCGCTTTGGTGGAACAGATGGGAAGCTTTAGGGACTCCCAATTGCAGTTTCCCAGTCCACGGAAAGAGTTCAATCCATGGACCCACCTGTAACCTCAGAGCTGGGAAAGTGGGGACAGGAAGACCCTGAGGCCTGCAGGCTAGCCCAAACTGTCCAGCTGAACCAGCAAGCTCCAGATTGAGTGAAGCATGTCTCAAAAATTGCTGTCAAAAGCCATCAAGAAAGACAGCAGATATCAACCTTTAGCCTCCAGGAACACATGTGCACACACTAAATAAATACATAAATAAATCTGGGTTTAGTTTTATAATCTGAATCAAATGTTTCTGTCATTATTTTGTATCATTAGAAAAAAGCAATCAGTCATCAGGAGTTCTAGCCAGGGAGTTTGCTGTTTGAATCATTCTGAGCTATTCCCTGATCTCTCTCTAGCTTTAGTTGGCTAAAGTTCTTAATTTGTGATTATATTCTCTAGCCATTTCCAAACCTAACTGAACATCAACATCCCTTGGGAACTGTAAACTAGACCTTCTAAGGCCACTGAATTATTAGTCCTGAAAGTAGTAGGGATGGGGTGCTTTTTCAGAGCCTGTGGTCATCTGGGTTTGGTCTTCAGTCATTTGTTCTTTGCTTCTTTAGAAATGGTCACCCTTGGTAACATTTCACTTGTTTTCTGGTTTCAGATTTTCCCAGCATGGTGAGGTCTGCTGTGGAAAATTCCTTTGAGATTGCTTTTCATATAACACTGGAAAGATGAAGGAATTGAAGGTGACTAGACTTCTGATATATCAAATTCTATGAGTCAAAGTGGCTAGGCAGAGATGCAAGACAGTTCTAAGAACAAAAAGGAAATATTGATAAAATGAGGGGCCATGGTCAGAAAATACAATACAAATAGGGTATGCATTTTAAGTAAGTATTAGATGTGTCTTAATGTCTCCAATAAATATTGCATAAGATATACTCTTATTAATTCATTTTAGTGACTGTAAATATTTACACTTAACTTTACCTGTTATTTATTACTGAAAACTCAAATTTGTCTGGAAATCCTACATTTAATGATGCTCCCCACCCCCGATATGATAGGAGGGTATATACGGCTTATAGTTTAGACCATTTGTAAAGTGTAGAATAACCATTCAGTTAAACTGGCTTATAAATAAGTAGGCTTTGCTTTAAAATTCTTTCAGTTTTCATTTATTGTTTCTTTATTGGTTATTTAAATATTTGCTTTGTTGCTACTTTTTTTTTTTTTTTTTTTGATTTTTTGAGACAGGGTTTCTCTGTGTAGCTTTGCGCCTTTCCTGGAACTCACTCTGTAGGCCAGCCAGGCTGGCCTTGAACTCACAGAGATCCACCTGGCTCTGCCTCCTGAGTGCTGGGATTTAAAGGCATGCGCCACTATCGCCTGGCTTAAATATTTGCTTTGTAATGGACAGTATCAACTCCAATTTTCCAGTCCCTCTTTTGGTGAAAATAGTTATATATTCTTTTTATTTTTAAACCTCCTTTGGTGAACAGATATGCTAAAAATTTGCATATCAGCAGCAATGTTCTGTATATAAATTCAGAATTGCTTTTGGATTCTGAAAAGCCATATGCAAATATTTAGTCATCCAGTCTAGGTGTTCAATTCTTTGAATGATAATCTTGAGAGTTTTTATCCATTTATTCTTTACAAACCTTCAAGTTTGCTAATATTTTAAATGTGTTTACAGTGAGGTCTTGGGGAATATAGCATGCTTGCCAAGTAAAATATTGATAAAAGAAGCAAATGTGAAAATTTTTCATTAAGGGAATGATATGCTTGCATTTTATCCATGAATTTATGGATATAAATGTGGTAAATCATCAGTAAAATTTAAATTAATTTAAATAAGTTATTTTAAAAGTTTTACTGCTAAGTTTTCTATTTTAGGCACCAAGCAGGGTTTTATTATTTAATTGCAGAAATATTCAGCCCGGCTTTTGAAAGTCCTACTGTCGTGTATGGTTTGCTGCTTCTAGCTTCTTTATAGGAAAGGTACAGCTGAGTAGCAGTACTGGTTACTACTAGGCATTTCTCTAGCGACCTTCTATCCATACCAGACCCTGGGTGTCATTTAGATGTTTGTGGGGAGGGCAGACTGGGTTTCTCTTAAGTACTCGGGTCAGTTGATTGGTCAGTAATGATGTTCCCTTTCCATTATCCCGTTGCTTTCTTTAGGAAACATTCTAACTTACAGACAGTGATATGTCAGGCCAGTCTGAGACGTAAGGTCCATTTTGGAAAGGTTTTGTCTCTCTCTTCCTTGACCTCATTTTCTCACTTTCTTGCCCCTCTTTCTCTCTTCATACACAGAAATACACACATATATGCATAAATTTATATATACATATATAAAACCGTTTTTCTTCAGCCTTTGGTACTTTCTGTGAGGGCGCTTTGCTTTGTATAAATTTAATGTGGATTTCGCAGGAGGACAGAAGCCAGTGCAGGGGCTGAACAGAGAAAGCCCTGTTCCTTTGATGACTTTCTGTTGCATCTGAATGAACTGTCTCCAGAGTCTTTGCTTTGGGTCTTCTTGAGGTATGAAATAATATCTTCCTCATTAAAGTGGGCCATTTTCAGTTGGAGTTTTGTTACTCCCAGTCAAAGTTTAGAGTGGAGTACAGCCTAATGATAGCATTGATATTCTGATGCTGCTTCTGTCTGAGGAATGATCAGAAATAAAGTGAGTTGGAGCCTCTCGCTTTCTTTACCCCCTTTCTTTTCTTTGCAGAAAGCCATTGCTCATCTGTGATATCTACTCAGTTTAGAAAGAGCAAAAACTTTCATCATTTCTGAGAAAAGTTCATTTCTAATGAGTTTTGTTTCTAAATCTACCATGAGAAAGTGCGAGTTACCTACAGGAAGAGGCTAAGCTTTTAGATGGGCACACAGTTGTCTGCTGCTGCTAAGGGAGAACATCTCTGTGTGAGTGCTTTGTGATGACTGTAAAATCTCTGTGTCTTGCAAATAAGACTTATCATAGGGAGGCTTGCCATGAAGTAGCAGATGGTACTGAGGCACAAAGTTCTTCCTGCCTGAGAACAACATCATCTGCAAAACAGAGCTTCTCAGTTTTTTCTTTGCTCTACAAAGAATCCTTCACTATTGCTCTGTACTTCAAAGAGTCTGGCCATGAGTATATTTGGACAACACATGAGTTATCTTAGAATTCTTTTCCAAGATTTTTCCTGCACTCTCCGTCCCACTCAGCTTATATACGACACTCTTCTGTCCTGGAAAGTAAAGCAAATAGTGGGTTTTCTTCTTCTACGGTAGAGGAGTTGATCACAGCAAACACCAGACTTAGTGTGGGAGCATAGAGATAAGGGGTGTCTCCATTTAAAGAATCTGCATCCTAGACAGGAAAAAGCGACATAAGCAAATGATACTTGCGTGCATGTGGGGCAGAAATGACACAAAGGACAAGATGTTTTCATCTTGGGGACATCAGGAGGAAGTGAATTTCTTGGAGGTTTTGTTGGAGTTAGGGTCTAAAGGATAACAGGTAATTCTAGGAAGAAGTAATAAACAGTTTGTGCAAAGCCAGAATGGCAGGAACTATCACGATGGGTGTTGTTTTGAGGGTTAAGAGGAAATCACTCATATTCACATCCTAATTTAACCACAGGGTGGGCTTTGCTAGAATCAGGTGTTGCTGTACATTAAGCTATAGAGAGTGTGATTTGGAGTTTTCCATAGGAAATCTTAGACATAGTGGGTCTAACTAGGTTAGATATACCAGGCTAGGCCCACAGAATCTGCAAACTGGACTACTGTTGTGTAATCTTAACTTCCTCATTTGAAAAAGAAGGAGTCCATCTCACAGGGAGCCACTGATATTAAAATAATCCATTAAAAAAAGAAGTCAGAAATGTGTATAGGATGTAGTGAATGTGGATGTAGTAAAAGTGTTAGCTGCTTTTTCCAGTTAATTTATACATCTGATGAGGATGTGGGCAGGGAAGTCAATTTTCTTTTCTATTTTTTTTTCCAAGACAGGGTTTTTCTATGTAGTTTTGGTGCCTGTCCTGGATCTTGCTCTGTAGACCAGGCTGTACTCAAACTCACAAAGATCTGCCTGACTCTGCCTCCCAAGTGCTGGGATTAAAGGCGTGTGCCATGTCAGTTTTCTTTTAAAGCTTAGTTCCCACCCTTGACGTAGTCCATTAGAAATATCAGCTGTAAATTAATGGCTCATGACATGCTGTGTCCATGTTATAGGATAGTAAGTAACATGTCCCAACATATGTTATTCTTCCTGCTCTCAGCCTCCTCCATGGTAAACTTTCAGAAGGAACAGTTTGCATAGCCTCTTTGGTTCAGTTAGCCCTTACTGCATGACTGGCCAAGAAGTAAATGGGACTTAATTGCAGTAAGAACTTGTTGTATAGCTTTGGAGACGTGTGTTTCTCTATTACCAGTCATCTTTGAACTGCTGGTTGCAGCAGAAAAAATGTTCAGGGTACTCTTTATGATAATTGGTTTGATTTACTTTTGATGAGCTTATGTTATTGGTAGAGACGATTGAAGGCTATTTTTATCATCCTTTTCACTCAGGCTGGGGGCAGTTAAATAGATGCTATCAATGAATAAGAGGGTTCTAAAGCAGATGTTTGGAAGATAATGACCAATAAGCTTTGCAAGCTTTCTCTCTTATCTACTTATCATCTCCTTCAGGGACATAAGAGAGCCTTGTTGAATAACTTCTTAGCATTTAACTTGATTATCTTTTTAAAAGATGCAGCTGAATGAAGGCACAGAGTCAAATTAGAACTGCCAGCCATATGAGGAGGATGTAGCAATAGAGTAATGGCTCTGTACTTTGAATGCAGAGACCAAGATTAGAGTTGTAGTTCTGAGATCTGATCTGCATTTCTATTTTAGTTTGTCACTGTGTCTTCTACTTCAGAATACTTGGGGCAGTGTAGGTGTGCAATACTACCTACCTCACTGTCTAACAATGAAAGAAGACTAGTAAACGTAGTTTTCTCCTTTGTATCCCAGAGATATGACTAACACTCCCCCATATAGATACCAACATCTACAGATGCTCAATTTTCTTATTTCAAATATCTTAGTATTTGCATGTAATGTATATACCTCTTATATGCTTTAAGTAATCTGTAGATTACTCATAGTACCTAATACAATATAAATGCTATGAAAATAGTTGGTATGCTGTATTGTTTAGGTAATAACTTCAAAAAAATTTACCTGTGTTCAGTATATGGACAATTGTTTTTCATGAATATTCTCTGTCTTCAGATGATTGACTGTAGAAGTGGAACTTGTACATGTGGAGGGCAGACTCTGAAGCATTGCATTTGGTCCACACTCATTTTCTATGTAATAGACCATATCTCAGACCTTTGCCCTAAGCTTATATACAGTGCCATCTCCCTCTGTGATTCAGGTCATATCTGCTTTGCATGGGATAGCATGTTCTCATTCATCTTTTCTTCTAGGGACATTTAAACATCACATGTTTCTGTGTATTGGAACTGACCAAATGAAATATGTAAGCCAGAGATATAAATTAAACTTTCTGAGATCCTTTTTAAAACATATCCTCCAAAGGAACAGATGAAGGTTATCTTAATTTTTTTTAACCTTTACATCCATTTTTTTTTCTGAATATAACTAATGAAGATTTTAATGATGCGTTCTTGTACTCTTTTTTTGGTGTTGTTGTTTTGTGGCATTAGAATTCAGAATGGATTAGAAACAAAACATATATGAACTTGGACCAGCATAGTTCAAGGGCCAAATAGCCATGGTTTATGCTTACTGGGGTGGGTAGTATAGCAATGCATCCATCTATTAGTAATTGTTCTTTGGCATCCATTCTAAGATTCATCTATTTTCCCTGTGGTTCTTGAAGTTGCTAAAGTAAAACAGCCATGTGTTTCTAAAGTAATAGCAGTTATAAACCATGTAATATGTTAATCTCTTCTGTTTGAGTATCTTGTTTAGTATAACAATTTTGTTCAATGTTGTCATTGCTGTCCTTGTTATGTAGATGAAGAACATGAAGTACTGAGATTAATGACCCTCTTATTGCCATATAACTGGTGGGGGAATCTAGATATAAATAGAAATGAAGTAACCTCAGTAGAAGACTGTAGATGTAATCAACTGTCTTATTAAATAAGAAACACAGAATCAATGTAAAGAAGAAAGCCAAGAGGTCAGAGCTCAGAGGTAAAACCTTACCCTTCTTCCTGCGGTGGTCCTGCTTCTCTGAAAGAGACCTACTTCCTGTGTGTTTGTCTTTATATAGTCTTTCTGTTCTGCCTTCTCATTGGTTGTAAACCCAAACACATGAGTGCCTCATCACTGCCTGTATGTACAGCTCTCCAGGTCTACTATGGTACTGAGATTAAAGGCGTGTATCTCCAATGCTGGCTGTATCCTTGACCAGACAGAGATCTACCTAGCTCTTCTACCAAGTGCTGGGATTAAAGGCGTTTGCCACAAACGCCCAGCTCTGCTATGGCTTGCTATTAGCTCTGACCCCCAAGCAACTTTATTTATTAACATACAAATAAAATCACATTTCAGTGCAAATAAAATACCACCATAGAAGACTCTACTACCTTTTACTAATATATAAACTGACAGCTAATTAATGAAATAGTGTTATCTTGTGTGTATTGTTTTCTTATCCATTGTGGTTGTTGAGTTAATTTTTTTTTGGTTGGGTGGGGAGGGGGTAGAGATTCAAATCTGAGAATAGAGGGATGTGGCCATCCTACAAAGGAATAGTTTTATTAGCATGTTATTTCTGTTTCTGAGTGCATCCATTAAAAAGGAAATATTGAGAACTTGTTATATGGTAAACATTGTTTTAGTCAAGGTTATAGCAGAAACCTATTACTTAAGAGTACAAAGTTTCAATTATACAGAATGAAAAGTTCTAGAGATATCATTTTCATCCTGACAACTATAATTAATAATAACTATATTAAATATATGAAATCTGTTATACAAATGCATCTTAAGTACTTTCTTACACATGTGTACACATTCACCCACACAAGTTAACTAGAAAGTAATGAATATATTAATTAGCCTAATTATAGCAGCTAATTTATAGTGTATAAACCTGTCCAGAAAAGGTCAAATGATGCCAAAACATCATATTACAAATACCCTTGAGTTTACACACACATACACACACACATACACACACACACACACACACACACACACACACACACACACACACACTCACACACATCCTTGGACTTCACGATGCAGTTTCATCTTTCACCTGCCTCCCACATACACATCAAAGACAGCATCATAATGGTGTATGCTTTTTCTGAGGTTTGCATTCTGACAAGAATGTAGCTGAGTTAACTTTGCCTAGGGTCCATTTATCTATAATGCAATAGGATTTGTGATTCTGTACTCATTAGTTAGTATAGCTCTTATAAGAAATGTTAAATTGCTATTGTTCATTTGGGGCTTTTTAATCTCCCTCGTAATATTGTAAGATAATAACATTTCAATTTTCCAAAATAATGTTATTTTTAGTCTACTTCAGGCACTTATATTTAGATGTTCACTGTTTATTGGGGAAGGCTCATTGAATGATGATCTTCTATTACAAAATGTATGAAAAATATTGTAGAATAACCATACAGGAAATATTAAGCTAGCTTGGTACTGTGCTATTTTCCTCCTTGTTCTCTATTTCATTGATTTTTTTTAATTGTTTAGGATTAAGTACCAGTGGCTACATATTATCAATAAAGCTAAGATAAAAGTTGTCTATCTGTGGTGGTCAATCCTTTCTTAATGGCATTGAGAGGTAAGGGGTCCAGGGTGGCGTTGCTGTTCCACATGATGTTGAGCCTGCTGTGTTGCTGTGTTCATAGTCAATGTGATAGCTTCAGTTGTCCTATAAGATGTCAGCTAGCAGAGAAAGAGGAGAGGAAGTGTTCACTGCAGCAGTCTCTCCCGGCTTCCTGGAAGTCATACATGCATCTGCTTATATCTCACTGGCCTCATAATAAACATGGTATTTGTAGTCTTTGGTGGACATAGTCACTATCCCAAGGACAGGTTGAATATCCCTGTTTTGAAAGGCTTGGGATAAGACACGTTTTCTATTTTCTTCCTGATTTTTATCAGGAGTGTTGCATAATCTTTATAGTTAAACAATCTTGATCTGAAAGCTATGAAGATCAAAATTATCCAGAGCCAAAGCTCAGCCTGCATCTGTGTGCATGCAAGAGGACAAGAATCTTTATAGAATAGGATATGCTTAATGCTAATGTCTCCCGTGTAAGAGGCCTAGCCGGAGCCTCTCAAGAACTACTTTGCTATGCCCTTTGGAGGGCCTTTTTGTTTTAGAGTATGGAAGGTGCCAGTCAACTACTGGTACATACTATCTTTTAATCTTTACTGTGTCCTTTGCTGTGTCTAATTAGCAGTGTGCTTTTGTGCATTTGCATGAACATCAGTGCCTGGAATGAAGAAACTTAACCCTAGAAAACTCTGTCTCCGGTCCCAAAGATACTCTACCTGGCAGTCACCTGCTGCTTTGCTGTGGAATCTGTCACCTGCTTTGTTTGCCCGATGTCATATAGCTGCTACTGTAAGTGGTTAGCCTTGTGACAAGAACTGCAGGCCAAGGCAGACTCCACACAAAAGAGTAGCAGTTGCTGGGTTCTTGGAGGGATATTGACTGGCATATGTCTTTAGTTAATCCATGATTTAGAATGAAAAGTCTAGGATCTAATTTAAGTGTGAAAAAAAAATACCAAAGATATACAGAACATCTATAAACTCTGGATTTTGTTTTCCCCATTGCAATTGTTATTTTAGCTACATTATTATCACAGCCAGCCTGGATTTATAAAAGTTATCTTTACTGTCAATATTTGAAGCATTTTCATAAGCTTGGTGTCTTGACTGTGTTTACATATTTTCAGGGATATGGGCGTTCTATTTAAGCTTCTATAGCTTATTTTTATATAAAAGTTTGTTTTAAATCCACACTAGATTATTTTTTAGCCTTTTATTTATATTTGAAAGAAATGTTTTATTCATTTGTGATGAAAGCAGAAGCCTGATGATAGAATATGGGAAAATTAAAACACAGTTGAAATATAAGTCAACTGACCCCACAAAATACTGTTTGATGCTGTCTATCAGCACCAGTAATGGAAATATCAGAATTCTTAATCCTGAATTAGTGAGTATTTTATACTACTCCAATAAAGACTGAATGATGTCTTATTACAGCAGTGGATATAGCAGATTTACAGAGCTTTGCAGACATGGGGTAAAGGAATCAGAAGTAAAAGCAAAGGTCTTAATCAACTCTAACAATGAACTCAATGAGTTTAGAAAGATGAAACAGGGCCCAATGAAAGGCATGGAAGAAGGTCTTAGAGGTTTTTGTTGACAAGAAGTATGATGTGAATCAGTTGATGTGTCTGCCAAGAGTTAATTATCTTTTAGGTTGAATTAATAGACAGAGTGCTCACAATGTGGGAAGCTGTTTTCCCACTCCTTTCTATGTTGGCCACTCTGTCTTAGGAGAAACATGCACAGTCTGCCAGCCCATGTGAAGAGGGAACATTGCAACTGTAATACATTTAATCTGCTTCATTTTACAGCTTTCCAAGAACTTTTATGCACTTAGTTTCATTTAGCATGTTTATTTTATGAGGTACTACAGTGAAGAGTGTCCAGGGGATTAGAGAAACCAGGAACTTCTGTTTTAGAAGTGAAGGCTCCTAAGCCAGTGCTCAGGTTTAGATTCCTAGATTGCTATGTTGAAGAAACTAGCTTCTAGTCTGGTTTGCACTGAAAGCACTGAATAAGGAGTGAGTGGTACTACAAAGTCATAGGATGAATACTTTAATGTTTCGTAACTGTCCAAAATGTGAATAGGCTTCTTTAAGGTAATAGATTCTTCCCCCAACCTCTATGTATGTACACAGTGGGCTCAAATGAATTCTGAGAAGTCACTTGTTAAAGATTATATGAGATTAATACATTGATCCAGGTGTGGTGGTGCATGCCTGTAATCCAAATCCTTAGAAGACAGAGGCATTTCAATCTGGAGTTCAAGACCAGCATGGGCTTCATATCAAATTTGAAACCAGCCCTAGGCCACATTGCAAGTTGCATGAGACCATTTCAAAACCAAACAAGATTAAAATCCAGTAAATGAAAATGAATACATTGTTTAGACTGATGTGAACATATGGTTAGTATGGTTTTTATTTCATTCTCTTGAAATAAAACTAAGTTTCTTTGAAATCCTCATGCCTGAAATGTTTAAAAAATAAAATAAAATAATACCGTGACCTCTAAATTATCCACATGAAAGGATAACTTAAAGTCAGTTGATTTGTGTCCATTACTCATGATAGACTTGAGCTATTTGTGATTGATCATAATTATTCTGAGTTTAAAGTTGTGCAAAACTGCTACTATAATGTGCTGGCTAGTTTTTTTTTTAAATTTAATTTTATTTTACAATATAATTTAATTCTACATATCAGCCATGGATTCCCTTGTTCTCCCCCCTCCAGCCCCGCTCCTCTTCCCCCTAACCCACCCCCCATTCCCATCTACTCCAGGGCAAAGCCTCCCCTGAGGATTGAGATCAACTGGTAGACTCAGTCCAGGCAGGCCCAGTCCCTCCTCCCAGGCTGACCCAAGCGTCCCTGCATAAACCCCAGGTTTCAAACAGCCGACTCATGCACTGAGCACAGGACCTGGTCCCACTGCCTGGATGCCTCCCAAACAGATCAAGCCAATCAACTGTCTCACCTATTCAGAGGGCCTGATCCAGTTGGGGGCCCCTCAGCCATTGGTTCATGTTCATGCATTTCCATTCGTTTGGCTATTTGTCCCCGTGATTTATCCAACCTTGGTCTCAAGAATTCTCGCTCACACAAACCCTCCTCTTACTTGCCAATTGGACCCCCAGAGCTCCATGCGGGGGGGCCTAGCCGTGGATCTCTGTATCCAGTTCCCTCAGTCATTGGATGGGGTTTCTAGCAGGATAATTAGGGTGTTTGGCCATCCTATCACCAGAGTAGGTCAGTTCCGGCTGTCTCTCGACCATTGCCAGCAGTCTATTGTGGGGGCATCTTTGTGGATTTCTGTGGGCCTCTCTAATACTTTGTTTCTTCCTTTTCTCATGTGGCCCTCATTTACCATGGTCTCCTATTCCTTGTTCTCCCTCTCTGTTCTTGATCCAGCTAGGATCTCCCGCTCCCCCAAGCTCTTTCCCTCGACCCTTGCCCTTCATTACCCCTACTCACATCCAGGCTGTTCATGTAGATCTCATCCATTTCTCCGTCATTGGGCGATCCCCATGTCTTTCTTGGGGTCCTGTTTTCCAGGTAGCCTCCCTGGTGTTGTGAGTAGCAGTCCAGTCATCCTTGTTCCTTATGTTAACTTGACACAGTTAGAGTCATTTTGGAAGAAGGAACTTTAGCTGAAGTTGCCCCGACCAGATTGGCTTGTGGTACATTTTCTTGACTGATAATTGATGTGGTAGGGCCCAGCTCACTGTGGGGCACCCTCTGGGCTGGTGGTCCTAGGAACTACAAGAAAGCCAGCTGAGAAAGCTAGGAAGAACAAACCAGTGTGCAGCACTCCTCTGTGGTCTTTACCTCAGTTCCTGCTTCCAGGTTCCTGCTCTGCTTGAGTTCCTGCCCTGACTTCCCTTGCTGCTGGAGTGTGAGCTGAAAGTTTAACCTGAAACACAATTTCCTCCCCAGGTTGCTTTGGTCACAGTATTTTACCAATAAACTTATAGTCTATTTAAATCTATATTAGTAAAATTTGAGTAGATAGTAATATTGTGTGACATTAATCCCCAAATTAATAGAGCACTATAAGTTGAAAAGCCTTTCTCCCTATTTTCTACTGTCCAGTTTCTAAAACCCTTCATTATCTTCCTTAGGTTTTCTCAGCATGTAAAGGTAAATTGTCATAGTCATTCTCATTTTGCCCACTATTTTATGTATTATTCTAAGTTGTTTTCTTTCCTAAGATGTTTTGAAATTTTTTCCTATCAGAACTCAGAGAATTCTTGTATTCTTATTGTGCAATTAATATAGTATGTTATTTGAATGTAGGATGTCTTAATTTGTCTCCATGTGTAGCATCATTCCCACTTTTATTAACAATTATAAATTATAATGAAGTAAATGCTTTTATTTTACATGTGTTTAAACATTTCAGTGTTATCAACCACTAGGTATAATTATTGATACCAATGACATATGTATTATTACAAAATTGCCCACTGTTTTTGAGGTATTAGTTTGTGTGCTTCCAAACACTACAAATAACTTATTGGGTTCTTTTACATGAGGTTAGGCATTTTTTTGTTTGTTTGTTGTGAGGGTCACTGCCCTGAAATGTGTCTTATTCATTTTCTTACTGGCTCATTAGTCAGGTTTATATCCGTTTCTAGGAAGTCTCCATGTGGTTAGATATTAGTTCTTTGGGATATGAATTGCTACTACTGGTTTTCTGATTAGTCTTTTCGTATTTTCCTAAAGCATTTTTGCCATGCAAAATGTCATCTGTTTTTAAGGTTTTGGTCCTGTGCTTCAGCTGTGTTACAAAACTCAGGGCCTGCGGTGGTAGAGTTGCTTTGGCTTCAGTGGAAACATATTGTCCTGGCTGTTACTGATTCTGTTTTTACACTGGTATCTAAGCATCTGGAATTGGGAAGATTGTAACTGGAGGTGCTGATATCTTGTCTGTGTTGGGTGGGTATTTTGCTCTTTGGTTTATGATACCCTCTCTTGTTCTTATGGCATCGCTACGTGTGGCCTGGTAGGACATTCTTCCAGGATCCTGCGAAGTGTGGCCACTAGAGGTTCCAAGTGAAAGGTGTTCCTGTGTATTAGGAGCTGGAACTTAGGCATGAGGATGGGCTAGAAGAGGTGAGGAGGTTCACGGGAGGGAGGAAAGTAGGTTGTGCCACCAGGATCTGCTTCGTCCCCCAGGAACGGGAGCAGAAAGGAAGGAGAGGACTGCTGCAGTGCTGGGGATGATGCTGGGGGGCTGGTTATTATAGAGGAGAGCCAGGGCAGCGACGATCTAAAGCTCGAGTGAGTACTTCTCTGTCAGGATGTCTATTGGGTTCCCATAGAAAGCCTGCTGGAATGGGGGCTGGGATAACAGGATGAGTAGGGAGAAAGGTTGGAGGGGAAGTCTGCTGATCATCTGGATGGGGGTTGCAGGCTGGGAGTGAGGGATGGGCACAGTAGGCAGTCTTCTAAAGAGATGAGGATGAGTCTGGGGGACTGGATTTGTAGGAGAGGGGGAAGCTGTGAAGATGTGCAGTTAGGCTACCTGCTTCCCTGGCCTGAATGACCTTAGGGTTCCCAGGGAATGGCTGCTGGAGTTGGTGACTGGGGAAAGGGGATGAGTTTGGGGAAACAAATGTTGGAGGGGAAGGTCTATGTGTTCCATTGGAGATAGAGGTAGGGAGAGAGGGGAGGATGCATCAGGAGACAGAAAGGGAGTGGATCCAGGTGGGAGGGAGGTGAGGGGAAATTGGGAGGAGTGGAGGGAGGGGAAACCATGATCAGGATATATTATGTGAGAAACAAAAATGTGTTTTTAATAAAATAAAAAACTTCTGTTTTGAATTGCTTCATTTATTAATTGTGTGCATGCATGTGTCTGTGTATAAGTATGTGCACATGATGCAGTGCCCATGGGGTCTGGATGAGTGTGTCAGATGTCCTGGAGTTGGCGTTACATACAGGAAGGTAAGCCACCTGACACTTGAGTGCTGGGAATTGAACTCAGATCCTCTGCAAGAAGAGTATACATTCTTAACTGATGAGCTACCCTTTCAACCTACAAAATTTATTTTTGAGGTAATTTATGAATTTTGATTTTAAAAATAGTTATATTTATATTATTATTATTAGTGTGTGTGTGTGTGTGTGTGTGTGTGTGTGTGTGTGTGTGTGTGTTGAAGGTCAGAGGACAAATTTTGGAAGTTGCTTCTCTGCTTCTCTCCTACCGTATGAATCCTGGGGATTGAACTCAGATACTCAGGCTTGGGAGCATGTACCTTAATGGTTGAGGTTCCTTGCCAACCTAACTTGATTTTTTAATAGGTTATTTTTAGAGAAGTTTTGAATTTGTTGTAACATTGATTTTGAGTGTAAGACAGATTTTTCATAAACGTCTTGCTTCCACATATGCAGAGCCTACCATACTGTCAGCATCCTTACTCTAATGGCTCATTTGTCAAAATGGATGAACCAACATTGACATGTCATTATCCTCCACAGTCTTTAGCTAATAATAGAGATCACTGTTGATACTGTACATTCTGTAGGTTTGTATCAATTTATAATGTGATGTTTCTATCATTATATTGTCTCTACCCTAAGAGTCATTTGTGCTTTGCAAATTCATCCATCATTCCCTGGCTGACCTCAGACAACTGCGGATCATAGGTTTCCATAGATGAACTTTTTACAGAAGTCATCCTATAAGAGTGACATAGTATTCTCTCACTTAATAAGATGCACTTTGGTTTCTGTTTGTCTTTCTGTGGTTTGGTAGCTAATTTCTTTTTAGTGCTGAGTAGTGCTGCATTCTCTGGATGCACCATACTTTTATCTATTCCTTCAACCATTGAAGGATATCATTTTAAACACAGTTGTACAGATATTGATTGGAATGTAAGTTTTCAACTCTGAGTAAATACTAAAAGTGAAAATTCTGGGTTATATGGAAAAAGTCTATTTACTGCTATTTCAAAAGTGCTATTTGATAAATTATCTCCACTACATTTCTTTACCATTATAGCAAATGAGAGTTCCTATTGCTGCCTGTCCCTATCAAGGTCTGGTCCATTAGTGTAGTAGTGAAGTGGCATGTATTTGTTATTTTGTTTTGCATTTCTACAATAGCATTACATGGAGTATCATGTCCTATGCTTATGTGGTATTTTTGTTGCATCTTTGGTGAGATGACTGCAGAGGTCTTTGACTCATTTTCAAGTTTGGTTGTTCCCTTTCTTATTGTTGAATTTTTAGAATTCTTTGTATGTATTTAAACAGTAGTTCCTTATCAGCTATGTTGTTGGCTGTGTATAGACCCCCAGTCTGTAGCTCGTTTCCTCATGCTATTGCTACTGTCTTTCACAGAGTAGAAAATTTTGATTTAAATAAAGCCTAGCACCTCAGTTATTCATTTTATACCATTGCTCTTGTATCCAAAAGTCACCAAATACAAAGCCATATAATTTTCCCCCTAGATTAGGACATTCATAGTTTAGCATTTTACATTTAGACTTGTGATCTGTTTTAAGATAATATTTGTAATGGATATAAGATATTTGTCTAGACCCATATATTTTTCTTGTGAATGTCTAACTATTTCAACACTATTTGCTGTAAATTCTGTGTTTTCTCCGTAAGTTGGCTTTGTTTCTTTGTAAAAGATCAGATGATGCTAGTTCTCTGGGTCTCTTTCTGGGCTTTCTTTTCTACTGTGTTAATTTGCTTGCCTACTCTTCTGCTAATTTCAGTTTCTTGATTACAGTAGCCATAAGCATTGACGGTGAGTAGTGTCAATTTTCCAACATTTTCTTTTCCTTCAGTAGCATAGTGACTTTTTTTGTTCTTTTGTCTTTCTCGATAATAAAATTGGTTTGCTGATAGCCAGAAAATGATGTGTCAGAATTTTGAGTGAGATTGGTTTTAGTCGATAAGATCAAATAAGGAAAAACTAACATCCTAACAATATTGAATTTGCTTCCCCATGAATGGGAACTCTTTCCAATTAGTCTCCTTTGATTTCTTCCTTTTTTTTATTTTATTTTTTATTTTATTTTTTTATTTTTTTTATTTTTTTACTTTTCACTCATGATAGTCTTGTACATTTGTTAAATTTTACTCAGGTTTTGCATTTGGAAGATTATAAAAATTATTTTGTACATTTAATTTCATATTCAACTTATTCAGTGATATTGTATAGAAAAGCAGTTGACTTTTGTACATTAACCTTACACAGTGCTGCCGCATTATAACTGATTATTAGGTCAGGGACTTTTTGTGGTTGATATTTTTTGGACTTTTTCAATAGATTTTCATTCTGAACTATGAAGAAAGGCAGCTTTGTTTCTTTTTCCCTTTCCTCTGCCTGCTCATCTTACTGCATAACCTAGGACTTCCAATATTCTCTTGATGAGCAGTTGACAGTTGAGCATCTGTCCTTTGCCCTGACCTTAGGGTGAAAGCTGCTCACATCTCACCATTATATGTAACAGTAATTGTGTGGTTTGTAGATGTTTTTATTAAGATGTAAGTTTAGGGAGTTACCCTATGTTTGTGGTTCATAGGAGTTTCTTTTTAAAAAATCATGAATGACCGTTGACTTTCCTAAATGTTTCTCTATACCTACTGATATGATCATGATTCTTTTCCGTTTTAGCTTGTTTATGTGATGGGTTATCTAATTGATTTTTGAGAGGTGAACCACATACCTATGACAAATCATATTTGGTTTTGGTTGAGTAATTGATTTTACACCTGTTGGATTCAATTTCCTTGAGGATTTTGCATTTATATTCATAAGAAATACTGATCTGAAGGTTTCTTTTCTTTTAATAGATTGTGGATTTTAAGTCATAATTAGAGAGGATTTTTCATACTGGTGTGTAAAGGAATTCTCCTGTGTTTTCTTCTAGTTTCTTTCTGGTTCAACCTTTATATATTAAAAGTTTTAATCCATTTAATCCATATCATTGTGAGTTAGAATGCAGTCTTTATTTTTCTGGGGACATAGCCAGTTATTCTTATGCCACTCTTTGGCATCATACTGCAGTAAAAAGTGGACCTTAGTAAAACATAAATCATATTTGAATAGAATTTTTAGATGCTGTGTATGTACTGAATTCTGATTGTTTTTGTGTTGATTTCTGTGTCTGCATGCCAGTCAAGTCTCTTAGTATATAATAGAGATTGTAGAGGGCAAAACCTTCTGGGGAACTCCTTTCTGAGAACTATCATCACTGCTGTATTTGAAGATTAATTTCATTTTTCTTTCCCTACATTATAGATATGAAAATATAAATACTTTGTGCCAGTTAAGTAACTTTATTGACTCCATATGTTTGGTAATATTTCTTTTTTTTTTTTTTTTGGTTTTCCGAGACAGGGTTTCTCTTGTGTAGCTTTGCGCCTTTCCTGGATCTCACTTGGTAGCCCAGGCTGGCCTCGAACTCACAGAGATCCGCCTGCCTCTGCCTCCCGAGTGCTGGGATTAAAGGCGTGCGCCACCACCGCCCGGCATGTAATATTTCTTAAATGTAACAACAGTATATTTTATCTGTCTATCTATCTATCTATCTATCTATATATTAATTTTAAATTTTTAAGTTTATAAACTTTATCATGAAAAACTTGCAAACAAAAACAGCACACACAAAAATAAACCAGTGCAAAGTCTATACAATGTACTGAACTTCTATACAGTTAGAATAGTATTCGAACTGAAGCTATGGAGCTTTGCATTAAACTTTACACTGTCAGTATTGAATATATTTTATCCACTTATCCACCACTGAAAACTAACAACCAAATGACAGAATTAGAATTCTTTTGTTTATAGAAATTGGATCCTGATATGTAGGTACATGCTTATGCACGTTTTTGGAACTATACTGGCTTTCTTGTATCTTTTGAGACAATGGCTTGTTCCAATTACCTTTCTTTGATTATTATCTTCCAATTTACCATACCATAATTATTGGAAAGTAATTCTAACAGCTAATACTGATAAACTAGAAATTGCAAAGATAATATTTTACAGGTATTTTTTAAAAGGAGTAACAAAATGCTTTGGATAGAAGAAAGTTGGAGGAGAAACAAGTTATTAGTTTTGAAAAAAGTTTCATCGAATGAGGGAACTTGGACAAATAATTATGCAAGGCCCCTCTTTTCCCCACCATTCCCACAAGCATTTCTATTTCCATTATTTCACTCAGTGCTGAATTTGCAAGGTGAAGCTTTTTGTTGTGACTCCCATGGCTTGGGAACCAAAGCATCTCAGCTGCCTCCCTCTAAGCAATTGCTGTCCCAGTTCCATTTGGTCCTCTTTGTGAGCTATGCTTAAAGAGCTAAAGTTGCGGACTTAACTTTGTCTTGCTTATATACATGTGAACAAAAGGTGCCTGCTTTCATTTTCTTCATATTACAGAGATGGAGGTTGTAATATAATGGTGATGTTTCTTTTTCCTGTACTTCAGCTGGGTTAGCCTCTCCTAAAATGAAGGAAGTAACCTTAGTGAAGAAATGGACTGTCTTCATCTTTCAGTCCTGAGAGCAAGAGCTTTTATTTATTTTTTAGCACCTAGGTACAATAGGACACTTCTTTATCAGCCTGTGAGTAGCAGCAACAGTTTCATTTCAAGCTTTCTTGTTTGTTAGATTCCTAAATAAAATCTAGGTTTTGAAAGAGCTTGTCTCCCTGATATTTGAATGGCATTTTAATAAGCCCTTTGAACAGATTTAAACATATTTCACACCAGCTTTCCTTTTGAAGCCAAATCATACCGGTTTTGTTTAGCTTTCTAATCCTTTAATCATTTTCCCCAGCATGGTTCCGCATGCTTCACATCCCTCTATAGACTCCACAACTGGACTAAGTTCTTCCATAAAGTCTAATCAAGATGGCATGAAACAGAAGCATCACTCCTTTGCTGTTTGTTATGTGTTCCAGCAGACACTATTTCCAGAACTGCCTTGTTCTAGTTGAGCATGAACACAGCGTTTCATACTTTTAGACCTATTGCCTACCTTAAGGGAATGTGGTGTGTGTGTGTGTGTGTGTGTGTGTGTGTGTGTGTGTGTGTGTGTGTGTGATGAAGATGAACTTGGCATGAATGAACACAGGGCACTGAGATAGGGGCCTGTACTACTGGGTTTAAATCTGTTTTTACTACCATGAAATTAATTATAATTTTTAAACAAGAAACACTTGGTCTTTATTTTGCAGTGCAGCTTAAAAAATTAGTAGCTGATACTGTTTGTAGTTGACCAGAGGACATGGTTGGTGAGTCATAACCTGTGTCTAAGCCAGCCTCAGTTGTTATGACAGCTAGTAGTGACTGTAGCTGCATTTACAGTGGTGATTAAATTGGATTAGAAATTTGTGTCCCCCCCCTTTGTCTCTCATTTCTCCCCCAGTGGGCTTGAGTAAGTGTTCTCAGTTTATCTGTTGGATCGCTGGTCTCCCAAGTTTGTCAACTGTTCATGGCTACATTTATGTCAATTCAGGCATTTCATGCATGTTTGTTCATGGAATTTGAACGTTTAGAAACCAGCATTCATTCCTCCTAGAAGATTCTTTGTTGGGAATCCCTTCTGTCTTCTGTGGCCTTCCAGCTTATTGCCTCTTTCCCCAAAAGGTGTCTCCTTGTTTTTAAGAGTTCTTATCCTCTTTGCTTTGTTTATTCAGCACAATTTTGTGCATCAATCTCCCAGCAAAATTTTAGATTTTCCCTGTCTCTGCAAAGGAAATGGAAGTTAACATAAGGAATTCTACCTAGGGCAGATGTTTGCAGTCAAAGTCCATATCTGGATTCTGAGATGGGCAGGGAAGTCATAAGACTTTTCACTTTTATTTTTCTTTACTATAAAGCTAAATCTGTATCTAATCTCACTTACATACAGCAAATGTAACTTTTAATGATTGTCCTATTGTACAAATTGGCTGATTTATCAGCTTATTTGTTTATTTTTCTTGTAGCTTAACAAACAACAGTTGCAGTTACTGAAAGAACGGTTCCAGGCCTTCCTCAACGGGGAAACTCAGATAGTAGCAGATGAAGCCTTTTGCAATGCAGTCCGGAGTTACTATGAGGTGAGTTTACAGAGCTCTGTTTTCGGAACTGTGATGCTTTCTGGGACCATTTAAAGACTGTCACTGGTACAGCATTGAGTCTTTGAGCTTTTGACTTTCTCCAAAGGATTGTCACTTCTATTTTGCAATTTAAAAACTCTAATTCCATGGCATGGTTTTGAGAGATAAATAAAATTGGAAATTACTCACATTGTTTGTGAAGAAAACTATTTAGAGTCATCTTCTGGCAGTGGCTGATACAGCTGTGTCTAGCTATCTTCCTGTTCACATTCACAAATGATCCTTTTTAATCAGGATTTCAATAGTAAATCACGATCTTATGCCAGTTTGTTCTCTAAGCTTTATAATAATTAAGGTCACTAATTAATTTTAAGAGAATGCATTTTCTTTTCTTATTGAATGAATAATACCACCAATTCCATCTTGCTGTTATTTCTGATTTCAGCTTGTGACTCAAATGGGAATTTTCTGTGTATTTCCTGTGAGCAGTTTTCACAAATGATCATGAGTTTGTTTCAGTGAATTGCCAATAGATGTTAAGTTGGAGAGTTCACTTATGTCCTAAGCATCTCAGAGCCATTTGGGGAATGGATTCCTTTCATTGTGCAAATGCTTTCAACGTTTCATCTGAAGAAACATGACATACAACACATCTTAGGCTACTGCAAAATTGAAATCATGGAAACTAAATATTCTGAACTTCCCTGAGGCAGGGAGTATTGTCATATACAAAACAAAATATTTATGATTTATGGATGATATGTTATTTAATATGCCACTGCACAAGTATATATTGAATTGAAGGAACATTGGCAGTTATTGAAGATTTGCTTACCAAGTGTGCATGACAAATCTGGGAGCTATAGTAGATATATTGTCTAATTTGATCTCAACTGACTATCTTAAGAAAATAGGGCTTATGTCTTAACCTTGAAAGTCATGGCACACTAAGAGAAAAGGGGTAATTAAAATGGATAGGTGAGTTTCTTTTACTATCTGTATAACATTTGTATAAATCAAAAATTATTCCAAAATAAGTATTTTCTTTTTCTAAATCACTTCAAGATTCATTTTAAAACCTACAATGGCCGAGATAGTGGGTATTAGTAAAAGTACAAACAGATTAAGGAAACATAATAGGGCACCTAGAAATATACTACTACAGTAAAATTATTTTTGACCAAAGAGCAGCTACAATACAGTGAAGAAAAGATAATCATTTTAATTCAGAACATGTGATGGAGCAATTGTATACCCACATGCAAAATGTTAAGCTGTATTTGGAAGTTATGCCTTTCACAAAATGAAATAATTGAGTCATAGACTTAAATGTAACACTACATAACTCCAAAAAGATTCAGAAATAATAAATATGACCTGGGTTGTGCCTTGACTTCATCCCTGAGAAAAGAAAACAATTGATGGAACCTAAAAAATACAATCTTCTCTAAAAGAGATACTGACAAATGAATGAAAAGCTACACTGTAGACTTTTGTGAAATACTTGCAGAAGACATGCCTAATAAAGGGCTAGTATCCAACATATGTGAAAAACTCTTAAGAATTGATTCACAATGATTTTCTCTGCTGAGTAGTATTCCATTGTATATATGTACCACATTTTATTTATCCATTCTTCAGTTGAAGGGCATCTAGGTTGTTTCCAGGATCTGGCTATTACAAACAATGCTGATATGAACATAGCTGAGCAAGTGCTCTTGTGGTATGATTGAGCATTCCTTGGGTATATGCCCAAGAGTGGTATAGCTGGGTCTTGGGGGAGATTGATTCCCAATTTTCTGAGAAAGTGCCATACTGTTTTCCAAAGTGGTTGTACAAGCTTACATTCCCACCAGCAGTGGAGGAGAGTTCCCCTAGCTCCACATCATCTCCAGCATAACCTGTCTTCAGTATTTTTGATCTGAACCATTCTGACAGGTATAAGGTGGTATCTCAGAGTCATTTTGATTTGCAATTCCCTGATGATTGGGGATGTTGAGCAATTCCTTAAATGCCTTTCAGCCATTTGAGCTTCCTCTGTTGAGAATTCTCGGTTTCAAGCGGTCCCATTGATTGATTGTTTTCTCAGTGTCTGTGCTACTGGTGTTATATTTAGGAAGTGATCTCCTGTTTACAATGGAATACTACTCAGCAGAGAAAAACAATGACATCATAATTTTTGCAGGCAAATGGATGGATCTAGAAAAAATCATCCTGAGTGAGACAAACATGGTATATACTCATTCATAGGAGGATACTAGATGTAAAACAAAGATGACTAGACTGCAACTCACAACTCGAGGGAGGCTGCCTAGAAAACAGGACCCTAAGAAAGACACAGGGATCGCCCAATGACAGAGAAATGGATGAGGTCTACATGAACAACCTGGATGAGAGTGGGGTAAAGAAGGGCAAGGGTCGAGGGAAAGAGATCTTAGGGAGGCGGGAGATCCCAGCTGGATCAAGAACAGAGAGGGAGAACAAGAAATAAGAGACCATGATAAATGAAGACCAAATGAGAATAGGAAGAACCAAAGTACTAGAGAGGTCCACAGAAATCCACAAAGATACCTCCACAATAGACTACTGGCAATTGGTGAGAGAAAGCCCAGACTGACCTACTCTGGTAATAGGATGGTCAAACACCCTAATTGTCATGCTAGAAACCTCATCCAATGACTGGGGGAACTGGATACAGAGATCCGTGGCCAGGCCCCAGGTGGAGCTCCAGGAGTCCAATTGGCGAGAAAGAGGAGGGTTTGTGTGAGTGAGAATTCTTGAGACCAAGATTGGAAAAAGCACAGGGACAAATAGCCAAATGAATGGAAATGCATGAACTATGAACCAATAGCTGAGGAGCTCCCAACTGGATCAGGCCCTCTGGATAAGTGAAACAGTTGATTAGCTTGATCTGTTTGGGAGGCATCCAGGCAGTGGGACCAGGTCCTGTCCTCAGTGCATGAGCTGGCTGTTTGGAACCTGAGGCTTATGCAAGGACACTTAGCTGAGCCTGGGAGGAGGGGACTGGACCTGTCTGAAGTTAATCTACCAGGTTGAACCCAATCCTCAGGGAAGTCTTTGCCCTGGAGGAGATGGGAATGGGGGGTGGGCTGGGGGCAAGGTGGGGGGGGGGAGGGAGGGAGGGAGGACAAGGGAATCCGTGGCTGATATGTAAAATTAAATTAAATTATAAAATAAAATTAAAAAAAGAATTGACTTATAATGAAACAGAATAAAATATCATATCCCTAATTTCAAGCTGTACTACAGAGCTCTGGTAATAAAAACTGCATGCTATTGCCATAAAAAGACATGTTGATCAATGAATTGAATTGAAGATCCAGATGTAAATCCACATACCTATGAAACTTGATTTTTGATAACAAAAAAAGCAAAAATATACAATAAAAAAAAAGCATCTTCAACAAGTGGTGCTGGTCTAACTGGATGTTAGTATGTAAAAGAATGTGCAAATAGAGCCATCTCTATCAGCTTGCACAAATTTCAAGTCCAAGTGGATCAAAGACCCCAAAATAAAACCAGATACAGCAAACCTGATAGAAGAGAAAGTGGTGAATAGCCTTAAACACATTGGCACTGGAGACTACTTCCTGAACAGAATACCAATATCACAGGTGCTAAGATTGACAGTTAATAAATGGGATCTCATGAAACTGAAAAGCTTCATGAGTGTCAAAGCACACTGTCAATAGGGCAAAACAGTAGTCCACAGAATGGAAAAGATCTTCACCATCTCCACATCTGACAGGGGGCTAGTATCCAAAATATGTAAAGAACTCAAGAAACTAGACGTCAACAAACTAAATAATCCAATTAAAAATAGGATATAGATCAAAATAGAGACTTCTCAACAAAGGAATCTCAAATGGCTGACAATCACTTAAAGAAATGTTAAATATCCTTAGCCATCAGGGAAATGCAAATCAAAATGAATGTGAGATTCTATCTTATACCTGTGAGAATTTGTAAGTTCAAAAACACAAGTGACAGTTCATGCTGGAGAGGATGTGGAGCAAAGGGAACATTCCTCCACTGCTGGTAAGAGTTAAAACTTACACAGCCACTTTGGAAATCAAAATGGTGGTTTCCCAGAAAATTGGGAATAGATCCACCTCAAGACCCAGCTATATCACTCCTGGGAATGTACCCAAAGGACACTTCATCCTATCACAAGGACACTTGCTCAACTATCATAGCAGCTTTATTCATAATAGCCAGAACCTGAAAACAACCTAGACGTCCCTCAACTGAAGAATGGATAAAGAAAATGTGGTACATTTACACTCAGCTGTTAAAAACAATGACATCAAGAATTCTACAGGCAAATGGATAGAACTAGACAAAAATCATCCTAAGTGAGGTAACCCAGACTAAGAAAGGCAAATATGGTGTGTACTCATTTATAAGTGGATATTAGCTGTAAAGTAAAAGAGAATCATGCTACAGTCCACAGACCTAGAGAGACTAAAAAGCAATGAGGGTTTAAGTGGGGGATGCATGAACCTCATTATGAAGGGGGAATACAATAGAGTTTGAGGGTGAACTTGAGGTAGGTGGGGTTGGGAAGAAGAGGGATCAGGTTGGATGGGAGAGGGAGAAAATACGGAGAGAAACGACTGGAATTATGGGGGCATTTCAGAGGTAAAGTAGAAATGCATTGCAATGGAAGCTCCATGGAGTCTACGAGAGTAACCCTAGCAAAGATTCCTAGTAAGTAACAGGTGTCACGGAGCCTGAACTGGCTATCTTCTGTAACCAGGCAAGGCTTTAAGTGGAAGGATCGGGACACCAACCCAGCCAAACCTTCAACCTACAATTTGTCACGCAGAGTGTTCTGGGACTGGAGTCCTAGCAGGATTGTCATCAAAGAGACCAGAGAGACTTCATCTAGCAACTGTTGGGAGCAGATGCAGAGTTCCACAGCCAAACATTAGGCAGAGCTCAGGGAGTCCTGCGGAGGAGTGGGAGAAAGAATTGGAGGAACCAGAGGGGTCAGGGACACCATGAGAACAAAGTCCACAAAATCAACTGACCAGGACTCATGGGGGCTCAAAAAGATCAGGGAGTTTGTAGGGGTCTGACATAGGCCCTCTGCATATATGTTATGGCTGTGTTGCTTCTTCTTCTGGTGGGATTCCTAACAGTGGGAGCAGAGGCTGTTTCTGACTCTTTTGCCTGCCTTTGTGACCCTTTTATCCTATTATTGCCTTGTCTAGCCTTGATGTAATGGTATGTGCCTGGTCTTATTGTGGCTGGTTATGCTGTATTTGGTTGATGTCTATGGGAGTCCTGCTCTTCTGGTAGGAGATGGAGGTGGGGTGGATCTGTGGGAAAGGGAGATGGGAGGGAGGGGAAACTGTAATATTAATGTAATAATATATGAGAGAAGAATGAAAATAAAAGAAAATAAATTTTTGAAAATCAAAGTGAAGGACTAGAGAGATGACTCCGCAGTTAAGAATTCTGGCTCTTCTTCCAGAGGACCCAGGTTCAATTCCCAGCACCTACATGATGATTAACAACCATCTATAACTCCTGTTTCAAAGCATCCAGCACCTCCTTCTGGCCTCTCCTGACACCAAGCACACAAGTGGTGCACAGATGGAAATCCAGGCAAACTCACACCCATAAATAAATGTAAATGAATCTTAAAAAATAAAAGTTGACCAAAAATTTGACATGACACTTAGGGATTAAACAAGTATAAAGGATACAAATTATTGTCAGTTGCAAATTAAAGCAATAGTGAAATAGCACTGTTCAAATAGCTGTGATGCAGAACTGATATCACCAAAGGTTGGTGCGAAGTTGGAGCCACAGGAAGACTCTCTCCTGTTGTAAACTGTTGTAATGGTTTTCCTTAAAAACATTTGTTTTCATTGCTTGACAATTCTGTATATGCACACAATATATGTTTGTCAACCCACTGCACATTCCTTTCCCTCCACTTCCTCTCCTATCCCTTTCAACACTTTTCTCTCCCAACTTTGTGCTTTTTTTTTTTTTCAAAAAAATTCACTGAATTTACTTAATGCTGCCTGTATGTGTCTGGGTATAGCACTGTTCATCAGCTGGAATATGGTAGCCCCTTGGGGACAGCATTCAGAAGAAAACAGACTCTCCTCCCCCAAGCAGCCATCCATTGTCAGTAATTAGGTGGGATTTCATGAGCTCCTCCCCAACCCATCCTGGAATTTGATTAGTTTGTTCTTCTACAGGCCTTGTGCATGTAGACACAGCTACTGTGAGTTCGTGTGTGCAACAACATTATCATGTCTGGTAAAGTGTTTTTTTTTTTTTCAGACATCCACTACCTCTGCCTCTTAGCATTTTTCACCTCTTATTCTATGGTGATTTGGGGTCAGGGGGTGTGATTATATATATGTCCCATTTAGAGCTAAATGTTATCCAGTCTTTATTCTCTGAATGCTGGCCAGTTGTGAGTCTCTTTATTAATCACCATCTCCTACAAAATGAAGCTTCTCTGATGAGAAATATGGAATGCACTAATCATTGGGTATGAAATAAAATCGTAGGGAGCAATTTATTATTATGTCCATTTAGCATAAGCTGTTTTTAAGTAAGCACAGAATGAAGGAAGTAAAATTTAGTGAAAGGTATGCTTAAGCTGTGCTGATAAAATTAACTTTAGTGGAGTAGAGACTACACCCATTGTGTTCTGAGAATTGTATTTTCTTCCAAGCACAATAAATTAGAAGACATGGACAAAACCAAGGTTTGGGGGTGTTGAATGAATCTTCTGTTGTTTATATGTTAAAACTGGAGATGCTCAGTTTGGCAACAGATTGAGCTTGTGTTGTATGTGGTCATCAAAGTAAAACTAGAATAAAGATCAAAACTGATGTGGGGAAGATTTCCCCTGTCATCTTCAGAAATTCCGTTTTATTGAATGATAAAATAGCCTTTTCCATGTTATTAGTCTACACAGTAGACAGTTATGTGCCTGTTGTGTTTGTTGTATATGCAGATATTTGGGTGGGAGCTCCACCTCAACCCCTGGCACCCTGGCATCTCTCTATACCCCAAGTATCTGGAATGTTTGGAAGGAGTCTGATGGAAAATCCACTTCAACTCCTCTCCCCTATCTCATTCCCTAAACCTGCTCTTTCAAAGCCCGCCAAACACAGCTCCTCCCCCAGAGAGGCTCAAGACCAATCCCATAGGGTGTATAAACTGTATCCCTAAAAACAGACACGTTGTTTTTCTGGTCTTGTCTCCATTTCCTTTCTGTGGGGCCAGGGAATAGCCCAAGAGTGGGAGTGCTTTACTCATTAAACCTGGGCTTTTCCTCATTCATTCTGATTTGGTTTGTCAGGAGACCTAGAACTTATCATTTACTCTGCACATATTTCCCTTTAATACCTGCAGTTTTAGAAGAAAACCCCACATGTTTCTTTTTCTCTATATTATTCGATGAAAACTTGTATGTTCATTTTTTTTAAAAGGTAAGTTGTTTTATCCAAGCACATTCATACTAGAATTAAATATTTCTGGGGATTTATTTATGATGCTTCTCATAGCTGTGTGAGTGTATTCTTTGCAAATGCATGTATCAGTTTCACTATTTACAGTAAATGTTATTTACTATGTTACATAATGTTATTTAGTGTGTTACATATACTACACAGGTAATAATGATCTTTCTAGGAGGAGTTTCATCACATTCTGGTATCTTAAATACTACTATAAAGTAATAAAGGTAACAAAGAAGATAATTTCTAGTACTTCATTAATAATTTTCACCATAAAATTTTCAGAGAAAGTTAAACATCTCAGAGTCCAAACATCTAAACTACCCAATAGGTCAAGAAGGCTGTAGGAAAGGACCAGAACAGGAAAAGAAGAAAAATCTATGTCAAGTAGCCTACCAGGTGACTTAATATAAGGTGATCATTATAACCCAGATAAGTTTATGGTTTCTAATTATTGATGGGATTAAGTGTGTGTGTTGGGTTCATCAAGCATCTCACTGTCTAGATAAAAACCACAGAGTGGACAGTAAGTTTACAAGTCTTCACTTCTTTTCCTGGCCATATCTTTTAGAGCTTTTTTGGTTGTTGTTGGTGGTTGTGTTAGGTTTTCATTTAGGGGAGTTGAGCTGATAGTGTGGATGTGTAGACACAGGTTTACCACAATTTGTTACTTTTCAACTTGCTCTTAACATCAGATAACTGCTTCTGCTTCATGGAGTGCTGGTGGATTTCTTATTTAGAGCAATAACTGTGCCTTATAATCAATATGAGGAAAGTTGATGGCCTTTCCTTGAAATTTTCTGAAGGACAGTTGATAGTTGCCACCTCAGTTTTTTCAGTGTGATAGAGACTTCATGTTCTGTATTTGTTGTAAATGGGGTTTAGAGCCTTTTTCTTTTTCTTTCTCATGAGTGTGGTTGGTAGGAGGTGATTTGATTAGCTTTTCACAAAGAATGTATTTTTCTACTTAGTTTTTCTACATAGTTTATTCTACTTGTTCTCTTCTGTTTCCAAAGACTGAATGAGAATGGAAGATTGATTTATATTCATTTTTTAAATTACTGTAGGAGTATTGTGATTTGATTGAGAAATGAAACCCATAGACTCATGTATTTGGTCCCAGTGGATGGTACTATTTGTGGAGGTTATGGAACCTTGAAGAGGTGGAGCCTTCCTACAGGAAGCATGTCACTGGGGGAGAATTTTAGGAGTTTGTGGCTTTGCCCAGTTCCATTTAACTTTTTATGCTTTCTGCTTGTGGATGGAGAGATATGATCTCTCATCTTCCAGTTTAGGATACCCTTGGACATGTCTCCTCATTATTATGGATGCTAAAATGCCCTGTTTGAGTTACTGTCCTGACTGCCTTTGAAAATGAACAGTGATATGTAAGTGTAAGCCAAAGAAACCTGTTGTTCCCCAAGTTTCTTTGATCATGGTGTTTAATCATAGCAATAATAACTCAAACTAGGATAATAAAGGAATATTTAGTAGAAGCAAAGTTTCTGCAATAGTAAAATGTACGTAAAATAAAATTATCAATTAATAAAAAGAGGAAAAGAAAATTGATATTCCATGTGTAATTCCAACAGCAGCTAACAACTTAATTTTACAGTTTCTTGTTTCTCTTACATATGTATGAAATTGCAGTCATTACAAGTTTTCATATACTATGTTAAGAGCATCCTTTAATAGCAAATGTTTTGTGTACATGGTTTTAAATTACTGTGCAACAGTTCATCAAGTGACTATATCTAAACGTTACTTGATATCCTACTTGTTAAGTATTTAGGTTTCCTGCATTTTTTTACTTAAAAATTCTGAAAGGTCTCCATAGGTTTTGGGAGACCCTATAAAATTTCTTTCCTCCATGTGAACATGTCCGTTGTTCAGCTCTTCTTTATGTAGCCATTTCTAGGAAAGACTATTTGATATCGGACTTCCAGGTATTCTGGCTCTTAAAATCATTGTGCTTCTTCTGGGTTGTTCCCTGAGTCATATATACAGAAACTGTAATGCATAGGGATCTGTTGGAGCTGGGCTTCCCATGATCATTTGATCTGTGTGTCCAGTTGTGGCTTTCTGCAACAGTCTCTATTTGCTATAAGAGAGCTACAGGCATCTAATGACTGCTGGGAAAAGGATAATTAGCTTTTCTCAAAGATAAACCCTCTTACTGGTTGTCCATTCTGGAATGGTCAGCCTTGAAACTATGTACACACCACCAGCAAAGAAGAACTCAACAAGTATATATATGTATATATATGTACGTGTGCATGTATGTATATATATTTGTGTATACACATGTGTACATATATATATGTGTGTATGTACATATATATATATATATGGTAATAATACCCAAAGAAAAAGAGGCTATCAACTTGAGAGTCAGGAGGACATGAGAGAAATTAGAAGGATGGAAGTTGTGAGGGGCTAGAACAAGAGAAGGAAGGGAGAAAAGTGATGTAATCTTACTTCAGTTAAAAACATATTTTAAAGAGTCTAAAAGGGGGGCTGGAGAGATGGCTCAGAAGTTAAGAGCACTGGCTGTTCTTCCAGAGGTCCTGAGTTCAATTCCCAGCAACCACTTGGTGGCTCACAACCATCTGTAATGAGATCTGGTGACCTCTTCTGGCCTGCAGGGATACAAGCAAGCAGAACACTGTATACATAATAAATAAATAAATCTTTTTTAAAAAGAGCCTAAAAGGATTGCATATATTCCAAATTGACCATATTTGATAATCTCAACAAGCGAGAGAGATACGTGGTCAATGGCAAAGAGCCTTGTTTAAACTCTTAATGCAGATTGCAAGTTGTCCTTGAAAAAGGCAATAGCAATTTGTTCTGTCACAGTAATATTTAACAATACTCCTCCCATTCTGGTATTGTTAAAAAAAATTGCCAACTATTGATTTTACTTATTTTTATTTTACTGTTAGTGACGTTTCACTACTTCTCATCAGCTGTTCATACTTTTTTTTATGAAATATTTTTTGTCTGTTTCTCCACTTGGATGTTACTATCTCATTAGACTATTAACACTGTAAAGCCAAAGCCAAAAATTTCTGTTTCTTTTTGCATCCTTGTTTGGTAAGTTTCCTTGCCTCTGATAGTATTTTTCTTAGTCCAGCTTCCTTTGGATTCTATTTTCTTGTTCATGAGTCAGTAGCTCATGACAGTAACTCTTCTCCTGTCCCTCTTTAGACCCGTTAATTCCAGTCCCCACCTCTATCGGATCGGTAGCTCTGAGAAATCAGGTTCTACTCTGCAACCATCATTGCCATGGACCTTAGCTCCACCTGAGACAAAAGGAAGATGATCTCAAAAACTCCCTCCAGTTGTCTAGGACTCTGGACATTAAACACTGTCTCTGTGCACTTATACCTTCCTTTGTGTTGAATGATCTTGTATCTCTAAAATATGAAGAAAAAGATAGGACTATGGCTCAATTCTCTACCTCCAGAGTAGTTCCAAGCCATGATACTTACTTCCTTATATACACTCATAATTCTTAGTTCAGATAACAAGGGGCTTGACTTCAGCATCTGGCTCTTTCTAAGGGAACAGATTATATGACCCAACTCTTCTCTATTGGCGAAATTATTAAGGCCACTCCACATAGTTAAAAGGGACGTTTATCTTGTGGGGTAACTCACAAATGAAGGGATAGGTAACAGGGTCTGGGAAAGGTGTAGCACAGTCCGGCAGTGTTCTCTGGAGAACTCGGCTCGGTCTACCTCCAGGGTCCAGGAACCAAGAGAGCCTGCACATCCGGATCTCGGGTCTTCAGGGTCCTTTCTTGGTCCCTCCTTGTAGGCTTGACAGTTACCAAAGCCTCAATGGGGGTTGGAACTTCCAGATCAAAGCTGGAATGGCTACCCACTGCATCTCCCCCTTTTGTCTAAATAAGAAGGTTCTAACCTAATATAAGACTATATACAAAGGAATGGTTATCAAATATTGTCCAGGAGTAATGAGGGATAATGACCTAGATAAGATGGAACTGCCGTCAATGTGAACAATATCAAGCAGAAAACACATACTAAAATTCAGGGAAGTCTAGAGTGTAGGTAAATGGCGTGTTACAAAGATCATTCCAAAAAGTGTCCTATCCTAAAGAACCTGAATCTGATACTTATTATGTTCTATCTAAGATATTATATATATACTAAGTTGTAACTATAACTGCTAGTCTTCAATCCCATCAAAGACCTGAGAAGGAATATAATGGTACCTGAGAAATGGAAGATGGATACAAGCAACTTTCAGGAATCTTGCAAGAGTAGACAGAGACAGCTGGCAGCCTGGACAGTCACCTAATGTTTCTCAGCCTTGTTGGTGCATTCAAATTGGCTACAGGCCTAGAGTATCTGGACTCTGGAGACTCAGTTCTGTGACTGGGGGACAGAGGAGTCCTCAGAGTACATTACAAGAAGGCGTCACACCATTCTCAAAGTCACCCAAAGCAGTCTCAGGACTGCTTGGCATTGCCACCACATGTGTCTTTCAGCCACTCTCGGAAGAGATCTTCATCTTTTTTTAGCACCAGAAACTGGCCAAGAACCACATAAGCCTTGTCAAAGCCCCTTTCCTCCAACTTCTTGCCTAGGACTTCACCAATCCCAGCCAGGCTCCCCACTGGCTTTTCCCCCATGGGCTCTGCCATGAAGTCTCGGTGCTTTTGGGAGGTTGTCATCTTGATCAGGTTTAACCAGCAACTCTGGCTCTGTTAACGGCTCCTTGTGTCACTCAGCTGCTCCTGCAGATCTGGCTAGCTCAGTCGGTAGAGCATGAGACACTCAATCTGAGGGTCGTGGGTTCATGCCCCACTTTGGGCACCAGATATTGATGAAATTATTAAGGCCATTCTACATAGTTAAAAGGGAAGTTTATTTTGTGGGGTAACTCACAAATGAAGGGATAGGTAACAGGGTCTGGGAAAGGTGTAGCGCAGTCTGGCAGTGTTCTCTGGAGAACTCTGCTCGGTCTACCTCCAGTGTCCAGGGTCCAGGAACCAAGAGAGCCTGCACATCCAGATCTTGGGTCTTCAGGGTCCTCTCTTAGCCCTGCCTTGTAGGCGTGACAGTTACCGAAGTGTCAATGGGGGTTGGAACTTCCTGATCAAAGCTGGAAGGGCTACCCACTGCACTTCCCCGTCACTGTCACTCTTATCACTGTTAATGCATGAAAAGTAGGAGCTCTTCAAGACTTTCCTGTTTTGTTTTGTTTTGCTTATGTGATTTCCTTACCTGACTTAATATATAACATATTTCTTAGTCTTTTGTATGCAAGCTAGAGGGGGAGTGGCTGGAAGATAACATTTAGATGTTTTAATGGAAATTCTGTTATTTTATTGAAATAGAAAAATTTGCTTTGCATATTCTAGAAAGTGTTCAGCCTGTCAAAATCTTTTTGAACTTTGAAATAATGCCATGGATGAGGCATTCATAGAGAATTGATAATAGCTAAGTAAATCAAGATTGGCAGCCTGTGGCAGGAGGGGATAAAAAGAGGTCAGCACACTAATAGACGAAATCCAGTAGCCAGTAATAAGAAGCAGGGTTTCAGATTTGCACTGAGCTCTGCAAATCACTTTGTATTTGTTATTTTTGATATTAGCTATTTGAGTTCACATATTTTTGTATATGCTGAGTGACATTTGAAATCAAGCATTCTGTAAGAATGTGGAGAATGTGCTTTTATGTCTGAGATTCCAATTGCTATTTAGAGCATCTGGGTTGATGTTACCTGTCAGTGGCCTGTGTAAAGTCACTTGCATTCTTGATGACATCTGCTTTTTTTTAAAAAACGTAGACAAAGTGATATGCATATAAAAGAATAATATTTGACAATAATTGAGAAAAACAATATTTTCAGAATTGTTCTCCAAGCCATTTTAGAACAAGCTGAGTTTATGAATATTCCATTTTCATCTAGAAAATCTGTAGCAGACAGCAGGGCTAAGCCTCTATCTAATTCATCTCTTCTTTGTCTGAATTTTTATAACAGGGAAGTGGGCTGTTCAACCCTCCATTTAGTACCCAGTATAGACATTTAAGCCAAATAGCAGTAAAGAGCAGAGGTACACGCAGACAGTTTCAGAGCAACGTTCCCTAATTCACATGTTCAACACCAGCTTAGTGTGAGCACATTGGTACATTTAAGATGCTTATTGTTATGTGATGTCATATTTTTTCATGCTTTGGCATTGCATCAAAATGAAGATTTTTGCACTCATATGTATCTGTAATCCTTTCAAGAGAGTTTATAACCACTAGATTCTCAGACTATCTTAGTCATTAACTCAACTGAGTACCAGCAAAGCCATAATCCCTCTTGAATAGAAACTCCATGTCATTGTTCAGAGGAACTCTGAGCAGTGGTGCTGCTGTAGATTTCTCAAGGGAGCCCATTTGGCCACAGGTTTCAATGGATGAAGATACTCCTTCATTCTTCTGGATAATGCTCTATAACTTTGTAGTTTTCCTTCAGAAGTTTGTGTTTTAACATCTAAGATTAGTTGTCTTCAGCATTCGGTCAGCATTATCTTAGATGAGTAGTTTTTGCCTCACAATTTTTCTGCCTAAATTTAGAGTTAAAATTTTCAAGTCTTAAGTTCCAAGAGCAAATAATCACATTTCCTTGATTCCCAAAGTATTATGAAGTTTTATATTTACTCAGATGTTGCTCCTGAGTCCGTTCAATGATTTCTACTATTTATCTATCACATTTATTCAATAGTGAATTAAATCATTAGAGTCCTATTTCAAAAGACATTCTTGTTCTTTATTTTTATGGGTGAGATCTTTTATTGTTGTTGTTAAATGGAGAACTTTATTTAACCTTTCTTGCAACATACATCATCTGCTGACATATATTCTTTATTTAGTTTGAAAGAAATCATGTATACCCTAGTTAGCAGTTAGAAGAGGCACTGGTCTCCCTCACTATATTTAAATATTTTCTATTCCTTAGTCATAAAACTAAAGATATAATGCTCATGAGAAGAATAAAATAAAATCTTCAACACTATGAATAGGTAAGATAGTCATTGATCATCTGTCTATTATTGATTTCACTATAGAATTCAATTATTTTATATAGATTGTCATCAAAATATTGACCAAAGGCCATGTTTTGATATGACACAACATAAAACATATTAAAGACAAAATCTCTTTACTTTAAACTTTGTTTGGGTTAAAGAATGTAACTTCATTTGTGAGTTACCTGTAGCTAATTGTACAGGGCTGAGTCCTCATGGAATTTATATTCGCTTTACCATGTGTATTGTTGTCTTTTTCCCTAGGAAAAGGCACACTTGTTTGTTATCCATCATCACATTATCAGCCCTGAAAACATACATGCTAGTAACCCTATACTGACTAAGCAGGTTATATTTAGGAATATATATGTATATACATATACATTTATTCATATAACAAGAATTAATGGAAAAAGAGGCCATAATTTGAAAGAGAGAAAGGAGGCATATACAGGAAGGTTCAGAGGGAGGAAAGAGAAAGAGAAAGGGTGTTATTATATTGTAATCTCAAAATTAAAAAGAAGGAAAAAATGAATGAATTTTTTTTTATTGAAAATAGATTCTTCTCTTGTATGATACATCTTGGCCACAGTTTCTCCTCCCTCCACTCCCCCTAACTCCCCTCTCCCCCACCTTTCCCCAGATTCATTCCCCCTCTGTTTCCTCTTCAGAAAAGAGCAGGCCCCCAAAGAGACTACAGCCAAACAGGACAAAACATAAAACAAGACAAGCCTTCCTATTTGAGACTGGACAAGGCATCCCAGTAGGAGGAAAAGAGTTTGAAGAAAAGGCAAAAGAGTCAGAGATACACCTGCTCTCACAGTTAGGAGTCCCACAAAAGCCCCCAGCTACCAGCTATAACACAGATGCAGAGAATCTGGTGCAGGCCCCATGCTTGCTACTTCAGTGTCTGTAAATCGTGTGAACCCTGCTTAGTTCATTCAGTGGGCCACATTCTTTATCTTCTCTGACTCCTACAATCTTTCCTTCCTCTCTTCTGTGGGGTTCCATGATTTCTGAGGGGAGGGATGCAATGGAAACCTCCATTCAGACTTTCTCTCTGCATAATGTCTAGTTGTGGTCTCTGCACCACTCCCATCTGCTGCCCGAGGAAGCCTCTGATGATGACTGGACAAGGCACACATCTTACAGCAGTGTATAGCAGAATCTCATTAGGAATCATCTCATTTCTTTTCTTTTTTCAGAACTGTTGCATTTGGTTCTACCCTAGGTCTCTGGGCTATCCAGTCTCCAGTTCCTGGCCATCCAGGCAGTATAGGACATGGTCTTCCTCTCATGGTATGGACCACAAGTTAAACCAAACATTGGTTGGCCACTCCCACAAGCTCAGTGCCACCATTGTCCCAGCACATCTTACAGGCAAGACTGATTGTAGGTGGAGGGTTTTGTAGCTGAGTTGGTGTCCAGGCTTCTCTTTCCATAGTCTGCAAAGTACCTTCTGTGCTAAAGAGACTAGAACTTAGGGGTGAAGGATCCATGCAGGTACCAGCTTGACCTCTCTATGTTTAATGAACTATATGGATGTTGTCCTCCCCGATAGAGCCCTACTGTCAATTTTCAGAGACTGGCCTGCCCTAGCACCAGCCTGGTTTGTTTAGTCTCCACAGGGCCTCCTTGGCCAATAACTCAACTGAATGTAACCCAATCCTACCACTGGAAGCCTTGCCTGGCTACAAAAGATGGCCAGTTCAGAATCTTTATTCTCTATTGCTAGGAGTCCTTACCAGGGTCACCCTCATAGATTCCAGGAAGTTTCCACCACAACGGTTTTCCACCACCGATCCACAGTGCTCCCCAGTTTCAGCTGTTTCTTCCTGCATTCTCTTCCTTCACCCCTACTAACCCTCCCAGCTCTGGTCTCTACCAGCCCCCAGTCCACCTGCAAAATTTATTGTGTTTCCCCTTCCCAGAGAGGTCCATGCATTACTCTCTAGAGCCTTCCTCTTTGCCCAACCTCTCTGGGTCTGTGAATTATAGCTTGATTATCATTTACTTAACAGCTAATGTCCACTTATGTTATGATTAATCCACATGATTCTATTTAATGGGTAAGAGGGATTTATTAAGATATAAGTTGAGGAAATACACTCACAAATACAGAACCGAGTAAACAGCTGAAGTTGTACTCTGTTCTGTCTGGGAACGAATGCCCCTAGCCATCTGATCACGCCAAGAAGAAGAAGAAGTGTGCGACCCTTTTCTTTTAAGAGGTTTGGGAGGCATCTAGGCTCGTTGCATGAGTTAGCTGTTTGAAACCTGGGACTTATGCAGGGACGCTTGGCTCAATCTGGGAGGAGGGGACTGGACCTGCCTAGACTGAGTCTATCAGGTTGATCCCAGTCCTTGGGGGAGACCTTGATCTGGAGGGGGGGATGGGGGGTGGGTTTGGGGGAAGGGGAGGGGGGCAGGAAGGGAGAGAACAAGGGAATCTGTGGCTATTATGTACAACTGAATAGTATTGTAAAAAAAAAAAAAAGAGGTCATTAATGAAAGCAAGAAGCACCACCTCTTTCTTTTGGGCCATATAGCCCAAAGTCATGGGCAGAGCAAATACCACTACATACTTATAAGTGAACACATACCGTATTTGTCTTTCTGGGTCTGGGTTACCTCATTCAGGATCAGTTTTTCTAGTTGCATCCATTTGCCTGCAAATGAGTATTTATGTAAGCACTAGTCAAGTACTGCCTTCTGTCCTAGAAATATATAGATGAGTAAGGAGAGGGTGTAGTCTAACAGAACAGACAGATGTGCAGGCAATTGTTCACTAAAATCATCATGCCCCATTTTTGCCACTTGGAGTGTGTACTGACCAAGACCATTACCCTTTCTAAAGTTTTCATATTATATTGCACAATCTTAGTTCGAAATGCATACATTTTTAAGATTTATCTACTTATTTTATTTATGTGTATGTATATGTTCCCTTGTGTGTTTTCGACATATATGTGAGTACTGAGGAAGCCAAATTAAGGTACCAGATTAAGGAGCTAGAGCTACATGCAATTGACAGACACCTGTTGTCCTGAGAACTGAACTTGGATATTCTAGAAGAGTAGCAAGTTCTCTAAACTGCAAAGTCATTTATCTAGCCCTAATATGGGAATTTTTTATGAAGCTGTGAAAAGTAAATTAGATTAAGCCTCATACTATGTTTCATATAACTATATGTTCAACTCTATGAAAGTGCTAATTTTGATGTGATAAAAATGTCTGCTTCATATCAGAAAAGCCAATAGTGCTTGAAGCAGCTACATTGAATTCTACTTGATATCTTGCCCAGGCGGTTTGGGATGTGGTGGTAATCTTGTTACTTTTCAGTCAGTATCTGGTTGACTTGCTGGAACATTGTAGATGGTATGTTATTGCTTTTTTTTTCTTTTCTCTCTCTCTCTTTTTTTTTAACAGATATAGATCCTTAAAGCCCCTGGGCATGTACCTCTAAGAAGTCATTGCTCATACTTTTACAGTGTTTGAATCTTTACTGTTAATATATTCAAGAATGTACATTTATATAACTATACTATGATGTATTTTAGTATGTGTTTAATTTTTCATTCTTTTGTGTCATTAGTTTAACCCCTGTTATCATGGCAACACTATCTGATGTACATACAATTATATACATAGTAGAAGATTATCTGGTGTAGGCATTAAATTCCTCTTTCAAACATAGAAACTCTTAAACAGATAACTCACTAGTCATACTATAATCTCAGCAATATCTAAATGATTAAATGCATTCCAAAATGACTTGAAAAAAATCACAAAAGAGGGAAATCTACTTGGCATTGGTGTGTCCTCTTGAACAGCCGAGAGAAACTGGGTAGTCCTATATTTTCACTTTAGTATACATTTGTCTTTTAATTTTTAATATGACACATGGGTTTGATTGATACATTTACTATCATATTGAGGCTCGGTTTATTTACTTTTTCTCAGCCAATAGTTGAGTGTCTACTTACCAGCAATTGAAAACAACTTACTGCTTCAACATTACAGAGCACCCACAGAGTATTTAAGACAATCATAATATCTACCGAACAAATATTTAATAATTCTAGTTTTCTGTTCAGGAACACCCCTGATTTGATGAAGTCCAGGCCCAGCTTTTATTTGTTTAATTTTAACAAATATTTGGAGAGAGGTAATTTTTCTTTTTCTTATGCCCATCAGTGTGTGCAAGACTTTGAGCAAGTTGTCAGTGATTTTTCTCCTCTTGTGGTTTTTCCTTCAGTCACTTTAGAATACATATTATTCTTTATAGACTTATGAATTTGTAGCCTAACTGTTGCATTCTCTGTTTTAAAATTTTCTACATTTAATAGAGGGATTTAATTCCTATCCTAGGTAGTCTAGTTTTCTTACAGTATCCTATGCACATCTAATGATGTTATACGTACAGGAGTTAAAGTAGAGCTGCTATGGAGGGATGTGGAAGATCCTTCAAGGAAAAGGCATTAAATATACTTAACCTCTATTCATGTATGTTGAAAAGAAGAGACCAGCTC